>NC_136063.1:942653051-943253051 GCF_964261635.1 Lissotriton helveticus
TTTGGTATTTGGACAATAAATCGAGTTCTAAATATCGGGATACAGAAATATTGGGGAAAAAATATAGTAATAAAATAATATCGTGATGCAGAAATATCGTTGGGAAGAATGCCCATTTTTTTCTGATAGGTAATATCGTTGTCAAGAATATCATTGTCTTTAATACCGCTTTAAATAAAATAGTTATAAAAAATATTGTCTTTTTTTATTTTAATGTGTTTTAGTTCATGTATTCATTTTGTTATTATTTTTTTAATTGTTAATATTATTTTTAAATATAGTTTGACATTTTGAGTGATTTCTAATTTTTAATGTAATTACTAATAGTAATTTATAGTGTAATGGGTTGCTGGGTTTGTAGCGGTGTAGGGTGGGAAATGATTTAAGTAATATTATTAATGCAGTATTTAATATTATTATTAATTTAGTATTTAATGATGAATAAGTATGTAAATTGTGCATTGATTATACTTTTTTTGTTATATATTGTGTGTCGGCTGCTGGGTTTGTGGAGTATTGCGTGGTAAGTTAATTAAGTAATAATGAATTAATTATGAATTGTTTATTCATTATTTAATTGAACATTAATTATGTAAATTGTGTAGTAATTATAATTTTTAGTTATATTAGATGTGGTCTGCTGGGTTTGCAGGGGTGTAGGGTGAGAAGTTCATTAAGTAATAATTAAATATTATAGAATAATTGTGTGTTAATAATTATTTAATTTATCAATATGTAAATTGTGTAATAACTAAATATATATATATATATATATATATTTTTTATTTTTTTTGTCCACAAGGTTGCCCTTAAAGGATTCGCCGCTCAAGCAGAAGTTACCGCACTCAAAACCACAGGCGGAGAAGTAACAGCATGCCCTCAAGCCTTTGTTTACTATGCCATACGCGTTTCGAGCTGAGTGATAGCTCTTGTTCACTGGCTGGTTGAATGACGAGAACAGGTGAGTTTAGAACCATGCATTTATTCAATTTAATGTCCCGCCCCAGTGGGCGTTTCTACAGGGCATTCTGGATAAGGTAGTCCGATGTAATGCCAAGTGACATGGAAAAGGTTCTAAGATGCAAGTGCGCTGTTCCGGCAAACAAACTTTTCAATTTCAAACCCGGTTGGGTAAAGGCAACAGGAGCATCACCATGAACTTCCCCAGTATACGCTGTAGTTCAGGCCCTCTGCTTTCCTGAAGACGCCCATAGGTACGAGCACCCCGGACCCGCTGAACCGCGGTGGGGCAAATCCGCGACCAGGCATGGCCGCTTAATTTTTTGTCCACAAGGTTGCCCTTAAAGGATTCGCCGCTCAAGCAGAAGTTACCGCACTCAAAACCACAGGCGGAGAAGTAACAGCATGCCCTCAAGCCTTTGTTTACTATGCCATACGCGTTTCGAGCTGAGTGATTGCTCTTGTTCACTGGCTGGTTGAATGACGAGAACAGGTGAGTTTAGAACCATGCATTTATTCAATTTAATGTCCCGCTATTATAATATCGTTGGGAAGAATGCCCATTTTTTTTCTGATAGGTAATATCGTTGTCAAGAATATCATTGTCTTTAATACCGCTTTAAATAAAATAGTTATAAAAAATATTGTCTTTTTTTATTTTAATGTGTTTTAGTTCATGTATTCATTTTGTTATTATTTTTTTAATTGTTAATATTATTTTTAAATATAGTTTGACATTTTGAGTGATTTCTAATTTTTAATGTAATTACTAATAGTAATAGTAATTTATAGTGTAATGGGTTGCTGGGTTTGTAGCGGTGTAGGGTGGGAAATGATTTAAGTAATATTATTAATGCAGTATTTAATATTATTATTAATTTAGTATTTAATGATGAATAAGTATGTAAATTGTGCATTGATTATACTTTTTTTGTTATATATTGTGTGTCGGCTGCTGGGTTTGTGGAGTATTGCGTGGTAAGTTAATTAAGTAATAATGAATTAATTATGAATTGTTTATTCATTATTTAATTGAACATTAATTATGTAAATTGTGTAGTAATTATAATTTTTAGTTATATTAGATGTTAGATGTGGTCTGCTGGGTTTGCAGGGGTGTAGGGTGAGAAGTTCATTAAGTAATAATTAAATATTATAGAATAATTGTGTGTTAATAATTATTTAATTTATCAATATGTAAATTGTGTAATAACTATATATATATATATATATATATATATATATATATATATATATATATATGTATATATATGTATATTTTAGGTGTGGGCTGTTTTTTGGGATATAGGGTGGGATGTTTTATTACGTAATTATTACTTATGAATTATTTAATATTAATTATGTAATTGAAAATTATGTATATTAAGTAATATTGATATATTGTAGTTATATTTTAGCTGCAGGTTACTAAGTTTGTAGGGGTGTAGTTGGGGATGGTAATTCGGTAATAATTCATTAACAAATAATATATATTTTTTATGGGGGAGTTTTATAAAGTGCAAACTCGACCTGAAGGTATCAGAGTGCTATACGTGGGCACCGGCTGCGTTACAGATAGGCACATTAATTTTGCTAGGCACAGGGAGATTATGAGATTTTCCCAGAATCACAGGATGTTGAGGAGGTCAACCGCTGTAGCCATTAGTCCACATTCTCTCCCCCTAATCGTTAATTCATTAGTTAATTGATTTTGAATTATGCAAATTGTGCTCTACTTACTTATTTATTTTGGCTATATTTTAAGTGTAGGTTGCCAAGTTGTGGGGGTATACGTGGGAAGTTAATTAGGTACTCAATAAATATATATATTTTTAAACTGATCATTCATAAATTGTTAATCATGTATATTGTTTAACTGTTTTTATTTTTTAAATATTTAATTAGTTTGGCTTAATGAATGTTTATATTAAGATATTAATACTTGCTCTGAATTAATAGGAATATTCAAATATATATTTTGTTTGAAGTGAAGTATTTTCCCCACTGTTTTATAGACTGGAGAGGGAATAGTAAATGTAACCCCTCCAAAGTCCAACGCTTTACCTACTGCAACACAGATTGACTTGGGAATTGTAAATCTTACCCCTCCACAGTCCAACGCTTTCCTTACTGTTGCACAGACTAGAGCGGAAATAGTAAATTTTATCATGCTGAAGTCCAATGCTTTCCCTACTTTTGCAGCTTACAGTAGGAATAGTAAATCTTACCCTTCAGAAGTCCATTGCGTTCCCTACTGTTGCACAGACTGGAGTGGGAATAGTAAATCTTACCTCTCCGCAGTCCAAAGCTTTCCCTACTGTTGCACAGACTGGAGTGAGAATAGTACATGTAACCCGTTCGAATTCCAATGCTTTCCCTACTGTTGCACAGACTGGAGAGGGAATAGCAAATCTTACCTCTCCGCAGTCCAAAGCTTTCCCTACTGTTGCACAGACTGGAGTGGCAATAGTAAATGTAACCCCTTTGAAGTCCAACGCTTTCCCTACTGCTGCACAGACTGGAGTGGGAAGAGCAAATCTACTCCCTCTGCAGTCAAAATCTTTCCCTACCATTGCACATACAGGAGTGGGAATAGTAAATCTTATCCTTCTGAAGTCCAGTGCTTTCCCTACTGTTGCACTGACTGGAGTGTCAATATTAAATCTCAACCCTCCGAAGTCCAACGCCGTCCCTACTTTAGCATACACTGGAGTGGTACAAGTATATCTCATATTTCCAGTCTTCAACACTTTTCTTAATATTCTTTAAATATTTCTAGCTATTATTATTATTGATTTATTTTAATTTTATATATTTTTTATACGTGTGTGTGTGTTTTTATAGTAGTAAATGTAAAAAAATGCAATATCCTTTAAAATATATATTTTTAATAATAGTGTTAAAAAATAATATATATATATATATATATATATATATTAACTGAAAAAACCATAGGTTTGACACCAGTTATAGTTAGCTGGAAATCTTACTGACATAAAACCATTGAAATTCCTACGTTATAGTTAGTTGGACTCACTATAACTTGCGCGCCTGCAATGCACTGCTGATGACGTCACATATTATATCACTCATGACATGGTCAGTGACATCACTCATGACATCACTGATGACACCATCCAGTGAATGTGTGTCTTTCTGAAAAATAAATATGTTTTATATATGTATATGTAAAGGTCGATGGAAGAATAAATGTTTAAATAAGTGTCTAAATGGATGTTTTAAAAAAAAAATGATTGGTTAACTGGCTTATTAAGTGTATCTTAGTGAATACATATATTAGCGAGTAATGTTTAAATATTTAAATATATGTATCAGTGTTTCACTTTGTGTATAAGTGGCTGCATGGGTTGGTGAGTAGCTACATGTGTGTGTATATGGGTGATTAGATGTTTTTTTAGTATCAGTATGAGTGTCTGTATGGTTTGGTGGGGGTATTACTTAGCACATAGATGCATCAATGACTGGCTCACTGTTTGTATGTGTTTTGAAGACAGCATATGTGCAGGACTGTATGGGTGTATGAGTGTGTGTATGTGTGTGTTAGTAAGTGAATGACTGTCTCACTAGTGTCTTTATCAGTAACTACATATGTTTTAATCTAGTATATGTGAGTATTGATGTATATAAGTGAGTATATGTGAGAGTGAGAGATTATAAGAATTTCTGTTTAAATAAGTATGTGTTTCTATAAGTGATTGTTTAAGAGAGTAAGTATGTGTAAGTTTCCTTAGAAGTAAGGTGGTAGTGTGTGTATAGCTGTATATGCAAATAAATGGATGTTCAATAGTTTATTTGCATGTGTGAGTATGTGTGTGAGTAACTTTTGGATGACTATCGGTGTGTAACAGGATGTATAGGTGTATTACTACATATGATGAGTGAGTATATGTATGAGTGACTATATAGAACTGTTGGTGAATGAGAGGATGTGTATATAGATGGTGGAATTACTGAATTGGTTGTTGTAACTGGTATGGGTATCTCAATTTTTTTGAAAATTTTAGTTTCTATTTTTGAATATGTGTTTCAAGGGTTACATTACACTGAAAGGAGGTCTGTCACTCTGTCACAAGGATGGTGTCATCAGTGATGTCATGAGTGATGTCACTGACCATGTCATGAGTGATGTAATATGTGACGTCATCAGCAGTGTATTGCAGGCGCCCAAGTTATAGTGAGTCCAACTAACTATAACGTGGGAATTTCAATGGTTTTATGTCAGTAAAATTTCCAGCTAACTATTACTGGTGTCAAACATATGGTTTTTTCAGTGAATTTAATAGGTTTTTAAATGCTAATTCCTAACTATAACTGGTGTGAAACCTATGTTTTTTTCAGTGAATTTCATAGGTTTTGTAAATGCTAATTCCTAACTATATATAGGGCCTCAAACCTATGTTTTTTTCAGTGAATTTCAAAGATTTTTTAATAGCAAATTTCTATGGATATGAAATATAATATTTTTTATAATGAATCCTATATTGTATATTTATGTAATACTAATTTTTTTATGTATATTGTTCATGTTTATTTTTAATTTTTTTTTAATTTTTTGCCCTGGAGCGCTCCCGGTGCGCGTACCGGTGAGCGCACCGGTAAGCGCAGTCTTGCCGCACCCCGGTGCGCGTACCGGTGAGCGCACCGGTAAGCGCAGTCTTGCCGCGCGCCCCGGTGCGCGTACCGGTGAGCGTCCCGTTAGCGCTATTGCCGCGAACGAAAACATCATCGTGACGTATCGCGTAGCCGCATGATGCGTCTTATGACGCACGGCGTAAGCGCACCCGGAAGAGCCCGAGCGCATACGATTGCGCAACGTACGCGCCCCCGGGCGCACCCCGGGGTGCGTAGCGTAAGCGCGTCGGGTCATGTGACCTGAAAATAACACTTTTCATTGGTTCAGAACAGTTTTTTTTTCCAAATGATGAAAGCCCCCACCTTTTTTCCTCATTCTCACTTTGTACTTTGACTGAGGAAGACCTGTTTCTAGGAAGTGAGAAATGGCTACAGTAGCAGCAGCAGCAGGAGCATCTCAACCACCACCACCACCACCACCACCACAAGGACCACCTCAACACCACAGTGGTGGTGAAGAAGAAGAGGAGGAGGAGGAGGAGGAGGGGGAGGAGAGGCAGTTCCTGCCTGAAGATAATACCCCCTATAAACTCAAGGAGCACTTTGTGTGGGAGTTTTTTTAAATCCCTAGGGGACTAAAGAAAGTAAATGCTCCAAAAGTGACATGTCTCATCTGTGGCACTGTACTTTCCAGGGGGAACCCTGCAAAAAAATATTCATTTGGCAACGACACAATGCTTCGCCATATGCAACGCAAGCACCCAAACAACTAAGCTGCGGCAGAGAACTGACAAGTAACCCTCCCCAATCTTCTCCCAGCACCTCCAAAAGAAAACAACCCACTCCATCAGGTCCAGAGACAAGGGAGATGGTCCCAAATATCCAACCCCAGTTTGGAGATTATAAAATAGTTTGTAAATTTTGCGGGACTACAATTTGCTATGGAGAGCAAAGTATCAAACTGATCAACCGTGCTGGAGACAACCACAAATGCAAAAAGAATCCTTAATTTTTTCCTGATTTTTTTTTGCTCCAGTTGAGCCATTTACAATTCCCTGTTTTTGTTTGTCCCCATAAAAATTACAAAAAAACCATAAAATTGTTCATAAAAGCCAAAAAAAGTAAAAAAAATTCAAAAAAACAATAAAAAAATATAAAACAAAAAGAATTAAAAAAACAGTTCTTTTTAGAACTACCTCAAATTTATAAAAAATGCTACATTTTTAAAAAACTCTGTCATTCTTTATTTCTCCAGGGTACGCTCCCCGGTACGCTCCCCGGTGTGCGCACCGGGCGCTCCCCCCGCGAAAATCGAAAAATAAAATAAAAAAATGTTTTGCCTCGCGGGGCCCTTTTATGGCCCCCACATCAAACCCAGGGGTCAGGGGGGGGTCTACCCTGCCCCCTTTTGGTCATTTCCCCCATTGTTTTTGCCACCTCTTGTGTCTCGATCCTACCGAGACACAAGATGGCGGCTGCTCCGGACTGTTTGGAATGTTGACAGACACACGAGAGCCAACCAGCTTTCCGCTCGCGAACTTGCGTAGCGCGCTGGAGCGCGCCCCGGTGCGCGAACCGGGGCGTGCATATAGATATAGATATTTTTTTTAACCTAAATTACTCAAAATCCACTGGAGCACATATCTTGAGACATAGCAAAGGCACATCGGGCTACCAGTCCCTACAATTTTGCCAAGTTTGGTGGAATACCATTCAGCCGTTCGGGCTAAAAGTGAGTCCAACCGCCCTATGGAAATTAACATGGGGAAAACACGTTTTGGGACCCCCCTTTTGTCTCGGCCCCCACTTGGTGAATCCCCCCAAACTTTCAGGGAAGGAGCGGAGCGGAGCTGGCCATTTTCTTGGAGAAATTCAGCCAATTCCGTCCATTAACGCCAAAGTTATTCCCAATAGAATGTTGCGGATTTCTTATGGAAAACGATCCTAACTATAACTACCTACTGTCGACCGCCAGTAGGTTATATATATATATGTGAGCAAGGGCATCTGCCCGAAACGCGTCCGTTTTTGCTGCTCAGTTTGCCTTAAATAAATTACATCTTGCCTTATTGAGGATTCGTTTGGTCATCTGTTCTGGTTCTGGTTCCTGGAGCTGGGCTGCAGTTTTGGCTGTTCTTTTGTATATATATATATATATATATTTCAAAACGCTGGTAGTCCCAATGAGTCGCACACGAGACGGCAGAGAAAGGTTACCAGCCTTTTAATGTCAGGTATGGAAGTACACGAGTGGCAGTAATAAACAGCTTCCCCTTTGAGCCTGACGCGTTTCAAGTTTCCTCTTCCTCAGAGGCTGCCGGGAAAGTTCACGCAGTGGCGGGCAGGCAATCCCCCAATTAGATACTCCGTCACGCCCTCCGGCGCTATACAGGAATTGTGGGATATGTAGTGCCCAAAAATTCTCCCATGATTATGGCGCACTGATAGCTGTGATCGTCACAGTGCACTTCCTCCATCCTGCCCTGTCGCTCCGCGTAGGAGGTGAATCCATCCTCGTGGCCCCTTCAAAATTGCAGGTTGGTGCGGTACTCGGCGGATGGGTGTCCGCCCTTTATATTTCAAAACGCTGGTAGTCCCAATGAGTCGCACACGAGACGGCAGAGAAAGGTTACCAGCCTTTTAATGTCAGGTATGGAAGTACACGAGTGGCAGTAATAAACAGCTTCCCCTTTGAGCCTGACGCGTTTCAAGTTTCCTCTTCCTCAGAGGCTGCCGGGAAAGTTCACGCAGTGGCGGGCAGGCAATCCCCCAATTAGATACTCCGTCACGCCCTCCGGCGCTATACAGGAATTGTGGGATATGTAGTGCCCAAAAATTCTCCCATGATTATGGCGCACTGATAGCTGTGATCGTCACAGTGCACTTCCTCCATCCTGCCCTGTCGCTCCGCGTAGGAGGTGAATCCATCCTCGTGGCCCCTTCAAAATTGCAGGTTGGTGCGGTACTCGGCGGATGGGTGTCCGCCCTTTATATTTCAAAACGCTGGTAGTCCCAATGAGTCGCACACGAGACGGCAGAGAAAGGTTACCAGCCTTTTAATGTCAGGTATGGAAGTACACGAGTGGCAGTAATAAACAGCTTCCCCTTTGAGCCTGACGCGTTTCAAGTTTCCTCTTCCTCAGAGGCTGCCGGGAAAGTTCACGCAGTGGCGGGCAGGCAATCCCCCAATTAGATACTCCGTCACGCCCTCCGGCGCTATACAGGAATTGTGGGATATGTAGTGCCCAAAAATTCTCCCATGATTATGGCGCACTGATAGCTGTGATCGTCACAGTGCACTTCCTCCATCCTGCCCTGTCGCTCCGCGTAGGAGGTGAATCCATCCTCGTGGCCCCTTCAAAATTGCAGGTTGGTGCGGTACTCGGCGGATGGGTGTCCGCCCTTTATATTTCAAAACCCTGGTAGTCCCAATGAGTCGCACACGAGACGGCAGAGAAAGGTTACCAGCCTTTTAATGTCAGGTATGGAAGTACACGAGTGGCAGTAATAAACAGCTTCCCCTTTGAGCCTGACGCGTTTCAAGTTTCCTCTTCCTCAGAGGCTGCCGGGAAAGTTCACGCAGTGGCGGGCAGGCAATCCCCCAATTAGATACTCCGTCACGCCCTCCGGCGCTATACAGGAATTGTGGGATATGTAGTGCCCAAAAATTCTCCCATGATTATGGCGCACTGATAGCTGTGATCGTCACAGTGCACTTCCTCCATCCTGCCCTGTCGCTCCGCGTAGGAGGTGAATCCATCCTCGTGGCCCCTTCAAAATTGCAGGTTGGTGCGGTACTCGGCGGATGGGTGTCCGCCCTTTATATTTCAAAACGCTGGTAGTCCCAATGAGTCGCACACGAGACGGCAGAGAAAGGTTACCAGCCTTTTAATGTCAGGTATGGAAGTACACGAGTGGCAGTAATAAACAGCTTCCCCTTTGAGCCTGACGCGTTTCAAGTTTCCTCTTCCTCAGAGGCTGCCGGGAAAGTTCACGCAGTGGCGGGCAGGCAATCCCCCAATTAGATACCTTTCTCTGCCGTCTCGTGTGCGACTCATTGGGACTACCAGCGTTTTGAAATATAAAGGGCGGACACCCATCCGCCGAGTACCGCACCAACCTGCAATTTTGAAGGGGCCACGAGGATGGATTCACCTCCTACGCGGAGCGACAGGGCAGGATGGAGGAAGTGCACTGTGACGATCACAGCTATCAGTGCGCCATAATCATGGGAGAATTTTTGGGCACTACATATCCCACAATTCCTGTATAGCGCCGGAGGGCGTGACGGAGTATCTAATTGGGGGATTGCCTGCCCGCCACTGCGTGAACTTTCCCGGCAGCCTCTGAGGAAGAGGAAACTTGAAACGCGTCAGGCTCAAAGGGGAAGCTGTTTATTACTGCCACTCGTGTACTTCCATACCTGACATTAAAAGGCTGGTAACCTTTCTCTGCCGTCTCGTGTGCGACTCATTGGGACTACCAGCGTTTTGAAATATAAAGGGCGGACACCCATCCGCCGAGTACCGCACCAACCTGCAATTTTGAAGGGGCCACGAGGATGGATTCACCTCCTACGCGGAGCGACAGGGCAGGATGGAGGAAGTGCACTGTGACGATCACAGCTATCAGTGCGCCATAATCATGGGAGAATTTTTGGGCACTACATATCCCACAATTCCTGTATAGCGCCGGAGGGCGTGACGGAGTATCTAATTGGGGGATTGCCTGCCCGCCACTGCGTGAACTTTCCCGGCAGCCTCTGAGGAAGAGGAAACTTGAAACGCGTCAGACTCAAAGGGGAAGCTGTTTATTACTGCCACTCGTGTACTTCCATACCTGACATTAAAAGGCTGGTAACCTTTCTCTGCCGTCTCGTGTGCGACTCATTGGGACTACCAGCGTTTTGAAATATAAAGGGCGGACACCCATCCGCCGAGTACCGCACCAACCTGCAATTTTGAAGGGGCCACGAGGATGGATTCACCTCCTACGCGGAGCGACAGGGCAGGATGGAGGAAGTGCACTGTGACGATCACAGCTATCAGTGCGCCATAATCATGGGAGAATTTTTGGGCACTACATATCCCACAATTCCTGTATAGCGCCGGAGGGCGTGACGGAGTATCTAATTGGGGGATTGCCTGCCCGCCACTGCGTGAACTTTCCCGGCAGCCTCTGAGGAAGAGGAAACTTGAAACGCGTCAGGCTCAAAGGGGAAGCTGTTTATTACTGCCACTCGTGTACTTCCATACCTGACATTAAAAGGCTGGTAACCTTTCTCTGCCGTCTCGTGTGCGACTCATTGGGACTACTAGCGTTTTGAAATATAAAGGGCGGACACCCATCCGCCGAGTACCGCACCAACCTGCAATTTTGAAGGGGCCACGAGGATGGATTCACCTCCTACGCGGAGCGACAGGGCAGGATGGAGGAAGTGCACTGTGACGATCACAGCTATCAGTGCGCCATAATCATGGGAGAATTTTTGGGCACTACATATCCCACAATTCCTGTATAGCGCCGGAGGGCGTGACGGAGTATCTAATTGGGGGATTGCCTGCCCGCCACTGCGTGAACTTTCCCGGCAGCCTCTGAGGAAGAGGAAACTTGAAATGCGTCAGGCTCAAAGGGGAAGCTGTTTATTACTGCCACTCGTGTACTTCCATACCTGACATTAAAAGGCTGGTAACCTTTCTCTGCCGTCTCGTGTGCGACTCATTGGGACTACCAGCGTTTTGAAATATAAAGGGCGGACACCCATCCGCCGAGTACCGCACCAACCTGCAATTTTGAAGGGGCCACGAGGATGGATTCACCTCCTACGCGGAGCGACAGGGCAGGATGGAGGAAGTGCACTGTGACGATCACAGCTATCAGTGCGCCATAATCATGGGAGAATTTTTGGGCACTACATATCCCACAATTCCTGTATAGCGCCGGAGGGCGTGACGGAGTATCTAATTGGGGGATTGCCTGCCCGCCACTGCGTGAACTTTCCCGGCAGCCTCTGAGGAAGAGGAAACTTGAAACGCGTCAGGCACAAAGGGGAAGCTGTTTATTACTGCCACTCGTGTACTTCCATACCTGACATTAAAAGGCTGGTAACCTTTCTCTTCCGTCTCGTGTGCGACTCATTGGGACTACCAGCGTTTTGAAATATATATATATATATATATATATATATATATATATATGTATATATATATATATATATATATATATATATATATATATATATATATATGTGTTTTCCAATGTGCCCTTGCGCATAGGAGCTCACTCGACATCACTTCAGGTTTTTAAATACAACTTGGACAATGGAACTTACCAAAGTAACAATGACTCTCGCGGTCGGACCTCATGTCCCAGAATGCATTGTATAGAGTTTGCACTATGCACACGCCCACTTAGGGTAATTATGCTAACTAATGAATGCCGGAAATAAATAAATACCGGAAATGCAATAACTGCGTGAATTCAAATGTCCGCTGTTGAGCCCATGAAGAAGGGGTCGTGGAACCCTGAAACGCGTCGGCGAATCACTCTATGATGAAACGGAAGGGCGGGCTGTAACCTCATAGCCTGTGCGTTGAAGTGATGTCGAGTGAGCTTCAATGCGCAAGGGCACATTGGAAAACATATAAATAAATATATATATATATATATATATATATATATATATATATATATATATATATATATATATATATATATATATATATATATATATATATATTGTCGCTCCAACTCCATCAACGCCTGCACACAGAACTCACGGCGGGTGCACAACACACGGGGATGGAACCCGTTTCGTTTCTCGCCAAAACATCGCTCACTTGTGCACTCATAGGTCGCAGTTTCCCTCCGCAGACACGTTTCTGCTCTCGCTTCATCAGTGCGGTTTAGGACATGGGCTGTAGACTTCATGAATTGAAAGGCATTTATTGGTGTTTCATCGTCCAATAAGGAGGCGACTTCCTCCATGGGGCAATTTCATTGGATGTCTCTTGCTTTGATGCACATGTCCCAAGCCCCTTGCCAAATCAGCCAACTACGTCCTTCGCCTGCCACCTCAATGCCGAGCTGCCTTCGGTGTCCGTTTGATACTCAGACACCTCGGATTTGTATAATCCGTGACCGCAAGGTCGGCAGCGCTGCTTTTGGTGGCGGTTCACGCAGGCAAAAAGATTGTCGCTCCAACTCCATCAACGCCTGCACACAGAACTCACGGCGGGTGCACAACACACGGGGATGGAACCCGTTTCGTTTCTCGCCAAAACATCGCTCACTTGTGCACTCATAGGTCGCAGTTTCCCTCCGCAGACGCGTTTCTGCTCTCGCTTCATCAGTGCGGTTTAGAACATGGGCTGTAGACTTCATGAATTGAAAGGCATTTATTGGTGTTTCATCGTCCAATAAGGAGGCGACTTCCTCCATGGGGCAATTTCATTGGATGTCTCTTGCTTTGATGCAAATGTCCCAAGCCCCTTGCCAAATCAGCCAACTACGTCCTTCGCCTGCCACCTCAATGCCGAGCTGCCTTCGGTGTCCGTTTGATACTCAGACAGCTCGGATTTGTATAATCCGTGACCGCAAGGTCGGCAGCGCTGCTTTTGGTGGCGGTTCACGCAGGCAAAAAGATTGTCGCTCCAACTCCATCAACGCCTGCACACAGAACTCACGGCGGGTGCACAACATACGGGGATGGTACCCGTTTCGTTTCTCGCCAAAACATCGCTCACTTGTGCACTCATAGGTCGCAGTTTCCCTCCGCAGACGCGTTTCTGCTCTCGCTTCATCAGTGCGGTTTAGGACATGGGCTGTAGACTTCATGAATTGAAAGGCATTTATTGGTGTTTCATCGTCCAATAAGGAGGCGACTTCCTCCATGGGGCAATTTCATTGGATGACTCTTGCTTTGATGCAAATGTCCCAAGCCCCTTGCCAAATCAGCCAACTACGTCCTTCGCCTGCCACCTCAATGCCGAGCTGCCTTCGGTGTCCGTTTGATACTCAGACACCTCGGATTTGTATATATATATATCCTTCTCAAATGCATTTGCGCTCGCAGAGGTCCACAATGCCTCTCCTCCCATCCGGTTTGTACACCTCGAGGCTGGCTGTTCAAATTTGCATCCATTTCTTTTTAACTCGATTCCGACGCGTTTCGAGGCATCACGCCTCTTAATCATGGACTGCTACAGGATAATGAAGGTCTCGCCAGTGTTGTTTTCCATATTCTTTTATTAGCAACTCCACCCATGGTGGGCGTGGTACACCCATATTGCCCAGCAGCATGCTGGTCCCTGTGGTCCCCATGGCGAGTGTTCGTTAAAACCTTAAGTAGGTATCATTATCACTGTGTTCAATTTATAGCAAAAACATTTATTTTTCTGTTGCAGCTGCGGCATTGTTGTCCCGATGCATTTCGGTCATTCCCTGACTTCTTCGGGGGAAGTAGCCTCAGCGTCCATGCTGCCAAACACTGAACTTGCCATTCTTGCTCCTTATAGCTAATCGCCCCTAGTGGTCACCTCAACGGACTGGCTGTTGCTATCGTGCATGATGGTACTGGTAGTTCAATGTTGACCTTTGATGTTATGTTCCCTCAGTGGGAGACGCTTGTTTTCAATGCTGTTGCTTTATTTGTCTGGAATCCCCGATGCTTACCACTTTGAGGCAGCGGGGGACCTTCCCAAAGTCCAGTCTTTGGTGAGCGCCTACTGCCCTGTATGCTTTTGCTGCGCTCTGGAGGGGTCCATGTTTCTTGCAGTGTGCGGCGCTCTTTTCAGGCAGTGCGTGTGCTCAAGGCAGGACCAAGCCTTATAATATCAAGCAGGGTATCTCGCACGGAGAAAAGGTGAGCAGCACTCATTCCAGCAAGTAAAAACATTTATTTTTCTGTTGCAGCTGCGGCATTGTTATCCCGATGCTTTTCGGTCATTCCCTGACCTTCTTCGGGGGAAGTAGCCTCAGCGTCCATGCGGCCAAACACTGAACTCGCGATTCTTGCTCCTTATAGCTAATCGCCCCTAGTGGTCACCTCAACGGGCTGGCTGTTGCTATCATGCATGATGGTACTAGTAGTTCAGTGTTGACCTTTGATGTTATGTTCCCTCAGTGGGAGACGCTTGTTTTCAATGCTACTGCTTTATTTGTCCGGAATCCCCGATGCTTACCACTTTGAGGCAGCGGGGGACCTTCCCAAAGTCCAGTCTTTGGTGAGCGCCTACTGCCCTGTATGCTTTCGCTGCGCTCTGGAGGGGTCCATGTTTCTTGCAGTGTGTGGCGCTCTTTTCAGGTGGTGCGTGTGCTCAAGGCAGAACCAAGCCTTATAATATCAAGCAGGGTATCTCGCACGGAGAAAAGGTGAGCAGCACTCATTCCAGCAAGTAAAAACATTTATTTTTCTGTTGCAGCCACGGCATTGTTATCCCGATGCTTTTCGGTCATTCCCTGACCTTCTTCAGGGGAAGTAGCCTCAGCATCCATGCGGCCAAACACTGAACTCGCCATTCAAGACATCAACAGCACTTCTAAAGGTGGATAAGTTGTTTTAATTCACAACGTGTTTTGCCACTCAAGATGGCTTGATCACGGGTTCACGAGCACCGGGGCATTACGGCACTTATCACCTTTACTACTACGACGGGTAAATAGATCTTCTGTGGGACTGTTTTTCCTTCGTTGTGACATTGGCATTGTTTTAATATCTCATGTTATGCCTGTTTGCTTATCTTTGAATAACGAAACTTTATTGTTAGTTCAGCACTTACGGTACATGCGTGACTTCTAGCAGGGCGCAGCCGTTTCTCCTGTGAAAGCGATCACGTGGTCTGGGAGGCGGTATCTACTGTTTCCGTTCCACGCAACATCGCTATTTGGAAGGAGGCTGTCTCTCTTTTTTATCATTTTGTCAGTTTAATTTGAAGACTTTTCCAAGCACATCAGAACCAAGATGTGGGGCATGTTTTGTACATTATAATTTGTTGTGTATCTTCATTTTTACTTTCATGGTTACTATTGTAATTCACAATACGTAATATGTACTATTTCATGTATGATGTATTAACATGCATAACTACAATGAAAGTTGCTGCATTATGACATAATTATGTCTTGAATCGAATGTATTCACGTTTGATGAGCATTTCCTATCCAGTGCCATTTCCATGATTATTTTCTCGTTCAGTACAAATGCAACTATGGGTGTATTTTTATTCACGTGATCAAGCCATCTTGAGTGGTGAAACACACCACCCTACCTCCACAGACCCTCATGGATTATGTAAAAGATCTCCACCAAAGCGCACTCTCGTGGGGCCTGTGGGGTATTGCCGCACCAGCTCCATGAGGAGCTAAGTGCAATGAAGAAGCATGATACCTCTTGGACTTGGCCATTTTTGCTGGGTCATCCCTGAGCTTCTTGCCTTCCTCCTATATTTTTTCTAACTTGTTGTTGGCTTTTATATGACTCTGGGCACTTTACCACTGCTGATTAGTGCTAAAGTGCATATGCTCTCCCTATTGTAAATTAATCTATGTATTATTGGTGATTCCATGATTGACTATTTGGTTTACTTGTCAGACCCTAGTATAGTACACTGAGTGTGCCCAGGACGTGTAAATCCAAATGCTGCTGGTGGGCTTGCAGCAATGGTTGTGCCACCCACAGATGTGGCCTGGTAAAATGTGTCTAAGGTCTGCCATTGCAGAGCCTGCGTGCAGTCTGGTACTGTCATGCTGACTGGGCAAGTGCACCCACTTGCCAGTCCCTGAACCTTCCCTTGTCTTCATATCAGACACTCCTATGGTAGGCCCAAGGGCAGGGTGCATTGTAAGTATAAGGTAGGACAAGCCCTGATGTGTGTGGCATTTGCAAATAGTGAATTACAGCCATTTTCGTTTTTCACTATTGCAAGGCTACCTGTTCTTCTTAAGCCAGAATGGGCTGTTAGATTATTACATGTTTATAATCCTAACAGACTCAGAGAACATGGTGGAAATTCGAGTTTAGTATGCCTGGACTCAGAATAATAAAATACATATTTTAGTGAAGTTTATTTTAATATTCTGTGTTTGCAAATACCACTTTTAGAAAGTAGGTATTTGCTTGGCTAACCTTTCAAGCCTGCCTCTGCGAGGTTGTGTATTCCTTTGTCTGGAGTTTGAGTGACAGGGCTGGGGGATTCCAGGAGACAGAATGAGTCAGCCCAGTGGTGAATAGGGAGATCTGCATCTAGATGGGAGGGAGGAATTGCACCTGTGACCTGAATAGGACTGTGCCCTCCCCCCACAGTGCTGGCTCCACCCCCTGTGGTGCATCTGATGTCTCTGCCCTGCACACTCAAAGAAGAGAAGGAAGACTGTCAACAAAGTGCTCCAGGGCTGTACTTGCCTTCCACAATGCTGGCTCCACCCCCTGTGGGCTGTCTAATGTTCCTGCCCTGCACTGTGAAAGGAAAGGAGAAGTCTGGTAAACAGAGTGCTTCAGAACTGGTTTGGACTGAGCACAGGTGTCTCTCCCCTCAGAGAACAAAGAATGTTGGGGTATAAATATTGGGACCCTGATCCCAAGAAATTAGATCACTTCTGGACTTACAAGACAAAACCTCTGCTGAGGAGAGGAACCTGAAGAAACTGAGGAGAGACTATTCCCAAGCTGTAGTGCTGCTTGGGGGATTGGCCTGCAGTGGTTGCCTGACTGCCAAAGAGAGGAGAAAGAACTTTGTGGACTTTACTTTCAATTTGGGCAAAAGATCTCCAAGGGCTTGGAAGAGAGCTTGCCTCTGACTGAAGTCCCAGGACCAGTGGACTTCACCAGCCTTTGTGAATTGCTGTTGGAAACGCTGTTTATGTGGCTACAGAGGCAGGGAGCTGTGACCGACTCTCACGACCGGCCCGGTGTCCTGTAGGCACAGCATCAAGCAACGTCCACCTCAAACAAAGCAAGCTCTGAGCTCACCGACTCCGTCCTGACGTCGTCACTGAGCCGTTGCCTGCAACGCGACTGGTGGACACCTCGACGTGCAACGCATCGCTACACCGACTCTTACTGGTCTGACCGACGCGGTCACTGCTGCTGTCTCTGAGTCCTGTGAATGCACCGGAGTTGGGCATGGCCTCGCACACTTCGTGATGCACCTCCCGACTCACACTGCTGTCTTGACTGATTGATGCCAGCTCCCGAACTCCGGCTCTGTCGTCGCACCGCAAGCAGCAAGCACCGCAGCGAAGCACCGTCTCATCCTGCAACGCACACCTTGGATCCACCGACTCTGTCAACAGGCCGCTGCCTGCACCGCATCGAGGGATAACGCGTCCTGCAACGCTTTCCTTTCTGTACCGCGACAAACACCGGAACTGGCTCGCACATCCGTGCCGGCCGCCTCAAGTAAAAGATTCTGTGACTGAATCTGTCGACATTTGAGTGGGCCCGTACTGACTCGGTCCGCTGGATTTGTTAGACTCTGTGTTATTTCAACAACGCTGTAGCCGGAACAGGATACCGACTCGCATAAACCTTGATTTAAGCCTTTTCAACCAGAACTCTTGAATTCTAATAGTACAGTGGATTATTTGTGTCGTTATTGGTCTTTGTGGTAACTCTATATAAAATATACTTATTTTTGATATAAAATCCTTGTGTGGTGTCCATTTGTAGTATTGTCACTGGGTTACTGTGTGTGGTCACAAATGCTTCACTTACAACGGCTCTGAGATAAAGCCTTGCTGCTCGTGCCAAGCTACCAAGGGGGTGAGCAGGGGCTATTTTAGGAGAGTAATCCCCTTACTCTGACTAGAGGAGAGGGTCCCTATTTGTCACAAGTACCTACTTGTGCCAACTAGAGACCCACAATTCTAACATTGGTGATCAGCGGAAGAGAATCTGGATTTGCATTTGAGTGATTGGTGAACACTTCTTAGTGAGTGCAGACCATAACGCAACCACATACTTCTGATACTTGTTTTTGCCAGGGCTCTCCATTTTGCAAAATAATGCCTGGTTCAGTCAGAATGGAAAAATCAGCATCCATTGCATCTGTTGACTGTGTTTGGGAGGAAGCGAAACTAGAAAGCTACACCAACGCCCAGCTCAAGGGCTTCTGCAAAAAGTTTCAAATTTCCGTGACCGGGCTCACCAGAAAGGAACAGTTGCAAAAGGCGCTAAGGGCCTGGGTCGAGGCAAGAAATGCCCCTGGAGATTTAATGGATTATGAGGATGCAGAGCAGCAGCTTGGTGGACCACTAGGTCCTGAAAAGAGGGGTGCGCCCTCCCCAGTGGGTAGCAGTGTTTCTGCCTGAGGTCTGTCCCCAGAAGAGTTTGGCAGACTAGAAAGAAAACAGAATGCATGAAATGGAGATCGCCAAGCTCAAATTGAATGGGCAACTGGAGCTAGAAAGCAAGAAAATGGCTCTAGAAGAAAAGAGAATGCAGTTTGAGCATGACTTGATAATGAGGAAGCTTGATTTGGAGCTCCAGAGGCTTGAGGCCATGAGTGTCTCAGCCCAGCAACAAGAAATGTGTGTAGCTCAGGAAGTGAGCTTTGCTGAGTTGGAGGCATTTAGGAGTCCAAAAGTTAGGAGTCTTAACTTTACTACTTCTAAATTGAGAGAAATCCTAATTTTAAGACTTTCGGTATTCACAGCAGGCATTTAGGAGTTCTAAAGTAAGGAGTCCTAACTTTACTACTACTAAATTGAGAAAAATCCTAACTTTAACTCTTTCGGTAATCACAGAAGACATTTAAGAGTCCTAAAGTTAGGACTCCTAACTTCTGTGAATACCGAAATGAGTAAGTGTCTTCTGTGAATACCAAAATGAGTAAGTGCCTGCTGTGAATACGAAAATGGTAGTAAGTTTAGGATTTTGTCTTAAGTTAGTTCTGTGAATCGGGCCCAGATTCACTAGTGAATGACCATGGTGACACCACTTCTGTCCTGGGGGATTTTCGCGCACTGTCAGATGGACAGGGGTTGGGAAATCTGCGCCAGGCAGACTGTCACACGACACATGAGTTATGTGTCCCCCTCGGGGAGGGTATATGCACTCCCCAGGAAGTCCTGGTTTGCCAGGCAAGTGTTCAACCGCAGGGTTTGGTCCCTGGGTTGGGAAGCCAGGCTCAGGTGTTGTCTGACCTGGAGGAAGGGGCAACTGTAGTCAGTGTCCTGACCGAGGTATCTTCTAGGGGTACCACTCCAGTTGGGAGGGTGCAGTGCTCTGGAAGGGGGTGCAGAGGGAGGGAATCCTCGCCTCTCACCCCGGTGTAGCACGAGGGTCTAGACCCTGGGTTGGAAGGTCATGTTCATGGTGTCCCCTCTGACCTGGTAACCTAGTTACAGGATAGAACCCCTGAACTGGTGGGCGAATTATGCAGGACACCTGCTACAGGCAGCCTGACAAATCTGGAAGGGAGTACCGCTCTAGGTGGGAGGGTACAGAGCCCCAAGGGGGAGGACCAGGTGTGGGAGATCCCACCCCATTTTCTGGTCCAGCAGCCGGGTACAGGCCTGGGGCTGGTGGGTCAGTGCAAGGATGACATACCTGACCTGACAGGAGGGAGAGTGGACAAAGGGTGCCACACACCTGGGGCTACTGCCCCCTGCTCTCGGATGCCGCAGCTCTTTGAGAGGCCTGAGAGGCATAAGGCCTGGGTTTTATCCCTGACTACTGTTAGTGGCCACTATGACTTGCTGTCTGTCTGTTGGGACACTCCTGTGAGCAAGTTAAGGTTAGATGCTGCACAGGTGGTGTCCACAGGTGAAGAAAAGGGTCCCCCATGTATTTGCTTGGTGGACCCTGAGAGTATGGAGAGAGGAACTGAAATGGGTTCAGAGTGGCGTAGAACTGGAATATGCCCCTGCTGTTGCGGGCCAGGTCCATGCTCTATCGGCCTAAGCAGGGAAGCCCATCAAGGTAGTGATTGGTCTACCCTGCGGTTTGGTTGGAAGGGGGTTGTGTTGGACGTGGCTCTTTATGCAGGGTCATCCCTGAGCTTTTTGCCTTCCTCCTATATTGTTTCTGACCTGTTGTTGGCTATTTTATGACTCTGGGCACTTTACCACTGCTGATCAGTGCTAAAGTGCATATGCTCTCCCTATTGTAAATTAATGTATGTATTAATCAGTGATTCCATGATTGACTATTTGGTTGACATGTAAGACGCTAGTACAGTGCACTGAGTGTTCCCAGGGTGTTTAAATCCAAATGCTGCTGGTAGGCTTGAAGCACTGCTTGTGCCACCCACAGAAGCGGCCTGGTAAAATGTGTCTAAGGAATGCCATTGCAGAGCCTGCGTACAGTCTGGTACTGTCATGCTGACTGGGCAAGTGCACCTACTTGCCAGTCCCTGAACATTCCCTTGTCTTCATATCAGAAACCCATATGGTAGTGCATTGTAAGTATAAGGTAGGACAAGCCCTGATGTGTGTGGCATGTCCTAATAGTGAATTACAGCCATTTTCGATTTTCACTATTGCAAGGCTACCTGTTCTCCATAGGCCAGAATGGGCTGTAAGATTATTACATGTTTATAATCCTAACAGACTCAGAGAACATGGTAGAAATTCAAGTTTAGTATGCCTGGACTCAGAATAATAAAATACATCTTTTAGTGAAGTTTATTTTAATATTCTGTGTTTGCAAGTACCACTTTTAGAATGTTGGTATTTGCTTGCCTAACCTTTCAAGCCTGCCTCTGCGAGGTTGTGTATTCCAGTGTCTGGAGTTTGAGTGACAAGGCTGGGGGATTCCAGGAGACCGAATGAATCAGCCCAGTGGTGAATAGAGAGATCTGCATCTAGATGGGAGGGAGGAGTTGCACCTGGGACCTGAATAGGACTGTGCCCACACCCCACAGTGCTGGCTCCACCCCCTGTGGTGCATCTGATGTCTCTGCCCTGCACACTGAAAGAAGAGAAGGAAGACTGTCAACAAAGTGCTCCAGGGCTGTACTTGCCTTCCACAATGATGGCTCCACCCCCTGAGGGGCGTCTGATGTTCCTGCCCTGCACTGTGAAAGGAAAGGAGAAGTCTGGTAAATAGAGTGCTTCAGAACTGGTTTGGACTGTGCACATGCCCCTCTTCCCTCAGAGAACAAAGGATTTTGTGGTGTAAATATTGGGACCCTGATCCCAAGAAATTAGATCACTTCTGGACTTACAAGACAAAACCTCTGCTGAGGAGAGGAACCTGTTATGTTATGTTATGTTATATGGGACTTTTATAGCGCAACGGCTACTCCAAAGGAGTGTCCCGGCGCTTGAAGAAACGGAGGAGAGACTATTCCCAAGCTGAAGTGCTGCTTGGGGGATTGGCCTGCAGTGGTTGCCTGACTGCCAAAGAGAGGAGAAAGAACTTTGTGGACTTTACTTTGAACTTGTGCCAAAGATCTTCAAGGGCTTGGAAGAGAGCTTGCCCACTGACCGAAGTCCCAGGACCAGTGGACTTCACCAGCCTCTGTGAATTGCTGCTGGAAACGCTGTTTCAGTGGCTACAGAGGCAGGGAGCTGTGACCGGCTCTCACGACCGGCTCGGTGTCCTGTAGGCACCGCATCAAGCAACGTCCACCTCGAACAAAGCACACTCTGAGCTCACCGACTCCATCCTGGCGCCGTTACGGAGCCGTTGCCTGCACCGTGACTGGTGGACACCGCGACGTGCAACGCCTCGCTACACCGACTCTTACTGGTCTGACCGATGCAGTCACTGCTGCTGACTCCGAGTCCCATGAACGCACCGGAGTTGGGCACAGCCTCGCACGCTTCGCGGTGCACCGCCTGACTCGCACCGCTCTCCGGACTGATCAACGTCAGCTCCCGAACTCTGGCTCTGTCACCGCACTGCAAGCTGCAACCTGCAAGCACCACAGCGAAGCACCGTCTCGCCCTGCTATGCACGCCTTGAATCCACCAAATTTATCAATTGGCCGCTGCCTGCTCCACATCGAGGGACAATGCGTCCTGCAACGCTTTCTTTTCTGCACTGCGATGAACACCGGAACCGGCTCGCACATCCGTGCCGGCCGCCTCAAGTAAAAGGTACTGTGACTGAGTCTGTCGACATTTGAGTGGGCCCATACTGACGTGGTCCGCTGGATTTGTTAGACTCTGTGTTATTTCAACAACACTGTAGCCGGGACAGGGTCCCGACTCGCATAGCACCTTGAATTAAGCCTTTTCAACCAGAACTCTGGAATTCTAATAGTACGGTGGATTATTTGTGTCGTTATTGGTCTTTGTGGTAACTCTATATAAAATATATTTATTTTTTATATAAAACCCTTGTGTGGTGTCCATTTGTAGTGTTGTCACTGGGTTACTGTGTATGGTCACAAATGCTTAACTTACAACGTTTCTGAGATAAAGCCTTGCTGCTCGTGCCAAGCTACCAAGGGGGTGAGCAGGGGTTATTTTAGGAGTGTAATCCCCTTACTCTGGCTAGAGGAGAGGGTCCCTGTTTGTCACAAGTACCTACCTTTGCCAACTAGAGACCCCTAATCCTAACATTGGTGATCAGCGGAAGGGAATCTGGATTTGCATTTGTGACTCATGTAGAGTGATTGGTGAACACTACTTAGTGAGCGCAGACCATAATGCAACCACGTACATCTGATACTTGTTTTTGCCAGGGATCTCCATTTTTGAAAATAATGCCTGGTTCAGTCAGAATGGAAAAGGCAGCATCCATTGCATCTGTTTTCTGTGTTTGGGAGGAAGCGAAACTAGAAAGCTACACCAGCGCCCAGCTCAAGGGCTTCTGCAAAAAGTTTCAAATTTCCGTGACCGGACTCACACAGAGAGGAGCTGTTCCAAAAGGCGCTAATGGCCTGGGTCGAGGCAAGAAATTCCCCTTGAGATTTAATGAATTATGAGGATGCACAGCAGCAGCTTGGTGGACCACTGGGTCCTGAAAAGAGGGGTGTGCCCTCCCCAGTGGATAGCAGTGTTTCTGCCTGAGGTCTGTCCCCAGAAGAGTTGGCAGACAGGAAAGAAAACAGGATGCATGAAATGGAGATGGCCAAGCTCAAATTGAATGGGCAACTGGAGCTAGAAAGCAAGAAAATGGCTCTAGAAGAAAAGAAAATGCAGTTTTAGCATGACTTGATAATGAGGAAGCTTGATTTGGAGCTCCAGAGGCTTGAGGCCATCAGTGTCTCAGCCCAGCAACAAGAAATGTGTGTAGCTCAGGAAGTGAGCTTTGCTGAGTTGGAAGTGGAGTTCAGCTCAGATGGTGGCAGCAAAATTGAATTTTCTAGTGGTGAGGGAGCAGTAAACACACCCATAGATGGGACACCTGACTTGGAGGGGGTTATCCTATACCAGGAGGTTCAAGGACATGAGGTAGCTCCAGTAGTGCGCAGTGTCCCTGAGGGGAATAGAGTAACTGGCACAGGAGTTCATGGTCCTAGTGGTGGGAGGGACACTCTACTGACACTAGATGAGAGGTACAGGGAGAGGGGTTCCCCCAAAGTTGAAGTCCTGGTATGTGAGTGTGAAGACCGCCCAGAAGAATGTGGGTTGTGTGACAGAGACAGTCAGATACTGTCTTGCCAGTCTCAGGAGAGGGGTGTGGAGTACGTGTGCGAGGCACTGGATGGTGAGGTGAAGAATAGTTTGGTTAACCCCTGTGGGGGGCTGTGTGATCCAATTGTGGGAGAGCGTATTGCAAGTCTCTGTTTTCCAGAGCAATGCCAACACCTGTTGGAGAGTGAGTTCTCTGACCCCAGGGAACTCACATTGGAGGCATACCTTTTGGTGGATTCCAGAGTGTCTGGAGAGGCATGGGGGAGTGACCCTGTGGGGATTGGCTCAGGTATCTTCCAAACCAGAGTGGTGGAAGTGGTTCAGTGCAGCCCAGCTAGGTCCCAGTGTAGTGGGAGGGGTGTAGGGGCTTATGTCCTATCTCAGTGAAGAAGGAGTGAGTGTGGGGCTGTGTGTTCCCAAGTGCCCAAAACCCAGTCTCAGAGCATGGGTGGTTGTGTAAGAGAACACCAGGTAGGGAGCTTAAGCTGTCCTGATGGGCCGCCTGTTGAAGGAGATCCCCTAGTATCTGGTGAGCTGGGAGTGTCTGTAATCAGGCCACAATCAGTTCGGGTGTCTGGAAGGGCCGCTCAAGTTGGGAGGGTACAGAGGTCCAGACTGAGGGGTAAGTGGGGGAAAGAGTCCCCAGTGGAGGAACCAGTGGGGCAGGGGCTAGACAGAAGGGCTGTGGGCCCGGTTCACAGAACTAACTTAAGACAAAATCCTAAACTTACTACCATTTTGGTATTCACAGAAGGCACTTACTCATTTTAGTATTCACAGAAGGCACTTACTCATTTCGGTATTCACAGAAGTTAGGAGTCCTAACTTTAGGACTCTTAAATGTCTTCTGTGATTACCGAAAGAGTTAAAGTTAGGATTTTTCTTAATTTAGTAGTAGTAAAGTTAGGACTCCTTACTTTAGAACTCCTAAATGCCTGCTGTGAATACCGAAAGTCTTAAAATTAGGATTTCTCTCAATTTAGAAGTAGTAAAGTTAAGACTCCTAACTTTTGGACTCCTAAATGCCTTCTGTGAATACCGAAAGTCTTAAACTTAGGGTTTTTCTCAGTTTAGTAGTAGTAAAGTTAGGACTCCTAACTTTCGGACACCTAAATGCCTTCAGTGAATACCGAAAGTCTTAAAATTAGGATTTTTCTCAACTTTACTACTACTAAACTGAGAACATTCCTAATTTTAAGACTTTTGGTATTCACAGAAGGCATTTAGGAGTCCTAAAGTTAGGAGTCTTAACTTTACTACTCCTAAACTGAGAAAAATCCTAACTTTAGGACGTTCGGTATTCACAGATGGCATTTAGGAGTCCTAAAGTTAGGACTCCTAACTTCTGTGAATACCGAAATGAGTAAGTGTCTTCTGTGAATACCAAAATGAGTAAGTGCCTGCTGTGAATACGAAAATGGTAGTAAGTTTAGGATTTTGTCTTAAGTTAGTTCTGTGAATCGGGCCCAGAGTCACTAGTGAATGACCATGGTGACACCACTTCTGTCCTGGGGGATTTTCGCGCACTGTCAGATGGACAGGGGTTGGGAAATCTGCGCCAGGCAGACTGTCACACGACACATGAGTTATGTGTCCCCCTTGGGGGGGGTACATGCACTCCCCAGGAAGTCCTGGTTTGCCAGGCAAGTCTTCAACCGCAGGGTTTGGTCCCTGGGTTGGGAAGCCAGGCTCAGGTGTTGTCTGACCTGGAGGAAGGGGCAACTGTAGTCAGTGTCCTGACCGAGGTATCTTCTAGGGGTACCACTCCAGTTGGGAGGGTGCAGTGCTCTGGAAGGGGGTGCAGAGGGAGGGAATCCTCGCCTCTGACCCCGGTGCAGCACAAGGGTCTAGACCCTGGGTTGGAAGGTCATGTTCATGGTGTCCCCTCTGACCTGGTAACCCAGTTGCAGGATAGAACCCCTGAACTGGTGGGCGAATTGTGCAGGACACCTGCTACAGGCAGCCTGACAATTCTGGAAGGGAGTACCGCTCTAGGTGGGAAGGTACAGAGCCCCAAGGGGGAGGACCAGGTGTGGGAGATCCCACCCCATTCTCTGGTCCAGCAGCCGGGTACAGGCCTGGGGCTGGTGGGTCAGTGCCAGGATGTAATACCTGACCTGACAGGAGGGAGAGTGGACAAAGGGTGCCACACACCTGGGGCTACTGCCCCCTGCTCTCGGATGCCGCAGCTCTTTGTGAGGCCTGAGAGGCATAAGGCCTGGGTTTTATCCCTGACTACTGTTAGTGGCCACTATGACTTGCTGTCTGTCTGTTGGGACACTCCTGTGAGCAAGTTAAGGTTAGATGCTGCATAGGTGGTGTCCACAGGTGAAGAAAAGGGTCCCCCATGTATTTGCTTGGTGGATAAAAATCGCCGATGTGCGGCGATAATTTTTGTCTCTAAACAAGTTAGAGACAAAAATTATCGCTAGTTGTTGATAATATACCCCTTAATTTGCTCCTAGTCCAATCCGTTTTGATTGACTATAGGAGAGGTATGCTATGCAACCGGGAAGCATTTGCTTGGGGGGGTTTCACTGTCAGGACATGTAATACTCAAACTCACTTGTCCAACTTTTTAAATACTACATACCCTACCCTAGGAGCTAATAGGGCCTACCTTAGGGGGGACATATTTAAAAAAAATTAAGTGTCAGGCTTGGCAAAAGGTTTATTATGCCAGGTATAAATGGAATTTTGAAAACTACATTACAAGCTGCAGAGACATGTTTTAAAGGGCTACTTTAGTAAGGGGCAGAATGAGTGCTGCTGTTTATCATTTAATTTACTGGCACTGGGTACAGGTAGTACCATATACTAGGGACTTATAAGTAAAGTAAATGTGCCAATTTGGGGTATACCAATTTTACCAAATGTTATGGTAAGAACACTAGCACTTTGCCACTAGTTATCAAGGAGGAAAGTGCACAGAATCCTAAAACCAACAAAAATCAACCAAAACGAATTCAGCAAATAGGATGGGTGAAGGGAAAATTTTTGGAGGACTATCATGTCAAGGATGTCAGGTCTAACACACACCAAATCACATTCTATAACTTGGAATCCACTCTGTAATTCTTGCGGATGGACTTGGAGGGTTTTCTCCTATTTGTCTCCCTGTTGCATGTTGAGATTCTTAGTTTAGGATCCGATCCCGACTGTAGAATTGTTCCGACGTATGCAGATCAGCTAATGAGGTGAGGTTAAGTAATATGGGGCTTATCTTCAAGAAAGCAATTGAAACACTAACGAGCATATGGGAAGGTAAGAAAAAATACAAAGTCCAACATTTTTCTGAGGGGACAGTGCAGAATTTCCTATGAGTAATACATTAATTTTTTTGTATTGAAAGATATACTTCTAAATCATAATCTATTAACACGTGCTAAAAGCAAAACACGTTGATGATACTATAAAAGACAATATCACGTTTGGAGCAAATCGTGGACCTTAAATATGCTCTTATAGCCACTTCTCTCAAATTTGGTTCAGAGATTAACTGCCTTTCATATTTCGATTTTCTCAGAATGTACTTAAGAGTGACAGGACTGGCATACCCATTAAAAGTCAACAATCCTTCACTAAAGTCTCTGATTCAAATTCTTGTAAACAAATCCCGAGGTGCAATTGCAAATTTTGGTGCAGTTTTGATCAGATTTTTCCATAAGACCTAAATTGCACTCAGGTCAGTGCAATGTTTATCCACTCTTTGCACAACTTAAAAAGTGCACAATAATATTGGTGTTGACTGACCTGTGCAAACAACAGGATGTAACACTAATTGGATAGTCTAAATGTTGGTGGGAAGTTCCGTGCACAATTGTTTAATATCATCTCCCAAAGACTGAAAAGATATCCCAGTGTCACTGTTTCTTTTGGCCACTTTTTTAATATTGTGAGCCCTCATAGTACATTTAAATGCATCCCACAAGACTATTGGAGAATCCACTGAGGGTTCATAATCTTTGAAAAAATTATCAATCTCATCATTGAGTTCTTTCACCTCATCATTATCTTCTAAGATTTCTGTGTTTAGACACCAACTACGAGAACCTCTAGTATTCGTGAGATTAAGGAAGTTTAAAGAGACTGCCGCATGGTCAGGGACAACTATTAGATGAATCATAACTTTTATAGTATGTTTTAAAAGAGAGCATCAACCAAAAGGTAACTAATATGAGAGAAACTAGAATGTGGAGTGGAGAAAAACATAAAGTCACTACCTGTAGGATTGTGTAATCTCCATGCATCCAAAAGATGGGGAGAAAGCACTTATGTGTGTGTGCCCTAGGAGGTTGAAATTTAAAAGCAGAGTGGCTATCCAAAATAGGATCAAGGGGGAGATTAAAATCACCTCTAATGATTGTTTTTGAATTTTTGAATGTCAGTGAGTTTTTAATTATTGTTCGCCAGAAAAGTGGACCATCTATATTTGTAGCATATGCATTCATAATATATAGATCATTTGAATCATTAGTCAGACGAGTAAGTAACCATCTCTCATTGATATCATGTTTAGCTGCAACTATAGACAAAAAAGAACTTTTAGTGATAAGGGTAATAACTCCAATTCTTCTTCCCAGAAGCTTCGGAACATGTAACATTGAGTACCCAATCTTTCCTTATAGGAGGAGCCTCTATAAAACCTATCTTAGTCTCTTGAAGTAAGACCATATCACCAGATAAACTCTTACAATAATCTAAAATCTTGGCCCTCTTAACAGGGTGGGCGTACTTTGCAGAGCTTTGTTGGGTGGAATTCCGCGAAATTACAAAAAAAATCTGCAAAGTTCTGCAAGTGATGGAGTGCAGTGTGAACTGCAGTTTGTGCTGGTATTCCTGCAGCTTGGGTCAAACTTCGACCTGAGCGGCAGCTCGCGCTCACAAACTTACCATTCAAGATCACAAACTTACCGTACACGATCACTAGCAGGGAAAAAACTCAGCTGCCCATCGCGAAGCTGAGTTTTCTGCACTCCGCAAGCTCAGCAGAGTGCAGAAAACTCTGCAAACTCCGCGAACTGAGTGAAGTTCACTGCCCAGGCCAAATCAAATCCCTACCATTAAAGGAAACTACATTTAAGCCAGGCATTGTTGTATATGGAACATACAGAGTGAATGCTTCTGATAAAAGAGTACAAGAGCAGTTAAAATATAATAAAATACTAAAGGAAATGAAACATATATCCCAAAAGGAAATGAAGCAGATGTCTCAAAATTAAGGTGGGCATAAAGGGAAGGAATGAAGAGTAGGGAGAAGAAGAGAGGGAACAGATGCACTCCAAGAAAAAAACAGAGCAACATCAAACTTTAACCCCACCAGGGAATGTCTGTATTGCATGGGGGAACAACATGCAGGAGCAATAAGAGGGGCTATCAACATCGGTGTAGACAGCTCAAGAATAAACAGGCCACAGAGCATCGGGACTAGTATTGCCTTCTCAAATGTATAACTATATCCCTATATCTCTTGCTAGTAACAATAGATAATATAAGACTGAATGCATATAATATAACTGGAACATTTTCATAAGCAAATAGAACATGACTGTAATAGCACATAAATACCAGCCTAAGCTTATTACTAACCCATCCATAAAGTTCATTCAAATAAGATCTAAAAAGGTATGCACAGTATGTAGAATACATATCCAAATGTAGAGTTGTGAAGTAATAATATCAGGAACAATACCATTCAATTAGAGCCAATATTAGATAAAAAATTAGATGTAAATAGAATGTCTATCATAAGACGTCATTTCATAACAAACTATCATAACTGTGATAACATATAACTTCCAGTCTAGACATACTTAAAAAAAAAATCGAAAAATGATCAAATAAATTCTAAATTGATACATATAATATAAAACAAATTTACAACGGTCATTTCATTGGTGATCAATGAGGTCATTAAATAATATATCACAAAATAGATTACCACCGAGAGAAGAGCATCGAAAAAAGATAAGAGGTAGAGTAAGAAGTAGAATAAAAGATTGATAAGAAGTAGAGTAAAAGATTGAATACTTACCTATTGCACAGGGATTAGAAAGAGAGAAACTAAAGATGAATTAATTAATAAATACATACATACAATTATTCAGTTAAAACAATATACCTGAAAGGAACCATATCAACTAGGTAGATCAACATTATAAAGTACAAATCTGCAGGGATGTAATCCCAAATAGAACAAAATACAGCACAGAGGATTGCATAGTACTGTGAAAAAGAGTGTCAAGTAGTAGAGTGTGAGTAATCCATAATGAGATAACTATCAGTATTATTACCACCAACTATAGAATAAGCTCAAAATCTAACAAAAACTACAGAGCTTGTGAACAAAATATAAAATAGAACCAGTATATATATTAGATAAAGGGAAAACATTAGAAACAGGCACGGTCAATAAATAAATATCATTAGGAGTGAGAAGTACCAGGAAGAGAATCTGAGTCCAGCTGAGATTCAAATTGATTATCCAAGAACGTCGAAAGATCATAAGGTTCACAGAAAATCTGTGGACGACTTTTGAAAGTGATCCAGAATCTTGAAGGCCCAGAAAAAGAGAATGGAGTCTCTTGCATAGGTTCAGGAAGCGTTTGACAGGATTACAGTGTATCTGGCAAAATCTTGTGAAATAGATATTCTGTGACCTTCCCATTTTATGGTCTTGATCTTCCTCATTTGTGCCAGAATTTGATCTGTATATTGATGGCGCAAAGGTTTAAAAATCCTTGGCCTTGGAGAAGACATCCTTCTGGGTTTAAAAGTTGGGACCCTGTGAGCACGCTCTATCTCAAAGTCTTTATTGAAAGAGAGATTCAGTGCATTTGGGGTCCAAGTAGGCAAGAAGTCAACCACTGAAGGAGCAGACTTCTTACAATCCTCCGGTAAACCAAAAATACGAACATTACATCTTCAAATCCGAATTTCCTGTTCTGTTATATCTCTCCTTAACGAAGTAATGGAACGCTCCAAAATTTGGATGTGCTTTGCTTGTTTGTTTGTAAAGTCTTCCACACTACTTGTTCTCGTTTACACATTAGAAACGAGTAATGAAAGATTTTTAAGGTCCTTACCATTTGCAGCCGCCTCTACCTGAAGCAGATCTGTATTTGTTTTGGTACTTTGTGCTATATTGTGGACAGTATTGAGCTTGAGTAATATAGCTTATAAAGTTAAGGCAGACTCAGGATCACCCTTAGCTGGTGATTCTCGGGTAGGTGAGGTCTGCTTGGAGCGTTTAAAGTTCCCATTGGAATATCTGTCTTTAGTGCCAATACCCATGCCTTCTGCCATTGGGTAAGTTTATAAGAACTTAGTCAGACAAACCCCCCCTTTGAGGTAACTCAGACTTACCATACCATTTACACAAAGACAGCCTTGCACCAATAGGATGACAGTGGACTTAGAGGATGTAATCAAATTAGGCAAGTCTATAAAATATATATATATAAAAAATATAATCACACAGAAACAATATCATATGCATCACAATACATAATAAAATTCATTAAAGAATCCTAAACCTAGATAATGCAGTATGATGGTTAACAAATATTACAATAGTTAAAAACATGCAGACAGGAACTAATTCTCATTAAAAAATATACATTTGTACACAAAAGAGTAAATTATTCAATCCAAATATTGGGAACAAAGCAAGAAAGGAAAAATGGTTTCCTTTTTGTCAAAGAAAAGCACAGATTAAGCAGTAAACAATCAGACAACTATAAGTAGTTATTCAAATATTCCTATCCATGACAGTTGTCCCCACAAATTTCATGAAGTTTTCTCCGTGGAGGATCGACGCGTTTCGTGGGCTTTAATTTTTGGCCAACACCTTCTTCTCGAAAATCAATAGAGGTCCCAATTGTAACAACTGTCTGTTTATCCTGGGCATTTTCTGGTACCCTCCCCTTTGAGTAGTGGGTCCCTCTCTCTTGTTTTAAGTTCATAAGAACCACAACCTTAGGATGATTAAAAGGAGCAGGCAAGGCAATATAAGGGCACTAAGGTCAGGGTAAAGAATATACCTGCTGTGCGTAGAAATTTTATGCTGTAACACACATGCGAAAAGAAATGCAGGAATTGTACAAGAGAAGAGAGGTACTAGTGCTAGACTTTAAGGAGGCAAACCCATCTGAAGAATAAGTGGCAAAAACAAATCAAGCGCTGATATATAACTCACTACTAAAATTAGATTCTGTCAGCAGGATATGCGCACACAGTGAAGAACCTGAAAACGGCAGCCATTTCATAGCATCAATACAGCTATAATAATGGACATCCTTTTAAAGCAACACCTCAGCCAAAATACCGCCCCAGTGGTAGACCACCAGTAATTAATTATATGCCAACAATATTATTATTAAGGCTCCCTGTTTTCCGTTTTGACTGATTTTACAGATCAATACAGACAGAAAACATTTATTATTTTGTCTGTATTTATTTTTAAATTTGGATAAAAACTGATATTGAGTCACTTATTGAGTAATTCTAAATGCTGTCTGCCATGACTGCCAGGCCGATAGCTAAGTGCATTGATAGGTAAGGGGCTAAAAAAGGAAGGCATTTTAGTTAATAGGCTTTAACAGCAGTAGATATGCACAAGGTTGATACTGAAATTTGCATATTTTCTTAAAAGTGCATAAATGTATCTTCTGCAGGTGTTTACAGCATTGAAACCTAGTAGGTATTGAAGCATGAGTGCATATTTACCGGATGAATAAATCTGGAAATATACTAATTTCAGCTTCATTTTTCCACAAAACCCAAAATAAATATGGATAAATATAAATAAAATTAGCAAAAAATAAATATGGATAAATACAGACGGAAATGTCCAAAAAATAAATACCATAAAACCGGGAGCCTTATTATTATCACTTGTGGATAGGAATTAAATTACATGAAAGAGTTCCTGTCAGCAGCCACCATTTTTTATATTCTAATGATGCAAGTAACAAGTACTCTCTTCACTAAAAGGTAGAAGTTCCAAGACCAGTGGTCTGATATTTAAAACGTTGGTGCACACAGTACGTCATTTTCATTTTCAGTATGGGAAATAAGCATCCAGTCTGAGCAGCTAGGCATACTCCAATGTTTGTACATCGAACTGTGACGAGGCTGCCGTAGCGGGCACCATTTCAGAGCCTTGTTGTGTCAAAATGCCTCACATGAAACAGCACACAATAAGGCAGAGCAGAACACTTTTGACCTGCCTCCAGAGATCATGGGTTGTTTCGCCGGTGGCCGCCATCTAAAGGTGATTGAAAATCACTCAAACGACATGTCAAATCGAGTGTCCACACCAGTGATACCGCGGACCTCAAGAAAAGGCCGCCATCTTCGCACTTAGCCATGCCCCCGTTATATTCTATATTCTAACCAAGAGGCCTATTAGGATGGCGGACGGACCTGCGTCCGTCCGCCACCCCCAAGGTGGAGAGACCGTCCGTAGGGGCAGCGGTGGTCCCTCCGGTGCAATTAGGATGTGACCGCCACCCTGGCGGTCACCTCCCGTATCTTTAACCTTGCGGCGGGTGCTGCTTGAAGCAGCACCTGCCGCAAGGTTAAAAATGCTTGCTTTGCATTTACATGCACAAAGCAGCATGCACCGCGCGGTGCCTGCTGCTTTGTGCATGCAAATGCAGGGGGATACCATAGGTACCCCCCATGTGCACCCCCACCCCCCCTTCACCATGGGGGCCCGCAACAGGCCCCCAAAGAAAAGACCGTATGCCTTTCCGTGGTGGCATTGCCACCACGGAAAAGCATGTCCTGAAGCACATCCTAATATGGCTGGCGGTGTCTGATAGACACCGCCACCATATTAGAGCTTTTCCGCCATGGTAGGAAGGCGACCGCGGCGGAAAAGCGGCGGACGGTCTTCCCGTCCACCGATGACCCCCCAGCCATCTAAATGTGGCAGGGGGTCTTTTCATGTACCACATCGGTGGATCCGCATCCTCCGGGCCGGCGGTGGCTTCCGCCGGCCCGGAGGATGCGGTTTCACTGCAATCCTAAACGACCCCTAATTTGGCTCCCATTGCCCTTCTTCAAGTGTTGAAATCTGCCAGTACTCAAAAGCAGTACTCAAAACCAATGTGGTTGCCTTTCCTGAATCTCCATGAACTTCAAGAAAAGTCTTGGGGTCTTTGGCACTAATGTGCAACTTCCGACCACTAACACGCAGGCACCAAAATAGGAGTGCCCAGTGGGAAGGTCCTGTATTTTTCAGACCTGGCAAAAACAAACATCGAAGGATTTTACATTTATCCACCGTGATAAATAGCTCAATATAAACGTTTTGCCCTAAAATGGTGCATAATATAGATATTGGTGCTTTCCACACTACAATCCACATCAACCTGTATTTACCGGGTATTGTTCACCTAGAAAATGTCAATAGGCTTAAACTTCAAACATATACCTCAGAAAATGTGTGTGTCGAGTGTTTACTATATTTTCCTCTGACAGCCAAAATGTACTTTATCATGGAAGGAGAGTGCCCCACATACACATTTGTGGATTCAGAAGATTTAATAGAACATGTTGGAGAGTATGGAGTCAAAAACTGCCGCAATACCTGACCTAAATAGAGAAGTGACATTCATCTTTTCATCAAGAAAAGAAAGATGCTGTTGCCTCCACATAATATGTGGCTCAGTACTCCTATGTGGGTCGAAATGACAGTTAGTGTAATGGGGGTGCGCCTCCTAGGGGCGGGCAACTCTCTGAATCCAGATTTTACAGACATAGCTCCTCAATTACACATGAGCCGTTCAATTCCACTTCAGAAGTAATTTCTGTTGTATGATTATCAAAACATGAGTTTTCAAAGATTCATTGAAATAATAAGTTTAATGTAGCAGTTGTGCGTGTCATCAATGTCACACAATCCATGTTTTGAAATGGACAATTAACCCCTAACCCTATCTCCGAACATGTTGTAATACAGAGTTCGGAGGCCACAGCTGCAGCCCATGCAATTTTCTCCAGGTAAATTTCAGCAGTTCAAACTTGCCTTTACATATCAGGTAAAAATGCCCAGTAAATTCAGATACATATGGAATTTGGTGGATAAGTACTAAACTCAAAATGTTGTTTCCTATTTGCGAGTGTCAAATTGAATGAGATGAATTTAATCGCTCCTGGAAAATACCTCGCCCCCTAGTGCTGGTCCTTACAAGTGATCTCATAATCAGGGCAGGAGGGAAGAGCTGAAAAGGGGGAATAATTAGCTGTGCTGAAAACATCATCATTTGGGTAAAATGTTCTCCTCGCAGGTTATAGCTCCGAGGTGGAAGTACCAGTCGACAAAAGTTGCCCAAAAAAAAAAGTAAATCAAAAAATGGACAACATTAAAAGGTGCGATTGCAAATGTGTGCAGCTTACTAGAGTCCATCTCATTTTGGGTTAACAATAAGAGCCAAAAAAAGTTGTAAAATTCAATAGTACAACTGCTAAATTGTACTTCTGTATCTCTGCCTTAATTTGGCGTCGCCAGAGGTTTGCAGGAGCGCGTTGAATTTGCTGGCCACGAGCTACATGCATGCACAGAGATTTAGTAAGCAGGCCATTTCAATTAACTGTCTTTCAGGGTCACATTGGGTTTGGACAGCAGACAAAAAGCACTTTTGTTTCCAGAAGGGTCCCTGGACAATGAGAGGATAAAGGTCAAACCTGTCGTTCATTAAGCGCCTAAAAGAGAATTTTGATTTTAAAAGTGAAAGGTAATCTGAGCTAGCCGAGTGCCACATTAGACGATGATGGTTTCTGACCAGATATAAATACAATGGAGTGAATGACAATATAAAAACCCTCGGGACTCGGCAAAAATATTGATTCCATGGGAGTTAATAATATATGTGCGACAATGAAATGAAACACCTTAATTAGGAACTTTTAGAAGAGATGTTATCCTTCCCAACCTGAGATACAATGGCAATAGAGATTCCCAGTTCCCGTGTGCAGGAAAACAAATAGCGCTAGCTAGTTTGTCATGCCCATGAAATTCAAAATAGTCTAAGTGCCAGAATATTCCTGCAATTAACGCAGAATTAGTCACAGAGCATAATAAAAAAAAATGAAAGCGTTCCAAGGCCAGGTAGATGGCAGCAGGTGTGTGTTTCACTGCTGTAGTAGTTTGCTTTATGAAACTCTATCATAGCAGTCCCACTGACAGTTTTAGCTGCCTCCCCAGGCTCATGTTTTACGAAAATGTATAAATAAAATACATGCATATTTATACATACGTAGAGTGGCATTTTGTTAGCCCTTTTCATCCATTCATCTGTTAAGTTGTCATCCATATGTTACTACCTCCCACCAGAGTATGCAGCATTGAACAATGGGTCAGCACACTTCATTCATTGTCTCTCTTCTACTGCGAGTGATGGCATTACCTCTACTTCCCTCGTCCTCGACCCAGTCATTACTAATGTATTTATTATTTATTTATTATTTACCGGATTTATAGTGCGCACAGCTACTCAATCGGGTGTCGCGGCTCGAGCTTGAGCATCAAAGGGAACCAAAGCAGAGAAAGCAGAGAACAAGCTACTTGAACAAGAAAGCCATGAGGATATTCCACTGACAGGAAACAAAGCAGTAAACGCTTTTAGGCTCCACCCACCCTCCTGCCAGGGGCTATAATTACATAGCCAACAGAAATCACTCCCAGTTTTGCTTCCTGTCGGTGACCTGACGGGGAACGCTGGGGTAGGTGCTGGGCACTTAGCTGCTACTTCCTTGTCCTATTTTTTCCTCCTTTGCTGGGCTCTGGGGGTGCTTCTGGACCTTTATGGGAGCTGATGGAGTTGGGACGCCTGGCTTCCTAGACTCCGTTCGGCTCTCCGTTTCCTGGGCTGCTGGACTGCACTGGTCTCCTGGAGTCCGTGGTGTGTCTTCTGGCCTAGTTTGCTTTCCGCGTTGTTCAGGCTCCTATCTGCTTGTTTCCTACTGCTTAGAGCACAGACAAACGCGGTGGCACCGTTGAGCAGGAGGGCTCGCCTGGGTGGCAGAGCTGGAGGTGAGGTCTGCTCACTGCTGCTGGCTCCGGGGGCTGCTTCTCCTTTATGTCATTCACCAGGGAGGAACTTGAGTGGTGTAGACGCCCTCACCTGGCCGCCTCTATGGAAATGGGTGCCGGGGCTTGGCTCGGTGTGGAGCGCATGTGGGTCTTCCCCTCCACCCTCTTTCTGGTGTGGGTCGGATGTTTGGGCCACATCTCTTTTCTGTAGCTCCAACCTAAGTGAACACCCGGGTTGGGCTCCGGGTGCTCCGCTCTTCAGGGGCGTAGGCTGTTGTACACATGGGAAGCGATGTGTGTTCTTCCAGCTTCGGCTGTGAGCACCCGGGTTTGGCTCCGAGTGCTCCGCTACTTACTCGCATACCCGGCATCCTGAGGGGGCCTCGTCCAGACTTCTGTGGTCATTCATTGGGCTGGCCTCTTTTTGTGAGCACCCATGTTGGGCTATTGCCTTTCGTTGGGGACCTTGTCCCGTCTACTCTTTTTAGTGGCCAGCCTCAGGCAGGGAGCACCCAGGTTGGGCTCCGGGTGCTCTGCTATTGTCTCACCGTGGGGTTCTCGTCCTGCTCAGTTAGTGGACACCAGAGTTGGGCTCAGGTTGCTCCACTCTTCATTCGCATTGGGGAAGTTGTCCCGCTTTCCTGCATTTTGGACTCCGGCGGCCGTGACTGGTCCTCAGTTGTAACTCCGGCAGGCCATGCCCGCCTCTTTTTCTTCATTGATTTCAGCTGTTCTGCCTGCCGGTTGTGTTACAAGGGCCAGTGTCCTGTTTTTTGGGCTTTAAAAAAGGTGGGGGGGTCCCAGTTCTCTATGACTGTGTGTTTTGGTTCCACTTTTTCATGTTTATTATGGGCAAACATCTGAGAAAATGCTGGCATGTGTCTCTTGTCTCCTCTTCCCAGGTGGACAGTGGGGATTCCACCCCTCCTGTGAAGCAGTCCCGATTGGTTGACAGCACCTGATTTTAGAGGCTTTGTCCGATTTGAAGACCTCCCAAAAGTCTGTTGGTGGTCATCCTGGTAGGGGTAAATGTAAATGTGTAAATGTATTTGAGCTTGTAAAGCGCACTGCTACCCGTCCGTAGGTTTCCTGGCGCTGTATAACTCTGGGGAACCCGTCCTGGCTTTCCCTGTGGGATGGTCCCTGCTGGGAGTCCCCAAGGTGGAGCCAGGCATCCCCGAATTGATGGGGCCGTTGTGGAGATTAGGCAAGCTAATGCCCAGAGTTGCCGAGTGGAACCCCTGATTAGAGTAAGCACCGAAGCGAGAATTATCGAGTCCGCTGACCCAAGTCCACGACCCTGCTGCGTCGGGAATTGAACCCTGGTCCCGGGTCAACTCCTGCTCCCGGGTCTGCCGCCTCTAACCAGTGAGCCACACTACTCCAGGGGTCTTGCCATCTATTCAGACGTTGCTTGTTCCGTCTCTTCTGATGGTTCCTCCTTGGGTGCGGAGGACCTGAAGGCCAAATATATCTCTAAGAACTTGTTGCCGGACATCCTCTCTCATGTCAGGAGGAACATGGGTTTTCCAGATGAGGTTGCGGCCAGCACTTCGCAGCATGCGGTCTTGCTGCAATTTCAGAAACCTGCACTACGTCTCTGCCTATCCATCCCTTTCTGATGGAGGTCCTTTTGAAAGAGTGGCAGGACCTGGATCATATCATGATGCCTGCTTTATGTGCAAGCTCTATCCTTTGCAAGACATGGAGGATAGTATTCCTGAATCTGTGCATGTGGATTCTATTGTGGTCAGATTGGTGAGTCACCCTTCTATGGCTGATGATAATATCCTTCATGCTGGACTGGATAAGAAGATTGACTCTGCCCTTAGGAAGTCATATGTGGGATCCTCCTTGCTATCCATTCAGGTGTTTATGGGGCTTATGTTGCTCAGTCCTTCTTGGCCGACTTTAAGACTTTGTTTTCCACAATGCAGGAGGGTGGCAGTTGTCCGGTCCTGCTGGAATCCATGGAGCATCAGGCAGAATTCCTCTCGGATATTGCCTTTGATTCTGTGCGTGCTTCTGCCTTGTCCTGTGGGTCATCAGTTGCTGCTCTGCAGAATTTTTTGCTGAAGGGCAGGAATACAAATGCCACGCAGAGATCCAGGGCTTTTGGTTGCAGTTTACTGGCCCTCGTCTGTTTGGAGATGCCCTTGAGAACAAACTTCACAAGATGTTCAAGAAACGATAGCATCCCTTGTCCTTTCAGCATCAGCCTCCTTATAAGGAATCTTCCTTCTCTAATGCCAAGTCCTTCCACCAGCCTTCATGGTTTCAGAAGTCTTCCTTTCAAGGCCAGAAAGGAGATGGTAAAGGTTTCAACTGCCGATTCCAGAAGAAGCCATCTCAGGATGCTGGACAGGGTCCTCAGCGTTCCTGACTATGCTGACTATGCCGATCCCTGGGAAGTTTCCGCTGGTGGTCTGCCAGTGGTTGGTAGGAGACTGGGGTTGTTCCTGCCTGTTTAGCTTCTGACAACATCCGACCGGTGGGTTCTGCATGTCCTCTACCAGGGGTATCGGATCGAGTTTCTTTCCCCTCCTCCACCTTCTGGCTTGGTGCGGACTCTGACTCCCTTGGACCTGGCTTGTTGTCAGTCTCTGTTGGACGGCGTTCAGTCCCTGTTCCTGAAGGAGGCAATTGTACCTGTTTCCCGGGCGGAATGGGGACTGGGGACCTATTCGATAATCTTTCTCGTTCCGAAAGGGTTTTGGATTGTGATCAACTTCCGGCCCTTGAACCGGTTTGTCCAGAAGATCCTGTTCAAGATGGAGACCCTGCAACATGTCATCCCTTCGATTTAGGAGGGTTGGGTGATGTCTGTGCTGGATCACCAAGATGCGTATCTTCAGGTGCCAGTATCTCTGGAGGATCAGAAGTTTCTGTGGTTTTGCCTGGAGGGTCATCATTGGCAGTTATGTGTCCTCCTGTTTGGTCTCATGTCTGCTTCCAGGGTGTTCACCAAGGTGGTGGCTCCCCTGGTGGCCCATCTTCACCTCCTGGGAGTGTCTGTGTTTCCTTATCTAAACGATTGGCTTCTCCAGGCCCCTTCACCCATGGTTAGGTCTCAGCACCTATCTTTGACCATTCATTCTCTAGAGTGCCATGGATTTCTCCTGAACTTTCCCAAGTGCCACCTACTTCCTGCCACCCGGAGGTCCTTCATTGGGGCTGACTTCGATTCTGTTCTGGGCAAGGTGTTCCTACCTGATTCCCATCTTCTGCATCTTCAGTCCATCTTGAAGGTGTTGTTGTCTCAGGCTTCGGCTCCCTTGCTTTAGTGGCTCGAAGTGCTGGGTCATATGGCCGCTACTGTCTTCACAGTTCCGTGGGCCAGGTTCCACCTTCGGCCTTTGCTGTGGCATCTTCACCATTGGGTGTATTTCCTGGTTCTGGACTTTGCAGTATCGGTGCCGGTGTCTCTGGAGATTGTGTCCACTCTCCAGTGGTGGCTGGATTCTTTGAATCTCTCCAAGGGGATGTGGCTTCACTGCCACTTTCGGTGGTGTTGACAACGGATGCCAGTGCATTCTGTTGGGGGCTACCCTAGGTCCGTGGTCTGTCCAGGCTCGTTGGCTGTGGTCGGAGTCCCAACAGTCCTCCAACTGGAAGAAACTGTCTGCAGTGGAACGTGCTCTTTGTTTTTCCAGGATCGTCTGTTGGGGTGCAATGTTCTGGTGTGGATGGAAAACACAGTCACTGTGGCTTACGTCAATCACAGGGGCGGTACTCACAGTCCTTCCTTGAATCTGTTGGCCTGTGTGATTACAGGTTGGTCGGAGCTTCATCTTCTGGCCATCTCTGTTCAATATATCAGGGGCGTGGGCTATGTGGTGGTGGATGCCTTGAGGCACAGGTTTCCATCTTCTCTGACCCTTTGCCTCTCCCCCAGGATTTTCCTGTTGTTCTGCTGGAGGTTCGGGACTCGCAAGCTGGACGTATTTGACTCCAGGACCAATGCTCTGCTTCCCCTCTTTTGTTCCTGGACACCAAAGTTGGGGCCTTAGGGGGGTGGAGGCCTTGTCTCTCTGGTGGACCCCTTGGTTGTTGTACACCTACACTCCTTTTCCTCTGATGATGGCCTTCTTGCTGAAGGTGCAGCAAGTGGGGGCCTGTTGGTGGCTGTCTTACCTCACTGGTCTGGGGGGTCCTGGTTCCCATTGTTGCTGAGTCTGGCAGGGGTCCTCCATGGATTCTGCCTTGCTGCCTGTCTCCCCTCAGGTCGCTCTCTCCCTCCCTCCTGGTCCCTCTCACTCTGCCGGTCTGGAGGTTGAATGGCTGTCTCTTGGGGTCTGGGCCCGGGTTTGCTTGACCACCTCATCATGGTGATGCAGGCCTCCAGTAGGAAGTCCACTTTGTCCTCCTACTCTAAGCATTGGGCTTCTTTCTCCTCCTGGTGTTCTGGGCTTGGTCTGTCTCCTACCTCTTGCCCTATTGCTTCTATCCTTCAGTTTTTTTCTGGATGGGTTTCAGAAGTCCTATGCTTTGTCTATTTTGAAAGGCCAGTGGGCTGCTACTTGGGCTTTCCGGGTTCCAATTTCTCTCCCCTCTTTGGATGGGTTTTTGGTTTCTCTGTTGTTTCAGAGTTTCTCTTTCTCTTCTCCTTCTGCTCATTCTCCGGTTCCTCCTTGGGATCTTTCTTTGGTCCTTGCTGCTCTGCAGTCTTCTCCCTTTGAGCCTTTGAAGTTGGTTGCCCTTAAATTCCTCTCTTTTATTGTGGCCTTTCTGGTTGCTGTAACTTCTGCACGGAGGTTGGGTGAGCTCACTGCCTTGTGTTGTTCTGCTTCCTTTTTGCGTTTCTTGGATCACATGGTGGTCCTCTCTTTTGATCCTGGGTTTGTTCCTAAAATTCGTTCTTGGTTTCATTCCTCTGAGGAGTTGATCCTCTGTTCTTCCTACCCTTCTCTTTCCTCTCCTGCTGAGCTGTTGCTGCACAGTCTTGATGTGAATTTGTGCCTTATCTGTCTCTTTTGAACGCTCTGCAGTGTTTCGTTCCGACGGCTCTCTGTTTGCGACCTGTGATCTGGCTGGTCGGGGGAAGGCTGCTTCCTGTCTTACGCTGGGTCACTGGATCAAAGCTGTTATTTCTCTGGCTTATCAGGGCTCTGGCTTGCTTTATCCTTCTGGGGTTCAGGCCCATTGCACTACGGGTGTCTCTGCTTCCTGGGCTGCTTTTCATGGGGTTTCCCTTGATGAGATCTGTCGGACTGGGACTTGGGCTTCTGATTCTACTTTTGTGAAGCATTATTGTTTGAATTGTGCTCTGTCTGACCTGACATATTTTGGTTGTGGTGTGCTGCGTGTTGTTGGGTGTGATCCCCCCACTTGATTCTGTGCTTTTATTAAAAATATTTCACTTGCTGCAGTCCTCTTATGTGTTTGGTCTGTGTTCTGTGTGTGGTGTGCTAAAGGCCTTCTTGTGATGTTGCTTTGGTATGCCTCATTAGTAATGACTGGGTCGAGGATGAGGGATGTAGAGGTAATGTTATTATTACTTACCGATAATCCCCATTACTCTTAGTCCTACTCATCCTTGACCCAGACATGCTTCCCACCCACGCTCCCTTTTCAGGCCTTTGTTGCTTGGTATGTCTGGAAGTGCTTTCTGTTGGCGATGTAATTATAGCCCCTGGAAGGAGGGTGGGTGGAGCCTAAAAGCATTTCTTGTTTTGTTTCCAGTCAGTTGAATATACCTCATTAGTAATGACTGGGTCGAGGGCGAGTAGGGCCAAGAGTAATGGGGATTACTGGTAAGTAATCATAGCATTATGACGATCTGCCTAAAATTTAGTAAACTTCAATGCCAGGGTTGGTGGGGCAATAACCCATTTAATTTCTTTTTGATATTTTCCTTTTTCGCTTTTCCAATTAAATTTTTATGGCGGCCAGTCTCTTGCTGAGAGTATTTGCACTTCTTTGTGTCTTTAAAAATTACATTTCAGTTTCATATGCGTTAAATAAAATATATATAAATACATTGCTGGCTTGGCAACGCCAGACCTATTGGATTTTTCAAAGCTTGTACTGAAATGCTAGCAAGTCAGTGGCCACCACCCACAACACAGAGGTACACACAGAGTACACACATATTCACATATGTACATGCAGATTTTATTTTATTCGATTCATATAATGCATGGCTACCCAACACGTGCTTCCCAATGCTATAGGCAAACCGTTACGAGACCAAGCACACACAGCCTAACCCACATTAAGGCATTCATGCTCATAGACCAACATACATGCAGGCTTCCACTAACCTAACCCAACATAAATACAGCCCCATGCACATTTGCACAATTTCATTTGTACACAGACAGCCCTCATACTGATGATGTGCACATCTTCACACAACAATAGAAATTCAGCAATTACAGTTAGATTTATCCCAAGAACCTATTACTCATGCCCTAAGGTAACTATAATTTGCGTCCTCGCCATGCACAGTTTTCTCATCAATAATTTCACAGCAAATGTTGCACTGACATTATCAATGATGTCATATAAGATGTCTTAATTGATGTAATATATGGGGTAATTAGCAGTGCATGGTGAGGGCGCAAGTCATACCTTAAGGCACAAATTATAGTTACGTGAGATAACTCTAGATATAACTGCTGCATTTCTATGATTTTGTGTATGTAAATGCTGAACCTAACTATAGTGTCCCTGTAACCTTTGGGTTTTTTGTGTGAATTTCTAAGGTATTTTTAATGTCTATTCCCTAACTATTACCTCCCTGTAATCTTCGTTTTTTAGTGAATTTCTACAGTCTTTTTCACGCAGCAGGGGGTTGCCCACAGGGTCTGCCTGTGGCCAGGCCCTGTGCCCAAACCCCTGCATCAAGCCAACTCCATTCTGTACACAGCCTTTGGCCTCAGGGCCTGGCCTGGAGCCAGGCCATGAGTCCAACACCCTGCATGTTTAATTCATAAGATGTGCCCCGCCTCCCTGAGCCTATTTTGACCCGAGGGATCACACAGTATATGATGGGTGCTCTCGAGCCCTCCCAGGGCACCCAGTACATATTCAAAAGGAGGAGGGGGCATGCAGCCCCCCTTCTTCGGTGAATATTGGCCCTGGGGCACCATTCCCCAGGCCCAGGACATAATACCAATGGGGAGAAGGGCATGCGGGCCACCTCGTGGGGCTAATATGCCGCTGGGGACCTCATCCCCTTGCACCTGGCCAATTATAAATCGGGAATGGGGCTATGCGACCCCCTCCCCAGGCTGATTTTGGTCCAGTGGGTCACAATCCCCGGCCAGTAATGAGTAACATATATATAGGCATTGGGGCTCCCCCCACAGACCCCAACTTGAGGGCCGGCCCCAGGGGATCGGGTCCAGAGGGCCAGAAGTGGCCCAGGGAAAGGGGGCCATGCTGCCCCCTCCCTAAATAAAACAAGAAAAGCATTGGCCAAGTCCCAGGGGATGAGGTCCCCGGGGCCATCATTGGCTAGAGGAGGTGGGCCACGAGGCCCCCCTCTAAAATAAAAAATAAAGGATGGCCAGGCCCTGAGGGATGGGATCCCATGGGCCAATAGTGGCCCAGGGAAGGGGGCCACGCGGCTCCCCTTCCCTGTTAATAATAATAAAAAAATTCAAAACAAGGCCATGCCCCGGGGCATGGGTCCCCGGGCCGAAATTTGCCTCAGGAGGGGGGCCGCGCGGCCAATTCCCATTTAAAAAAAAAAATGGATCAAGCCCTAGGGGGTGGGGTCCCCAGGGCCCACAACATATTAAGGGAAGGGGGCCACACAGCCCTCCCTTCTAACAAAAAATAGAAAAGCTGCATCTCCTTGCCCCTCCCCGTACCACTCTTGAATCCTGAGGGACCCAGAGGGCCAACTAGCCCACCAGGTACCTCCAGTAAGCCCAACAAAGTGGGATTGCTGAGAGGTGGTCCGGGGCCACGCCCCTTTTTACAGCACTCTGTAAACATGCCTCTTGGCGCACTGCTGGTGGGGCGATGAGGTGACCTTGTGTCCTGAGGACCTCAGGACTAAAGTTAACTTCCTCCCCAAGCAGCAGTGCTCCAGGAGGCTTGTTTGCAGAGCGATGTAAAAGGCATTGTGGCCTTGAACCACTCTCAGCAATTCAGCTGTGTGGGGCTTACTAGAGATAACAAGAGGACTGATTGGCCCCCATGGACCTTCAGGAGGCAAGGGGACTTCACCCATAATCATGTACTCACCAAGAGCCGTGTTTGCAGAGTAGTGGACATAGAGGGCATGGCCTGTGTCCGCCTCTCAGCAATTCCACTGTCTGGGGCTTACTGGAGGTAACAGGTAGGCTAGTTGGCCCCTAAAGATCCCCTGCTGCAAAGTGGACTTTCATGCCCATGCAAGAGCTCGCCACGGAGCGTGTTTGCAGACTGGTGAGAAAGGGGGCTTGGCCTGCTATGAGAACTTAAGAATGCCGCTGTGTGAGCCCACAAGGTACCTCCAGTAAGCCCCACACAATGGGATTTGCTGAGAGGTGGTCCGAGGCCATGCCCCTTTTTTACCACTCTCCAAACACACCTCTTGGTGCATTGCTGTTGGGGCGAAGAGCCCTCTTGTGTCCTGAGGACCTCAGGACTAAAGTGGACTTCATCCACTGGGCAGCAGTGCTCCAGGAGGAACATTTGCAGTGTGGTGTAAAAAGGAGGCGTGGCCTCTGACCACTCTCAGCAATCCAGCTGTGTGGGGCTTAATGGAGGTACCTGGTGGGCTAGTTGGCCCCCATGGACCCCCAGGAGGCAAGGGGACTTAATCCCCCAAACCAGAACACAACAGGATGGGTGTTTGCAGAGTGGAGGAGAAAGGGGGCATGGCATGTGTCCACCTCTCAGCAAACCCACTGTGTGTGGCTTACTGGAAGTAAGAGGTAGGCTCGTTGGCTGCTAAGAATACCCAGCAGTGAAAGGGACTTCATTCCCCATCCAAGAGCGCACCAGGGAGCGCTTTAGCAGAGTGGTGGGCAAAGGGGGGGTGGCCTGCTATTAGAACTTAGCAATCCTGCTGTGTGGGACTTATTGGAGGTAATAGGAGGGGGACTTGGCCCCTAAGGATGTCTTTGGGGGCCACCTACCCCTCTTGTTACCTTCAGTAAGTCCCACACAGTGCGATTACTAAGATGTCTTTGGAGGCCAGCCCCCATTCTCCACCACTCTGCAAACGCACCTCCTGGCAGACCACGGGATGGAGATGAAATCCACTTTACTCCTGAAGGACTTTGAGGTCAAGAAGCCCTCCTGGTTCCTCCTGTAAGTACTACCCAGCATAGTTCCTGAGCATTGGTCGGGGGCCCAACCCCCTTTATCCACCACTCTGCAAACGTGACTACTGGTTAAAGAAGCATTTGCAATGTAATAGGTTTCGCATTTGCGAGAGTTAGAACTGTTGGCATTGTAAATGTAAACATTTTTTACTAATGCTTTTAGTAGTGGAGTGGATGTACGTTGTGTGTAGTGGAATTATGTGGGATGTTGTGCAGTGAAATTATGTGGATAGAAAGTATGTGGTATTTAGTGTATAGGAATTATGTAGAGTGGGATTATGTGTTATGGAGAGTAAACATGTGGTATGGTTGTCTGTGTTGTGGAGTGGTAACCTCAGGTTTAGTCTTCCTCGTTTACATAGAAGCTCAACTATGAACTCAGTGAGACAAAAAAGAAGGACTCACTGAGGAGCACTTGTGGAGCTACTCAGAGGTATGAGGAGGGCCACTGGAAATATGCGACTGTTTGGCTGCACTGACTTTCGCACAATTATACATTTTCCGCATTAGCCACACAATCTATCATCTGCTGCCTAATCTGCAGATTTGAACAACAAAACAGCGTTGTTTCTAGCTCAAATGACGCAAATGTTACACAAAATGCAGCAACAAGTTTTATAGCATGGTGGAAGGCCCTCTACAAACCTAGAATGGTCACTTGTTACTTATTGTGAAATTGTCATTAATTGTGTGCAAGCCACTCTTGCTTCTTTCTGTGCCACTCTTGCCTCTTTCTGCATTTCTGTTGCTTCTTTCTGCACATTTCTTTCTTCTTCTGTACTTCACTTGCCTCTTTCTGCACATCTGTTCTACCCTCTGAACCTGTCTTGCCTCTTTCTACACCTCTGTTGGCTCTCTCTGCATCTCACTTGCTTCTTTCTGTGCCCCTCTTGCTTCTTTCTGTACCCTTCTTCCCTCTTTCTACACCTCTTTTGTCTCTTTCTGTACCCCTCTTACCTCTTTATGTATCCCTTTTGCCTATTTCTGTAACGCTGTTCCTTCTTTCTGCACTTCTTTTGTTTCTTTCTGCACCTCTCTTGCTTCTTTCTACATCCCTCTTGCCTTTTATCTACCCTTCTTTCCCCTTTCTGCATGTCTGTTACTTCTTTCTACACTTCTCTTGCCTCTTTCTCTACCCCTCTTCCCTGTTTCTGCACTACTGTTACTTCTTTCTGCAATTATCTTGCTTCTTTCTACACCTCTCTTACTTCTTTCTGCACCCCTTGTGCATCTTTCTGCATACTTCTTCTCTCTTTCTGCATTTCTCTTGCCTCTTTCTGCATCTCTGTTCCTTCGTTCTGTACTTCTTTTGCTTCTTTCTGCATCTCTCTTGGTTTTTTCTGATTTTCTCTTGCCTCTTACTCTACCTCTCTTCCCCCTTTCTGCATCTCTGTTGCTTCTTTATATACTTCTCTTGCCTCATTCTGTACCCCTCTTCCCTCCTTCTGCACCTCTGTTGCTTCTTTCTGTACTTATCTTGCTTTTTTTCTGCACCCCCTGTGCCTCTTTATGCACCACCCCTTGTGCCTCTTGCTGCACCCTATTCTCTATTTCCGCACTCCTCTTGCCTCTTTCTGTACCTCTATTACTTCGTTCTGTACTTCTTTTGTTTCTTTCTGTACCTCTCTTACTTCGTTCTGCTCACCTCTTGCCTCTTTTTCCACCCCTCTTCCCCCTTTCTGCATCTCTGTTGCTTCTTTATGCACCTTTCCTGCCTCTTTGTGTACCCCTCTTGCCTCTTTCTGTACCTCTGTTGCTTCTTTCTGCACTTCTCTTCCTTCTTTCGGTACCCCTACTGCCTCTTTCTATACCTCTCTTGCCTCTTTTTGCACCTCGTCTGCCTTTTTCTGTACCCCTCTTGCCTCTTTTTGCACCTTTGTTGGTTGTTTCTCAACTGCTCGTGCTTCATTCTGCACTTCACTTGCTTCTTTCTGTACCTCTGTTGCCTCTTTCTGTACATCTGTTGCTTCTTTCTGCACTTCTTTTGCTCTTTCTGTACCCTTTGCGCCTCTTTCAGCACTTCTGTTTTTTCTTTCTGCACTTCTCTTCCTTCTTTCTGCACCCCTCCTGCCTCTTTCTTTACCTGTCTTGCCTCTTTGTGCACCTCTCCTACCTTTTTGTGCACCCCTCTTGCCTCTTTTTGCACCTCTGTTGGTTCTTTCTGCACTGCTTTTGCTTCTTTCTCCATCTCACTTGCCTCTTTCTGCACTTCTCTTGCTAATTTCTACACCTCTGTTTCTTCATTCAGGAAATCTCTTGCCTCTTTTTGCACTTCCCTTCCTTCTTTCTGTACCCCTCCTGCCTCTTTCTGTACCACTTTTGCCTCTTTGTGTACCTCTTATACCTCTTTCTGTACCTCTCTTGTCTTTTTTTGCACCTCTGTTGGTTCTTTCTGCACTACTCTTGCTTCCTTCTGTACTTCACTTGCTTCTTTCTGCACCTCTCTTGCCTCTTTTGGCACCTCTGTTGCTTCTTCTTTCTGCACTTCTCTTGCCTCTTTCTGCACCTCTGACTAGGAGGTAGTTTTAATACCCCTGCCCTATTAAGTACTAGGTGATTCAGAAAAGGGGGTGGTGATGAACAGAGTGTCTGAATTAAGCAGACCACTCTTACCCAGTCCAAAGATCAGGGCTTGATCCATCACCGTTATTTAGCTCACTGCCCCATCCCAGCTCAGAACCTGGCTATATGCAAATTAGTCTGTCCCTGGCCCAGTGCATCATGGGAACAGGGTAGACCAAACTACCAAGCCAATTCTTCACCAGAAAGGAGACAAGCTTCCGGGGACCGGTTTCTGCCATTTCAGGCGTCGTCGGCCCGGCTTGCTTGAATCCTGATGGAGGAGTGAGCAAGGGACACATGTCTGAGTATACCCTTCCACGCTTATGGTGGACAAAATGATTCAGAAAAGGGGTTGGTGATTGCACCATCAGGATTCAAGCAAGCCGGGCCAACGACGCCTGAAATGGCAGAAACCGGTCCCCGGAAGCTTGTTTCCTTCCCAGTATAAGAATTGGCTTGGTAGTTTGGTTTGCCCTGTTCCCATCATGCACTGGGACAGGAACAGACTAATTTGCATATAGCCAAGTTCTGAGCTGGGATGGTGCAGTGAGCTAAAAAACGGGGATGGATCAAGCCCTGATCTTTGGACTGGGTAAGAGTGGTCTGCTTAATTCAGGCACTCTGTTCCTCACCACCCCCTTTTCTGAATCATTTTGTCCACCATAAGCGTGGAAGGGTATACTCAGATGTGAGTCCCTTGCTCATTGCACCATCAAGATTCAAGCAAGCCGGGCTGACGACGCCTGAAATGGCAGAAACCGGTCCCCGGAAGCTTGTTTCCTTCCCAGTATAAGAATTGGCTTGGTAGTTTGGTTTGCCCTGTTCCCATCATGCACTGGGACAGGAACAGACTAATTTGCATATAGCCAAGTTCTGAGCTGGGATGGTGCAGTGAGCTAAAAAACGGTGATGGATCAAGCCCTGATCTTTGGACTGGGTAAGAGTGGTCTGCTTAATTCAGGCACTCTGTTCCTCACCACCCCCTTTTCTGAATCATTTTGTCCACCATAAGCGTGGAAGGGTATACTCAGATGTGAGTCCCTTGCTCATTGCACCATCAGGATTCAAGCAAGCCGGGCCGACGACGCCTGAAATGGCAGAAACCGGTCCCCGAAAGCTTGTTTCCTTCCCAGTATAAGAATTGGCTTGGTAGTTTGGTTTGCCCTGTTCCCATCATGCACTGGGACAGGAACAGACTAATTTGCATATAGCCAAGTTCTGAGCTGGGATGGTGCAGTGAGCTAAAAAAAGGTGATGGATCAAGCCCTGATCTTTGGACTGGGTAAGAGTGGTCTGCTTAATTCAGGCGCTCTGTTCCTCACCACCCCCTTTTCTGAATCATTTTGTCCACCATAAGCGTGGAAGGGTATACTCAGATGTGAGTACCTTGCTCATTGCACCATCAGGATTCAAGCAAGCCGGGCCGACGACGCCTGAAATGGCAGAAACTGGTCCCCGGAAGCTTGTTTCCTTCCCAGTATAAGAATTGGCTTGGTAGTTTGGTTTGCCCTGTTCCCATCATGCACTGGGACAGGAACAGACTAATTTGCATATAGCCAAGTTCTGAGCTGGGATGGTGCAGTGAGCTAAAAAACGATGATGGATCAAGCCCTGATCTTTGGACTGGGTAAGAGTGGTCTGCTTAATTCAGGCACTCTGTTCCTCACCACCCCCTTTTCTGAATCATTTTGTCCACCATAAGCGTGGAAGGGTATACTCAGATGTGAGTCCCTTGCTCATTGCACCATCAGGATTCAAGCAAGCCGGGCCGACGACGCGTAAAATGGCAGAAACCGCTCCCCGGAAGCTTGTTTCCTTCCCAGTATAAGAATTGGCTTGGTAGTTTGGTTTGCCCTGTTCCCATCATGCACTGGGACAGGAACAGACTAATTTGCATATAGCCAAGTTCTGAGCTGGGATGGTGCAGTGAGCTAAAAAACGGTGATGGATCAAGCCCTGATCTTTGGACTGGGTAAGAGTGGTCTGCTTAATTCAGGCACTCTGTTCCTCACCACCCCCTTTTCTGAATCATTTTGTCCACCATAAGCGTGGAAGGGTATACTCAGATGTGAGTCCCTTGCTCATTGCACCATCAGGATTCAAGCAAGCCGGGCCGACGACGCCTGAAATGGCAGAAACCGGTCCCCGGAAGCTTGTTTCCTTCCCAGTATAAGAATTGGCTTGGTAGTTTGGTTTGCCCTGTTCCCATCATGCACTGGGACAGGAACAGACTAATTTGCATATAGCCAAGTTCTGAGCTGGGATGGTGCAGTGAGCTAAAAAACGGTGATGGATCAAGCCCTGATCTTTGGACTGGGTAAGAGTGGTCTGCTTAATTCAGGCACTCTGTTCCTCACCACCCCCTTTTCTGAATCATTTTGTCCACCATAAGCGTGGAAGGGTATACTCAGATGTGAGTCCCTTGCTCATTGCACCATCAGGATTCAAGCAAGCCGGGCCGACGACGCCTGAAATGGCAGAAACCGGTCCCCGGAAGCTTGTTTCCTTCCCGGTATAAGAATTGGCTTGGTAGTTTGGTTTGCCCTGTTCCCATCATGCACTGGGACAGGAACAGATTAATTTGCATATAGCCAAGTTCTGAGCTGGGATGGTGCAGTGAGCTAAAAAACGGTGATGGATCAAGCCCTGATCTTTGGACTGGGTAAGAGTGGTCTGCTTAATTCAGGCACTCTGTTTCCTCACCACCCCCTTTTCTGAATCTATTAAGTACTAGGGCCTTACAGGGGAGGTCATGGAAATTACCGGGGTACCCCAACCCATAGTGTTCCCTAGTGTATGTAGGTGTTTTCACAGTATTCTAAGTGTCTTTCAGCATAGCACTGGCTCCAGGCCTGGTGAATCAGAGTCAGTTACCGCCAGTACCAGTCAGCAAAATGTTGGGGGCACAGGATGACTTTGCAACAAGGCCTCTTTCTGCAGCTCTGTTGGTTCTTTCTGCATATCTCTCCTTTCTTTCTGTACTTTTCTTCGTCTTTCTGGACTTATGTTGCCTCTTTCAGCATTTCTCTTGCTTGGTTCTGTGCCTTCCTTCTTCTTTCTGCCCTTGTCCTACCTCTGAAGGCATAGTTAGAAATTAGCATTTAAAACACTATATCACAGGTTATATTAGGGTGTGAGGAGGTGCATCAGATTATCACGTGGATGATGTCATCAGTGATATAATCAGTGATTTCATTTGAAATGTCATCAGAGATGTCATCAGTGATGTCACTGACAATGTCATGAATCATGATTAGTGACGTCATCAGCAGTGCATTGCGGGGACGCGAGTTATAATTAGCTGATCAAACTATAATGGATACATTTCTCCGGTTTTGTACAAGTGAAATGTCCAACTAACTATAACATCCCTGAAACGTTTGTCTCAGTGAATTTCTAGGGTTTTTTAAATGCTAATTTCTAACTATATCGTCCCTGAAACCTGTATTTTTTCAGTGCATTTCTAAGGTTTTTAAATGCTAATTTCTAACAATACCGTCCCTAAAACCTATGTTTTTTTTAGTGAATATACATATGTATATATAGATTTTTTCAAAATTATTTTCAGCTATGGAGGAGAAGGACAAGGGACACATGCACTTTAGTTTCTAGCACTTTAAATAAGAAGCCCTAGCACTTTATGAAACAATGATATTATGCACTAGCACTTTGTCACCTTACCCTTGTTGGTTCAAAGAAATACAAGGATAATCAAATTGAGAGTATATGAATTGTAATATACAGAAATATAAGATTGTTGAATTGAGAGAAACATCTTATGAATTTAGGAAGGAATGACTTGTTTTTATAGAAAAGAGAAAACATATTTGTAAATACAAAAATGTTTTCTTTGTGCACTAGCACTTCGGAAATGTACTGTAGTTCTTAGCACTTTAACTAAGCCATTATCACATTGGACTGAAATGTATATACATTTTTTAGTCGCGTATAAAGAGAGGGTATACAAATAGTTTATAAAGCATTATACATAAAAACAACAGATGTTTACAAATGTATTTATTTACATTTTGGAAAAATCTGTAAAGCAGTGATAATTATACTCTGTATTTATAGGTTTAATGAAATGCTTATATAAATTCACTTGCATGAAAAGCAAAATCAATTGAAATAACAAAAGAAACCACTCCAAAATGGTGCTCACCTTTCTTGTTAAAATAAGGCTTAGATGTGCATTCGGATTGTCCTTTGTTAATATCTATGTTTTATCAGGATGTGTTTTTAAAGTTTAAAGAAATGGTACTATGCATCGTGAACCAGGCTGCGTGAGACAGCCGGAATGCGTGGATGCCATCTTTTAAATACATATGGAGTAAACTGACCACCTTTGGAGTGCAGGATTATTTCCGCGTGTAAAAAAGAAATTGGTAATTGAAAATGTATATATATATATATATATATATATATATATATATATATATATATATTTATATATTTATATATTTATATATATATATATATATACACCCATGAGGAGTTTGTCCTCTCGAGCAGAAACGCACTCACAGGTAGGTGAAAATTCTTTTAATGAGGACCTGTGAAGCGGGAACAGTAGCGCTCTGTATATATCAATGAAAGGACACAGTTCCTAAAGTGGGGTGCAAAAAGTCACCCAAACTTGAGGGTGCAAGAAAAGTCACCCATATATTTAGAAAGAAAAAAAGTACAAAGGAAAGAAAGAGAAATCTTAGGTAAAAATACCCACTGGTGAGGGGAAAGAAACCTCTGTCCTCTGTTGCCCTCACACACCCCAAGGGATGTCATGCTTCATCATCGGGCAGTTGCTCCTCGTAGGGCCGGCGCTGCAATTCCCTACGGGCCCCCGAAGGGACACTTTGTCGGAGATCTTTTATAGGACTGCCGGATGGTGCATGGGGGTGTGCGGGGAGTGGGTTCAATGAGGGTAAAGAATAAAAGGAAGTGCGTGCAAAAATAATACATGAGATAAAAAGGGTCAACATGCAGCGATATTGTAACTGTTGTACCCTAAGCAGTCCGAAAACCGCAGAAATAAAATTGCCCCAAAGGCACACTATGCCCGGGTGACAAAAGGTCATAGGTCGACATGTTTCGCGCTTGTCTCGCCCATATAGGGTCGTTTGCGCTTCTTCATAACAGTAGCGCTCTGCCATCAGTAAAGACAGCCCCACGCGTTTCAGGACCACTTCCTTGTTCACGGGCCAAATTAGAGCAAATGGTAGCCAAAGCAGTCACCTGATATTTAAAGCATTGATAGTTCCGCCTCCAGTGGGCCTCCAAGTGGATTCCTAGGCATTCTGGTCCAGGTGGTTCTGCTAAAATAGTACCCGAGTGGGTTAGCTGCAAAGCCCGACACATATTAAAGTTGAAAACCCCAGTGAGTTGATGGCAGAACTGCCTTACTGAGTGCGCCACAGTCTATTTTCGTCACACATTCAGAACCTCCTGTTCTGATACTGCCTCCACATTCGTTTCACCATAGATACGCTTTGGCTGCGGCGGTGCGTTTTCAATGGCTGGGCAGGCCAATAATTCATCACCATGAAGAGTTTGTACTCTCAAGCAGAAACGCACTCACAGGTAGGTGAAAATTCTTTTGATGAGGACCTGTGAAGCGGGAACAGTAGCGATCTGCAATCAGTAAACATAGCCCTACGCTTTTCGCGACCACTCCCTTGTTCACGGGCCAAATCAGAGCAAATGGTAGCCAAAGCAGTCAACTGATAATTAAAGTGTCGATAGTTCCGGCCCCAGTGGGCCTCCAAGTGGATTCCTAGGCATTCTGGTCTAGGTGATTCTGCTAAAATAGTACCCGAGTGGGTTAGCTGCAAAGCCCGACAAATATTAAAAGTTCAAAACCTCAGTGGGTTGATGGCAGAACTGCCTTACTGAGTTTCACTCTTACAAAACCAGTGGAATCTAATAGTTATAGTTAGCTGAACTAACTATAGCTTATGCTCCTGCAATGCACTTTTTAAGACCTCACATGTTACATCACTTATGACATGGTCTGTGACATCACTAATGGCATCTCAAATTACATCATTGATGACATCATCCAGTGACTGTCAGAGTTTTTAAAAAGTTTGCGAGTGTTAAATATGGATACCAAGGTGTATTTGTGAATCAATGTGTGTATGAGTGCCAGTATTGATGATTCAGTGGCTGCGCGACGGACTATAAGTGCTTCATTAGGTATCTAATTGAATGTATGGGTGAGTGACTGGTTGTGTGATGTCTGTATCATTCAGTCAGTTGGCATCTGAGTGGCTCTATGGGTGTGCTAGTGGGTGCGCAAGTGGCTGCATGGATGAGTGATTAGTTGTCTGGGTAACTGTATAGGTGTCTGAGTGTCTGTGTGGGTTGGTGAGGGGGTGTGTGACAGCCTGTATGGATAAGTGAGTGGGTGGGTCAGTTGCTGTATGAGTTAATGATTGCATGTGTGAGGGGCTGTACGGGTGAGTGACTGTGTATGGCTCTATGTGTGAGTGAGTGGATGTGTCAGTGGTATATGGGTGAGTAACTGGGTATGTGAAAGGCAGTATAGGAGAGTGATGGGGCATACAAGTGACTGGGTGAGTGAGCGAATGGGAAAGTGGCGGTATGGATGGTTGTATGCTTGTGTCAGCAACTGAATAGGTGAGTCAGTACATGGAAGTATCTGTATTAGTATGTAAGTGGGTGAGTGTTTCGGTATGGGTGAATAAGTGGCTGTGTGATTGACTGTATGGGTGAGTGTGTGAGCACAGCTCTATGGGTGACTGAATCACTGTGTGAGTGGCTGTATTGGTGTATGTGCGGATATGTCAGTGGATGTATTAATGAGTCAATGAGTGTATAAGTGGCTGTATGGGTGTGTGAGTGGATGTTTGTGTGTAGATTTATAAATTAGTGAGTCGGTGTGCATGTACTGGCATTGGTCTGTGAATGGGTTTGGTGATGTCCTTGACCCTCTGGTAAGTCCCACACAGCAGGATTGCTGAGAGGTTGTCGGAGGCCATGCCCCCTTTATCCACCAGTGTGCAAACATGCATCCTGGTGCACTACTTGTAGGAAGATTAAGTCCCCTTGGCTACTGAGGATCCTTGTGATAAACTACCCCTCTTGTTACCCCCCAGTAAGTTCCATTGCGTGGGTTTGCAGAGATTTATTCTGTGGCCATGGCCCCTTTCTCCACCACTATATAAACGCACCTCCTGGCACACTACTAGTTGGGGATTGAATCCCCTTGACTCTTCTAGGTCCTTGGGGGGCCACCTAGGCCCCCTGTTACATCCAGTAGGACCCACACAGTTGGATTGCTGAGAGGTCATCAAAGGCCACACCTTCTTTCTCCACCACTCTACAAACACACCGCTTGGCACATTACTTGTTGGGGAAGAGGTCAACTTTAGTTCTGAGGCCCCTAAGATCCAAGGGGACCAGATGACTAGTCTCCAGCTCTCTGAGACATAAATTGCTTCCAACCAACCAACTTCTGCACCTGGCCCTCTGTGAGTCAGCCCTGCCTGGTGGTACCACCAAAATCCTAGACCCTTGAAAGTGGGCCTAAGGTGCTCTGCTCTCTGTGGTCCTGGTCAGAACTAATGCCAGACCTCACAAAGGAACACTTCACAGGCCTCGCTCCAGGGTTTAAGTTACTGTATTCAGCAGGACCAGACAAAATGTGATCCTGCCTACCATATTTGATAGGCGGAATATCTTGCCATAACTAAATCTGCTAAACAGTCAACATGAAGCTAAATTATATGTATACATTGTTAGAAAACAGTAAACAAAGTATCACATAAAGTACTCTGGAAAAGTCTAAATTTGCACCAGACAATATATCTATATTTTTAATTTATTAGAACATTTACTGGCAAATAGATAACATATGAAAATACAGAAAGACAAACATATCAGAGAATAGTTTTGGAGTAATGAATATCAAGAATGCATAGTCAAACATTTACACATATTTTATTTCTGGTACATAAATTGGGTCCTCTACTCTGGACAAAACACACCAATCCCAAATCACACTCATACCACATTCATTCCTCATCTAAAAAGGTGCATTGTTTCCAAACAAGACACAAGGACCTCTCTATTTAACTAGGATGATATATACTCTGAATGATAATTGGTTCCATTGAGACGTGTAAAGAAACTGATTTGTATATCTTCTTTTAACCCCTTCTGCCGCACGCACGCTCATGACGAGCTCAGCTCGTCATGTAACGCGGCTTTTTGAAAAAAGCCGCGCAGCGCAAAAATAGCGGCCGCACGCATGCGGTTAAAAAAGAAACCCAACCTGTTTGGCCTCTTTGTTTGGTCCTTACACTTGTTACGACCTGTTTCTTTGCATTGAAGCATGTGAGTGGTTGGGTGAAGGGAAGCAAAGTTTATGATTTTGATGGACAGTACAACTTCATTTCGAGTAAGCACATGCTCAATATCTATTTTATAGAGCTGCATCTACAAATGGTTCACTGATTCCAGAGAGCTGGCTAAGGAGCCAGACCTCTTGATCAGCACCAGGATGTCACAAAGGTATCTAATGGATTCCAAAAAGGGTGTTTAGTTTCCCCACCAGCAGAAAGAGGGGTATGAGAAAAATAAAAACAAGGAGTTCTCTAAGGAACCCCAAAACTGTTCATAAGGGAACATAAGTCCAATTCTGACCAACAGAGCCATGACTTCTTTGATAAGAGAAGTAAATATGTGCTCAAGTGCCAAGAGTGCTACAAGCTTCGACATGGGAAAGCGGATGGCAAGTGTTTCAAGACAGCATTGCCCTCCACTGGTGAGCAGATCTCTGGGCTAACTGGTGGTGCACTTGGGGAGGAGAATGACACAGCTAGTGTGGGAGACAGAACATAGGTTACCATATTGTTTCTGGGTGGCAAAGAAATAATGCCCAAAGCCCACATGCTATCTCACACTTATAATTGTAGGCTGTGAGTTTCCATCAATGGACAGAGGGTGAAGCATCTGAGGGATACAAGAGCCAGCATGACAACTGTAAGGTATCATCTGGTATCCTCAGAGCATGTCATACCAAAGACATTCCACCAGGTTCTGGTAGCAGACAACCGGAGGAGTTATGTTATGTTATGTTATATGGGATTTGTAGCGCACACAATTACTCATGAGTATCCTGGCGCGATATGGGCTACAGACATTCAGATGGAAAAAGATTTAGAAAGCCTGTTTGAAAAGATAAGTTTTGAGAAGTTTCTTAAAACAGCGGAGGTCCTGGATGTGGCGCAGCAAGACAGGAAGGCCGTTCCGTAGAGTGGCTACTTTGACTGAAAGTGACTGACCCCCCATCCTAGAACGACGAAAGCGGGGGGTGGCCATCAGACGGTGAGAAGCAGATCGTAGGGATCGACGAGGGGTGTAAAAGGACACCCGTTTCTTAATATAGGAGGGTCCAAAATCGTGCAGTGCTCTATGAGCTAAAGTAAGGGCCTTGAACTGCACCCGCTGGACCACGGGTCTCCAGTGAAGGTCACACAAGTGTGATCTGATACTTGATCTCTTAGAGATGTTAAATAAGAGTCTGGACACCGCGTTCTGGATCAATTGCAATTTATTCACCAGGTATCCAGGAATGCCAAGGATAAGTGCATTGGCATAATCCAAGTGGGATAGGATAACTGCCCGAGCCATCATTTCCTTCGCCGGCTGGGGGAGCAAAGGGAAGAATCTGCTCAGTGACTTAAGCGTACCAAAGCAGGCATCCGTTAGTCTCTTGATATGTTCTGAAAACCGGAGATCCTCCCCAAACCAGATTCCCAGGTTCTTAGCCAGACCACCCTCAGAGAGTGGGCGGGGAAAATCAGGGGCCACAAGGCTTCTGTGAAGAGTGGTGGAAATTGGCCATAGAGCAGTATTTTGGATTTCTCCTTGTTGCACTTGAGTTTGGCCTGTGCAAGCCATGTAAACACGGCGGCCAGGCACGTCTGTGCAGTCCCAGTTCCCAGGACGGGGCCATTCCAAGTGACTAGAAGCTGGGTGTCGTCAGCATAAGCCATGATTTTGGCACCCGGCTCTTCCGCCAGGGAGATCAATGGAGTCAGATAGATATTGAAAAGCAGAGGGCTCAGAGTCGAGCCCCGAAGGACTCCAGTCAAGACCTCCCTGGCCGAGGATGAAAAGGGCGGCAGCCAGACCTGCTGGGTACGAGTAGCCAAGAAAGATTCCAGCCAGGCCCACACTGCGCCAGCGAGGCCGATGGCAGAAAGGCGGGAGAGAAGAAGCTGGTGAGGAACCGTATCGAAGGCGGCAGAGAGGTCCAAAAAAACCAGAGCCGCACAGAAGTCACAACCCAGTGGTTCTAATACCCTTTGAGCGGTGGGGGTCCTAGGTTCTGTAAAAGAAGCTGTGCGCACTACCATGAATGCAGATTGTTTGTAAGATAATGACCCTGTCCACTTTGTCTGAAAAGAAGTGGAGCTCAGGTAACTCCTGGATATGCTGGAGTTGCCTTAGCGGGTGTGCATGATCACTCGGTCCATGGCTGAAAAAATTGTTGAGGTGGCTGCCAAGAAAGGGAATGGCAGAGAGTGTGGGAAATCAGTCTTTAATTCTCCCACTGTCCAGGTTGAAGGGGAGTCTGGGGAGGGTGCCCAGGAACCTACCGGGAAGGAAACTGCTGCTGTTGGAGACTAGCCTGAGCTTGCTGGATGGGTTGTTCTGGGTGGGCCCACCAGGGAGGAATTCTGCAAAGCACAGAAAGAGTGCCCAATGTTGGAGGGCTTGAGGGGGGAAGCTGAAATAGTGGGAGAATGACCTCTTTTACAGTGAGCAAATTGTTCCTGGGCCTGCAACAACCCAAATATTGGTGGTCCAGTGCTACAGAGCTTTTCTAAAGTGGCTGGCTCACATCATACCCCTTGCATTACATCTATGGCAAGGCGAAATCTTTGAGAGGCTTGTCACAAACTTCTATAGGCCCTAGATGAAGGAAGCCTCAGATGCATTCTGAAGGGCATGTCCCACCTGCCAGACCAGTGGGAAAAAACTGAAGAGGCTCAAAGGTTCCCTGTTTTCGTTACTTGTCATTGCCACCCTCTTTGGAAGGCCAGGCATTAATTGATTCAGGATGATGCTCTTTGGACTAAAGAATGCCCCTGCCACTTTGGAGAGGTTGGTAAACAGGGTACTGGCTGGGATGGAGCTTTTCAGTAACACCTACCTGGGTGACATTGCTGTCTACAGTAGCAGCTGGGAGAACCACCTGTACTACCTACAGAAGGTGCTTCAAGCCTTGCAACAGGCCGGCCAGACTATCAGGGCTCATAAGTGCCACACAGGACAGGGAACTGTGGTGTATTTAGGACACCTCAAGGGGAGGGCAATGAGCAGCCCCACCATGCCAAAATATAGACTATCTTGGCCTTGGAATGACCCAAAACCCAAACGGAAATGAGGGCATGCTTCGGCCTCGTGGTATACTATAGGATATTTGTAAAGGTCTCTGACACTGTTGTTGCCTCCTTGACTGAGAAGACCTCCAAGAAGCTGCCCAAGAAGAAGATCTACACAGAGCCTGGTAGAAAGTCTTTGACATCTCCCATGAGGCCATGTGTACAGAAGATGTACTCAAGGCCCTTGACTCTCACAGGAATTTATAGTACAGTCTGATGCTTCAGAGCATGGCATAGGGGTTGTACTGTCAGAGTAAAATGAGGAGAGTCTAGACCAAGCAGTAGCCTTCATCAGTAGCAGGTTTCTTCTCAGGGAACACATATGGATTGCTATTGAGAGAGAGGCTTTTGCAGTGATCTGGGCACTGTAGAAGCTGCGACCATACCTGTTTGGGACTCTCCTCCGAGTTCAGACAGACCACAGAATGCTCAGATTGCTCACGCAACTGAGGGTGAAAATCCCAAACTGTTGAGGTGCCCCATCTCCCTGTAGGGAATGGACGTTATGGGGGAATACCACCCTAAGTCAGACCACTCCAATGCTGATAGTCTGTCCATCTTCTTCTGCCTAAGTGATGAGATCTCCCAGGAGGTTTAGTAGTTCTCCCCACATGTCAGACCTGTCAGAATTAGGGTAGGCTTACCTCAATTGTTTTGCCTTATCCCCTCCTGTGTGGAGGAATTCAGTTGTGTTGGCCTTCGGACTCTGAAAATCAGTGCTAAAGTGCTTGTGCTCACTTTCTAAAACATGGTAAAATTGGCTTACACCTGATTTGTATCTTTAATTTACTGAGAAGTCCCTAGTAAAGTGGTATATCATATTCCCAGGGCTCATAAATTACATGCTACCAGTGGGCCTGCAGCACATATTATACCACTCAGTTAAGTAGTCCCTCAATCATGTCTCAGGCCTTCCATTGCAGCCTGTATGCAGTATTAAACTGCTAATTTAACTTGCCAAAATAAAGCCCATTGACAGGTCTAAAACTGCATTTCTATTACATATAGGCCACCCCTAAGGTAGGCCCTAAACAGCCCATCGGGCAGGGTACATTGTATTTAAAAGGCTTGAACTGTACGTTTATGTTTTACATGTCCTGATAGTAAAAACCTCACACATTCATTTTTTACTACTGTGAGACCTACCTCTCCAATGGGATAACATTGGGTTCCCAAATTACATTTAATAAGTAGTAACTTTTGTATGGGGGCAGGTGGAATTGTAATTTAAAATGCTGCTTAATGATAAATCATACTTCAAGTCATAATCCTGAAAATACCACTTGTAGAAAGTTGGCAATTTCTTGTCCCAACCATTTGATGCCTGCAGCTTGTTTCCTGGGTCACACTGTTAATATTGACAAAGTCGATGTCAATTTGTTTTTATTCTTGCATCTTTCTTGAAGCAACCTTGACTCAGAAATACGTAGTTTGGCAGGCGCTGAGACCCAGCCCGAGGTCACTGATTGACAGGTCACAGGTGGGGTGGCACATAACCGGCAGACAAACACCCGAACAGTAAATCCCCTATCAATCCTACAGATAGAAGCAGCAAAACCACATTTGTCCAGAGAGTTTGTCCCTAATAAAGCACACATCGTCGTATGGGTACTCACATTCCTAAAACGCGATAAAGTCAGATGCCACATGAATTTAGAAGCACATAGCCAGCCACGACACAGCACACACAGAACACGCAGTGATCATGCGCTTCCAATGTGGACATCTGGACACTTTAACCACCAGCTGCAGTGTGTTCGTGCAAGATCGAGGCCCACCTGGATTCCTTATTGAATACATTAGTCTATGGCTCGAAAGATAGTGGTACAAATTCCTCACCAAAGAGGATCACCAGAACTATTTTATTGCATTCAATGAATTGTATAAAAACCCATGTCAGATCAGTTGTAAGTTGAGGCAGTCCTCAGACCTAATGCCTTTAACTGTTCTCCCGACTACACTGCTTAATGAAACAAACTGCTCCTGTTTTTCCAAACACCTCTTGTCTCTTATTTTTTCAAGGTATTTTATGTTCAAGCAACAACATGACTGGGGTTGATGTAAGTTGGCCTCTGTGTATTCCTCACAGACAGCCACACAATAGAGGTACTGAGTGTTGCCTGAATGGGCCAACCAAGCAGGATGGGAGGTAGAGCAATACACAGCACCACCACATGCATTTCAAACACACTGCCTCAGCTCACACACAAATACCTTCCCACTAGCCTATTGTCCTCCATCAGACTGGAACCTAGGAAGGGAAGCAGGAAATTCCAGATACTTCTGAAGCGGGAAGTCTCCAGACATTTCTTCCACTTCAAAGATGGCACCAGGTATAAAATAGGCCCTCTGACTTATTCTTTAGTTCATTTCTGCACCTGGAGAAGGCTCTCTGAGTACTTCCCTGCTGTCTGTGGCCTGCTGTGTACTGCAGAGGACTGCCCTGATAAACAGAGGACTGCCATTCTGTCTGAAGACTGCCCTGTTCCCTCAGAGAACTGCCATGTTGCTTGAGACCTGTTATTCTACTTGAACCCAAGATTTCCAGCGTAACTTCAAGGGCTAGTTGGCTAACCTCCTGATCAGAGCTTCAGGGACAGAAAAGACTAAAACCATCTTAAAACGACACCTGGACTCAGCATGATTGAGTCCTATCACTCCAAGAGGCCCCTCCAGTCTCGGACCCTTGTAAGTTGTGCTAAATGTGCCCAGATAGCACAAAACATGGGACTTAGAAAATGTTCTGCCAAAATGTGCTCTGAGATTCGAGAGGAGACCGTGACCTGCCTGCTTGCCTCCCCGCCTAAAGTGCATTCGACGGTCGGCCTGGATTCCGCTCCATTCTTCTCCACATTAGAAGATCCAGTTCAGCAGCACCTTGCAGAATGGGGTATCCGGATTCATGGAGCCCTCATCAGCATTAGCCAGCAGCTTCATCTTGATGGAGATTTTCAACTTCTATAAAAGAGACTAAGTCCGAACGTGCAAATCTTCACCGTGACTTCGTTCAGCGACTCTCCGGTGATGATGCCTCTTCCTTGGACACCATCAGCTGTCTTTCTCCGCTGAACTTTACCTTCTTGGACATTTTTTTTTAAGTCTGAAGGCAAGTAGAGACCGGGCCCAATTCACTTCATGTATCTGACCTGTGCTCCATCACGTTAGGCCATAACCTTTGACTTTGCCCTGATTTTGTATGACTAGATGTCCGCAATTGGCTCTTTAATCTTTTAGGAGCTATTTCTCACTTAAACTTTAACAATTCTTAACTCCAGTTCCACTGAATGCATTTTTGTCAATTTGGTGTCAAATAATGTATTAAAGTTAACTCTCTTTTTCTAAATTAGTGTGGAATTTTTCTTGTGTTGTGTCTTTACTTTATTACTGTTTAAGTACTGCATAAATACATTGCCACCAAGTTAAACCTGACTGCTGTTGTGCCAAGCTACCAGAGGGTTAAGCACAGTTTAATTTAGTGAATTTTGTGGTTTTCCCTGGCAAGGATTGTGGCTGTTGCTTGAGTAGGAGTTCACCCTCCTAAACCAACAACCCAATTTCTCATATCCTTTTAGGAAATGTGTGTGTAAATAGTACTTTGAAGAGCACAATTTTATCTACATTGTTTACAAATGTTCTCCTGGGTGTACCTCTGAACTCTCCCTAGAAAGGTTTGTGCTCACTCACTTTGCCAGCTCACAGCACATGAGGGCAAGTATTACACTACATCAGTGTGCAAGAACAGAAGGCAAGAAGTGGCTTGATGAGCACTGTTTAGTTTCTGCAGCTTCTACTAGGACCAGGACATTACGCTTTATGTTTTGTAAAATGAAAAAATTCAGTACTGCAATGTGCACTCTTCTGCTTGAACCCTGCCAGTGCAGAGAATAAGATACATCCTCCTCACTACCTCCCAACTGTGGAGAGCATTAACTTCTAGAACTCCTTTGGTGGTGCAGGAAAGCTCTAGTGAATGTACAGAGGTTTCCCCAATTTGGGTTTTCACTGGGGCCATGAGGAAGTGCTTCTTCTTTGGCCCCACCTCCTTTTATGCAGAGCAATGACATTCGAGTGCTGTCATCACACTAATGTCCTTGATGGATCAGGGACAAGAGTGCGAGGAGACAGGTTATTTTTATGGTCTGTGTTTGGTGCAGTATTTCGCCCTTCATCGCATCATCTGAGTCAGGAAATGCACCAGTAGAAAGGAGAGAGTGCCACCACTAGTCTACCAAGGTTAAGTCTTTTTTGGTTCGCCAGTTCCTCTTGACATAGTGGCTGATGGCCCATAGGGTGTATACATTGTACATATTTTAAATTCACTGGTGGGCGATCAGACCCTGCCACACTGATGAACTCCTCCACGGAAGGAAAAATGTTTGATGACAATTTTTATTCTTTTTTTGAAGCAGTTTGCTCACCTGCATAGGAGTTCACCCCGCCCCCCACCCCCCCACTCTGGGGAAAATAAAATGAAACCATGTACACTTCTCTGGGAAAATGGCTGTGACACAATCTCCAAGAAGGAGTGGCCACAAGCATAAGAGTTTTGTTTTTGGGCGAGTGGTATCTGGCCCCTCCTGGCATAGATCCAATCTCCCTGAACGAAATATATTATAATCATATTCCCTTTCCTGGGGGACCAATCAGGCTCTGGCCTTCCCCATTCAGCCCCCCAAGAAGGGAAAATGGCACCTGCCATTTTGCATTTGACTTTTCCTCTGCATGGGGATTGTGCACCCATTCCCTCCGTGAAAATAAAAAGTACCTTTGACTGGTTAAATTTTTCCTATAAATTGTAATCCTATTTTGAAAGCACATGGGAGTTTGTTCCCTTATTATTTTTTGTCATTGCATTTCAATCCTCATCTGTACAGGTTTACATTATTGTGTCTTGTTTATTGTTATTGTTTTTCCACTTCCCTTGTTTTTCTTTATCTTTTATTATATGTTGCTTTTTACTTATGTTTAAAGGGCTTGGTTCTTGAATCAATAACACATAATATTTGTATGTATTGATTCCAGTTGACCTCAAATTTCACTTGCAGTGCATCACATCACTCACACAATATTTTCAGTTCAGTAACATGTATACTACTTCTGAATTCTACCTAGCACCCAAGTGGTCCAGAAAAATAGTTTTACACATGAAACAGACCTAGCATCTTGTTGAATGGCTGCTTCACAGACCTTAATTCAAACAGTGAAACAGAGCTATAAGACGAGTTCTGATTCTGAGACTGCTTCTGAGGTAGGGGATCATGAATCAGAAACTAGAAGTGATTTTTCAGTTAGTGGGGTTCCATCAGGTTACAACTCCTCCTTCATTGATTCTGATAAACATGGCTAGGCAGCCCAGAAAGGCTGGGGTGATGTCCCTTTAAGTGCAACCCGTGCCCTTGACAGTGTCAGTGTAGCCCAAATCTGGAGTGTAAACAGGCACGGTGCAGAGAGAGGCAAAAGTGGCAGCTCCTACAAGAGTCTAGCCTTTAATTCCTCCTTTTACTGGAGATGCTGGATGTAAAGTCAATACTGCAATTGTTTTGTCCTTTGAGTAGTTCCAGGTTTTTGTGGATGATATGTTCATTGAGGAAATTGTACATTAAACTAATTTGCATGCCAAACAGTTTTTGAAAGGCATGGAGGCACTCCATTATCTCATTCTAGGCCACACCTCTGAACCCACACTTCAAAACCAAAGGTGGATGAGATTTTGCATTCGTAGTAAGCAAACCTTCAGGGCCAGACTGGCCAAGGGGGCAATCAGGAAGGGCCCAATGGGCAGTCTCTCAGATCAATGTGTGGGACCATACGGGAAAACCCAAAAGTCTACCTTACCTTACAACATACCCACACCGTGTTTCTTTATACATTGAAAATTCACCTGATTTGCAAATGTGGGCCACTTATTATATAACTATCTGGCTTGCTAATAATGGAAACTAAAACTTTGGTGCCCTGGCCTATTTTCTGCCCCAGTCCAACCGCGCAAACCTGTTACAAACCATACAAAACAGGCACTCCAATGATCCTCCCGATGCAGAGTTGATCTCAGTACTTGACTTGGTGTACCTTGTGTGGCAGTGTATATTAGCGGGAGTTGTGCACTGTGGTCATTAAATTACTGCCTGACTTACCTTTATGTGTTTTCCGAGGCTGAATGATCAATGCTTTGCAGATCTCATTCCTATAAAAGTGAAGAAGAGTAAACCATATCACCGATGAGGAGTTTGTACTAAGCAAGGAGAGAGGCAGGAGAGTAATTTCTACTGTTTCAATCCCCATAATAGTATGGCTTGTCCGTTATCCCTTGCTTTATTTTATAACACAAAAAATTGAAATTTGATATAACTGACTAACGAGGAGTAGTCAGTTTACAAGTTATTCTATTACTATTATATGACTATAAAAAAAACATGTTTGTATATATTTCTTCCATTTCCCATTACCTGACTTTCCTGAAAATGTTTTCAGTTGTTCCACCTAAGTTGGAAATCTTTCCAATTGTTATTTCCCCAGAAATTACCCCGACCCATACCTGTTTTTTCCCAAAAAAATAGATTTGAGCCACTGGTTCTTCACTGACTCCAATAAAAAGGTACAGTATTCAATCTACTTCACACGAAATGTACACTTGTTCACCCCCACAGACAGACCTGCATTTTGTAACTTGTTCAACGTCTTCTCCAGGATCAAATCATGTTGATTCCGACTAGCTCCCCACACTAGCATATCATCGTGGAACACCAAAACCTTGGACATCCCCACCAAAAGTTGTGCACACTACTCTCTACAAGACAGCAGGGGCAGACGCTAAACCGAAAGGCATTCATATGAATCGGAAAGCCTCCTTCAGCGTGATAAACGTAGTAAGGTGCCTAGACGTTGGATAAAACCTGATATGCGCTTGAGAGATCAATCAATAAAAATTAGGATGCGTTAGTGACAGACACCATTTCATTAATATATGGTAAAAGATAACTGTTGACCAGAAAATGGCGATTAAGATCCCTCAAGTCAATGCACATACGCAAATTCCCATCAGATTTGCATGGCCAAAAAATTTGGCTAAGCCATTCTGATGACTCTATTGGTTTGATGAGTTGTGCTTCACATAACCTTTGTAACTCCTTCTTTAATTTCTCTCTGAGGGCAAATGGCATGTTCATCGTTTTGTGCACACATAGAACATTATTGGATTTCAGCGCTATGCGATGCTCGAATTTTGTAAACACCCCAGCTCCCCTCCAAACAATTTGGAAAACTTGGTACTCCACCTGGCTTTTTCTGCGTCTTCTGTAACAAGTACCTGCTGGGGATAGTTTCGGTCTAGAGTGATGCTTAGCATTTCCTGTTCACACCTTCCTAACAATGTCCTTCCCTTCTCTACCATGTACACCTCACTGGTTGCTTCCTTACCCTTGTGTGAGAAAATACAATTGTAGAAACCCAACAAGGGAAGCTTGACACCACAGTAGCCCACAGGCTCAATGTCAGGAATTCAATTTGTAACCACTCACCTTCTCCCATGTGTTCTTGTCTATAATCGTGTTTGGGGAACAAGAATCTGCCCAGACTGTTATTTTGGTACAATTGATTCCTAAATCACACTTGGGGGATATAGGCTCTGCAGATGTCATGTATAGCATTGTCATAAATAACCATTACTTCGACTTCCCCTTCATCAGCAGAGTTCTCCTCCTCACAGCATTCTATTATCAGATTTATAGAACATTTTCTCTTCTCAGTAGAAGAAGCGGCTTTGCACATGTGTGCAAAATGACCAATCTTTTTGCACTTGTAAAATGTTTCCTTAATGACAACACACTTGTCTGAATCTGCAGTGTGTCTCATGCTACAGCATCTGTAACAAACTCAATTGTGTTTAGGCAAAGTGGATTTGACATTTCTTTCTCCCTTCTAGAATGTATTTTTTTCCACAGCACAAACTTTAGCGGAATCACCTTTTTCCTTCACCTGGTCAGTGTTCAATTCCTTAACAAATCTAGATGTATTTTCTATGCATCTAGCTACCTCTATGGTTTTCTGTAATGATGGATCCTTCAAGTCCAGCAACCTCTCTTGGATTTTAATGTTGCTTGTCCTATTTATGAATTGGTTCCTGTTAGACCTGGCAGTGTTTGGGTGGGTCTCCCTTTTATTTTTTTGCTATTGCCTCATGTGTTTCTGCTGGTTATAGATGCTTTGGGCACTGTAGCACTGCTATTCAGTGCCACAGTGCAAGTGCTCACTATAGTAAATTGATGTACGGATTAGTGATTCCATGATTGGCTGATTTGGTTTACTTGTCAGGCCCTAGTACAGTGCACTGAGTGTGCCCAGGGCTTGTAAACCAAATGCTGCTGGTGGGCTTGCAGCACTGGTTGTGCCACCCACAGAAGCAACCTGTAAAAGTGTGTCTCATGTCTGCATTGCAGAGCCTATGTGCAATCTGGTACTGCCATGTTGAATGGGCAAGTGCACCCACTTGCCAGTTCCTAAACCTTCCCTTTTCTGCATATTAGTCAACCCTGTGGTAGGCCCAAGGGAAGGGGGCATTGTAGGTAAAAGGTAGGACATGCCCTGGTGTGTGTGGCATTTTCAAATAATGAATTACAGCCATTTTCGTTTTTCACTATTACAAGGCTACCTGTTCCCTATAGGCAAAAATGGGCAGCTTGATTATAACATCTTATAATCCTAACTGACTCAATGAACCAGGTAGAAATTCGAGTTTAGTATGCCTGAACCCAGAATGATAAAATACATCTTTTAGTGAAGTTGGTTTTAACCGCATCGATGCTAGGAGATTTACAGCCCTGTGCTGGGATTTACAAAAACCCATTATTCATGACGAGCTGGGCTCGTCATGAGCGTGTGAGCAGGCTACTGCATGACGAGCCCAGCTCATCATGAGCGTCGAAGGGGTTAACATTCTGTGTTTGAAAATACCACTTTTAGAAAGTAGGTATTTTCTTGCCTAACTATCCAAGCCTGCCTCTGCTAGGTTGTGTATTCCTTGTCTGGAGTTTGAGTGACAGGGGCTGAGGGTTTCCAGGAGACAGGGTGAGACAGCACAGGGCTGAATAGAGGGATCTGCATGTAGATGGGTGTGAGGAGTTGCACCTGGTACCTGAATAGGGCTGTGCCTTGCATCCACAATCCTGACTCCACCACCTGTGGTGCGTCTTATGTCCCTGGCCTATACTGTGAAAGGAAAGAAGGAATCTTCTCAACAAAGTGCTTCAGGACTGACCAGAACTGGTTTGGACTAGGCAGAGGGCTCTCTGCCTTCAAAGAACAAAGGGAAAATTAGTAGAAAAGAGGGAACCCAAATCCCAGAACTTTAGATCACGTTTGGGAAACAAGAAGAACCTTTGCTGAGGAGAAGAACCAGAGAAATTGAGGAGGAGACTATCCGTAGGATGAGTGCTGTTTGGGGTATTGGCCTGCAGTGGTTCCCTGACTGCCAAAGAAAGGAGAAAGGACATTGTGCTACTTTCAAATCAACTTGTAAAGGATCTCCAATGGCTTGAGCTAGAGGTTGCCTCCTGCTGAAGTTTCAGGGACAACCGACTTCACCAACCAGCTCCCCTGCCTTCCCTTGCTGGGAATTGAAGTGCTTGCTGTCGAGCTGGGCCTTCTGAGAGGCTGTGTGTCGCTGGGACCTGGAAGCGCGACTCAAGACGAAGAAGCGTGTCGCCGCCGCAGCCATTGTCATCACATCACCAGAGAAGAGTGTAGCTGTCGCAGCAGACGCCGTCGCATCACCGGGGAAGTGTGCCGCCGCTGTTGCTATCACATCACCCAAAGCGCCTCGCATCACCAGAGAAGAGTTTCGTCGTTGCAGCACATGCCGTCACATCATCGGAGAAGCGTGTCGCAGGGCCTGTCGGGGCTCAGAAGAATCATTGAGTCGCCACACGGATGTCGGGCATGCATCAAAAAGAAAATGCCATTTTGTTTCATTGCACCGATCTTCCTGGCATCACGGCGCTGCTTGTCACATCTCCACGGAATTCAGTAAGAAACCGATGCATCACCTCCCCACCCCTATGCATCACCTTCCCTGCAACACTTTCGTTGTATACCGTTACGCATCCAAAGGTACATTGAACTCAAAGTGTCGCATTTTAAATCTAAAGAGAACTAAGCTATTTCTACCATTTTTAAAGTACAGTATTGTGGATTTTTGTCGTTTGTGGTCTTGTGTTAAGTCTATATAAAAATACTTATTTTTATACTACAACTTGTGTGGTGCCCATCTGTAGTGTTGTCACTGGGTTACTGTAAGTGTTCACAAATGCTTTACTCACTGCCTCTGAGATAAGCCCGTCGTAGCCAGGAGGAGGCAGGGCGGGCCACCCCCTTTTCATCGGCATATCCATGCCCTGTGGATTCTGGACTTGCATTTGTGACTCATATATAGTGATTGATGAACTCTACTAGTGAGTGCAGACAAAACGTGACCACATACATTTTTGTAGAGTGTTTTTCTATTTTTGCCAAGAACTGTCAAGTTTAACTACCATGGACAAAGCGGCATCCATAGCATCTGTTGATCTGGTGGAATTTAAGCGCCACCTGGTGCTTGTGGATGACGTAAATAAAGCCCGCCAAAGGAGGTTGCTGGGAAATACAGTCCCTCTCACTCAAGGCCCTCATCCAGTCCAGCGGGATGGGCTTTGTGTTAGCAGCGTTGGAGGTAGCATCCCGTAACTCAAGGAAAGTCTGCAGATAGGTCGGGAAGTTTAGCACACTGGCACCAAAAAGGAACGGTGAAACTCGCACTGCGGGAGGCTCTGGTGGAAATTAAGTGCCGCCTGGCGCTTCTGGATGACGTAAACTAAGCCCGCCAAAGGAGGTTGCTGGGAAATACAGTCCCTCTCACTCAAAGCCCTCGTCCAGTCCAGCGGGATGGGCTTTGCGTCTGCAACGTTGGAGGTAGCTTCCCGTACCACAAGGAAAGTCTGCAGGTAGGTCGGGAAGTTTAGCACACAGGCACCAAAAAGGAACGGTGAAACCCGCGCTGCGGGAGGCTCTGGTGGAATTTAAGCGCCACCTGGCGCTTGTGGATGACGTAAATTAAGCCCGCCGAAGGAGGTTTGCGGGAAATACAGTCCCTCTCACTCAAAGCCCTCGTCTAGTCCAGCAGGATGGGCTTTGCATCAGCAGCGTTGGAGGTAGCATCCCGTACCTCAAGGAAAGTCTGCAGGTAGGCCGGGAAGTTTAGCACACAGGCACCAAAAAGGAACGGTCAAAACTGAGTCTTCTGGCATTACCAATGACTCTAAACACTTTTTCAAAATTTGATTGAAAATTGAGGGACTCTCTGTATACCCTTGAGGAACTCGGCACCATGCCACAACACAGACTCTGAACCAGAACACTAAATAAATATTGATACAAGAAATGCCTATGCACACACTCGCAATGGTCATTTACATTCGTAGCAGTACACAACAAAAGCACAGTTTTTAAACCAAAGACAACAAGCATTAATCAGATTCCTTAACAATAGGTGTCAATGAATTTCAAGGTTTTAATCGTTCCAAAACCCGCCAACACGTGTTTTGTCGCGTTAGGAACAGAGTGTCCGCGACTCCTCAGGGCTTGCCTTTACAGCATAAACCAAAATATAGGTCGCTCCCCCGGTGGTATTTCGTGACCGTTCTTTGTCAGTAAATAACCTTTAAAATCGCTGTCGTAATAACTAGTGTGGTACAAAAGTGGTGGTGATGGACGGAGCATCTGAACCAATCAAACACTCACACCCAGTCAAAAGATCTGGGTTTAATCCATCACCGTTCTTTAGCCCACTCTGCCACCCCAGTTCAGACATGGCCATATGCAAATCAGTCTGACCCTGTGCCTCATGGGAACAGTCCAGCCCGAACTGCCAAGCCATGTCTTCCCTGGACCGGAAACAAGCTTCCGAGGACCAGTTTCGGGCATTACAGCCTTCTTCAGCCCGGCTTGCTTGAGTCCAGTGGCAAAGTGAGCAAGGGACTTACGTCTGAGCATACCCTGCCACACTTATGGTGGCCAAAAGCGGTACAAAAGGGGGTGGTGATGGACGGAGCATCTGAACCAATCAAACACTCACACCCAGTCAAAAGATCTAGGTTTAATCCATCACCGTTCTTTAGCCCACTCTGCCACCCCAGTAATAACTAGTGTGTGCACATCATCCGAGCCTTCTCATGGAGTAGAAACTACATGGATAAGTAGTTCCGGTGCTGCTCAGGGTAAGTAGTGTTCTTGCACCACGGAAGCCTGTCCGTAAAACCCGGGAAACTCCTCGCACAGCCTGGAGCGGATAACCCTCAGTCAGTGCCCAAATATAAATTCAAGACGCCGTGTAAGCCACGTCCTGTCTCCCGGATCACCGTGTTCCGTGTATCAGACCCGATACACGGAGCACAGTTATTTTCCCAGGTTTTACGGACAGGCTTACGTGGTGCAAGAACACTACTTACCCTGAGCAGCACCGGAACTACTTATCCATGTAGTATTACTCCATGAGAAGGCTCGGATGATGTACTCACACTAGTTATTACGACAGCGATTTTAAAGGTTATTTACTGACAAAGAACGGTCACGGGCCCCGCCGGGTTGGAAATACCACCGGGGGAGCGACCTATATTTTGGTTTATGCTGTACAGGCAAGCCCTGAGGAGTCGCGGACACTCTGTTCCTAACGTGACGAAACACATGTTGGTGGGTTTTGGAATGATTAAAACCTTGAAATTCATGGACACCTAGTGTTAAGGAATCTGATTAATGCTTGTTGTCTTTGGTTTAAAAACTGTGCTTTTGTTGTGTACTGTTACGAATGTAAATGACCATTGCGAGTGTGTGTATAGGCATTTCTTGTATTAGTTATTCGTGTGTTTTTTGATAAACACACTGTTGAGCGGTCAGAGGGTTTTCCCGCTCGCCAGTTGCACCACAGAAAGATTTTTTTGTTACATTACACACTTTTTGCGTACACTATAGGCAGAGCACCTTATTTTTCTCTGACAATTAATTAACCCGTGTTGCTGAGTTCAGTTACAAATAAATATTGGCTATCTGAATGTAAGGGTATTGAGAATAATGCATGGCATAAATCAATCACGGTAAACCGCTCTGCATCACAGGGAATCTGGTAAAGAATAACAGCTGGGTTTGGCACTATTGGGCAACAAGGTATCACTATCTTATTAATTTTCCTTAGGTCTTGAACTACTCTGTACTTACCACTCTGTTTCTTCATTCCGATAATAGGTGAATTACAAGGACTCCCTAGTATCTCTCTCAAAATGCCTTGTTCACTCCTTAATTCAATCACAGGTGTTACTCCTACAATGGTCTCAGGACTTGTTATGTATTAAGGCATTTTTGGAAATTCTGCATCTTGTTTGAAATCTGAATAGGATCAACTCCTTTCATCAATCCAATGTTTTTCCATGAAAAATGCCACTCATCAGTCATCACTGTTTCTCTCAGTGCAATAGGCAAATCCTTCACTGTAAATAAAGTATATAAATCATTCACTTCTGTCCCTTGCCTCTCCATCATTATTTTAAACACCACATCTTCATCCTGCATATGAAATGCTATACCATCTGGTGTACAATAGAATGGTGCAATTAATATTTAAAAGCAAATCTCTACCTAACAGGTTAACTGGACTTGTATCACACACCACAAAACAACGTAAGTCCTCAAAGTCGCCAATGTGTACTTTTATTGGTTTGGTCACTGGAGTTCTGATTAGTTTATTTGAAATACCTACGAGTTGGATAGTGTCTCCCGAGAAGGGTAGGTTAGGGAATTCCACAGTTCTCACAGTGGAATTGGTAGCACCTGTGTCCAAAAGGAATGTAATTAAATTACCTTCAACTTCTCCATCCACAAAGGGACCACACTGATCTACTTCTAGATATGTGCCAAGCACGCACTCTACCTCCCCCCTCAGGCACTGTCATTGACATGTATCTGAATCACTCTCCTGGCACTGCAACAAGTATTGTGAAACCATTTGCACATTTTAATTATTATTAGTTCTTTCACCTGCATGAAAACCCACATTTGCACTATATCTTTGTACCTGAACATTCACATTCTTGTTGGGCATTGGGGTTTGTGGTATTTGTACCTATGTAACCACCTGTTGTGGTTGTAGTTGACATCTGTTCACCTCAACTGGCATTTGCTGATTGAAATCTTGATTCATTTAATTATTTCCTAAGAAAACCTTACACTTGCGTTTCCAATGTCCCAACTTACCGGACGCATAACATGGAAATTTCTTTTTCGTTTCTTCTTCGTTACCTCTACCCCTACCTCTTCCTTGAGGATAAGCACCGACATTCACCATGAAATCCCCCCAAGTTAAAAATCTGACCATTCTGATTATTCTGATTCTGATTCTTTCCTTGGAAGCCTGTTTGAGAAAAATCTACAAAATGACTACTTTTCTGTGACGCTTTCATCTGTGCTCACATCAATTTCTATTTCAACTTCTTATGTCTCGATTAAATATCATCACTACAGTATTTTGCATACCGCAATATCACATCTACACTTTTATTCTGCCAACAAATCAAATGCTGCTGAATCATGTTACTCATCTCGGGTTTCAATCCAACACAATCTTATACACAAAATGTCTCATATCCTTACAAGTTGTGCTTTCAAAACCTCTATACTGTTTAAATACATGTAGAAGCCTCACATATTAAACATGTACTGTTTCTTTCGTCTCCTGAGTTGTTCTATCAATTTTTACCCAATCAGTTTCTTTTGATGAAATCGTTTAATTCAACTAGGTAATGACTTGCTTATATTTTTTCATCACTTAATCTGATGGTGCTCCAGTCTTTGCATCTATGGGATATTCTTCTTTTGGACAATCTACCACAATCTTACACTAAACCCATAAATTAGCTGGAACAACAATGTCAAACAAACCAGCTAAATCTTTAAACAAAACTTTTCCTTTACAAATCTTTCTACTTGTTTGCACCACTCAACTGTTTTTTCTCTCAATCTTGGAAACTCATTTGTAAAAGACAGCATATCCTGCCTTGACCATGGAATGTGAACATATCCACCTCCTTGCACCTCTCTCATCGGATATATCATTTCAGTCACTGTTGTCACTGTCCCTGTCTCTCTCAGTGGAAAAATAGATGAAGCTTCTTCATTTGCAACCATTTCTTCTTTCATTTTAGCGCATCTGCCTTTCCAACGTTTCAATTCACCACATTGTCTCAATATTTTATTCAACTCTCTAATTTGCAATCGCTTTCCAAAAGCATTCAAACTCTCCAAATCTTTATCACTAAAATCAAATCTATGTGTCTTCTGCAAAGCCTTTGATTTCTCTATGTCAACTCCATAGGTTTGTGCAACTTCAACTAATCTTTCATGAAAACTCTTCGCTCTCATTCAAATATCAATAATTCTTCTTCCTGATATTTACTCTGTCTTTCATTACTAATCCAACCTAAGATCATTTCCTCCAAATCAGCTTTTCGTTTGGAACTCACCGCCGCTGCCTGTGGGGACCGGAGGAACGTGGACTGCAAGGTCCAGGACGCTGCGGGGCACCTTACAACTCGCCCCTCCCCCTTGCTACCGGGGGTAATATCTACTGCTTGCGTCTCCCGATCCGAGAGAGACGCTTCATTTGGGACTCACTGCCGCTGCCTGTGGAGACCGGAGGAACGTGGACTGCAAGGTCCAGTACGCTGTGGGGCACCTTACAACTCGCCCCTCCCCCTTGCTACCGGGGGTAATATCTATTGCTTGCGTCTCCCGCTCCGCGGGAGATGCTTCGTTTGGGACTCACTGCCGCTGCCTGTGGGGACCAGAGGAACGTGGACTGCAAGGTCCAGGACGCTGCGGGGCACCTTACAACTCACCCCTCCCCCTTGCTACCGGGGTTAATATCTACTGCACGGGAGACGCTTCATTTGGGGTACTTTTCCTGATTGCCGAGTCATCTGCTGGGACACTTGTCATCATACCTGCTGGGCCACGCTTCCTGCATCGTCCTAACCTCCCGCTGCCGCACATTAACCAGCTCATTGTGTGGCCGCCGAGTGGAGGGGGGCCACGCGGGAGAAAAACTACACATCCCATCAGCCCTAGCGCCGCACCTGGGAGCAGCGCGCCAAGCGGCGCATAAATCACGGCATCAGCCCCAGCATCGCGGGACGAGCCGGGCAGAGCCCGGGCAGAGGGCAGGCCGTCTGTGGCCGTTCGGAGCCTGTAGAGGCCGGGCTGGGCCATACTACTTTCGCCGTCGGCCAGGATCTCACGGACAGTACTCGTACCAGCTGTTGGAGAAACTAAGACATTGCCCCGTGTCTGCTATTGTATTGGCCCATTCCTTTCTTTCGTGAGTGTTACTCCTCTTTAGGAGCTTGCTATTGGTTCTGTTACTGTGGCTAGCTTAGATCCATACATGGCCAAATTGAATTCTAAAGTTTGCCCAGAAGTTGGGGGTGTGGGGACCCTGGACGCCTACCTCAGAAGGGCTGAGCATGCGGTGGCAAAAGAGATTGCAAGTGTCCAAAGGAGATTATCACTGGACACCTTAACCCACTTATCTCCTCAATTAGCTAACACAGAGCTGTTAAGCTCCACTGCTATCCCATCCGATTTGACCAATGGCTGTGTCATATCCATAAATCCCATTGACCCCACCCAGGGGGCAACCCTGACTGTAAGCCCACCATCCGGTGGGGACACATGCTCCGGTCCTAGTTTATCTCCTTCTCCCTTAGCAGCCCGTACTAGGCACTCGCGGGCATTAGCGTCTGCCAATAACAATATCTTAGGGGGGAAAAGAAAAGCTACTGGCATACCTAAGGGTAGCAGACATCAAGCTAAACAGCCTAGGAGTAAAAAATCTGTATTTGGGCTGGAGCATCATCCGGGTAATTCGGTATTGTTGTAAATCTGGATCCCGAGGTTAGTACAACTACAAGCAATGCAAGAGGGATAGTGCCCAATATACCTAACCCAGGGGGGAATAAGCCCGACCTTATGGACTACATCGAGGGCAGGCTCAAGGCACTTATTTCCCCTGTTTTCACCAAACTTGAAGAAATAGGTAGCAGACTTACCATTATCGAAACCAAATTACAACAGCAGGTAGCACCATTACCCACCCCTAAACCACCTGAAGTAGCTTGTTTGACCATCATTCTGCCAAATTTAACTGATCGGGTAACCACCACTTTAACTACTGTCACCCAGGCTAGAGCTATTAATGCCCCGCCCACAGCTCCAAACACAATGAGAACTAAGCGAGTAGCCAACTCGGGCCCTGTTGGCAGACTATATCCCCCGGACCAGGCATCCCCCTCAGATTCCCCATTACATCTCCCTACAGAGTCATGCCCTTACACCGTCATCTTGGCAAATGTCCCAAAATTAGAAGATGGGAAAGCTGAACACTGGTCCGCCCTGAAAAACAAGGTGCTCCATTTCTTAAGCAACAAAACCGTTCTGGGTGAGCGCCTGTTTGATAATTTCAAAATGGTGAGAAGGGTTCCCTGGGTAGGGAAAACTAAGAAAACTTTGATTGGTGATTGTGTGGTGGTTAACTTTGGCTCCCCCAAACTGGTGAATCACATACTAAGGCAAACTGGTTCAGTTCTAATTAACCATGATCACGTCAATGTCCTTCCACTGGGGTATTTTTATCCCCCACTAACATTAGCACCATTTCAAATGTTGAACTCCCTCCCCCAAGCGAACCCACTGGCCCCATTTCTCTAAGTAACAGGTATGAGTTATTATGTTCCCTTGACCAAAACAATTGACTGATTGGCTTGCAGTCACCAGTAAAGGGAACTTCCCCTGTTGCCAGTCATGGGATCTGTGCCCCAGTTGTCCCAGCAACACAACCTTCAAGTTTGTGGAGAGAGGGGGACCCATAGCTAACTCTGCCCTTAGCGTGTTGTCATGGAATGTGGCGGGCCTTCCATCTAAATTGAACAATCCCGAGTGGTGTCTATTTATTGCACAGTTTGATGCATGTATGTTCCAAGAGACTTGGGCCAGATCCAAGTCTGCTAGTATGGGCTTCGCCATATTTGATAAACCAGCTACCCACCTGGGCAAGGGGGGACCGTCAGGAGGTCTGTCTACCTGGGTTGGCACGCAATTAGGATGCGAGGCTAAAGAATTAGATACCCAGTCCATGGACATTTTGTGTTTGGTCCTTACTTTGCCTGACGAACAACCTGTTGCCCTGATTATTGTCTATTCCCGACCTGTCGCAAGAGGTGCAACCTCTTTAACTTTGGACGCATTGTCTGCCTTTTTAGAAACAATTTCCCCTAACACCAGGATGATCATTAGTGCCGATTTCAATACCCAATTCGAACCCCTTAAGGGTCTGGCACCTGACACTATGCATGATGAAGACCATTATTGGTCAATTCCAGAATCTAGTCTTCCGCCTGTTAATGCCTGGACCCCACTAGCATTGCAAACAAATGTCCTTTGTTTAAAATTTTCACTCCGGGCTTGCAATGGCCGGTTCCCGGCAGGTACTGCCTCTAACATCATATTTAATAGACTAGGATCTACATCAATTATGGATTATATTCTTGTTGATACTGGTAGCTGGGATAGAGTTCTTGAATTCAATATCTGTCCCGTAGCGATAGCAACCATAACGCCCTGCATATAAATATCTGTCTATTAACGGGCAAAAATCATGTTTTAACACCTGGGAATGTAGTCCCCGCCCTAGTCCAAGTAAATAGAGGGAGAAGGGTACATTGGGGGGACCTTATACTCTCTCAAGAAAAGCTGGCCAGCCTGTATCAGACTGCACTCCCTTTTTTTGCAAAAGCAGATTCCCTAGCGACCAAATCCAGTTCCCTGGATTCCAAGTTAATCATCTGTGAAAACCATAAAGAATTAATGGATACTCTGGCTCCCTTCTTTGTTAACCATAGTAAACCAAGGGATAAGCCCAAATCTAGTCATCAATGGTTTAATAGTAACTGCAGAGTTGCTAAGCAAAATTTACTGAATGCAATTAAGAGTAGTACAAGGATAGATCTGTCGGAAGCACGGACTGCCTATACTTGGGAATTGAAACAGGCCAAAAAATGCTGGGAAAATCAGAAGTGGGAAGACATCAGGGCAGCCCTGCTAGCACGGGATCTTAGAGCTTTCTGGAATCTGGTCAACGAGGGCACTAGGAACCACAAATCAGCCATCGAGCCAAATATTAGTGAGGATGTTTGGGTTGCTCATTTTGAACCCCTTTATGCTTCCCCAGTTAATGGCTCAAATAATATAAGGGAGGGAGGGCAAGAAGAACCAAGAGGGGTCACTGGGCCACGTATTGAACTAAGTGAAGTTAAGTTTGCACTGGAAAAATAGCCCAGAATAAAGCACCAGGGCTGGACAGAATACCTGGAGATCTTTTCCACAGTGAAGTCTCAGTTTGGGGTCCCTATCTTACCTTGTTTTTTAATGCCTTACTGGAGGGCATCCCCATGCCCCCTACATGGGCGGGGGCTGAAAGTATACCCATTCTCAAAAAAGGGTCCCCACTTCTGCCATTGAATTACCGGCCCATAAGCCTTTTGGATGTTATCCAAAACATTTTCGCTCGCGTTCTCCTTGAGCGCCTACATGGATGGATGGAGGAATACAACATCCTAACACCACTCCAAGCTGCGTTTAGAGCACGGACATCTACGGTCGACCAGATTTTCAGATTACAAATGATTCACTGGAAGATCGTGAGTATAGAGAGTGGCACTCTATACCTAATATTTGTGGACCTGAAATCTGCGTTCGACCTGGTCCCCAGAGAGAAGCTGTGGTCGATCCTCTTGGAGATGGGGGTCCCGGATTATCTTTGCCATTTGTTTGCCCGCCTGCATGAGGGCAATTACGCTCAAATCAGGTACGGCAAATATGGCAACCTAACCTCCCCAATCCCAGTTAAGCGAGGAGTCCGCCAGGGATGTGTCCTGGCCCCAACACTCTTTGCCTTATTCGTTAATGGGCTTATAGACCATCTCAATAAAGGCCCTAACATTGATGCCCCCAAACTGGCAGGGCGTAGTGTGCCAGCCCTGATGTTTGCAGACGACACCTTGTTGCTGGCTAAGTCCCAATGGGTATCCAGAGGACGCTCGACAACTTTGTTGTCTTCTGCAAACATCGGGCCTGGAGATAAATCTCCAGAAGACCAAATACAGGGTCTTTAACGGTGGCAAAAGCACACCAGCATTCCAACCCTGGGGGGCCAACCCCTTGAAAGAGTGGTGGTGTTTGACTACCTTGGCATCACCTTGACGGAGAGTATGGACTGGGGAGCGCAGATCAATAAGTGCAACTTGAAGCTCACTCAGGTGTCGGGAGGCATCTACAAATTCTTCAAGGGGGCAACACATAAGCAGGTCTATGCACCCATGGAAGCCTACAGGACACAGGCAAGAAGTGCTGCGTTATATGGTGCAGAAATTTGGGGCCATTGTGCACTCTTATCTCTTGAACGCACTGAGAATGTGCGAGGCAGCTTCTTAGCCTCCCCAAAAGCACACCACTGATCCCGTTGTGAATGGACCTAGGAATCAGATCCATTGCCGAGGATGCTGCACTTAGACCATTACCTTCTGGAGACGCTTGTGGAGCACTCCCGAGCTAGCCCCGTATAGTGAGGAACTAACTGAGATATTGGGGCTGAAGGGGGCGGACAAGATACCCTGGCTGAGACACCTTAAGGCGCTATGTGTTGAACTGGGACGCGTTGACCTGTCGGAGGAGCCCCAAACCGTGTCACAATCATTAAGTAGGAACACACTGGTGACTGCCTATAGGGAATACCGGCTGTCCAAGATGATGCGTAGCTCTTCATCGGGATGGTTGACAAGTGATTTCCTTACAATCAAAAATACTTACCAGGCAGAGTCCATCCTGGATAGCATCCAACCAGTGTTGGCAAGAAAACTGTTTCTACACTTTAGGCATGGGTGCCTCCCCCTACGATCGTATGTCAAAAAATGGGGGGGGACAGGTTATAATTGAATGCCCTGCTTGTGGTTTAGTGGACGAAACAGAGGTGCACGTTCTCTTCCAATGTGATTCCTATAGGTCACCAAGAAGACGCTGGCTTGTACAAATTTGTAAGAACTTGGGCACAAGACACTTTAGAGAGGCCTATAGAATATTGAAAACTGAACTCCACCTCCCAATAGTTTACTCAGTTTCCCACTTTTTATTCTCAATGTGGTGCATGAGGAGGAAGTTTCTGGAGCCTTCCCCTTAGTGGCCGAATGTAGTATACGGTCTGCTCAGGCCTGCTAACACTTTTTGACCTATGGTATATAACTTTTAACTGTGTTTCTTTTAAAAAGAGCTTCTGCTCCTGTTTTATAAATATTTTATTACCCTTAGTGGGTTTTAGTATGGTTTTTAATCTTTTCTTGTGTAAAAGCACTGACCATATGCACCTGCACTTTATTCTAATTGTTTATTCTATGGCGACTGGATGTAAAATTGTACTAATGTTTGCTGATTCCTGTGGTAATTTTATATGTTTTATTCATTCTTGTGACGCTTTTATGGTCAATGTACCGAAATAAAGCTTTTCAAACTAACAAATTACATCCATGCTTGTATCAACTTTGTTAGACAGCATCCCTCTAATCCATTCATCCAACTCTTCTGGAGATGGCCCTATTGAACCTCATGATGTAGGTATCACTTCTCTCACATTCCGGACTAATCTTCTTGGTTCTATTTGCACATTACGCTTTGGGGTTTCTACTGATCTCTTCAAATATCAATCAATTTTCCTGTCTCACTTACTCCAGCACCACTACTAATCCTAATATCATTAACAGGTACTGTCAATGCATGTACTTGTGAAATATTCTGACCCTCACTATACAATGGAACTATGGGACCAATAGTCACAGGAATCGATAAAGCTTCTGCATTCAAATTTAATTGAGTAATCTTTTATGTCAAATGGGATTGCTTTTTTTTTGTTGCCAGCCAAGGATTGGGACTGCGAGCTGCATCTCCCCGGACTGCTCTTCCCTTTACTTCTCGCGGTACCCGCTTCGCGGGTCCCGCTTCGTTTTGGACTCTGAGTGACTGGGGATTCCTTTGACGCTGCTGAGGGGAAACCTACCTAACGCCCGAATTCCATCTTTAATGAAATCCATGTCTATCCTTATTAAATCATTGCTCTTGCCTTTGGAGACTAGGCTTGCTAATATTGAACATCAACTTGAGTCTATTCTCTCAATACAAGATCCCAAGATGATTCACCACAGTCCTCCCACCACCGTTGTAACATCTTCAGTCCCCAATAAGGTGCCCACTACTAAAAACCCTCCTACAGGGGCCACTACTGTACTTACAACCGGTCCGCCCAATATTTCATTACTGGCGAACAATATAAAGAGTATTAATAAACCCCCTACCTCCACATGTCCCCGTGTTGTGAAGAGTAAGGTTCATAGTGCCCCAGCTCTTACTATTCCTCCACCACAGCCTAGAAATTCTAACATACGACGAAGCATCAATTTACCTCCTGATGCCTGTCCGTTTGTGGTTGTTTTGACTGGTATTCCTGAACTGGCCGCGTCTGTTTCAGAGCCCTTTTGGGCAATTAAAAATAAAATTTGCCACTGGCTTGACAAAAACTACCCGCCACCCCCGACTTAAACAAGAACATTCTTATGGTAGAGAGGGCCCCATGGGTAGGTGGGAACAAGAAAAGTATAAAGGGTGACTGTGTGGTTATCACGTTTGAGGACCCACGATTGATGGAATTTATCTGTTCCTTTCCTCCATGTGATAATAAGTCGGTGGTATCAGCCAAACCACTGTCATTTTTTTATGCCCAAGAGGGCCATCAGGATGCCAGGTGGAGTTGGTTGAGGCCGTCTAATAAAGGGTCAGGGAGAGGGAGTAATAGGAGGGAGAATTCTATTTACCAGATCCCCCAAAAGTGGGGGGGGGTTGATGAGGAAGGTTGGAATCTAGTTCCTGGGAGGAAGGGGCGACATTGGAAGGGTGATCCCCAGCTGAATGGAGAAGGGTGGGGTCCGCAGCTAAACCATCCCTTATTCTCTTGTTATAATCGTTTTAGTGGGCTAGAAGGGGTGGACTGACCATCATCTCAGCCCCCTGAAGTTCGCATTGAGAGAGGGGTACTTACTCCCCTTGGTATCGGTCTCTTTAACAACACCAGGGAGGTACCACCCAATCAAGATAGTACTAGTTTAGATACATTAGTAAGGGACGTTGTTACTTTGACAACATCTAAGGACCTCTCATCGTCCCTTTCCCCTATCAATATTCTGTCTTGGAACATAGCAGGTCTAAAGAAAAATTTGTCTAATCCTGCATGGAATAATTTTTTAGAAGATTATCATATTTGTATGTTCCAAGAAACTTGGTGTGTTCGGCCAGAATATAAGCAGGGATATTCCACGTTCTTTGTGCCTGCGATCCTATTGGGGAAGGGGCGCCCATCGGGAGGCTTACTCATTTGGGTTAGGATAGATTTGAATTGTGTTGTCATTGTAAATCATATCCCTTCTAATGATATTTTGCACATCACTGTTAAAAGCCAGTCAGGCAAAAATGTCCTGGAACTTTTCTGTGTTTATGCCAGAGGCTTTACCGGGTGGCCAATCCTCACCCATATTGGAGTTGCTAGATGACAGGCTATCCTCCCTCCCCTCTAAATCCTCAATATTGGTGGGGGGTGATTTTAATTGTACCTTTGAGCCCCTGGATGAGGAGGATCTCTTGGGTTCACACAACAAATTTGGGAACCAGTTCATACCATCTTTAACTTTGGCTCCAATTAAGAAGTGGTCCGCACGAGCAATCCAGATAAATGCCCTGGCTTCTGATCATGACCTATGGGCCCTAAATGGTCGTACTTTATCAGATCGTTCGGGTGCAATGACTTTTAATCGAATAGGCAGCCCATCACGGATTGACTACATCCTCTTAGATGTTTGGTCATGGGTCAACCTAGTGGATATGAAGGTCTGTCAGAGGATTGACAGCGACCATAATCCCCTATGTATGGGTATGTTTTGGGGAGACAACATTGGTAATAGTGTACCGAAAGAGTTGATTACCAAAGAAGTAGTTCCCTCTAATTGCAACCGTAGGCTCAAATGGAACATAGTCAGGTGCGACGAAGGGATACTAGATAACATCAAATCTCTAGTCCTGGCCGTATCGAGTGACCTGTCATCAGTTACTCCGATAGTCCCCCGTTCTCAGGGGCCCACTACAGCAACCAAGTATATGAACTTAATAGGTGAAATTAGTACGTTTTTTACTAAAAAATCCAAGGGGCAGCAAATGACTAAACATACCCAAAGGAAGGGTAATCCCTGGTATACAGTCAATTGTAGAGAAAAGAGAAAAGCCATCTCCTTGGCTATAAAAAGCAAGGACCTAACAGCTGTAAGAGTTGCAAGACAAGACTATCGCAATAGTATTGCGAGAGCCAAAAAGGAATGGGAAGAGGACCATTGGCAGGCACTGAAGGATGCAGCCCATGGAAAAACCCCCACTGTGTTTTGGAAATTAATAAATATCCTTGATAGGCGTGGAGCCGAGCCTATTCCAAACCACATCACGGAGTGTAAATGGCATTCCCACTTTTCTAAGTTATACGGTGAAGGTAGTCTGGAAGTTGTGCCAACATCTCCTGTATTAGACATTGGTCGTTTGGTCCAACTAAATGGTGACAACATAGATGAGTTATTCACGCCCCGTGAAGTTCAGGATGCAATCCATAAAATAATTCCGGGTAAGGCCCCTGGCCCGGATGGTATCCCGGGGGACCTACTGTTGCATGATCCCATAGTCTGGGCCGACTTTATTGCTAAAATTATGAATCTTATTCAGTCTGGCCATCAAGTACCTGATTCCTGGAAGGGCGCTGAAGTTATTACTATTTTTAAAAAGGGTGAAAGAGAGGACCCTGCCAACTACAGACCTATTAGCTTAATTGATGCCATTCAAAAAGTAGTTGGTAGGGTCATTATAAATCGGACAGAGTGCTGGCTAGTAAAAGATAATATCCTGTCGCATTTCCAGGCAGGTTTCAGAAGCAATGTAGGAGCAATGGATCAGGTTTTTAGATTTTGTGCCGTTTTTTGGAAATCAGTGTCAATAGCCAGAGGGAGTCTTTACCTGGCCTTTATAGATTTAAAAACTGCATTTGATGTAATCCCCCGTGCTAAATTATGGGAGGTTTTAATGGATATGGGATTCCCGTCCTATTTGTTACAATTCATAATCAAACTACATGAGGGTACTTTTGCTAGGATTCGGTGGGGGACCCAGGGGCAACTCACTAAGAGTATTCCTGTTAACAGAGGGGTGCGGCAGGGGTGTGTGATGGCCCCGACCCTGTTCTCTCTGTTCATAAATGGAGTGGTGAACCATCTGCGAGAGATACCGGCAGATGCTCCTATTATTGCCGGGGAGAAAACGCCATCGCTCCTCTTTGCCGACGACACCCTTCTGTTATCTAAAACCCCCACAGGCCTGCAAATCCTTCTTGATCGTTTTAGTGATTTTTGTCAGGATCGGGGACTAACAATAAATACTACAAAAACGAAAATAATGGTTATGACTGTTAAAAGAAATCATAGGAAGATTCAACTTTCCTTGAATGGATCACCTCTTGAGGTAGTGGAAGAGTTTGACTACCTCGGGGTTAGAATTAATAATAAATTGAAATGGGAACCCCATATGAGTAAAATGATTTTAAATCTTAAAAGAGTTTCCGGCACTATTTTAAAGAACCAGCGCCTCTCAGTGAGCAGACCAATAGCCCCCGCCCTGTCAGTCTATGAGGGAAAGGCATTAGCTTCAGCGGTTTACGGTTCAGAAATATGGGGTATTGAGAATACCAACACTCTCGTGTTAACTGAGAATAAGTTTATGAGAGATTTGGTTTCGCTTCCAGCCTCAACCCCATTGAAACCATTATATGCCGATCTGGGTAGGAGGTCCATTCGGGACATTGTTCAGCTACGTCCTCTATTATTTTGGGTGCGCCTTAGCCGAATTAGCTAATTATGCCTCAGTGTTTGATGAAATATTAAAACTAAACACATCGGGCAAGATTAAGTGGCTAAATGTTTTAAAGCAACTTACAGCTAGCGTGGGCTTAAGCGATGCCTGGGCTTCCCAATCTCCCCCATCGAAACAAACGGTAAAAAAACTATATTGGGACTGGATAGAGGCTAAGGCTTTGCATAACCCAAACTGGGGGCAACTAACTGAGAATTTTTTATCCCACAAGTTCACTACAAAGTTAGAATTGTTTTTGGATTTCATCCAGATCCCTCGGGATAGGACCCTTTATTTGAAATTTAGACATGGCACTCTCCCTCTTAAAATTTTTTACGTCTAGATGGGGTAGAAGGAGGGAAGAGGATAGGAAGTGTCCGGGTTGTTCTTGCCCAGAAGAATCTTTAGGTCATTTTGTCTTTGCCTGTAAACCTTATACCCGAGCTAGGAATAAATGGTTAAAACCTGCACTTAAGAATCTTGGAGTTAGGGATTATAAAACAGCCCTATGTAATATTATCTCCAATACCACTTGTATGGTCACTGTCGGTGGGGTTGCAAAGTTTTTATCATGTGCCTGGATTATCAGGTTAAGGCTGTTACATCACACGTCCACAGTCAATATCGCTATATGATTTTTAAATGTATCTTTTTTGTAATGATGAAACGGTTTTAACATTCCTGTATGTATTGCATATTTGTACTTTTTATGATACATGTATCGAATAAAAGTATAATGACTTGACTTGACTTATGTCAAATCATCTTTCACCTGACTCACTACATTTGAATTTCTCACTTGAGAAGGCTGGGGAACTTCTACTTGAATCAATGGAGCATTTGGAGTAACTCTTTATTGTTCTTCCTGATAAGGTGGAGGTCTATTTCATAATAATTCATCCAGTAACTCATTATCAACGTCATTTGGCTCTAGATCTGAGCATTCAACATTTTCTTTTTCTCTCTACACTTTCATCCTTCCTGATACTCTACCATAACAACTGGATATAATCCTTCACTGGTTGCAAACACATCTCTTCTCTGCCTCTTCATCTAGACATCCCATTTCACCTCTGAGTATCTACTCACAGTATTACTGTATTTATTCTTAGACTTGTCTCTATCTTGCTAATATGCCTCGCGTTCCCATTTCTCAAGCACCTCGTCCTGCATAGGTCTAGGATTTGGTGTCAATTGATTCATTTAATATCTCAAATTTCCTAAAATCCTTACATTAAAAGTACCATACTCTGGAAATGCCAAATTCTCATCTCCTTCTGTATATTTCACCAAATTCTCCAGCCATGTGCATGTGTGATTATCCTCGTTCTATAGAAATAAAAGAAGCAGGCGTACCATCAAGCATGTAGAAATTCCCTCTCTAATAGGTATAGGCTCATCTGTTCTAAACAATGTCTTCAGCATTTTTAATAACTTCATTTTATTTTGATTGCAACTCTAGAAATTCAAGTAAACAGAGGGAAATTCTTCTGTATTTCAACAAATGCTATTCGTTTACACTGACCAATACTAGCGTGACTCACACCAACCAACCAACCAACCAATAACAGCACAGCACTCTTTCTTTCATGATGATTCAGACTAGCTAACCAATGCCAGTGCAGCTCTCTGTGACATTGGTCTAATTCCTACCAACGACCCTCCCTTTACCAAAAAGAAATAATCAGCAGTACATTACAACATTTTTTCAAACGGAAACAAGATTAGAAACAACATAGAAACAAACCTGCCTGTCTGCTCCATCAAAATGAAAAGATAGATTTGATCACTCAAAGAATTCTTTTGCTACAAGCAGAATATCGACCAGTGTTACTTCACCCTCAGTCAAGTAAAAATTCTTGGACGTCTTCAGCTGCGTTTTCCAAAGGTACCCAAATAAATCTTCACTATACTAACTTCAAAGTTCCCTATGGAATATTAACAACCCAGCTGTTGCTTAGTACCACATCAGCAGACAACATAATACTACTTAGTGTATGCCACACTAAGACCTGCCCATTAGGCCAATATCATCCTGGGATCTTAGGCCACTTTGGGCCAGTCTCTCTTAAGGTTACTGACGGACCACAACATATAACAATGATACGAAATATTAATAACCAAAATTATTGATTCTAGCCTAATCAATAGCTAACTTAATCAATAAAACCATCCTCTGCTACCAAAAACTGATGCAGCGAAGAGGCTTTTTTGCCAATTTTTACCATGTGGACCCAAGTTAATACTCTATTAGTCCCTTTCATGCTGCATGAGTTTAAACAGTTACCAATTTCTATTGTCTATATTGGTCCTCTTTCCTCTCTAATTAATCGTTTATAGCTGATAGGGATTGGCAAAGGATTGACAGAATTCTAACAATGAGGACCTAAATAAAGAAATATTCATTCAATATAACCTTTTTACATTAATAAAGACAGACTCTGATTACTTATCAAGATGCCTTTATTTAAATTAATGTGAATGCTCTTCAAGTACAATACATCTTGAATCCTAGATCATCACACAGGAGAACCACAATTTAGTAATTCATAATAACACATCTCAAATATCTGTGTTGTGAGAGAGTGGATCGGTGAAGAGACAAAAGAATAAGTCATTTTCAAATAAGATTAATACAAATTCAGAATATTTTATGAACCTATTAGCACAAAATGCTAGAAATCTGAAAAGCTACTCCACGTCTGAGAGAATATCTGGGCACCCTAAAAGATAATGAGGAGCAAAGTTAAGAGTCAGGATCAGCAGAACAACAGCCAGCCAATTAAGTTAGGAAACAGAAACACAGCTCTCTCCTCTCGCAAAGAAAATCTCCTAGAACCCCTCACAAGCATCTCTCCCCTCTCTCCTAACTAAATATTCTAGTACCCATAGTTATAATCTGATTCACTAATGATCCAACCCCATCTATCATCACATGGAAAATGCTTGAACCCCATTGGATTAGACCAGGGGGTGTCTGGTCATTCCACTTTTGATGAGCCTATCTTTTCAACCGTTCCTTTGTCTTTAGAAACCGTTTGTGATTAACCTTCAGCAGAGAAAACTCAGATAATCTCTTCCATGGCTTGCACATTTCTCTATCTCGCTAATGTATCAAACTCATTGTACAAGTGTCAACATACTCCGCTCAGCAAGGAAATTCCATTCATAATGTTCATTACTTACTCCACACAGCCTTGGCCATCATCAGGAACTCACAAAGAACAAAATATATATTTTTGCAGCCTATGTTTTAATAGGCAAATTAAATCTAAAAAGACTTTTGAGGCCTTTTCTGCAGAACAGTCAAATGTGCTCTAGGAAAAACAAATACACATGTGTTATCGTTGTATTAATGCTTTTCTACATACGCTTTCAAACAGTTAGTGAAAAGGAAAATATGTCTCCTTTTAAACTTATGACCTCAATTATTATTATTTTCTTTGGCTGTTATTGCTGCATTATTCATTTACGTTTGCAGCCTACTACAAAAGTACTGGGAACACAAATTATTTTCCAGCACGCACATGCACAGTTTTCATTGTTCCCTTTTTAGTTTTGCCCTGTTCATTTTCATATCATTTTGTTAATAATGCATACAATGAGGAGTTTAATCCGAGCAGGTTTTATTTTGCAACTTTCAGCTCCATCAATGGCAAGAGCAAAGCTGCCTCATATTTGCAAGTTCCAATTGGCCCTCCCAAATTTGATGTAATATTTACATGAATCAAGCACTTAGGATATATTTTTATTCCAGTGATATTACCAGCTACATACAACAGCATCACGTGTAAATATGTTCTAGAATGCAAATAATGTGTGCAGCTCGAAAGATATATATTTTGAAGGCCAATACCCAGCATACTAAACATTACTTCAAAGGCATTTGGCAAAATAAAACATCTTATGATTGTGTGTAGGTCCTGGACAGATTAAATAGATTTCGATAACGTGTAAAGATACTTTCTTTAATTACAATGCCATGTTTTAGTATTAATCATTCATGAATAATGCATTGTGCAACTAATGACTGGCCATTTCCTGAGATATGGGCCTGAGCTGCCAACAATGGCACGTAAGAAGGGTATGCACCAACCTAGTGCGCTCACAAGTAATTTTGTCTTAAACAATGAGAACACAAGGTTTTGAAAAAAAATCTGTTTTCTAATTTTAAACAAAAGGAATACCTGTACATTGCACATAGCGTCACTTTAATTTGTTTTCTTCTACTTCCTAGAATGAAAGTGTTAATTGATTGAAAAATTAAGGTACAATGGGCTCCTTGTCACTTTTTGTCGACAAACGGTGTTAGTTGCTGCCTCTGTAGCTGTTTGCCATTATATAAATAGACACACACACTTCTGGCTATTTGGAACTTGCAATCTGCTCTTTCCCCAGAGAGAGCATTGACTGTTTTCATCAGAACATACGTCAAAAACGAGTGGCAAAATACCCATGATGCCTAGTTTCTATACTCTGGGGCTTTCCTTGTGTTGAGAAACATTGATGTTTTTTACTTTTTGGGAGTGGGTTTGCTGTTAAATTAGCAATTTGAAGCATTTTGCTCTATAGCATTCAACTAATGGGGTAAAACCATCATTGGTCCGTACATGGAACAAATGGATTTCCCAATGGTTTGCAGGGAATTTCTTACCGGGTGGGGGTGTGAACATGACATTAGATCAGGGCAGAAACCTATTTCCAGCACGAGTTACACAAGTATTGTTGAGGCTAGGCATTTATCCCAAGTTTAAAGTTAATTAACAAAGTCCTTTTTCTCTCAAAGGGAACCTTGACCAAATATATAATTGTGTTAAGAATTCACTCCCGCAAAGGACTTCCCACAAGTAATTTCATAACGCCCAAGAGTAGGAGTCTTTGCAAGATAAGTGTTTAATGGGATTTACAAATTGAGTTTTAGAGGCAGGCAGCATTTCGCAGCAGTATGACATACATGTGCTGACTCTTATGGTCTTTTAGGGAATGAAAAGGAAGTGATTCAATATCTAAAACACCAAAGTTCACAAAGGTCATTATACTTCGCATAAATCATAATATTTTTCTTTTGCCAACAGGTGTTAGGTATCAAAATTTCTAAGAATTATTATTTTGCAGCTAAATTAATTTCAACAAATTGAACACGTCAATCCAAAATTTAATTTTTTGAATTGGTGTATTATAAAAATTATATTATTTTACTCTGGGAAAGTGGAGCACACTTAAATGATTCTATCTGTGTATTTGTTTGCTAAATACCGCTTCACATAAATCATAGTGACAGCAGAAGAGGTATCACATGTGATTTGACAGCTCATCATGGTCTTTGACTGCAATCACTTTAGAATAAGTGATATCACACACTATTTCGTGTTATTGAATTCATAAAATGAGTTAAAATGCTACAGTCTAACGAGCGCATCTAAAATAGTACAGTAAGAGTACAACTAATAAATGCAGTCTCAGTTTTGTAAAAGCAGTCTTGGAGCAACAGGGGGTTGCATAGATGTAAAAGTTTGAGTCCGGTGTTGCTGCTCAGTGTCCTACTTTCCACCTTCTACTGGGCCACAGAATGGATGGCCGTCAGTTTCTTGCGTACTGCAGCGAAGATCTGGGGTTAGGATGCGATCTTGTAGCTATCCCATAACACTTAGGAAATGGTTGGATCATATGAAAGCTGAAGGTCCTTGGAAAATAATCATGTAGGCCACCAGCACTAATTTCTTTTAATAAAGAGATAGGATTGCTAACCCAAAACAAGAAATAAATAATTCACATATTAGATGCATTATAAAAAAAATGAATAAGAGGAAAGCGATATTCATGATGTAAATTACTTAATCTGAGGAAAGCCCCCCGTTTTACAGAGAAATGCTCTTTGCTTCCCTGAATGTTAGTTTCTTCATAAGGCAACATGTCATAGATTAATTGTACCAATTCCTGATTAGGTATTGTTTTTTGATCCATCTTATTTAAAGCAATCAGGAAGAGTTCAATAGTGATATGTATTCCTATTGTTGGGTATACCAGCTTCATCTCAATGCCGAAATTTCCACCCGTAGGACTACTCAAGCATCTGCAGTAAATTTCGGGCTTTTATGGCATTCACACAGGACCACTCAAGGAAGACTATGAGAGTTATAGATGCCTTGAGTGTGCCACAAAGGATTAACAACATGTGGATAGTTCACTTTATTAATATGTAACAAGTGTACATTTACACATCTAAATCTTTTTTTTTTCTCAACAGAAAATATTTTTCGCAATGTAGAAAAACTTTTCGTTAAATTTGCGACTTTTCTCTTCTGAGTCCCAATCAAGGAAATTCTCCTACAATTTTCTTTGACAGGAATACATCTGTGTAAGAAATTGGGTTTCTGGTTGCCAGAGGTATTCACTCTGTCCAAGAAGGATCCACCATCCAATGAGGGTAAGCTACGTTAACACCATAACTTAGCCTGTGCTCACACTCTAGTAGTTTGGCAGGGAGCAGGCACTCTTAACCTAAGAGGCAATGTGTAAAGTACTTTTTCAACACTTCAAACAGTAACATAGTGAAAATACCACAAAAAGATCCCACACCAGTTTAGAAAAGTGGATTATGATTTCATAAATAAAACAATTCCAAAACAACAAAAATCCAATAAGTAGAAGTCAAGATTAATTTTTTGAGAATTAAAATAAAATTGGGCTTAGAAGTAATAGGTGCCTGTGGGGGTTATCTGGCCATGCTGGACTGGGGAAAAGTCAAGAGTTCAGGTTGACTGCAATGGAGCATGGGCCATTACATGAGCCACACTAGGCGCGCTAAGCAAAAGTACCTTGATCCAGGTCAGAAGAGGGAGATGTTGGGTGCAGACAAGGGATGATTCGGTGTCAATCCTGTAGTTGAGGTACTGCAACGATTTTCTCAATGCAATGCAAAGTGCTGAATCCGAGATGCATCAGTTCCGATGGCGATAAGCTGGTTTTGTTCCTGCAATAGCGGAAATGCATCAATTCTGCTACACACAGCAGTGTGTGCATTGGTCCCAATAGTGCAAGCACCTGTATCCTTTTACATTGGACCAGGCACAGGAGCAGGGCATAAGACTTCAAAATCCCTGAGTCACAAAACAGGAGGCAAGCACGCATACCTTGGAGATCACTCTGGGTTCAAGTCAAAGAATCCAGTTCTTCCTCAGAAGGGCAGAGGGTAGCAGGCAGCAGGGCAGCATGGTGAAAAACAGTTCGCCCAGAGCAGCAGTTCAGCAGAGTGGCAGTCTTTAAAGCAGCACAGCAGTCCTTCCCCTGGCAGCTACTTCACAGGTCAAGTAGTGTCTGATTTGGTGGAGTCAGATACCCAGTGTTTATATGCAGTTGTTCCTTTGAAGTGGAGGTGACTTCAAAGAGGGGCTTTGAAGTGCACAGAGGTCCTCCCTCCCAGATCTGACTCCATGCTCACTACAGGGGGTATGCAGCCTTTTGTGTAGGGACAGGACGTTGCCTATTCAGATGTAAGTGCCAGCTCCTCCCTCCCATCCTGCCCAGAATGACCCATCAGGATGTGGATGGCTACTCAGTCACACCTAACCTTCTTTTGTGTATGGCTGTCTAGAGGGAATGCACAAAGTCCAGTTGTCACCCACCCCGGATGTTTATTGGAGACAGGCTGCAGGCACACAGAGGTGAGAGCAGAGAAATATCATCTTTCTGAAAGTGTCATTTCTAAAATAGTAATGATAAAGTCAACTTTGCCAGCAAAGGGACTTTATCATTAGCATTCTAATGATATGAAAAATGACTTTCCTACTCCTTCTCAATCAGGAAATACAGCTTGTAAGTGTAATAAGGAATTATCACTGTTAACCTATGAGAGTGGTAAGCCTCACAGTATTGGAAAACTGATTTTTGAACTACCAGGACATGCAAATCTTAACAGTACATGCCTTACCTTTTAATTTCACAGCACCATACCCTATGTGTTGCCTAGGGCCTACCTTAGTGATGACTTATATGTAATAAAAGGTGGGTTTTAAGGCTTGGCAAGGGGTTTTAAATGCCAAGTTAGGATGGCAGTGTGCACTTCACACATAGGCTTTGCAGTCTCAGGCCTGAGAGATATTTAAATGCTACTTGTGTAGATGGCTCAATCAGTGCTACAAACCCACTAGTAGCGGTTCATTTACAGAGCCTGGGCACATTAAATGCACTCTACTAGGGACTTGGAGTTTAATTAAATATGCCAGTTGTGGATAAGGCAATCAAATTATGTTTAGGGGGAAGCACATGCCCTTTAGCACTGGTTGGCAGAGGTAGAGTCCTATGGCCAACACAAAACCAGCTACATTGGAGGCAAGTAGGCAAAACATTTGGGTAAAGACAAACTTAAGGCTGTCACATCTGACACGCCCCCAGCTGTAAGTGGGGAGAGATACCCAACTTCTTGGGAGGTCTAATCTATAAGGTGGAGGAACCTGGAAAGACAATCATCATTGGTGTGGACCACCCCGAGTCTGTGTTCCACCAAAATGTCCATTCCTTTTAGTGAGGTGGACCACCTCAACAATTTTGGATTCTCACCCCTCATATGCAAAAGCCACCTAAGGGGCCCGTGGTTTATCTGAATCAGGAAATGAGTCCCAAACAGGTATGGTCTCAACTTCTTCAGTGCCCAGACCACAGCAAAGGCTTCCCTTTCAATAGCATTCCACTTCTGTTCCCTGGGAAGAAACCTCCTAGTGATGAAAGCCACAGGCTGGTCTAGGCCCTTATCATTTAGCTGTGATAAAACTGCCCAGTGCCATGTTCTGAGGCATCTGTTTGAATAATTAATTCCCTGGAAAAGTCAGGGGCCTTGAGCACAGGGGTTGTGCACATGGCTTGCTTTAGGGAGTCGAATGATTTTTGACACATTTCTGGGCTACTTCTTCAGAGTCAAGGGGACAACCGTTGTGCCTTATTACTTGACAAACCTCGTGTAGAACCCTGTGGGGCAAAATAAGGCTCCCACCTCAGTATGCGTTTTGGGGGGCTCCCAAGCCTGATAGTCGCTATCTTGGGCTAGAGGGGCTACACCTTATCTGTGCCCACTGGGTGTCCTAAGTGCACCACAGACCCCTGTGATATCTGGCACTTACTGGCCTTGATAGTCAGGCCTTCCTGTTGCAGGGCCTGAAATACTTACTGCAGGTGTAAAAGGTAGCCATTGTAGCTGCTACTGAAGACAGCTGTGTCACGCAAGTAAGCAGCACTGAAGGCCTTCATACCAGCCAAAGCCTGTTTCACTAGCCTCTGAAAGGTGGCAGGGGCATTCTTGAATCCAAAGGGCATCATTCTGAATTGATGGTGATCCTTTGGAGTGAAGAAGGCTGCCCACGCCTTGGCTTCTTCAGTTAGGGTACTCTGCAGTTATCATGAAATAAAGATACAGGTTCTCAGGAACTGAGCAGCACCTAACCTCTCAATCAGCTCATTATCCGTGTGATGGGATGTGTATCAGTCTTTGTCACTGAATTTAACCCTCTGTAATCTATACAGAACTTAAGTACTGGTGTCGTGCCTGGTAGGGCATCTTTTGGTACCAGCTCCACAGGGCTGGACCAGGGGCTACTGGAGGGTTCAATCACCCCACCTCCAGCATCTTAAAAACCTCATGTTTGATGCTGGTGCTCACTTTATCAGACAGCCTGTAGGTCCTGTTTCCATAGCATGGCTACACACAGGACTAGTCCCAGGAGTAGGGAAGCAGAGAGTAGAACTGCCCCAGCAACTGACGACAGTCTGAACTGCTGTTCTGAAGCCAGTGTAGGGGAGAGGTTCACGCCTTTCACTGACTCGTCCTTCTGTTTGAAGGTTAAGAGATCAGGGAGAGATTCACTCTACTCTTCCTCCCCTCCATCTGTCACTAGCAACATGGTGACCTCAGACCTCTCAAAGTGTAGTTTGAAGCGGTTGATATGGTGCACCCTGCACAGGCGCCCGGGGGTCTTGAGGACCACCAGATAGGTGACCTACCCCTTCCTCTCAGCTATTACATAGGGCCCAGTCCAGCAGTCTTGGAGAGATCTGGGCACCATTACCCACACTCTCTGCCAGGCTCTAATTCTAAAGGGAAGCTGTTTGCTTGTACCACTGTTTCATTACCTCCTGGCTGTCCTCTAAGTTGTCAGAAGTTTGCTTCCACAACTTGGCCATCCGGCTTCTGAAGACTAGCATGTAGCTAACTACATCCTGGGGAGCTTTCCTGGGAGCTTGCTCCCACTCTTCCTTCACCAGACTGAGAGGTCCCCTTATAGGATAACCATAAAGAAGCTCAAAGGGACTAAATCCAACCTCTTCTGTTGTACCTCTCTGTAACTAAAGAGAAATTATGGTAAGAGGCTGTCCCACTTATGCCTTAGTTAGGCCCTTGATCATGCCTTTCAGGGTCGTTTTGAATCTCTCAACCAGCCCATTGGTTTGTGGATGCTAGAGGGTGGAGAATGTGTAAGTAACCCCACACTACATCCACATTGATTACAAATAATCAAACACCACTTCCTTGGGGAAACACACTCTGGTAAAAATCCTTAGAAGGACCTTAGCCACTGCTGGCATATTTGCTGTCCTCAAAGGCATGGCCTCTGGGTATCGTGTGGCATCATCCATCAGTACCAGGATAAACCTGTTTTCAGAGGCTGTCTGGGGATCCATGGGCCCTGCAATGTTGAGGTTTCCCCTTTTAAATACGGTGCCAATAACAGGCAAGGGGTTAAGGGATGCTTTCAGCCCCTACCCTGTCTTCCTGCTGGCCTAGCAGGTCAAGCAAGTTCTACGGAATGTATCTGAGGGAATCTTCATCCCGGGCTAATAAAAGTGGGGAACAAGCAAGGAAACAGTCTTATCCTGCTCCAGATTTCCTGCCAGGGGTATTTGATAAGCCAGCTCCAGTAGGTAAGCCCACTATCATTAGGGAATGACCAGTGCCCTTGTTGCCCCATGCTGAGGTACCTCAGGATCACTATACAGGAGGTTTCCCTTTCCATAAATGTGGTGATTCCCAAAGGCATCACCTGCTACCTGGGCTTTGGCCTGTTGCTTTATGCACTTCAGGGCTGTGCACTCTCTCTTTGCCTTACAGAACACCTCTCTTGTGGGTCCCGCTCTAATTGCTATCCAGCAAGTTCAGGCAGGTCACCAAGGGAGGCAATGTCCTCCTCAGTGGGCTCTGGGAGGCCTCCCCTCTCGCCCCATCAACCTCAGATGGGAGCCATTCAGGGGCTTGTTTCCCATGTCCCCTGACATTCCCTCTTTTGGCAGCTGTCTGGGTCATTCAAATCAAATAAAAAAAAATCTTTATTCGGTGTTCAAAGTTTGGAAAAACCATAAAAGTACATTTAAACATTTACATAAAAACAGTAAATAAAAGTTCATACTTTAAAAATATCAAAGATTAAAACATTGGCAATCAAACCAGCAAATAAAGTGCTAAAGTGCAAACTAAATGTAAGTGGGCAATCTAAGGCTACTTATGAGTGCATGAAAATAGAGAATGGCTTAGTTCTTACTAAGTTTATACAGTTCATATCCTACCCTAAGTTTGACCTATGCCTTATGCACAAATTGAGCAATATTTTTGGTGAAGCATAGTTCCTCCAAAAATTGCAAAACAAGGTAGGCTGGGCGACATCTTCGAAAACCCAGGGTTTCTAGTATCAGGATTAACCAACGTTTCCTTGGTTCTTTATAGAATTTACAAAATAGAACCACATGAATCGTTAAATGAGTAGAGACTTCATCGCATGGGCAAATTATTAGTTTCATTGACCAATCATTTATTTTCGGAAAGGTCACCAAGCGATGGAATATATCCAACCTAAATCGTGTCAGCAGGAATCTTTCATAACCACTCAAATTAAAGGTTAGTTATGGCTATATAGCCAAAGTGGTTTGAAATGTTAGCATGTGTTGAACTGAAGTTTTGCTTGCCTCCGTGGCCAACCGCAGTTGTTCTAAATGGCTCAAACATAGTTTTTTAAGCCCTTTTCTAGAAATTTCTGAGATTGTTGTAGGGGTATAGTAATACCTTACTAGTCCCAGATCATCCAGAAAAATTTTAATATAGACAAGCCAACCAATCTTATGCCATTTTCAAGGGAGAGACAATCCTGTAGAAGTCCTTGACTAAAGGTAGTTTTGGTAGATGACCAAAGACGGTGCCACAAAAGGATTGGTTGGAGCTTGACTATGTCGGTGACATACGACACGCCAAGTTCCAAGTGGCAGCTATAGGTAGAGGAACCTCGGGGCACAGCAAGGAGGAATCTCAGAAAACTGTCCCCCTCTTTTTGTAGGGCATCCACCTTACCATAACCCCACACCCCTGCTCCGTAAGTCACAATGCTTATACATTTTGCCTGATAGATTTAGATCAATTCTGCAGGTGGCCTTTTTCCTAGTCTTTGTGCGAAATTGACTAATGCTGTTGTAGCCCTCATAAAAAGCAGTTTTCTGGCGTCAATTGCCTGCCTCAATGAGCATTTATCGTCCATTAAAATTCCTAGGTAAGGTTACGTCTTTGTCTTCTCAAGTTTGATATTTTCAATGAAAATATCCCTAGTTTTCTTGTGTCTAGGTCCTATAGACATTACGAAGTTTTTTTTAATGTTAATTCTGAGATCTAAATTAGCCATAAAGCTATGGTACCTCTTCAGAGCGCGCTGGAGTTCTAAGGGGGTTCAAGCTAGAATCTTGGCGTCATTGGCGTAGAGTAGGGCAGGTATCGGTCATTTTTCAAAGAGGGGTAAGTCCTGGCACCCTTCTAACATCGCATGTTCCAAGCCATTTGTATAGAGTGTGAAGAGAAAGGGTGCCAGGACACAGCCCTTCCTTACCCCCCTCTCTACTCCAAATGAGGCTGTGAGTTCCCCCTCTAAGCCGTACCTCACCCTGGCCGTGGCATTGGAGTACAATTCCCATAGGAAGTTTACCAAGAGAAGCTCTGCCCCCATATCTAATAGAATAGACCATAATTTTGAATGGCTTACGCAGTCAAAGGTTAAGTCAACGTAAACCATATACAAATTCCCGCCCTTTGCGTTGATAAATTTACCCATGATTGAGGGCTTGCCCCGTGTTGCCCAGTCCTTCTCTGAACCTGAATTGGAGGTCTGAAAGTTTCTTATTGTCCTCAGCCCATTGCTGAAGACGATCGAGAATAATACGGCCCGCTACTTTACCAAGGGAATCTAACAGGGATATAGGGCAGTAGCAAGATGGGCACTGGCGATCCCCCTTTTTAAAATTCGGGACCAAGATTGAATCCGACCATGATTCTACGAGCCCCACAGCACAGGAGGCTTCAAGGACTCTGGTCAGTATTGGGGTCCACAGTTCCAGATTGTATTTAAATAGGTCAATTGGGACCCCATCGGGACCAGGTGCCTTTCCCCCTTTACTAGCTAACAGAGCACGCTCCACTTCCAAATGAGTAATTTCAAGGGCTTTAGAGAAAACAGGTTTCTTTAGATTAAGGCTTGTACTTTCCTTATCATTTTTGGCGGAAGGTTCCTGAGACGGCAGGCCGAATATCAGTGCAAAATGTTGTAACCACACTGCTTCATCGATGGCTATATCTATTTTAGAATTATCCCTAGCTTCCGAAAGAAAGGGGGACTTGATGGTTTTCCAAAAGGCAATGTTATCCTTCATAATACAGCTTTTATGTAATTGTTCCCATAAATCACTTTAGTTCGGCTTTTCTAACTTTTATAGCCTGGTTGTACTCCCTTCTGAAATGGGCAATTTCTTGTTTATCCCGTTCTGTTTTGTGAAGGGCTGCTTTTAGATTAGAATATGCTTTTGTGCAAGTTTTGTTAAACCAACCTTTAGTTTTACCCTTTTTATCCTTAAGTTTCCTGCACAGGGCTGCTTTTACTGCTCTTGTTATGGTCAGGAAACTATCCAAGATCTCTTTGTTGGAGGTAGTAATATGTAGACTCTTCTTGATAGATGTTAGTGAGTTTTTCACTACCTCTGTTGAAATCACAAGTGGGTCTATTTTGTCCCACTTTAGCGAGTACCCATTTAACCTATCCAAAATCAGAGTTCTTTGCCCATATAATCTCACTGGGTTTCGCCTATCTGATTTATACGGGAAAGATACTGTGATACTATTAGGAAAATGGTCACTGGTGGCATTGTCATAGGTTTTAAAATTCAGAATGCGAGACGCAGCATTACTTGAAAGAAAAATAAAATCTATGATACTAGAAGCTTCCCTGCCATTAAAAGTGTGAGTAAGTAGGACTGGGGGAACCACTAGTTCATCAGCCAGTCCCAGTTCCATAACGAACAGTATTTATTTCAGATAATCCCTACTTGTTGTGTGGGGAAAATGAGTTAAGGTATTTTTATTCTCATCTTGGAGACCGCAATTTAAATTATTATTATGCCTACATAAAGTAAGGTTAAAATGACCCCCCCATATTGTTAAGACATTTTTAATGTTCTTATTTTTTAATTCCTGTAGGGAAAATAAGATGTCCTTTAAGGTTGCTATTAGCTCAGCCTGTTGGAGATTATTATAAAAATTTACCAGGACATAGGTTTCGCTTTTAGTCATTTCAAGAGTTATTATTTGGAAGTTAGGTTCCAATTTAAGTGGGAGAATTTTCTTGATCTCTAAGAGATTAGAGATGAATGTTATCAGGCTCCCTTTAGCTCTCCCAGAAGTTGAAGGAATAGCTGGCGAGTAGGTGGGGGCATATTATCAAGGACCGGTGTTAAATTATCGCCGTTTTATCGGCAGGAAACTACCGATAAAATGGCGATAACTGGCTTGATAATGCGCCCTTGTTAATTCCCCTAGAAGCCCATGTTAACATCAGAACATGTAATTCTATGGGAATTAACAAGGGCGTATTATCAAGCCCATTATTGCATTTTTATTGGCAGTTTCCTGCCGATAAAATGGCGATAATTTTAACACCGGTCCTTGATAATATGCCCCTACGTTTTATAGCCCTCAATATGTATGGCTGATGGGGCCCATGTCTCTTGGAGCCAAAGGACGTTACAATTTCCTGCGAATCTCAGCCAAATATCATTGACCACTTTGGAGCGCAGACCTTCTATGTTCCAAAAGATTATTTTAAGTCTAGGTTTGCCGGAAATGTCAGAACACACGAGGCCTTGGTTAATGGGCCCTCCACAGATACCGGGGTTCATCATAGTGCCAGTCCCTTCTCTATTTAAGGTATCGCTCCCGGGTAGGGATGAACCTGTATTCTCTAATATGGAGTGATGAAACAGAATATTGGTGTTCGCTTCGCTACTGGGGGTCTCTATACACAAGAACCATTTAGAAGTAGACAAACATTATACTTGATGTTTGTCTGAATGGATTAGAACTTCCCATAGTCCAGAGTAACTAGAATTAGCATTGGCCAGTCAATCAATTCCTTCCAGACCGGATAGCAGGTTAAATCTGTTAGAAGTTGGAACGTCGTAGAGATGATCTTGAGTTGATGCAATATTTCTAATCTTGAATTTGTTCAGATACCTACTGCAAGGAGGGTAGAAAAAACCAAGGGGCAATATATTAATCCCGCCCGCTACAAAAAATTGTTTCCACTCCCCCAAAGGATTTTCTTGACCAGCATAGGGGATCTAAATGTGAGGACAATACAGTCTCTCGGTAGCGATTTCCCATAATTACCCACCCACTGGACCCTTCGTGCCATCTTAAACTCATTAAACAATTGATCGGTTAGGTCAGTCCTCCTGCCTAGTCAATGAAATGTTTTATTTCTAAGCGATTCCTAAGAATCTGCTTCTGAGAGGCCCTTTTTTGGTGCATTTGCCAAAACAATTACATATGGTGTTGCATCCGGTGGAAGGTCAAGGAGTGGGTCTGTACCAGAATTGTCCCAAGTTTGGCCTGAGGAAATGGACGCTAAGTGTTGGTGGATCTGTGAAGTACAAGGTAGAGAGGTAAGTCCTATGACCTCTAATGACCTTGTTATGGCCCCTATCCCTATCGCCAATAACTAGGCTATTTGGTGAATTGTTTGTCTTAGTCTGTGGAGAGGAAACCCTTGCTGAATAATTTACACTAACCTTTAAAATGGATACATCCGTCAGAGAGGGCTCTTTATCCTTGACTTTAAGGCACCCTCTTTCTGGAATTCTTGATTGGCTAGTATGTGTGTTATTAACCTTGTTCTCCCCTCCTTGCTCATGTACAATGGATGTAAAATCACAGCCTTGCTTCTTATTACTAGAAATAAGATCTTCAATGAGAGTCAATCTGGGCCTCATTTGGTCCAAGTTAACTCTAAGATAGAGATCTAATCTTTCCACCAAAGTTGTTAAATTCTTAATATCATTACTAAGCGCATCAGGTTTTCTGCTGGTCTCTTCTTTACCCCTACAGGGACCTTTTCTTAACCCTGTCCTTTTCTTTCCTTGGATGCTCTGTTTCCTTATAGTAGGCGCGGTGACTTCTGAGATGTTTTTACCCCCCTCGCCTAAGGGTTGATCGGCGCCTGAGCTCTCAGCAGGGGCGGGATTCTTATGTTTTTTCTGGGGTGGTTGTGATAAGGAATCGGAATCGCTTAGTAAGATCCCCTCTGAAATATACCGAATGCAGGCATTTGTAACACTTTTTAGGGCTGTAAGTTGTCTTGGTAAGTCCTGGTCATCTAGTTGATCTAATTAAGTGGTTGACCATGAGGTACTTACCTCAAGGAATTCGTCTACAGAAGAAATCTGCTTATTTAGAACCCCCATAGCCCCTGTGAGGTAACTCAATAGAGATTGCTGTAAATCAGCTGGGGTTATTTTTCCTACACAGCGTTTGGGGCTTGCCATTTTCCTTTTACCCATGTCCCAGCCATTCAGAGCCTTGCAAGCATAATCAAGGAAGTTCACCCATGTTTGTGAAGAGATTTGTTGCTGCCCTTGAACCTCTGTTTATACCTCTCTGGTGTTAGCCCAAATTTACTGACTAGAATTACCTTTATGGAGGTGTACTGTGTTTGATCCTCTACTGCTAGTGTCAGGAGTCTATCCCTTCCAACTGTGGTAATGTATCTTCACAAACTACCCCCCAGGATTCCTCTGGAAACTTTTACACCCTTAGAGTCACCTTATATGCAGAGAACCATTTGTGAATGTCCTCATAACCACACAATTGAGTACCAAATCTCTTGGGATGCGAACTCCCCCTTCTCCAGCAGACACGGCAGGTATGCTGCCACCACTACTGCTGGACTCCACTTGCATGGCTTTAATGTGAAGCTCTCTAAAAGTTAGCTCAAGGGCCATCCTTCTCTCCTCCATGGCAAGCCTTTTCTCCTCTGGGGCTTGCTCCTTCTCCAACTTGGCAAGTCTTTTCTCTTTCTCAATATTTGCAAGTTCTACTTTTTAGTTTCCTCTCCTCCCTCCTGTCCCCTAGCTCCTCTTGGGACAGGTTCCTGGATGGCATGCTGCTCCCCACACATGGAATGGACTTGCAGTCCTGGGAGGAGGTACCCTCCCTTCCCAAAAGTGATTGTTCTAACTCTTTCACGGATCCTTCTTCCTCACTGTCTGTGTGGTTCTGGTCAGTTTCTGCCCATGCTCTCAAAGCTGTTTGGAGCTCTGATTTCCTAGCACTCCCCTTTGTAAACAACCTTTTCACTTGGGAGAATTCCTTGAGCTGGGCCACAGTGTGGGTTTCTAGATTGGCCAGCTCAAACTCCATCCTGTCAGACACAACAGAAAAAAATTGGGAATAGGTAAAACAACTTTGAAAAAATTGAAAAGGTCAATTAAGGAGAATTGTCTATAATTGGTCTAGATATGGCAAACTAATGTACATAAAGTCACTGTATGGCAGTGTACAAACACAAGTCGTATCCTTACCGCTGATCACCAATGTTAGAAAATGGTTTTCTGGTTGACAGAAGTATGTACCCAGGAAGGGTAAGTCAGACACACCATCAATTATTCTGTGTTCGCCCTCTGGTAGCTTGGCACAGAGCAGGCAGGCTTAACTTAAGAGGCAATGTGTGAGGTATTTGTACAGCACATCAAACAGTAACACATTGAAAACACAACCAAAAGACTCCACCCCCCCCAGGGAATCCAATATGAAGAAGTCAAGATATGAATTTTTAAAGAATAAAAGTAAAAATAGCGCTTAGAAGCAATAAGAGCCTACGGGGATTATCCAGTCGCACTGGACCTGGGCAAAATCAAGAGTTCAGGCCGACCTTGACGGATAATGGGCTGGGCACAAGAGCCACTCAAGGCCTGCTGAACAAAAGTACATTCATCTTGGTAGCAACAGGAAGATGCGGGTGCAGCCAAGTAAAGCATCGGTGTTGATCTCACATTCCAGGTGATGCGCCGATTTTCTCAATGCAAAGATGGTGAGGCGGTGGTGCTGAAGACAAAGCGCCGGATCCGTGATGCATTGCTTCCGAAGCCAATATGACGAATTTCTCCATGCAATTGAGGGTATACATCAACTGTCTCTCACTGCAGTGGCAGCAATGCGGACGTTCTGATATGTCCGTCCCGATGGCGAGGCACTGATTCTAAGTGCGATGGGATTGTTCTGTACCTGCAACAGCAGCAATGCATCAATTCTGCCTCACACAGCAGTGTATGCATCAGTTCCACTAGAGCAAGCACCTGTATCCTTTTCCATTGGACCAGGCGCAGGAGCAGGGGTAAGACTTCAAAATCCATGAGTCATAAAACAGGAGGCACGCCAGCATTCCCTTTGAGATCACTCTGGGTTCAAGTGAAAAAGTCCAGTTATTCCTTAGCAGGGCAGAGGGTAGCAGGCAGCAGGGCAGCACAGTAGAAAAGAAGTTGGGCTACCCAGGAGCTACCTTAGAAATGACAAACATATGTCATAAAAGGGGAGTTTTATGGCTTGTCAATGGGTTCTGAATGTCAAGTTGACATGGCAGTGTAAACTGCACACACAGGCTGTATGGGTGACACAATCAGTGCTGCAAATGTGAATAAATGAAACAAACCATGTTAAGGAGGAAGCACATGTACATTAGCACTGGTTGCGTGCACATTAGCACTGGTTGGCAGTGGGGAAATGCCTTGGGTCCTATGGCCATCAAAACATATAGCAAAATTGGAGGTAAGCTTGCAAAAGGTTTGGGGGAAGACCAACCTAAGGCTTTCATGTTTAACAATATGTATGTACTTTCAACATGGTAAACTACCCCGAACAGGTGCTTTCATTACAGCAAACATCATAGGTTCATCTTGCTTTCCATACTGACACACTTTGGAAAACATACAAATCCAACCTTGAAATAATTTTCTTACTGGGCAAAATTCTACCACGCTGGCAGAATTTCTGACTGCATAAAAGCACTTTGGGAGTGAACCACTCTACTGCACCCTACCAGTTCTGATTCTCTGATTTAGGACTGTTGATTTACCCTTTGAAATATGTTTAGCACATTATAAGTTGAACTTGGGTGCAGAATATGCTTTCTCAATTGTGCTTACTATATATCAGATATAGATGCATGACAAATATTCTTAGATAGAGTGGTAATTCAAATATCAACCTTGATGATATTTATAATAGTTCTACATTTGAGTTATTTAACAAAGTAATTTTAACTTATATCTTTTTTTGGGGTGCATCTATGAATGAGATTAGAATTCCATCAGAAAATAAATATATATGTATTGGTATATGTGAAAGTGCACCTCCCCATGGAAAGATATCCTCTGGTATAGCACGTGCTGAGAGTTTTCACAAGCCCTGGGGTTGAACCAGCTTGCAAATATGGAGCAGAGATAAATGTTCTACTCCTTGTTTGTCTGTGGATGGCCCTGAAGACCCCAACAAGGTGATACACACAGTTAGCCCATCACCAAGAGCCTTTTTACCTACGTATCTGCTCCAGTAGCATGGAGCTTGGAAACGGGAAATGGGATTCTCTTATTTGCATGAGCCTGACTGCAAGAGTCTATTAACATGTACACCTCTTCAGTAATTACATCCTGACATGCCTATAGACAAATTCCTACTGCCCCATTGCATAAAATCGCACATATTGAGAAATCAGGTATCTGATGCCATTATAGATCTTGACAAATTTTAACCAGGCTTTCAATGCACTTTAAGAAACTGTTTATAGTGAACACAAGATAGTTATATTTTAGAGATGTGATTTATGTGGTTTGCAATTAAATAAAATATAGTGCCATGTTTCAGCATGGGAGGTTATATATTCCATTCTCCCATTACCCCTTAAAACTGGAAGTCAAACAGTGCTTAAATCCTAATTGTTTGTGATAAATGTATAAACTTTATTTAATTAATGTCCATTTAAACCTTAAACTATACTACTGTAATTTCTTGAATAGGATCTTGCTTACATATACAGGAAATACGTAAAAAAAAATAAAAAAACTCAGGTGGCATAATGCTCTTATAGTTTTTTAGGTTTAAACGTTTATCATAGTATAGAGCTAACCTCAAATCATATCTTAGTGTTTAGGCTAGCAGTAAAATATACTATCATGAAATATGTGAAAACAACTCTAAACAGAAAATATTAATACTATACATGTAAACATTGAATTAAACAATAGTAGATGAGAAAAAGAAAAAAGGAAAATGGTGAAATTCATGAAATAAAATTATAAAAATGAAAAAGAAAATGGAGATACCAAAAATTCCGGTAAATTGATACATCAAATATATATGCTGAAAGCATAATCGAATCTGTAGAGAGGACTATAAAGACGTTAATTATAAATGTAATTGCAATTAAACCTGAAAGAATTTTGAGACCTAGACATAATGTTTGCAAAATTCTGTGTCTTATGAGAAATACACATTGTTGGCATCTTGAGTAACTCCTCTGTGGGAGGATATACCTTGCGTATTCAAGTTACATGAGCTAACAACAGGAGACTGCTTCGGGGAGAAAATGTCTTGTTCAAGGAGATAATTCTTCTCTGCAGGACTTTTTTTTATAAGAACAGTTTCCAATGAGCACAAAATGAGTAATATTTTGCACTGAATGATATGGCAAATATTTTAAACATTTTGCACACCACAAAATTAAGGACGTAGGCAAGATTATGTCAAAACAACAAATGTTTATCCCAGACCTACATAAAACTCCAAGTATGGAGGCCAAAACAAATGGGAACAAATTATCCTCTTGCCATGTTGCATAAGAAATGTTTTTTCAAAACAAATTCAAGAGATGACATTTCCTCTGATCAGCAGTCAATTGACACATTTGTTGAAGCTTTCCAACTACTCAGACGTAATGATGTGGTCATTAATGAAATGTCATCAATTACATATATTCAATGAGTTAATATGTTCTCTTGATGCAAGCTGATTGACGTTTTCCAAAGCTATATCTGTACATGGCATTTGATCAAAATGTCCTTTGTAATGACTAAGAAGCTTTGCATCCCATATAAGAATAGTAAATTCTTCGGATTCACTTTTAATAGCTTTAATGGAGGCTAAGTTCCTCTCATCATATGTGTTTATTGAAGTTATATTGGTCACAAACGTAAAGTGCCTTTTGGATTGTACACTATATAAGAAGCCAATATATTTCCAGAATTAGAGCTCTACGTGTTTCTTCCAAAGCACTCATATGTTTTTTTATAGGGAGGAAACATTATTGTCAGAATTACATTGGTTATGGTAGAGGCATGAGGTTTGAAGCAGGAAGGCGGAATAAATAACTTGGGCAGCATATTTTGCAATTTCTACTAAAAACTGGCACTTTTAATGATAACAAACTCTTAAATGTACTATTAAAATTCCAAAACATGCTTGCAAGAAGTAGAATGAATTTTCTGAAGCGATTGAAGGATAAACAAAATGTTCTTTAACGGCCTGACCTAAGGGGAAAGTCCATTTTTTTGTATCCATGTTTGTCATTTTAGTCCCTAATATGAGTAGCAAAGTTTTTGAATAGATAATGATCACATTAATAATTTCTAAAATAGGGGTGTTTGGAGTGTTTTAAAGGCAATTAATATGATTTGCCCACGAAATGGCCATAACATTCATATTCTGGTGCTTAATGCACCAGCATTCACATGATCCAGTTTTCAATAGGCAATTGCCTTTATTTTTATCTTCTGGCAGATTTGGGTTGGTGTTATTTAAAAGAGGATGTGTTTTTATTGCTGCTGGTATTAAACAGGTATAATAAAATATGCAACACAGCTGTCCTGAAATGTAGAATACCGGAGGTTATCACACACATCAGTAGTTATTTATTCACCCATAATGATGACCCAAGTCTTTTTCTTAGTTACTATTTTCAGTTTCATCAAATATGAGAAACTGTTTAACTAGTTTAACTTTTGTTAACAATTGAGAGTGAAGGGTATGCATATTAACTGTGTGTAAAACATCTAGAGGAAAATGTGAGAAAGCTTCTTTTTCATTGAGAACAAATTTAGAGTTTCAGAGCCATGCACAGACTAGCAAAGAAAAATATCAATGATCTGTGATATTTTTAACCCTTTTGCTACGAGTCCCCCCCCCCACCCTCTGCTAAGCCTTATTGGGCTAGTTCGCACTTAGGCCCCTGTAACTTTTCATCCACATAAGGTATCCATGCCAAATGTGCGTCTTTTTCTTCCAACATCATGGGAAATTTAAAGGTACCCAGGGTTTGTGGATTCCCCCAGAGGGGAACCAGAAATTTGCCAAAAAACAGCTACATTTTGGTTTTGGGGGGAAAAATGAGAAACAAATGCTGCAGAATAAAGCAGCTATTTTTGCCCCTTTAAATGGTATCAACAAAGAGTTTGTGGTGCTGAAATCACCATCTTCCCAGCTTTCAGGGGCCAGAAGACTTTTGTCAGAAAACCAAAACTTTTTACACAGATTTGTCATTTTAATGGGACATAGCCTATTTTTACTAGTTTTGTGCTTTCAACCTCCTTCCAGTTAGTGGTAGAAAAGGGTGTGAAAGCAATAATGGATCCCAAAAAGCTATACATTTTTAAAAAGTAAACACAGTTCTGAATTAAGCAAGGGGTAATTTGTGCAGACCCTTCAAGGTTTATTTTATAGAAACTAACAGTTGAATATGAGAAAAATTGAAAATAAGTTGAACATAACCTGTATTTGTGCCAACATTTTCACCTGTTTTTTCTTCTAAGTATGACAGATATTTTAAAGCAATATACCAATACATTTGCTGGACCCTTCTGGTTGTGGGGATATATAGGACTTCTAGGTTCACCTAGAACCCGAGGAACCCAGAGCCAATCAGTGAGATGTGTCTTGCAAAGGCTTTTCATTGTGTATCGGGTATATAGCAATTCATTCGGTTAAATATGAAGAGTGAAAAATAGGTATCAAGGACACCTATCTATTTCCGAAATGGGAACAAAATATAGAGTCTAGAAGCAGTAGCTGTTTGCACATCTCTGAAATTGTGGGTACCCATGCTAGCGTGTGAATCATAGGACAATGTGGATTTTGAACCCTAGCTGAGCCGGCACCTAAGGAAACCTAGCAAACCTCTACATTTTTTAAAACTAGACACCCAGAAGAAAGTAGGATGGGGTGACTTGAGTGGCTCTCACCAGCTGCTGTTACCTAGAATCCCTTGCAAACCTCAAACTTTGTAAAAAAAAATCCTAACATTTCTATAATGGAAAGTTCTGGAATCTGTGTAGATCCACAAACTTTTACCCACCCGCATTTCCCAGTGTCTTCCAAAAAAAATGGTATCTCATTTGTGCGAGTAGGCCTAGTGCCCGAGACAGAAAACGGGCCAAAGCACAACGTGGACACACCACATTTTTACAGTGAAAACTGACCCTTTTTTTCAAAGTGCTCAGCTGTGGATTTTTAACCCTAGCTCCACCGGCAACTAGGGAAACCTACACAATTTTAAAAACTAGACATCAAGGGTAATCCAGGAGGGGGTGACTTGTGTGGCTCTCTCCAGGTTCTGTTACCCAGAATTCCTTTCAAACCTCTAACTTTGTAACAAGAAAACATTTTCCTCATATTTCTGTGCTGGAAAGTTCTGGAATCTGAGTGGGTCCACAAAATTCCATCCACCACTTATTTCCCAAAGTCTCCTGATGAAAATGGTACCTCACTTGTGTTGGTAGGCCTAGTGTCTGCAAAACAAAATGGGCCAAAACACAATGTGGACGCACCACATTTTTACTATGAAAACTGACCCTTTTTTGTTCAAAGTGGCTAGTTGTAGATTTTGAACACAGGCTCTGCTGGCACTGGGAAAACCTAGCAAACCTATTCCTTTTTGAAAACTATACACCTAGGGGAATCCAGGATGGGGTGACTTGTGTGGCTCTCTCCAGGTTCTGTTACCAAGAATCCCATGCAAACTTCAAACTTAGTAAAAAATCCACATTGTCCTCACATTTCTGTGATGGAAAGTTTCGGAATCTGTGTGAATCCACAAAATAACACCCACCCCACATTCCCCAAAGTCTTCCAATAAAAAATATACCTCACCTGTGTGAGTAGGCCCAGTGCCTGTGACAGGAAACGGGTCAAAATGCAACGTGGATACACCACATTTTCACAGTGAAAACGGACCCTTTTTTTTTAAGTGCCTAGCTGTGGATTTTGAACTTGAGCTCTGCCGGCACCTAGGAAAACCTAGCAATCCTATACATTTTTGAAAACTAGAGCCCCGGGGAATCCAGAAGGGGGTTACTTGTGTGACTCCCAGCGGGTTCTGTTACTCAGAATCACTTGCAAACCTCAAACTTTTCACCAAAATCACCTTTTCCTCACATTTCTGTGATGGAAAGTTCTGGAATCTGTGTGGATCCTCAAACTTCCACCCACCCTGCATTACCCAAAGTCTCCCCATCAAAATGGTACCTCATTTGTGTGGGTAGGCCTAGTTCCCATAACAGGAAATGGGCCGAAACGCAAAGTAGACACACCACATTTTTACAGTGAAAAGTGATACTTTTTTTTCAAAGTGCCTAGCTGTGGATTTTCAACCCTAGCTCTGCTGGCACCTAGGGAAACCTAGCAAACCTATACATTTTTTACAAATAGACATGAAGGGAAATCCAGGATGCGGTGACCTGTGTGGCTCTTCTGTTACCCCAAATCCCTTGCAAACCTCAAAATTTGTTAAAAAAAATTAAAAACTATTTTCCTCATATTTCTGTGGTGGAAAGTTCTGCAAACTGTGTGGGTCCACAAACTTCCACCAATGTCTCCAGATGAAAATGGCACCTCACTTGTGTGGGTGGACCAAGTGCCCGTGACAAGGAACGGCCCAAAACATATTGTGGAGACATCAAAATTACTTATCGCAAAACTACCTGGTTATGCAAGGGGGGGCATCTGGGGTTTTGGCCGCGGGCTCCACAGCCATCTAGGGAAACCTATCAAACACACCCATTTCTGGAAACTAGACACACAGAGTACTCTAGGAAGGTATGGCTTCCATGGACCCGCAACGTTTTCCCAACCAAAATCCTCTGCAAACCTCAAATGTAGCTGAAATAAATCACATTTTTCTCATATTTCTGTTTGGGAAAGTTGTGGGATTACTGCACCCAACGTACCCCCAGGTCTCCCGATAAAAATGGTACCTGACTTGTGTGGGGGGGCCAACTACCCACGACAGGCAAGGGCCCAACACGTATTGTGGAGACATCAAAATTACTATTAACAAAACAACCTGGTTTTGCAAGGGGGGCAACTGGGTTTTTGGTTCCGGGCTAGGCAGCCATCTGGGGAAACTTACCAAAGCCACACATTTTTGAAAACTAGACACCATGGCGAGTCCAGTGAGGTATGGGTTGCATGGACCCCCAATGTTTTACTGCCCAGAATCCCCTCCAACCCTAAAACTTATTTGAAAAAATCTAATTTTACTCAAATGTCTGTGTGGGGAAGTTGTGCAATCACTGGGCTGACACAAATTTAAAACCACCCAGCATTCCCCCAGCTCTCCCAATAAAAATTGTACCTCACTCGTGTGGGTGGGCCAAGTACCAAGACAGACTAGGTCGCAAAACCTATGTTGGAGACATCAATATTACCCATCACAAAATGAACCGGTTTTGCAAAGGAGGCACCTGGGCTTTTAGCCCAGGATTGGCGGCCATCTAGGGAAACCTTCCAAACCCACACATTTATGAAAACTAGACACTCAGGGGAGACCAGGGAGGTATGGGTTGTGTGGTTGCCCCAACAGTTTCCTAGATGGGCCACCCACACAAGTAAGGTACTATTTTTATTGGGAGACCTGGGGGAATGCTGAGTGGTTGGAAATGTGTGCCAGCCCAGTGATTACACAACTTTCCCACACTGAATTTTAAGAAACATTTTATTTTCTTTAGCTATTTGAGGTTTGCAGAGGATTCTGGGTAGGAAAAAAGCTGAAAGACATAAAGGATGTGGCGATTGTTTTGGGGGATGGAGGCTAGGCATGCCAATTGTGGGCAGCCCAGACCTCTACATATATAAAAAACAACCCCTGGTGCCTAGTGGGCTTTCTTTCAGGGGCTATTGTCCCCATATTTATTTATTTATTTATTTGCTTATATAGCGCAGGACTCGACCCCCTGAGGGGTAGCTCCGCGCTTATGTTCTTCTAAGGTGCCTAAGCCAAAATCATAAGGTGCGCACATTTTATGATGTCAAAAACAGGTATGTTTTTAGAGATTTCCTGAAGGCCTGGAGGTTGGTGTTTTGCCTCAAGGTAAGGGGCAGCGTGTTCCAAAGGATGGGGCCCTTATATGACAGTGCTCGACCACCCTGTCTTGCCTCCTTGACATGTGGAATCTGGAGCAACAGTTGGTTACTTGAGCGCAGGAGACGGCCAGGCCTATAAAGGTTACATTTTTCTGTCAAGTATTTGGGACCCGAGCCAAAGAGGCTTTTATGTATCACGCAGCAGATTTTAAACTTAACCCGCTAACGAATGGGCAGCCAGTGAAGTTTGTCCAGGAGGGGGCGTGACGGAGACCTGGCTGGAGCGTTAAGAACCAGTCTGGCCGCCGTATTTTGAGCTACCTGCAGTCTGCTAAGCTGCTCTTCATTGGCAGATATAAAAAGGCCATTGCAGTAGTCTAACCTACTGACGACAAGCGTCTGAACCAACGTTTTTCTGCGGCTGTCGGCCAAAAACGGGAACACGCGCCTCAGGATTCCGATAACCCGAAGGCAGGACCCAGTTACCTGATTTGCGTGCTCCTTTAGTAGCAACGCCTGGTAAAGTCGTACCCCTAGGTTCTTCACTACCTGTTTAGGGCAGGGAGCTGATCCTAAGTCCGGTGGCCACCATTCAGGTGACCACAGGAGGGGGGCCTCCCCAAAGAGCATGACCTCCGTTTTGCCCACATTACATTGTAGGCAATTGGAGGCCATCCAATCGGACACTGCGCTCATACCTGCGGCAAATGAATGTTTAATTGCCGGTGTGAGGGTTTGGAATGGGAACAGAAGCTGAGTATTGTCAGCGTACGATACTGGAGTGTATCCATATTCTCTCACAATGTCAGCCAGGGGGGCCACATACACATTAAAAAGTGTAGGGCTTAGGCATGAGCCTTGTGGGACCCCCTTGGTGAGCTCCCTAGAGATGGAATGATGGGAGCCCAACCAGACACTTTGTGAGTGGCCCGAGAGAAAACTCTCTAGCCAGGACAGTGCCAGGCCGCCTATCCCCACCTTCTGGAGACAACCGAGAAGAATATCATGCGACACCGTGTCAAAGGCAGTGGAAAGATCTAACAGCACCAGAATCATAGAGCCCCCTCTATCCTGTGTCATCCTGATGTTATCGGTCGCGAAGAGGAGGGCTGATTCGGTGCTGTAGTTGGGTCTAAACCCAGATTGAGAGTGGTCAAGGCCTCCCGCTGCCTCGATAAAATTGGAAAAGTGGGTGTTCACATGCTTCTCGGTCACCTTGCTTAAATATGGCAGAAGGGAGATAGGGCGGAGATTGGAAAGGTCTGACCATGGCAAGGCTGCGTTCTTCCGAATAGGGTTCACTACCGCTTTCTACCATTCTTTAGGCACTTGTCCTTCCTTAAGGGAGAGATTAATTATGGTTCGAATTCCGGGCAAAAGCAGATTACCTAAAGAGGCAACCATTTTCGCAGGCAGAAAATCCGTATGGGATCCTGTTTTAATTTTACTAATCAAAGAGGTGACATCAGATTGGCTAACCTCCGGGAACACAGTGAGTGAACTATTTTTATGCCTTGGTAACAGTGGAGGAGTGCTAGTGACGTTACTCATGAGTTTCGCGGCCTTTGTGATTTTTCCATAGATTAGCTCTATTTTGTTCTCGAAAAATAGAGAGATATCGTCACACAAGGATTGGGAAAAGTCATCAGGACTCTCACAGGCCACAGGTTTCACAAAGGACTGTAAGATCTTATAAAGTTCTCTGGAGGAATTGCCTGCTTCGGCCAGCTGTAAAGTAAGACAATTCCTCCTGGCCAACCTAATATTTTTATGATAAGTGGCCAAGGCATCTGAGTACACTTTCTTGCTTTCTTCCGTGTGGGATTTTCTCCAGGTTTTTTTAAGCTTTCTGCACACCTGTTTCTCCACTCTGAATTCTTCGGTATACCACACCTCTTGTTTAGATGCGGGGTACTGTTTGTGTAACTTCAAGGGAGCCAACAGTTCAACCGCCTCTAAGAGGGCTTTGTTGAACTTAATTAGACCAGACTCCATGTTATCTGTCCCCAAGATGATAGGTTCCTTCCATACCCTCTGTAGCTCGTCCAATGTCACTTTGTGCCACTGTCTTCGCCAAACGGCAGGAAGAGATTTTTGGTTTGGCTTGTCAAGGCCTAGAAGGGAGAATTCAACCATAAAATGGTCTGACCAGCTCACTTGGGTCGTTAACCGACATTTAATTTTGGGGCAGTTGGAAAAGATTAAGTCCAGAGTGTGTCCCCCTATATGTGTGGGGCCGCTATTCTGTATTTCTAGCCCTAACAATGAAAGATCGGAAAGCATATGCCTCCTGTGGGTGCAGAAAGACTGTGGTATTTTTTTTGGGTGGGTGTGGGCATTGAAATGCCCATTTTGGACACCACTATATACATAAAAATAAAATCCTTGGTGCCTAGTGTGCTTTCTGCCCCCCGGGGGTAGATCAGGGGAAAATCTGTGGAATTGTTTATGTGGGTGGGGGCATTGGCATGCCCATTTTTGGCAGCCCCCAGCCCTATGTATTAAAAAAAACAATCCCTGATGCCTAGTAGGCTTTTTGCCCCCGGGGGGCAGATAAGGGGCTATTTCCCCATCTGCCTCCCAGAGGGGGGCAGAAAGACCGTGGAATTTTTCAGGGGTGGGGACACTTGCATGCCCATATTGGGCATCCCTAAATCCAATAAAAAAATCCCTGGCATCTAGTGGGCTTTTTACTCCTCTGGGGCAGATTGTGGGCTACTGCCCCCATCATCCCTTCCAGGAAGGGCAGTAATACTAGACTTTTGCTGGAGGGGGTTGGTCGTACTGGCATGTCGATCATAAGAAGCCCCCACCCTTAAAAATCAGTGAAAAAAAATCCCTGCCATCTAGTTGGCATTCTGCCCCCGGGGAGGCACATTGGGGGCTGCTGTCCCCATCTGACCCCAGTGGGGGGCAGAAAGACTGTAATTTTGTGGCGGTGGGGGCCTTGGCATGCCCATCTTGGGCAACCCCCACCCCTAATTACAATAAACAATCCTGGCAACTCGTGGGCTTTCTGTCCCCCAGGGAGGGGAGAAAAACTGATTTTACCCAATTAATTTTTTGGGGAGCAAAGGCCCTTGCCCAAGGGGCCGCTCCCCCCTCCCTGGTGCCTAGTAGGAGGATCCCTACTTGTGGATCACCATCCTGGGGCAATCCCCAAGTAGTGATCCACAGGGGAAAGAGAAGATTCTTCCTGTTCCAACTATACCTCTCCTGACATTCTACGTGCTCAGGGGGCTGAGCTAGACCCCTGAGCACATAGAAAGTGAAGCAAATGAGCTTATCGGCTTGTTTCGGTTTCACTGAAATGACTTCAGCACGACGTAATTTCAGACAAACCACAAGAACAGCCTCAGAAGCTGGTGAAGCTCTTCCCTAGCTTTAAGGCTGGTGGTGGGTAAATGAAATCCCTCCGGTGCCCGAACCAGAGGGATTTCAAATGGCATGTGCGAGGACGGCTGGGAGCTGTCCGGCACACACGAGCACCGTGGGGCAGGACGGCTCCTGGCCGTCCTGCGCATGGAAGGGGCTAAGATCTGGTAACCTCTTTTAATTGTAGCTATCCTATGTTTCTTGAAAGATAAGACTTATTTACGTGGACCTCAAACTAAAGTTTAAAGTAGTTTTTCCTATGTTCTGTAAAACAATTCCAACATTGGAATGTTTAGATCTCCTTTGAAGACAAAAGAGTAGCTCACGGCTTATAATGGCTGGTATAAGCCTCCTGCTTCAACCTTTAAATTGTGTATCTTTTTGTTTCTCCCTTTCTAATTTAGAACATTCTCCCATCAGTGGATGAAATGCTCTCATGGCCTCACAGTTCTTCGACCCATGCTGTACCGGCTGTGAAAGCCCCCTCCACTCTACTAAGTGCAACCCAGCTGATATTTAACTACCTGTATGGGAATTCTTAATAACATATTATCTGTGAACAATAGCAACAAACGTTTATTTTTATTTCATTAGAGCCTACAAGAATTATTTTAATTGTTGTACTAATTATAATAGCAATTGTTAATGGAGAGGTGGTATCCTTATTTAGTGTATCTTGTACTAGAATCTATTGTTAGCAAACCACTCCTATAGATGGGAGCTTTGAAATAATCAAATAAAGCCAACAAAGTTTTACAAAATTAACCACCTAGGTTAATCCTCTTAGATTGTCTTGTAGATAAACTAAACCAATGATATCAAGAGAAATTTCACTATACTAACTCACTTGTACAAACTGATCCAGTCTAATCTATCAGCACAATTAAATCCACCATCTGCCTAATATAATTGTCTCCAGTTCTTTTTATACTTCACCCTGAATGGTCTCTTTGCACAATTTATTTAGTGAGTGATAAACTGCAAGATGTCCAGACTTTTGTAAGCAATTTCATTTTCAGGTTTACGATATAGGCCTGTATCTGCTGTATGCTATGAAACAAGACACCGCATAAGAGAGTCAGCAAATGTACAACATGGAGGAGATGCAAGACAGGGCAGTGAAGACTACAATAATGGAGGACAATGGCTCCAAAGGTTGGGTACAAAACATGCTGTCCCAGGCACCTGAGAACTGGAACTTGACTTCCAATTCAGAGAGGGGAGAGCAACTATAAAGAGATAGTGTACATCAAGGATGGTGTCTGGAAACATCGCTTGTTTCAACTCATGAATTTGACACTATGGTTTACCCTAGGCCTGAGCACACTTTTAATTATACTGGAACAATGGGAGAAATTTGGTAACTCGGTGATACTCTTGTGACACGTAAATACTGATTTTACTGCCATAACAACATGTTGCGTAAGCAATTCTCCTTTTCAGGGTAAATATGACCACAAGAAGCATTGAAGCAACATGTTCACGCTCGTGTTCATGTGCTGGCAGCACGATCAGGCTATTCAGTGGTCTTTTGAATGCAAGTGTCAGTTCTTTAACACTGTGGTCACTAGTCAACATTTTGTATCAATGTTTTACTCGAGCAGCTGAAAAATCAACTCGAAATGCATTTTTGAGTTGATATTTTTTTGGAACTGACTGTTTGGGTACCTACTTTTGTGTGAAATGCTCTTTTAAAATTATTTTTTTAATAGCAAAGAAGTGCCCTAGAGAGCGGAAGGCTACTGTACATACAGTATTAATTTCCTCTTTCTCGTCTGAAGACTCCTTCCTCTGCTTTGTTCAGCCCTTGGTTACATTTGATTTGGATTTTGGAGGGAAAGCATCACTGTCACTGATTGTCTGAATATCTCTGTTTTATCCACACCATTGGTAACTAATTTTGCCTCCCTCCCATAAAGTACCATAGCCGCTGGTGGGTCACCAGCAATTTTTAAATGTATTTAATAAGATTTTTGCTTGCCTCTCATTGAGTCCCCATGATCCCTGGTGGGGCATGAGCAATTATTTAATTTATTGTTTTCGATTTTTGTATGCCACCTATAAAGTCCCTGTGGGCCCCAGTAAATACCTGATTGATTTGCAGTTTTTTCCCTGAATACTCTTCCTCCTATTGGGGTCCCATGGCTCTATAGTGACACAAGGTAATAAACACAAGGGTGGCTTAGAGGAGGTTTAAGGACCTGTGTGGGTGGACTCCCCACTCGTAATACCTATCACAAAAAGAGCCCACGTCCAGAACATAAGTCTGAGGGGCATGTGGAATGTAACAACCATGCTAGAGACAAGAATCCCTTTTAAGGACGGTTCCCCTCACACACCAAAGATGTCATGCTTCATCATAGGGGTGCCTTCTTGCGTAAAGAACCTAGTCCTAATGTGAGCTATAACCCCCTTGCTGCGAAGGAGGAGCTCAGGGATGTTTTATATTGGAGGAGGGGGTTACTCTAAAACACAATGTGAGAATGGTGTGTTGTGGGTGAGGTTCTGTTCTAGAGTGAATTGTGGATACTGGCTACAAGGTTAGCTATAGCAAGCTTTATTCTGCTACCTTGTGACAGGATTAAAAACAGATAGCTAGTAATGTAACTGCGGGCATTAGAGACAGCTGCATTAACAGACGATCAACATGTTTCGGCCTTGGGAACTATCGGAGTGTCATAGCCTTCATCAGGATCAAGCTACTACAATCAGAGAGTAAACATAACAATAAAAACGTATGAAAGTAACTAAAACAGCGGTGTATAATACTGAACCAGTGGTCCTGTAGTTCAGTAGATTCACCGATGGAACTTGTGGTGAAACAAAGAGACATTGTATTGCGCCATTTGAATTGTGACAAGAATCACATATCGCATGGCTGCGCAACAGCACAACAGACAAGCAATACAGTACATCAATAGATGTATTCTGATTACTTATTAAAACATAGTAAGTGATTAAAGATGTGAGACTCACCAACAAAATTAGGAAATTAACTGCATCTAGCCTGGGCTCTGAGCTAAAGGTACATAAGCCCACCCAACCTGGTACTTAAAGGTGGTGGCGTTAAATCGGAGAATAAAGTGAAGAGTAGTTGAAAATAGTATAAACGAGCCAAACGGTAGGTGAGCAATCATAAGCGCGAGTTAGTGAAAAGACTAACGTGCAAAACTGACCAAAACAAGGAATGCACGCACAACAATGTGTGATGTTTGCGTTTGGCAGTCAGTAAGCACTAAACGGTGTGTCCCAGAAATAGGACAGACCGTATACTGTATGTCCTGGGTGGAACAAGGATGGGGCTGAAGACTGTCATTAGTGACTCAAACAAACATTCCCAAATGGCTGGAATAGTGGGATTGCACTGTGTTAGCCGGCGGCTGTGATACATGTATGCTAATGATCTCCATGAAGGTGAAAGTGCAGTCATCACACAAAACCAGCCTTTTTTAGGGTAGGGTAGTTGCCGGTCAAGAGGAAGAAGACGGTCACAGCAACTGGTGCATTGAAGTCCTCCAGACTCCCCACGGAACACCAGTAGAATGACAAAGACAGGACAACAACCAGGACCGAGCAGGGACCCAGCCTCATAGTCAATTTAAGTCAACGCCCACGCACAACTGATGAAACCTTGGTACCAACCGCGGACTAGGCTTTTTGCCCACCAACAGCAGGGACCCTTTCCAACTCCAACAGGAGGTTTATCAATTTTTTTGTAAAGTCAGACTGTATTTCTTCGTTTTGGGGGAGATCCCAGAGGATAGTGACATTGACATCACAAACACCAATTTACGCCAGAAATCGACATTCAATCCGCCCATTGGTCTGGTACCAGCGTGTTCGACCTGTCAGCCTTAGGGTGGTCTTCCTCTACCTTTTTGTCCTTTTGCCTCCCAATTTTACCATACCTTTTGTTGGACTTAGGACTCTGGGTGCCTCACTACTGCTAAACAGTGCTGAGGTGCAGGTGCTTTCCCCAAAAACCTTGTGAGGCTGGCATATCTGCCACAAGCCACTGCTACCGCAGTAAGGCTTAATCCTCCATAGGCTAACATTGGGAACCTCCCCTTATGGGATAACTTCTGACAAGGACCTAATAAGCCTGTCATGTTTGGTCTTGTTGGACTCGGGGCGGGGAACCCTTTCCAATGATATATAGGGTTTGGGCACTACTACGCTAGGGATCCCACCTTTACAAATGGGACCTTTACCTGCCTACACTTAGATTAGGCTCTGAAGACTCCCCCCTCCCCTCTGCATACTGATAGCCTGCCTGGGTTGGGAGGTGGGAGTGGTGATTCACACCTTCTACCCTGGGATGAGCTGTGATGGGCTGCCCACTGTAGCCTTAACGGCCTGTCTCTCGTCACTGTGACAGCTAGGTCAGGGAAGGCAGGAAACATACCAGAACTCCCTGGACTCTTCCAGAACCCCTGCCCCCAGACACTTCCGGAGACTTCCACCACTTTCTAGACCCTGGACTGTAGAATATTTAAGGGAGGGACCTGGCCTCACATTTTTGTTACACTGCTGGACCTGGAAGAATCCCTGCTGGAGTGAGGACTGCTGCGCAAGAGGATTGCCACTGGGAAGGAGGCTGACTGCTCCAAGGAACTGCTGCCCCACAACCTGCTGAGCTGCCCTACTGTCTGCTGGTCCTGCCCTGCATGGGAGACTGAAACATCCTCTCCAGAGTGTCTCCACCACTTTCAGAAGGACTGCCTTATCTTTGGGACTACAACCTTTTTAAGGACTACCTCTACAGAATTCATAATATGGGAGTTGCCCCTGCGAGGTCTTTACTTTAAGAACTGGTTCGTGGGGAACTCATAGGGACAACAACAGTCTGTTCTCCTCAACTGCCACTGCAGCGCTGTAATCTTGCAAGCCTCATCGCCGCTGCCTGGGGGCCCCTAAGGCACTGTGACGCGCTGTGAAAGAGGAGCGCTGTGCCGCTGGCCTTACCGTCACCGCCCGGGACCCCAAGTGTACTGAGACGTGCTGCGGACGGAGGAGCGCTGCCTGCCTGTCGCTGCTGGCGCACGTGATTCATAAGTTAAACTGAGCTCTGAGGTCACCGCCGTCGGCCTGTGTCCGGAGAAAAAGCTGTGCATGATAATAGCACCACCGCCGGCCCGGGGCCGTGAAGAGCGATGTTGTGGGAAGCGCTGGGCAAAGACTGAAGCGCTGTGGCAACGGGGGACTTTGTGCCTTATTTAAATCACCCGGGGCGCTGAGTGCACCAAATCTGCTTTTAAAACTCCCCCCGATAACACCGCCGCGGGCCAGGAGGCTCGGGAATCCTGTGCGCGTCACCACTGACGTTGGCAAGTGGGCCGCGCTAGGATTAGCAGCTGCGCGGGGTTGCCTGGCAACGGTGGACTCTTCGACGCCGGGCGGGAGGGCCGCTCTGCTCCTCACCGGGCAGCGCCTGCAGAGATCCACCATCCCGGAGACCAATGGAGCCTCGCACCAGTGCCTACAACCCCCGCCACAGGTAACCCTTCCATATATTAGGTTGCTGCGCAGAAGCGGGCTGTGGCCGGGCAGGATCGTGAACTCGCTTTGCTGAAGGGGCCTCCTCTTTGAAAGTGTGGGGGCAGTGTCACTTGCTAGCGGGCCGCCAAGGACAGTGCCGACTACCTGCTTGTTGGTTCTGCGTGGGGGCACTCCCAAAGGCGGGTGTCGGTTCCATCTGGGGGTCGGGGGTGTCAGCATGCAGGGAACAGCCTGCATTCCATTGCGGGCCGGCCGGACGTCTGTTCATGGTCGAGAAATTGATCCAGCCTCTCAAACATTACTGTATGCCCCCTAATGAGAGCCCAGGCAGTTTTCAGCATCATTTTGCCCCGCGTATAAGGAACAATTCCCCCAGGGAGACCCTTTACTGACCTATATTGGGAACAGCGGACAACCTACTGCATTTGAGGAACTATTCACCCTAGATACAGAGTAATGTGTTCCTCATCCAAGGACACTCCCACTGATACCTTGCGGATTGTATATGTGGAATCTGACCCTTTTTCTGGCCTTGCATAATTTTTAGATACAGGTATTTTTGTTTTTACATAAAACCGGTGTGGTGTTCCTTTTGTGCGTGATTTACTGTGTTGCTATTGGTTTGTGTTACACAAATACCTTACACATTGCCTCTGAAGTTACGCCTTTGCTGCTCTGCGCCAAGCTACCAGGTCGAAAGCGGTGGTCCCTACTTGGACTAGGGTGCATACCCATGCCAACTAGAGACCCCGGTTCTAACATTGGTGATCGAGCGGTGGGATAGGACTTGTGCTTGTGTAAAACCACGCAGCAACGCTGTGTACACCACAACCCTACACCTGACTCCACTGAATTTTTGTCTACCCTCTCCAATTGGCATTTTTGAATTTTTTTTTAATTCTTCCTGACTGGCTGCTCTTTTTTAAAAGTCCCTTTTGCCTAAGTCCCGTTTGATTTTCTCTACAAACGTCTGAGGCCCCACCTAGCAAGATGGAATTCGAGCTGGCCAACCTGGAAGCTTACACGGTGGCGCAACTCAAAGAATTCTGCGAGGAGAAAGGGGTGCCCTTCAAGCGAAGCGCCATGAAGGCAGAGCTTCAGAAAGCCTTGAGAGCATGGGTAACAGCCCACTCAGAAGGAGATGGGGGTGGGCGAGGACGGGAGCACGACACCACAGGAAATCTTTACTTACAGCACTTGGTGGAAAATGGTAATTCGTTACCAGGTACAAGGGTACCTTCCAGGGCAGGCAGTTGCACGTCAGTAAAGACCCTGTCCTCAGAGGACTTGGAGGACAGGAGAGAGGAGAGACAGCTCAGGTTGGAGCTTGCCAAGCTGGAGAAAGAGCGGGAAAGAGAAAGGTGGGGCATGGAGCAGGATCGCGAGAACAAGCGACAGGCTGTGTCGGGAAAAAGAACTTGCCCATGAGCTCAGCCTGAAGGAACTGGAAATCCGGGCCCTAGAAGTAGGGGCCAACAGCAACAAGAATGGTGGCAGCGTACCTATGAAAGCTTCACATGAGTACAGGGTCTTTATGCCTAAAGATGTGATGGCCAGTTTTAAGATGGGGGATAATATTGATAAGTGGTTAGCCGCCTATGAGGTGTCTTTAAGAGCCCATGGGGTCCCAGAGAGTTATTGGGGGTGTGGTTTGTATAAGTACCTACCTCCAGATGTTAGGGACACCCTCCTTTACCTAGAGAAGGAAGACCAGACTAACTATTCTGTCATGAAAGCCGCATTGCTTAAGAGGTTCGGTTTTACCCCTGAGAGGTATTGGCAGAGGTTTAGGAATAGCCACAAACTTCCCACACAGAACTGGGTAGACTTCCTGGACTACGCTAGTAAAGCTTTAGAGGGCTGGGTGCGGGGCAGCAATGTGCATGACTATGAAGGGTTGTATGACTTGTTTTTAAGAGAACACCTTCCAGAGAAATGTTTTCCAGAGCTGCGCCAACACCTGGTTGACCGCAAGTTGACCAATCCTAGGAAGCTTGCGTAGGAGGCGGACACCTGGGTCAGTACCAGGGTGTCCAATAGGGTTCTGGGGGGGACTCCCAAAGGGATGGTCAGGGTTCCCACCAGAAGAAGGAGGGGGGAGACAAAAAGAAAGAGTTCTTCAAAGGCCCCCAAAATAAGTCACAAGAGAAAGGTTCTGGGTCCCAGCCCCAATCTGGCCACCAGAGGCCCACAAAGGTCAGCAGCCCAGAATTGTCCGGTGCTATGAGTGTGGTGAACTTGGACACTACAAGGGGATCTCAAGTGTTGCAAGAGAGCACCACAGCCCACTGCAGGTAAAAATCCCGGGGTGGCTAGTGTAGCGCTTGGGGAGGAGCTGTCCCTAGATGATGGGAGTGAGGGGGCAGGGCTTGTCCTAGTGTCTCTGGGAGACAGTGAGATGGTTCCTAAGCTCCATGTGCTCTCCAATACTACTAAGTATAGGCAGTGGGTCACCCTCAATGGTCAGGGGGTGGAGGCCCTGAGGGACACAAGTGCCAGCATGACTATGGTAAGGAGTCAGCTGGTGTCCCCAGAGCAAATAATTCCCGATGAATTTCATCCAGTTGTGATGGCTGACAACCGGGAAGGTCATTATCCCGTAGCGCAGGTTCCATTTGAGTGGGGAGGGGTTTCAGGCCTTTTATGAGTTCCTGTGAGCCCTGCCATGCCAGTGGACTGTCTGTTAGGGAATGACCTTGATCACACTGCCTGGAAGGAGGTAGAGCTCAAAGCGCATGTGGAGATCCTGGGGTTACCAGAGTGGATCTGTGCTACCACACGGTCCATGGCTGCCCAGAAATGGAGTCAACCAGGGCGGGAGCCTGGGAAAATGGTCCAGCCAGCTGCTAGAAAAGGAGGAACCCGAGGGCGTGGGAAGCCCGCCCCCGGGCAGTCACCCCGTGAGATGGATGGGGCACCTGAGGAGGTCGCACCGGAGTCCACGGAGGGGGACCTACCTACCCCTGCAGGGTGGCAGGTGGAAGGAGGGCCCACCAGGGAGGAGTTTTGCCGGGCACAGAAGGAGTGCCCCACCCTTGAGGGCATGAGGCGACAGGCCGAAGCCCAAGCAGCAGACAATGTCTCCGCAAAGTATCACATTTACTGGGAGGATGGGCTCCTTTACAATGAGCCCAAGGCTCCTGTGCATGGGTCATCAAGGGCCTTAGAAGTCCTGCAGTGCTACAGGGCCTTTCTTTTGGAATTGGCTCATGAGATCCCTTTGGCAGGACACTTGGGCCAAGACAAGACCTTTGCTGGGCTTGTCCCACATTTTTATTGGCCGTAGATGAGGATCTCCTCAGATACATTCTGCAGGACCTGTCTGACCTGCCAAGCTAGTGGGAAAACAGGGGCTAAGCTGAAGGCCCCCTGGAACCACTGCCTGTCGTTAGCACCCCCTTTGAGAGGGTGGGCATCGACATTGTTGGGCCCATGGATCCACCAACTGCTTCTGGTCACAGGTTTATCCTGGTTCTGGTGGACCACGCCACCCGGTACCCAGAGGCTATTCCTCTGAGAACCATCACTGCACCTGCAGTGGCCCAGGCCCTGATGGGGATTTTTACCAGAGTGGGTTTCCCAAAAGAGGTGGTGTCCGACAGGGGCACCAATTTAATGTCTGCTTACATGCAATCCATGTGGAAGGAGTGTGGGGTTACTTATGAGTTCTCCACCCCTTACCACCCACAGACTAATGGTCTTGTGGAGAGATTTAACAAGACCCTAAAGGGCATCATCAGGAGTCTGCCTGAGGGCCTGAGGAAAAAATGGGATGTCCTCTTGCCCTGTTTGCAGCTTTGCTACAGGGAGGTACCGCAAAAGGGGGTGGGTTTCAGCCCCTTCGAGCTCTTGTACGGTCACCCTGTTAGGGGACCTCTCAGTTTAGTGAAGGATGGGTGGGAGAAGACTCCAAGGAGGCTTTCCCAGGATGTAGTGTGCTACATGGTGGCCTTCCGCAGCCAAATGGCTAAGTTGTGGAAACAAGCTTCTGTCAACTTAGAGGCCAGCCAGGCGGTGATGAAGGAATGGTACGACCAGAACTCTCACCCTGTGGAGCTAGAGCCTGGACAGAAGGTGTGGGTCATGGAGCCTGGAGAGCTCAGTGCCCTCCAGGACTGCTGGACAATAATAATAATAATAATAATCCACATTTGTATAGCGCACAATCACCCGTTAGGGTCTCTAGGCGCTGGGGGCCGTCGGGAAGATTAAGCAATCTATTGCCCAGAGTCACATGGTGCTGGGCTAACCTGCCGCCGGAGCCGGGGATCGAACCCTGATCCCCAGATTCCAGCGTCAGTCGCCCTGGCCGCGGCGCCACACCTCTTCCACAAGCCCTTATGAGATATTGGAGAAGAAGGGTAAGGCCACTTACCTAGTGGACCTTAAGACCCACAGGGTGCTACACGCCAACCGCCTCAAACCCCACCATGAGAGGTCTGAGCTCACCTTACTGATGGTGACTGATGGGGCAGAGGAAGAGGAAAGTGAACCTCTCCCGGACCTCTTTGCTTCCAAAGAGAAGGATGGATCGGTGGAGGGAGTGGTCCTCTTCCCATCCTTGACTCTTGAGCAACACAGGGACTGCCTCCAGGTCCTGGGGCAGTTCTCATCAGTGTTCTCCCTTATCCCTGGGATTACACACCTGTGTATCCATGATGTGGACACAGGAGACAGCCCCCCTGTCAAGTCCAAGTCTTACAGGCTGTCAGATAAGGTGAAGGCCACCATCCAGAGTGAAGTTACTAAGATGCTGGAGTTGGGGGTGATAGAGCCCTCCAACAGTCCAGTCCGGTGGTTCTGGTACCAAAAGCTGCCCCACCGGGCACCACTCCAGAACTTAGGTTCTGTGTGGATTACAGAGAGCTGAACTCTGTGACCAAGGCTGACGCTCATCCTATCCCTAGGGAGGATGAGCTCATTGACCGACTGGGGCTGCCCGATACCTGAGTACCTTTGATCTTACATCAGGGTACTGGCAGATCGCCCTAACGGATGGAGCCAAAGAGAGGTCTGACTTTTCCACCCCAGAGGGCCACTACCAGTTTAGAGTGATGCCCGTTGGATTGAAAAATGCTCCTGCCAACTTCCAGCGGCTGGTGAACCGGGTCCTCTCCGGTTTAGAGGCCTTCTCTGCTGCATACCTGGATGACATAGCTGTCTTCAGTAGCAGCTGGGAGGACCATCTGGGTCACCTCCAGGAAGTGCTTCAGGCCCTGCAGCAGGCAGGCCTGACTATCAAAGCCGGCAAATGCCAGATTGGGCAGGGGTCGGTAGTCTACCTAGGACTAAGTATAGGCGAAATCAGCGAAATCGCGGTCCACGAAATCGTGCGAAAGCGAATTCGCGATCCGCATAATTCGCGAATTCGTGCAAAATTGTTCATTTTTGTTTTTTTGCGTGTTCGCGGGGCTTTTTGCGTGTTCGCGGGCCGCTTGCATGGTGAAGTTACCCATGCGGTTGTGTATGTGGGCACAGCACCCTCTGGTTTACACTGCCACCCTCTGGTTAACCACTGACACCTTCTGGTTCACCACTGCCACCCTCTGGTTCATCACTGCCACCCTCTGGTTCACCCCTGCCACCCTCAGGTACAGCACTCACTACTGCCACCTTCTGGTTCATCACAGCACCCTCTGGTTCACCCCTGCTGCCACCCTCTGGTTCAGCACTCACCACTGCCACCCTCTGGTTGATCACAGCACCCTCTGGTTCACCAGTGCCACCCTCTGGTTCATCCCTGCCACCCTCTGGTTCATCCCTGCCACCCTCTGGTTCATCACTACCACCCTCTGGTTCAGCACTGCCACCCTCTGGTTCATCACAGCACCCTCTGGTTCATCACAACACCTCTGGTTCACCCCTGCCACCCTCTGGTACAGCACTGTCACCCTCTGCTTCATCCCTGCCACCCTCTGGTTCATCCCTGCCACCCTCTGGTTCATCACTGCCACCCTCTGGTTCAGCACTGCCACCCTCTGGTTCACCACAGCACCCTCTGGTTCACCAGTGCCACCCTCTGGTTCATCCCTGCCACCCTCTGGTTCATCCCTGCCACCCTCTGGTTCATCACTACCACCCTCTGATTCAGCACTGCCACCCTCTGGTTCATCACAGCACCCTCTGGTTCATCACAGCACCTCTGGTTCACCCCTGCCACCCTCTGGTACAGCACTGTCACCCTCTGATTCATCCCTGCCACCCTCTGGTTCATCCCTGCCGTCCTCTAGTTCATCACTGCCACCCTCTGGTTCAGCACTGCCACCCTCTGGTTCATCACAGCACCCTCTGGTTCACCAGTGCCACCCTCTGGTTCATCCCTGCCACCCTCTGGTTCATCCCTGCCACCCTCTGGTTCACTACCACCCTCTAGTTCAGCACTGCCACCCTCTGGTTCAGCACTGCCACCCTCTGGTTCATCACAGCACCCTCTGGTTCACCAGTGCCACCCTCTGGTTCATCCCTGCCACCCTCTGGTTCATCTATGCCACCCTCTGGTTCATCACTACCACCCTCTGGTTCAGCACTGCCACCCTCTGGTTCATCACAGCACCCTCTGGTTCATCACAGCACCTCTGGTTCACCCCTGCCACCCTCTGGTACAGCACTGTCACCCTCTGCTTTATCCCTGCCACCCTCTGGTTCATCCCTGCCACCCTCTGGTTCATCACTGCCACCCTCTGGTTCAGCACTGCCACCCTCTGGTTCATCACAGCACCCTCTGGTTCACCAGTGCCACCCTCTGGTTCATCCCTGTCACCCTCTGGTTCATCACTGCCACCCTCTGGTTCATCACTACCACCCTCTGGTTCAGCACTGCCACCCTCTGGTTCATCAAAGCACCCTCTGGTTCATCACAGCACCTCTGGTTCACCCCTGCCACCCTCTGGTACAGCACTGTCACCCTCTGCTTCATCCCTGCCACCCTCTGGTTCATCCCTGCCACCTGCTTCCTTAGCTGTAAGTGCTTCCTGTTGCAGTTATTTTTTTACAGGAGCATTGTGCCATACTTGTAACTATTCTCTTACCCTGCTTTGAGGGTCAGAGCAGAGTCAGAGAATAGTTGCAAGTAGGCAACTGAACTCTGGAGGGGCCCTCAGGAAGCACTACAGGGAATGGTTACAAATTAGCTTGAACTTTTGCACCTGCTAAGTGCTTTCAGTTTTCCAAAAGTCGTTTTTACGCCATTTCGCGAGATTCGCAGGGCGCGTATTCGTGCGAAATCGAACTAGAAATCCGCAAATTCGTGCAAATTTGCAGATTTTTTTTTTGCGTGTTCGCGCGGTTTTCTGCTTATTTGCGGACCGCTTGCAGCGCACCGACCCCGAGGTTGCCCATGCGGTCGTGTATGGGCGCGGCCATCTTGTTTGCGAGACGTGTTTCCGTTTCCGGGCGCTTGTTGCATGCTCGCGACATATGCGGCGTGCGATTACGTGTTCATGGGCGTTTTTGCGTGCTCGCGGGGAAAATATCGCGCAAACTTACCCACGCGGTCCTCTACGGGCGCGGCCAGCTTGTTTTTTATTCACTGCTATGGTTTTGGGCATGCTACCTTTCTATCCATCTCACATCTTTGTAATCCTATGTTTTTCTGAACTTTTTTTGTCTTTTTTTGCTTTTTGCTTATTATCTCTCTCTTCAATTTACTACATCTATATTTTGTGTTTTTTTTAACTTTTTGTTACTTTATTACCTACTTGATTTCTTTCGCTCTCTCTCTTATTTTTTTTCACACCTATTCTTCTTTCCTTCTTCTTGTGCCCTGGACCATGGCTAAGGGAGGCGACAAGGGCAAGGGGAAGGGCCCAGCAGCCCATACCCGGCTCCCTTGCGGGCGTTTGAGGGGCAAGGAAGTCCAGGCCAGGGAGATCTTCTCCGCAGTGGAGGTGGCCACCTTGATGGTGTTTGTGCAAGTCCACCTCCCTAAAACCGTGGCAGCAGGTGGGCGGATTGCTTCCTTTTACGGCCTCTGGGAGCATCGCCAGCTGTGGGAGAAGGTGTGCCGGCGCATGTATAAGGAGTCTGGGGTCCGGCGCACCTACCAGCAAGTGACGCACCGGTGGAGTGACATCTTGGACCGGGAGCATGACATGGTCGACCTGCTCGGTGTGGAGATCCCTGGCCTTGGTAAGTAGCTATTTAATAACTACTTTTTTTCCTTCTGCTCTGTTATATTGCTAATCTATTTTTTCCTGAAGAGTACGAATGCTGCTGATTCGATTACATTGCAGGTAAATTAATGTTTAAATAGCTTCTGTCATTGCAGGTGCTCGCCTGGTTATTGGCGTTGCAACTATGCTTACTTGTTTGCAACTTTTTAGTCATTTGAGAGCATTACTGCGTAATGCTAGAGACAGTAGACTCAAGTCTAGTCCTTCTTTGTACTCCTGCTGCTGCCACTTTGATGAGATAGTGGTGGATTGATACGTTGAGTTTATTATTTTTTACTTGTTATAGGACATTTGTTAGTGGTCTGCAATCATGATGACGGACTGTGTCTGTCACGCGACGTCTCGTGCTGCTGAGTGATGGCAGTCGTAGTAGAACCTTTTTGTTGTTGATGTAGTTAGTGAATTTCATAACTTTCATATTAGATGGTCTGCGAATCCTGCAATACTGTACTACTATCCTCCTAGTTGACCAGATCAGATGCAATTGATGTTAATTTGTTTCCCCGACATAATTTTAGATTGAGTACAAAGAAATCAAATATTTCCCAAAAAAACAATCATCCATGTTGTGTTTCATTATTTCATGATCACCAGGACCTCCCAGGGGCAAGGCGGCGGCGGCGACAGAGACTCCGGTGGCAGAAGGTGGAGAGGCTCAGTCCCTTGCAGGCTCTTCTGCTGGCCCCAGTAAGTTGTTCTATTGTTATATTAATACTTATACTTCCCTAACTTTTACAGCTCCTATTCATTACAAACTGGTTCCTAATAATTCTATGTTTTACAAAATAGTCTTTGATCTTCTTCTAATGTAGACTACTTTCTACATTCTTATCCTGCCTCTACCATCACTCTCTGTGCTACTACTATTTACAATTATGAGTCGGTCTGTGTAGGTAGCTAAGCTTGCCCATTCGGCAAACGGTGTGAAACAAAACTCTGATACAGCAATAGCTCTAGGCACTGAGTGCAGTCCTCTGAGTTGCCCTTGCTGTCTATTCCAGTCTTCTTAATGTAAGTGCTTTGACAATTTCCAACAACAAAATGTCATTGTTTACACCAAGTAAAAGGTAGCAGTTGCCTTTTTGATTTGAGAGGAGCACATCCCATACCGCTAGTGTTTCAGGGACTATTCTGCACACAAAGAAGTATGGACAAGATAAATAGGACATTGTTGATGAAAGGTGCAGTTTGACTTTCGACATACCTCAGTCCGAACAGAAGTTGAACCCCCATTTCCCTGACCGACTATCTAGAATGTCTGACCAATGATTTTACGACCCAGAAGAACAGAAGAAGACTACCTCCTAGTCCCGGCCTATCTGAGTCACTGAAACATGACTGCCAAGTGCAGTAGTTCAAACCTTTCCGCTCACTCACTCGTGAACAAAAACCACACAGTGTTTGTTAGTTTTAAAGTTTTATTTTCAATTGAGAAATGAAAACATTATTTCTTTATTTTTAATAGCGTAGTATTCTTATGGATGAAGATGACATTAAAGTTTAAACAACATTCCCATGAATGAAATTAGTATGACTCAAACTTAATAATAGTTAACACTAACAGACACAGGAAATCAGTAGAATAACTGTGCGTGAGCCCCCACCTTCTTTAAAGTACTTAAAGTACTGCTGGTGGTGACTCAGTAGTAGTTGGTAAATCGTCTGGCAGAAGGGCAATGGAATCTTCTTTCTGTAATGAGAAAAATGGTGCATGTTAAGCAAGCATTTATCAGTTGTCATAAGAAGAAGTGTAGCATTTAATGGAATAAGCATCTAAAAGGTTAACACCCTCCCCAAAACCGTTACTTTTTTTCAATCCCAGTAATAAAAAATGTGTTATGTAACATTTCCTTCCATTACGAGACAAAATAGGGGGTTGTGTATGGCATCTGAAAAGATGACATGTTTTTCCTAGACGTCACAACATCTGATGCGGCACAGATGACCACCAGTGCCGGTGCCAGCAGTGCGGAGGGGTCCACTCTGGATGCGGCGGCGCCAACAGGAGGAGCTGGGGGGGAAGACTCAGCGGCGGCGGATGGTGGTAAGTTATTATACTCCTTACTTATTGAAATTTTTTTGAGTAGGCTCGTAAAGGAGTGTATGGTGTACTGTACAGTAGTACACAGTACACTAGTATAAGTACACTGCACTGTCAAGAGCATTTACTAATTTATAACTACTTTTTGGGCTATCACGGAGAAGACAGTCAACCTTGCCTTGTAATAGCATTAGCGGCGGTACTTCTCTGGTAACTAATGGCCCCCTCTATTTCACTTGAACTCAGCTGGCAAATTTTTATTGTGAAGCCAAGTCATATCAGATTAGATGTAGTTTAGGGATGTGAAGAACGAAAAGTTAAAGAAGGGTGAAACGAAGGACGAGCGAGTCTTAATATTTATTTATGACTGTAAAGAATGGTTTTGTTGAATGCAATTCAACATAAGAAAGAAGACGGCGGCTTCCAAAATATAATGAAAAGGGTGTTAGTTGGTTGTTGACAAAAATAAATTTTGGCTCATTTGAGACATTAAGAAGAATCATAGACGTACTTTGGAAGCCTGGATGTTATCTTCTTTATCCTCCTCGTCGATAGCAGAGGTGTATGATGTAGTAGAGCAGACGCTGAGTGGATGAAATATGGCCAGTGGCAGTGCCACCCCTATAGAAAAGTAAGACATTCCTATTCCAACCTGCATGTACTGCTTAAAGTACTGCGAGTCTGCATCATCATGGCCTGTGTCTGTATTTCTTGGGTTAAAGCTGAGTGAGCTGCCATTATGGCGGCTACCACAAGTTCACGTACCAGTAATTTCTTTTGCAAAACAAGAGAAAAAAAGTAAAAAAGGCATTTTTTAGTACTATCTGACTATATATGTACTAGTAGTGAGTCCACCTATAGTGCTGCTAGTGGAATTCCTGAAACTCACAGTGTCACAGGTTTACAAAGACGGCGGAAAGATACAGGCCAAAATGTTATACTGTGTTTGCCACTTGCTGATGTTACTGAGTGTCAACCTTCCGTTGAATTATTTTGACTTTATGTTAAGGACTATTGGCTACAGTATTTTTCTTTCTTTCTTCATAGATGCTACTCCCAAAAAGCTCACCCGTAAGGAGATGGCTGTCCGGGCCAGGGCCCGTAAGCTGGAGGCTATTTGTGTTGAGTATCGGCGGTTGTGGGCTCGGGAGCATGAGGAGACAACATCAACATCTACATCCTCCTCCACTGCCCCCGGGTCCACCAGCCAGAAGCCTCCAGCCAAACGGCGCCGTGGCCCGACATCCTCCCACCGCCGCCACACAGCAGCAACAACATCAGCGCCCCCCCCCCCCCAGATCCTGGATCGTTCGTGTGCACCGACTACGCAAAAGAGTGGACTACCTGGAGCGGTTGGCTGAGAAACATCAGCGCCAGCTCCGTGACCTCCGCAAAGAGCAGCGGGACATGAAGCAACAGCTTGCAAAACTATGCCACCGGAGGAAGTGACTGTCCCTTGCCCCTTTGTTAAAGACTGTTGGGGGGGTGGGAATTGGGTGTTTAGGAAAGGGGACTTTAGGACTTTTGGACATTGGTTGGGGTTAGGTAGGGGGGTGAGTTGGGTTAATTTATTTCATTTTTTGACTACCTCAATATATTTCTTAATAATTATTTTTCATACCAAAACATAGTATACGCGTTCATATTATTTTGTGTGGGGGTGGGCGGTGGTTACTGGATGTTTGGTTTCTTCCAACTTACCAGCATGAAAGAAACATCTAGTCCTGAAATGTACCAAAGTGCCAGTATCCGAGTTAGTGAATTCAGTAGCCCTACTAGTACTTTATTAGTAGTACTGGCAATCTCTGCTCTCCTCCCAGTCCTAGCCCATTATTCTACCTTTCCAAAATGCTTATCTTACCTGTGATTCGTGTTTGAGAATCGGGGTAGTCCCAGGGCTGGCTGCATTGCAAATGGTGATTAAGGTTGGTTGTTGACTTGAATCCTCGACGGATGCAATATCATTGTTGTGCTGGTAGCAGTAGTGGTACACACTTGCAGTATCACCGTATGAAAAAAAGAGGAAATTAAACATTGAGTGGCCTGAGCGTAGCATTAGAAACAGTACAATAGATAGTACGGTACAGAACAGTGCCCTAAATTGTAGCCTAAGCAGTGCCAACGTAAGGTAAGCATTAAGCATTAGATTGTTCACGTCGTGTAGGAGGAGGATGTTCTTATTATCAATCCACGATGGCGCACATGAACTTCTGGTTGCTTTGACCTTATCCTCCCCAGCAAGTGTGTGGAATCTATTGTTGTTGTCAGTCACACATCAATGAAATACCACACAGCCCGGGGGAAGAGGGTTAGGGTTTGAAAATTGGATGGGAATGGGGTTTTTTGGAAACGTTTGGTAGAGAGGAAAAAAAACAAAGCATGGACAGTCAAACAACAAATGAAGAGAAACAAATCTTTGGATTTGAAGATATCGATAAACCTTTAAAGGGACATAAAGGAAGTTCACTACTGCCTGCCAGAAGTTGTTTAGTAAATGGATGGTTAGCTTACTGAAAAGTAGTACTACTACTTACTGCAACTTACTAGTAACTACGAAGGAACAAGTTGGCAGTACAGGGCTGCAGTCATTACGCAATTTCACTTGCCTCTCTGCCCTCAGACAATAAACACTTAGAACATAAAATTAGTGTTAAACATAGCAAAGACGTATCAAATAGCTGGAGGGATGAATTTGAAGAAGAGATCAAACAAACGCACAGAGTCACACTCGTAGAAGTAAGTTCAAGTTCACAAGAATATCATTTAAAGATAAGGAGAATTTTGGATTCTGTTACTGTTTTTTGTAGTTGTCCCGTTGAATTTGTGAAATTGATGCATCCAGCCATTCCTCTTATTCGCGGTACTCCTTCATTCCATCGGATGCTCCGTCGATCAATCTTGGTGACCAGACACACTGACTGTCCACTGCCTGCCTGATGCGGATTTGCGGATCGCTAATTGTAAGCCTGAGTAGTACATCAATGGCACAGGGTAAAAGCCTGTCTGTAATTGTTGATGGAAAAATACAACAGTAAGTGTTAAAGACACCTCAGAGAAAAAAAATATATAAGGCACGCTGTGTAGTGCAAAAATTATACTGTCACTTTCAGAGATGACAATCCCCAAAATCTAGAACACCCCACATTACCCTCCCAAACACGTGCAGAATACTGCTGCTACCTCGCAGAGGCCTAATTGCAAATCGTGCCAAAACGCACTCAGAAAGTATGCCCAAAACCCCCCTTTCCCACCATGGATTATCTTCAAACCACATGCAATCAAAATTAGACATTCCACCAAGTGTTCCAAGACCCCACCCAGTCGTAAAAATCTAGAACCCCTGCCCAAACACATGCAATACAATACTGCTAACCCTAATGAGCCCTAACTTAAGAAAGAATAGTGGCAAACGCTTTCTTTAACTAGGCCAAATCCCCCCTTTCCCACCATGGATTTTCTTCAAACCACTTGCAACCAAAATTGCACATTCCCACGAGTGCTCTAAGACCCCAGAACCCAGTTGCAAAAATCTAGAACACTCTCAAACACATGCAATACTGCTGCCAGTGCTAACCATAACGAGCCCTAAGTTAAAAAAAAGTGCTAAAACGCTTTTCAGCATGGATTTTCTCCAAACCACTTTTATCCGGTATTAGACCTTCCCAGCAATGGCCCCAGACCCGTCAACCCAGGTAGAAACAAGTAGAAGACCCCCAAACAGGCAAAAAGCAAAACCGGAAAAGCTCACACTTAGAAAAATGTAGGCCTCATTCCAAAATCACTCCAGGCGCGCTGTGCAGCTAGGCCATAATTCCCGTTTTCCACCATGGATTTCCTGAAAAACAAATGCAATCAACATTAGACTGTGCCAGCAGTGCTCCCAGACCCCAAAACCCACCCCCACACACCAGGAACCCCCCCAAACAGCACCCCAAAGACAAGCAAGTGAGCAAAAACGCAAAAAAGAAATTCAACTCCGATTTTTTCCAAATCACTTTTATCCGGAGACCCCCAAACAGGCAAAAAGCAAATATACAAAAGTGGGGACTTAGACATTTTCAGGCAAATTTCCAAAATCACTCAGCGCGCGCTCTGCAGCTAGGCCCTAACTCCCCTTTGCCACCATGGATTTGCTTCAAACCTCTTGCAATCAAAAGTATCCATACCCAGCGTTGCACCAAGACCCCAAAACCCACCCCCAAACACCAGGAACCCCCCAAGCAGGCCCACAAAAACACGAAAGTGAGAGAAAACGCTAAAAAGTGAAAAACTTTTTAACCATGTATTTTATCCAAAACACTTTTATCCGTATTAGACCTTCCCAGCAATGGCCCCAGACCCGTCAACCCAGGCGGAAACAAGTAGAAGACCCCCAAACAGGCAAAAAGCAAATATACAAAAGTGGGGACTTAAAAATTTTCAGGCAAATTTCCAAAATCACTCAGCGCGCGCTCTGCAGCTAGGCCCTAACTCCCCTTTGCCACCATGCATTTGCTTCAAACCTCTTGCGATCAAAAGTATCCATACCCAGCGTTGCTCCAAGACCCCACAACCCACCCCAAACACCAGGAACCCCCCAAGCAAGCCCCGGAAAACACAAAAGTGAGAGAAAACGCTAAAATGTGAAAAACTTTTTAACCATGTATTTTATCCAAAACACTTTTATCCGGTATTAGACGTTCCCAGGAATGGCCCCAGACCCGTCGACCCAGGCGGAAACAAGTATAAGACCCCCAAACAGGCAAAAAGCAAATATACAAAAGTGGGGACTTAAAAATTTTCAGGCAAATTTCCAAAATCACTCAGCGCGCGCTCTGCAGCTAGGCCCTAACTCCCCTTTGCCACCATGGATTTGCTTCAAACCTCTTGCAATCAAAAGTATCCATACCCAGCATTGCTCCAAGACCCCAAAACCCACCCCCAAGCAGGCCCCCAAAAACACAAAAGTGAGAGAAAACGCTAAAAAGTGAAAAACTTTGTAACCATGTATTTTATCCAAAACACTTTTATCCGGTATTAGACCTTCCCAGCAATGGCCCCAGACCCGTCAACCCAGGCGGAAACAAGTAGAAGACCCCCAAACAGGCACAAAGCAAAACCGGAAAAGCTCACAGTTAGAAATATTTAGGCCTCATTCCATAATCACTCCAGGCGCGCTGTGCAGCTAGGCCATAACTCCCGTTTCCCACCATGGATTTCCTGAAAAATAAATGCAATCAACATTAGACTGTGCCAGCAGTGCTCCCAGACCCCCGACCCAGCACCGCAAATCTAGAACACCCCCAAATAAACCCCCAAAAACCTGCAATAGTGGTATATTGAAAACATGGCAAATTGCGCTGTTCACAAAAAACAAACAGCAATTGGTTTCAACAGAGACAGACAGCCATTGCTGTCTACTGCATGCCATCTTCTCATTATTCATTACCTGTTCTACTTAATGCCCGCATCTTCTTCGGAAAGTGAGGGCCCACAGGGCAGCCTCTCCTGTAAATTTCAGAAGTAGGTCTGTCAACAATCAGCAAGCATGTAGTCAGTCATTCAGTTATTTCAGTCCCACTTGAGGGGGCTCGTCTACGAAGACAAAGTTTGTTTTTTCTCCATAATCCATCCATCTGCCTTGAGGAAAATAGATAGGGGGAGTCTGGAGGAGGAGGATAGAGGAGCATGATTGAGTTGTGAACTTGTGAACATCTGAATGCAGACTGCGGCACCTTCAAATCAATATGGAAAATAAGATGAAGACAGTGCTGATGATGGACTTATTGTGATTAGTTGATTAGAGTTTTGTTGTGGTAAAAGTAGCAAAACAAAGAAAGACACACAGGAATAAAAGTGAATAAGTACGAAAAAAAGGAAGTAATTTTCAGTCCTTGTTGTCAGGGAAGCAGAGCTCGTCCTCCAAGTCTATGAATTGAGACGGGAGTAGGTCTGGTGACCGAGAAGAACTTCCGTCGTCGTCATCACGTAAGTCGGTGTCCTCTTCTTCCTGCGTGCATTCACGTATTTTGTAATCGGCTGGTATGAAGTGCTGATTCATCTTGATTATTGTTAACCTCTCCACATTTTTGGGCAAAAGGCGGGTCCTTTTTGAAGTAACAATGGTACCAGCAGCACTGAAAACACGTTCAGAAGACACACTTGCGAGTGGGCAAGACAAATAATTTAGAGCCAGGTTGGTGATCAGTGGCCATTTTGAGCTTTTCGTATACCAATATCCCAGTGGGTTCTCATCATGACAGACCTCTGTTGGGTCATCCAGATAGGCCTGCGCCACCGACTCAAGGTTCTCCAGGGTTGATCCACTTTGCGTACCATCTCCGACCTTTTCATCAGTGGACCGAGCTAACCCTTGCTGAGTTAGCCAATCCCCTAACGACAATAGTTGTTTGCGGCCTGGTGCAGGTGAGGGTGATGATATGGTTGCTGGTGTCATTAACGGCTGTGAGGGAAAGTGACTCCCTTCGGCCACGGATTGAGAAGTGGAACTTGACGCCGGATGGCCTGCTGATTCAGTACTTGTACTTGTGCTGTCTCCTTGAATGTTCTGCCGCTCTCTTTCGAACCGAGTGGCTGACACAGCTAGCCAATGTTTGTACTTTGAAACTTCTGCTTCCGAAAAAGGAAAGAAAGTATTGGTGGGCAGTGCCTTTTTATACCGTGGATCAAGAATAGTGGCACGAATGTAATGTTGTTCTGTATGTATCTTTTGAAACCTTTCATTGTCAAGTAGGCGCCATAATAACTTCTGCGCCAAACCATATGCTTCTCGCTTTTCACCATCATCTCGGAACGTGGAAGGCACCTCCTTCAGTTGGTGCTCTAGCATGCGCAACAATGGGATAGCTTTGGTCAAAGGACAGTCCTCCCTGCTGACTTCACGCGTGAAGAGCTCAAGAGGAGGAAGCATGTGTGTCAGGCTTGCAATTAGCTTCCATTCCTCCAACTTTAGCCTCATCTCAATGTGAGTAGAACCCAGTTTATAGACATACTCATTTATTACCTCCCACTGCTCAGACAGACGCTCAAGCATGTAAAAGGTTGAGTTCCAACGTGTTGCCACCTCCTGGTTTAGTCCTTTGACTGGCAGTTTACGTTCATATTGAAGGCTCCTCAGCTGCTTCCGGGCCTTCAAAGAATGGTTGAAATGGGTACAGGTTTTTCGGCAGGGGGTCAGTACATTGACGACTGGCTCTTCTGTTTTCAAGAAGGCTTGCACCACGATGTTAATACTGTGCGCCAAACACGGCACTCTGAAATAGCCACCGTTGTCCATGGCCTTAACTATATTACTGCCATTATCTGTGGAAACATAACCAACTGTGCGGTTTCTTGGATGCAGCCATTCATTGACCTTCCTGTTAAACTCCTCCAAAAGGTTAGGTGCAGTGTGAGATTTCTCCATGGCAAACATGACTACTGTTGCATGTTTGCGAGTAGCTTGAAAAACTTCCTCCGTGTCAACATCTTTGTGTTTTAACTGTCTTTCGACCCCTGCAAAAGAGACCCAGTGTGCAGTGATGCACATGTAATCAAGGGCTTGGCAACTGGTCCACATGTGTGTTGTCATGTGGATAGTGTGAACAGCAATCTTCAGAATAGCTGCGCCAATCACCTCCAGCACATCTTGATGTAGTGCTGGAACAGTAACCCTTGCAAAATAGTACCGGCTAGGAACCTTCCATTTAGGGCAGACTGTTGCCACCAATTCACAAAAACCAACCCCTTCCACGAAAGAGAAAGGGAGAAGGTCCAGCGCTAGCATTTTAGCCAGCTTTGCGTTATAGAGACGCACCATTGGGTGGTTGCGTTCAAATGGCGGATCCGACCAAAACATGCTGCTAATGGTGCGCTGGACTGTTTTACGTGATGATGATGATGATGATGATGCAGACTTCAAACCAGTTAGGCTCATTGATTTACTTTTTTGCATTGGTGTGTGTCCCAGATTCTTAGTGTGCCTTATACATGTTGCAGGGGTAGAGGGTGTGGGCGCTACCACTGCAGTGCTGCTGCCAGGGGTACTGTGAGTACCTTCTTTACTTCCCCCCTGCACGATCAGCCTCTCATCATCATCAGATGCAATATCAAGGGATACATTTTGATTTGTATTGGCTTCATCGATGTCACTTAGGTGCTTATACCACTGGATAGGGTGGTGTTTTTTGAGATGACCTCTCTGGCCTCCGGTACCATAGTTGGTACCAAGCTTACCCCGACTAACTGATACTTTACAAATTGAACAAACAACCATGTTTTCTGCCTTTTTGCTAACAGTAAAGAAGTCCCAAACTGGGTACAGGAGATGTCTGCTGGTGGTGCAGGAGCTACTTTGACTTCCAATGCCAGATGAAGTGTAGGTTGTGCGTGGCTGAATTTTTTCCTGTAGTTGACTTACAGCACCACTACTTGAGGTAAGGGGGGTCGAGCTGGATGGAGGTCCCTGCCGGCCCTTCTGACGAGAAAATATGGAAGCTGTAGGTCGTGTTGGTGTTGTAGTTAACTGCGTTGGTGGTGGTACCACCAGTGCCGCGCCGCCCACATCCTGCTCAGCAGCCATTCGGGCTAGGGTTAAAATGTTTGTCTGCTGCATGCCCGCTGTGGCTGGAGTGACATCTGTGATGACTGGGTCATCATCAGACTCTTCATCAGCAGCAGAAGGCATCACTTCTTGTTCATCGTCAGCAACCATAAGTCGAAGCCTTGCGGGAATCTTCCTTTTCGGCTTAGCTACATTTGTCGGCTCATGGCGTGCCTCACTGTCAGACTGCATTGGTGGGTTCCAATCAGGATCAAGGTCATCAGAATGAAGGGGGCTTGAAGAAGAACTTGTAGTAGTAGCAGCCCTCCTTAACCTTTTTCTTGCTGGGGATCTGGAAGACAATGGATCATCCTCAGGAGGAGTGGCTTCCTCAGATGATTCTTCCACTTGAATATCAATTTCCTGATGTGCCCCTACTTCTGGAGGGACAAGCGTTGTAGGCAGTTGTGCCGCTCCATGAACCTCTAGTGGCACCTCTCCATGCACCTCTACTTGCGCCTCTCCTTGTGCATGTACTTGCGCCTCTCCTTGCCCATGTACTTGCGCCTCTCCGTGCCCATGTACTTGCGCCTCTCCTTGCCCATGTACTTGCGCCTCTCCTTGCCCATGTACTTGCGCCTCTCCTTGCCCATGTACTTGCGCCTCTCCTTGCCCATGTACTTGCGCCTCTCCTTGCCCATGTACTTGCGCTTGTACTAGTTGCACTTGTGGTTGTCGTTGCGGCTGTGATTGTTGGACACTCGCCAGCTGAGTTACACCCGGCGTTGATTGGATGGTACTTTCTTGTGATGAGCCAACATCACTGGTCGATGGTGATTGAACAACCAAAGTAGCTGCCGCAGCAGCACTCATGGTCTTGGACCTAACTTGGCGTGGTGGCACTGACCCCAATGAGGCGGAGGTGCTGCTTCCAGCTTGGTCCCCGCCGGACACCGCTGCTGCTGCAGGCGTAGTTTTTTTTCTCCCAAAAAAGGTGTCGGTGGGCACACCCGTCTCCTTGGTAGGTGGTGCCACTTGCTTCTTCTGCTCCTTTTTACTGGCAGTGGCACTGGCAACTTTCTTTGCTGAGGCGCTACGGCCACCTTTCTTTGGGCCCATCTTCTTCAGATGTCAGAACAGCAGGCCGCAGTTGCACAAGTTGCAGAGTTGTCTTGTCTGTGGCCACACGTGACGTCGCGTGACATTGTGCTGCACACACCACTGCAGGACTTCTTCCTGGCACTGTGTCGTAGTTTGACAGCGATTAAGTTGAGCGTTAGCAAAAGACATCCGAGTTCTGACTGTTATCTTGACGTTTAGCGGCGTCCATTTTGGATTCATGGCAGCCATTTTGTCGGCCACATGCTGCCTCGTGTCGACCATGTGCGTTGTCCTACCTTTCTGCTCATGGCCTTTTGAATCTGCCCGGCAATATGCTAATAATAGCATCTCTGTGTTTTGCTGCTGACCGTTAGGGTCCACATCTGCTAATGGTTAGCCCTAGATTGGAATGTGTTAGCCGAGACCCCAAGACTGTTGACTCCTCCCACTGATCGATTGTGCTTCTCGATATTACCTTGTATGGTCATAAAATGTGCTCTTGTGTCCTGTACCGCCCTCTTTTTAGCCCCTGTGTGGGTATAAATAAACCATGTGTCTGGTAGCCCTTGGTGCTACTTCTCATAGTGCCGAAGGGTACTGTCTGAACTTTAGCACCACTTCATGAAGTGTAATAAATTCTATGTTTTGCAATTCCAGTTTCCGTGCCAACTTTTTCCTTTGGGTCTGAGGACTTTGTGCGCAGAAGGGCGAACCCCTTGCACTAGCAGGCCTGGCTGAGGCCTGCACGACAAATTGGCGCCCGGCACGTGGGGCTCATCGGCGACTCGGATGCCCGAAGGATTGGTCGTGACTGTCATGAATCTTACTAGCATCACACTCTTGCCATGCACTTTAATAAGATTCCAGTGAGACCCCTTTTATAGGGAATAACACAAGACTTTCTCCTTTCTTCCTTTCTTGAAAAAACCCACCCCTGTCCCGTGCAACCAGCACTCCAGTTAGTCGTGTATGTTGTGTATTAATGCCAGTATTTGTTATTTGTTTCACTTTGCTGTCCTTGCTGTAAATTTCATGTTGTAAATCTCATATGACACACATTTCACGTTGCAGTATTAATGAGAAAAGAGAAGAACTGACCTCTGGGCAATTTAGAGGAAAAGCGGCAAAACTGGAAAGCAGACAAAAAGTGACACGTTTAAACTTGCACGCGCGTCTATAAGGAAATGCCCTCACGCTGTGTAAAGTTAACATAACGTAAGGGCAAAGGCGACGCATACATCTTCTGGAAACTTCCTGGGGTGTGGCAGGGCTATAAAAGTCACACCCAGGAGTCTAGAATGTGCTTAGTTTTCAGTTTCCAGCCTCGGGAGAGCATCGCGTCTGAAGTCTTCCGTTTTGAAAACCTTGAACAGGAATCCAGGCCTGCATCTCCGGTGACTCATCTGGAAATCTTCCCAGCTCTGATTCCTCTTTGACACAGAAAAGCTAAGTAACATTTAATGTTTTAAGGAAAAGACAGGCGCCCAACGCTAGCGAAGAATAATTTTTGGACATTCAATTCTTGAAGGAAAATCGAACTTGCATTATTTTTTGGGACTTAATTCTTGAGATTTAAAACGGACATAGTTGTAAGCACTATGAAAAAAGCCATGATGTTTCTAAAATGTGTTTTAGTGAGAAATTCTTTAGACAGGTTGTTTTAGAATTTGTGCAAGCAATCTTTTTATCCCAATAAGTGAGAAGTCGACAGAACAACTACAGGGGAATGTTAAGTGAGTACATTAAAGGGCAGAGTTGATTTTTATGTGACCATTCATAAGGAAAGTGCAAATTATTTCTTTTGTTGTTTTATGCAGAACTATTTACAAGCAATCTAAAAGTTCGAGGGCGGACAGTTCAACTTCCTTTGGACATCTCTTCACAAAGACATCACCCCAAGACGACTTCCAGGATGCGAAGCCAAGTCTAGTAGATCGCAGGTAGGAGTTTATATTAAACGCAGAACCAAGTAAAGAAAGGTCTAAGAAAGAATAAGAAAGGACAAGGTCTAAGGATTTTCTTGTTGCTTCGCAGGTCGACTACAAGAACATAATAGCGTCAGATTCCGGCCTCTCTCCCTAACCTTTATCCATCACCCTAGTGTACAGAAAGAGACCACAGGTTGTAAGGTAGGGTTCTGGGAGTTTGGTCCATAGCGTCTCTGCAAAACCTATCAAAGCACCTTACAGGTAAGGGATAGAGAGATCACAGGTAAGAGTGCTTTGATCAATCTGACAGAAGACTAAGCCCACGGAAAAAGTTTTGCCTAGACGCCATGGACGAAACTTCGCAGGTAACTCTGCAGGAGATAGCTGCAGTGTTAATGGAGATCAGATCCGAAAATGCAGAATTAAGAAGAGACGTAACTGCAATTCAGGGTAGATTACAGGCTCCTAGTCCCTCAACTTGGACTTTCTCCTCAGATAAAAAATCCAATATTAAACCTCCGGATTTTCAGCCAACCATGCAAACCTTGTATGGGGGGAACACAACGTCTGACCCTTCGTCTAGCACTCAGATTCAGGTTGTTACCCCAATTTCAGTACCTTTAGCACCTCCAGAGAGATTCTATGGAGACTGTAATAAATTTACAATATTTTTGAATCAATGTCAATTGCATTTTGTGGCAAAACCCACGGCCTTTCCTGATGATTCTTCCAAAGTGGCTTTCATTTTATCTTATTTAGGAGGTGATGCCGCTTTATGGTCCGTACCATATGTGGAGAGAAATGATCCGCTCCTAAATGATTTGAGACGGTTTAAAAGAGCCATGAAAAAATTATTTGCTAAACATGTATTCGTTCAGACAGCTGATCACGAACTACTTAATTTGAAACAGGGCTCTTCAGATCTTTTACATTATATTTCAACCTTTAATAGACTCGTCATAGAAGCAGAGTGGCCTGAAGAAAAGAGAATTTCTTTGTTCTATCGTGGTTTGCGTGATGACTTGAAGGCTATGATTACACAAATCTTAGACCCACCCACCGATTGTGAGGATTTTATCGATCTAGTTGTAAAACTCAATCATAGAATTTCTGAGAGAAAGGGGGAAAAAGGCAAGTCAGATTTCACGATGATGGTTTTTAAGGAAAGAGGAATCTCGAAAACAGAACCCTCTGCGGCTAGATTAGACCCAGTAGAACCTATGCAAATAGGGACTGTGAGAGGGCCTCTTTCCAAAGATGAGAGGGAGAAACGTAGGAAATTAAACCAGTGCATGTACTGTGGGAAATCTGGACATTTCATAAAAGACTGCCCTACCCGACCTGTAAGACCTAAGATAAAAACTTCTGAGATAGCAGCCATGCAGCAGTCGGAAAACTAGGAAACTCGTTAGACAATGAGGTCAATCTATCGAGTGCACATACTAGTTTGGCCTCTCTAACTCCAACTGCCACTCATTGTCATCTTAGTATGCGAGTTCTCCTTCAATCATTGGAAGATAAAAATCGATCTTGGTCTATAGATGCTTTAATAGATTCTGGAGCAACTGGCAATTTTATCGATACTCAACTATTCAATAAGCTAGGACTACAAAAAGTTGTAAAAAACTCTCCAGAAAATGTTAGAGCGGTAGACGGAAAAGAACTCACTTCTGGACCAATCCAACATCATTCTGAGAAATTGATCATGACTTGTGCACAGAAACATATAGAGGAAATAACTTTTGACATAATTGACGCTCCTCAATTTGGTTTGATTTTGGGCATCCCTTGGTTAGTGCTTCATAATCCATATATTGATTGGACTAATAGAAGTATATTATTTAAATCAGATTTTTGTCATGCCAAGTGTTTCCAACAGTACCCAGGTTCTGAGTTGTTGATACAAGGTTACGATTTCCCTAAGAATTCCAAAAGTGTTTTGTTAGTTGCTGGAGTTCCTGAAGAATATCAAGATCTTGTAGAAGTCTTTGATAAAAAAAAAGGCAAACACCTTGCCCCCTCATAGGGATTTTGATTGTCAGATAGATTTAGTTCCTGGGGCAACTTTACCTTGTAGTCGCATTTATGCGCTGACTGAGAAGGAAAATGAGCATTTACGCAACTATCTAGATGAATATCTGGAAAACGGATTTATAAGACACTCCAAATCTCCGGTCTCTTCTCCCCTCTTTTTTATTCCAAAAAAGGGAGGAGAATTGCGCTCGTGCATTGACTATAGAGCTAATAACAATGTGACAGTAAAAAATAGATATCCATTACCTCTAATACCCACACTTCTGGATCAAATCAAGGATGCCACTATTTATACAAAACTGGATTTGCGAGGAGCATATCATTTGGTACGAGTCCGAGAGGGAGATGAATGGAAAACAGCATTTTGTACAAAATTTGGATTGTATGAATATCAGGTGATGCCTTTCGGACTCTGCAATGCTCCAGCCGCATTCCAGTTCTTTATAAATGAAGTGTTACGAGATTTTCTGGATATCTGTTGTATCGTCTATATTGATGATATACTCATCTATTCAAGAGAAAAGTCTGAGCATGTAAAGCAAGTACGAGCCATTCTTCAACAGCTTTTACAAAATTCTTTATTTGTAAAATTAGAAAAGAGTCTGTTTCATGTTACCACTGTAGACTTTTTGGGATACATTCTTAGTCTGGCAGGGATAGAAATGGATCCCAAAAAAGTTCAAGCAATTATAGATTGGCCGAGTCCCACATCAGTGAAACAAGTCCAAAGTTTTTTGGGATTTGCAAATTTCTATAGACGATTCATAAACAATTTCTCTCAAAAGGTAACTCCTATCACGAAATTGTTAAGAAAAAATGTGAAATTTGAATGGTCTTCAGAGACAGAATTGGCCTTTCAGGATTTAAAAGATCAATTCATAACAGCTCCCATTTTGAAACATCCTGATCCTTCTCAACCATTTATAGTGGAAGCTGATGCCTCTCAATTTGCGATAGGAGGCATTTTATCTCAAAGGAGTAAGCATACCGGACAAATGCATCCAATTGCATACTTTTCCAAAAAACTATCCCCCACTGAACAAAATTATGCCATAGCAGATAGAGAGTTATTGGCCATAAAAGCTGTATTCAAAGAATGGCGACACTACTTGCTAGGGGCTCGTTATCCAGTAACTATCTATACTGATCATAGAAATTTGCAGTCCCTTAGATCTGCTAAAGCTTTGTCTCCTCATCAATTGCGTTGGACTCTGTTCTTTAATGATTATGATTTTATTATCACTTATCGACCTGGTAAAGAAAATAACAAAGCTGATGCATTATCCAGAATAGGTATAAGTGATGATTTAAATGCCAAAAAAGAAACTGTTCATTCAATAATTCCGGCGGAACGCTTTCAAATAGGACAAATTGATTCTGAAGTCTTGTTGGATATAGAAAAAGTCCTAGGAAATCAATCAAAAGAAGAATGGCTTAAGGACTACCCATTATTACAATGGAAAGACAATATATTATGTATGAATGACCAGGTGTTTGTTCCTAATGAATCCTTACAGGAAAAGGTGTTACAAATGTATCATGATTCAGTTTTGTCAATTCATCCAGGAGTAACAAAAATGTACCAGCTAATTAAAAGACGGTTTTGGTGGCCAACTATGCTCAAAGATGTTCAAAAATATGTTGAAACTTGTGCAATCTGTAGCCAAAACAAAGCAACTCATCAATCTCCACATGGTTTACGTTTGCCCATGCCTATCCACTTCAACCATGGCACACTGTATCCCTTGACTTCATTGTAGAATTGCCTCGTACTAGGTCTGGATTTACCATCATCTTAACTGTAGTAGACCATTTTTCTAAATACGCGCATTTTATTCCTCTAAAAAAACTTCCTACTGCTGTTGAGTTAGCCCACATTTTTGTAATGCAGATAGTTAAACTACATGGTATACCTTCGGTAGTACTCTCTGACAGGGGCTCTCAGTTTATATCCCGATTTTGGCAAAATTTAGGAAAGTCGCTGAACATGGAAGTGCGATTATCGTCTAGTTATCACCCACAAACTGACGGATTAACAGAACGCACAAATCAAACAATTGAACAATTCCTACGATGTTTGATGGCCACTTGTGAACAGGAATGGTCAGATATCTTATGGGCTACAGAATTCGCTTACAACAACTCTGACCATTCCTCAATTGGTATGTCTCCTTTTTTCTGTGTACATGGTTTTCATCCAAAAGATTTCCTAGGTGTAGGTAAAAAAGAAACTGACACTCCAGCAGTCACTGATTATGTAAATCAATTGGTTTCGATTCAACAGAAAGCTCAACAACATTTGCTTCATGCAAAGGAGACTCAAAAGAAATTTGCGGATAGACACCGTTCTAAACCACCACTTTATTCAATAGGTGACAGGGTTTGGTTGTCCACAAAAAATTTAAAATTAAAATGCAATAAAGCCTTTCGTCCACGATTCATTGGTCCTTTCACTGTTGAGAAAGTTCTAAATCCTGTCAGCTTGAAATTGAAATTGCCAACTACTTATCGAATTCATCCTGTGTTTCATGTCTCTCTACTTAAACCATTCAATCCAGAAACCAGATTGTTAAGTCAACCTCCTGAGGTAGAAGTAGATGGTATACCAGAATATGAGGTTAAAGCAGTACTTGATTCCAAAAGAATAAGAGGCAAACTGTTCTATCTTGTAGATTGGAAGGGTTACGGTCCTGAAGATCACTCTTGGGAGCCTCTTGCTAATTTGAAAAATTCTCCTCAGTGCTTAAAAACCTTTCATAATAAACACCCAGAAAAACCAAAACCAGTTCCCACGGTATTAGGGGGGATTCTACGGGGAGGGTACTGTCATGAATCTTACTAGCATCACACTCTTGCCATGTACATTAATAAGATTCCAGTGAGACCCCTTTTACATGGGATAACACAAGACTTTCTCCTTTCTTCCTTTCTTGAAAAAAACCACCCCTGTCCCGTGCAACCAGCACTCCAGTTAGTGGTGTATGTTGTGTATTAATGCCAGTATTTGTTATTTGTTTCACTTTGCTGTCCTTGCTGTAAATTTCATGTTGTAAATCTCATATGACACACATTTCACGTTGCAGTATTAATGAGAAAAGAGAAGAACTGACCTCTGGGCAATTTAGAGCAAAAGCGGCAAAACTGGAAAGCAGACAAAAAGTGAGACATTTAAACTTGCATGCGCGTCTATAAGGAAATGCCCTCACGCTGTGTGAAGTTAACACAACGTAAGGGCAAAGGCGACGCATGCATCTTCTAGAAACTTCCTGGGGTGTGGCAGGGCTATAAAAGCCACACCCAGGAGTCTAGAAGGTGCTTAGTCTTCAGTTTCCAGCCTCGGGAGAGCATCGCGTCTAAAGTCTTCCGTTTTGAAAACCTTGAACAGGAATCCAGGCCTGCATCTCCGGTGACTCATCTGGAAATCTTCCCAGCTCTGATTCCTCTTTGACACAGAAAAGCTAAGTAACATTTAATGTTTTAAGGAAAAGACAGGCGCCCAACGCTAGCGAAGAATATTTTTTGGACATTCAATTCTTGAAGGAAAATCGAACTTGCATTATTTTTTGGGACTTAATTCTTGAGAATTAAAACGGACATAGTTGTAAGCACATGAAAAAAGCCATGATGTTTCTAAAATGTGTTTTAGTGAGAAATTCTTTAGACAGGTTGTTTTAGAATTTGTGCAAGCAATCTTTTTATCCCAATAAGTGAGAAGTCGACAGAACAACTACAGGGGAATGTTAAGTGAGTACATTAAAGGGCAGAGTTGATTTTTATGTGACCATTCATAAGGAAAGTGCAAATTATTTCTTTTGTTGTTTTATGCAGAACTATTTACAAGCAATCTAAAAGTTCAAGGGCGGACAGTTCAACTTCCTTTGGACATCCCTTCACAAAGACATCACCCCAAGACGACTTCCAGGACGCGAAGCCAAGTCTAGTAGATCGCAGGTAGGAGTTTATATTAAACGCAGAACCAAGTAAAGAAAGGTCTAAGAAAGAATAAGAAAGGACAAGGTCTAAGGATTTTCTTGTTGCTTCGCAGGTCGACTACAAGAACATAATAGCGTCAGATTCCGGCCTCTCTCCCTAACCTTTATCCATCACCCTAGTGTACAGAAAGAGACCACAGGTTGTAAGGTAGGGTTCTGGGAGTTTGGTCCATAGTGTCTCTGCAAAACCTATCAAAGCACCTTACAGGTAAGGGATAGAGAGATCACAGGTAAGAGTGCTTTGATCAATCTGACAGTGATGAAGGTTCGGAACTTCACCGAGGACGCGATCGTTGCCAGATAAGACCCGTGTCTTGGCATCCAAGGTGTTTCTTCCATGCTTTCCGATCCGACCATCCAGGCGGCGCCGGTCCTCGACTGAGATCTCTTCTGCTGGTCTGCCGTGCAGTGACCGTTTGGTCGAATTTAGAACTTGGCAGTTGGAATCTGGACAGCCTATGATTGGTAAGAGCCGTTTTGCAGCGCCTGTTGTAGGTTTTGGCCTTTGGAGTGCCACGTATGATAAGGACGTTTATCGTGGCACATTTGACTTTGGGATAGACTTGTCTACTTTGATTGTTTGATATGATTTGATTGTGTATATATGCGTTGCAACACATATAGGCAGACATAGCATGGAGTTTCTTTTCTCCGCTTTGATTTGTATAGCGCAACGTACTAAGAAAGTACCTTAAGCGCTCTTTCCCTATAGTAGTGTATATCTTGCACTATTTTTGAGCATGTCTGTTTGTCGCGCACTTCGAAAGATGTGCTGCTTGTTTGGTGGTACCAGTTTACGACTTGAGGAATCGCAGCCGGCTCCCCCTTCGAGGGGACTCCTAATCGAGATATGTATGTGAAGTTCGGTCTTTCTGCCATAATGTACAGCACATTGTGGCACAAATACACCAAAAAGGATTCTGAGTTGCGTTGGCCATTGTATGGGTCGTTTGATGCGCGAAAGGTTGAATATGTGGAGCGCTGTTTGTTCGAGCGAAAGTCTAGGCGTGATATGTTTGAGAGTTTGCGAATGTGAGAGAAAGAAGTACGGCAGCAAGAGAAGCGTGAGCAAGCGTTGATTGAAAAAGAACAGCGAAAGACTGTGTATGAAAAAGCGCTGGAATTAAGAAAGAAAGAAGTGAAAGAATTACAGGAGCGAGAGGAGAAAGAACGCAGGTTAAAGATATCTGGCCAATATCCTGTTCGTCAGCCTCTCTATACTGTCCTTAATAAACCACAAGATGATTTTTTGTTATTAGATCTACCTCCACCTCCGTATGCCATCCCGTCCGCTCCGTCCGGGGATGATGAGGATTCTGATTCGGGACAACAGAAAACGCGGGACACCCGATCTATGTTGCCAGCTGAACGCTCGGCCCAAATCAGACAAGCTGCTCGTAAAGCATTATGTAGCACTGATTCTGCTTCCGATCTTTTTGCTAGTATAAAGGATTGGTCTGAAAGGGAACAGATATATTTTACTTCGGCATTTGCTGATGAAGTTGTGGAAATGTATCAAAAATATTCCCCAACATTGGAATCTGCTGATATTGCAAATGATCATAAACAGTTACGTGATGGTCTTTTTGTTTTTTCCCAGGTGGAAGACATGATTAGACGACTGGTTAAAATACGGAATGAGGCGCGATATCTGAAAGAGCAGAAAAAGGCTGCGGATGCCATTCCACAGACTAATCCGCCCGGAGAGACGATACGTTCTATCGTCGTGACAGATAAGATAATACCAGTTATCAAACCTATGCGGGAAGCTGCGCCTTTGTATGTTCCTCCTAAAGGAGCGGGTGATAATGATGATAAAACTTCTGTCGATGCTAAGGGATATTTTATTTATAATTGGGTATACACTCCCTGGAATAGAGCAGATGTAATGGCGCATAAAAATGCGTTGCCTGATCCACGTAAAAACCCAGCTGCCTTTTATGAAGAAGTTGAGGGTGCTTTAAATTCTTGTGTCATGACTTTATGTGATATAGATTTGTTTTTCGGTCTCATTTTGCCCCCAGATATGTGGAGGATCGTTCGTAAAATTGATGATCGCGCTGTTCTTGGTGCCAAATGGAAGGAGATAGAGCGCACAGATGCGGATAAAGAGCCCACCCAAAAACCGCATCAGCTAATATTAGATCTTCCTGCAGCTATTTTGACTAAGCTTAAAACGATTATTCCCCCTAAAATGATTGATTGGACTGTTTTAGCGTCCTGTAAACAAAAGACAGATGAATCGGTTTCTGATTTCTTTACTCGTTTTGAGGAAGCTTTTCATGATTTTAGCGGTCAGTCCCTAAACAGACATTTGTTTGTTGACAAATATGTTTCGAATTTGTTACCCGGCATAGCAAGCCGCCTAAAAGCTAGTGAAAGTTCTTGGACTATGTCCTCTCCGGCCTCTGTTTTGACGATGGCTCAGTATTATGAGCACCAAGAGGCGGAGGCGAAGGGGACCGAGGACAAGAAATCAAAAGAGTTCAAAACAAAAGTTATGTTGGCCCAAGTGTATGGTTCACCTTCTAGAGATTATGATAGGGGCCCCGATAGAAATTATGACAGAGGTGGACGACCGCCTCCCAATACTCCCTTTGGGCATTTGGATGTGTCTTCAAATCAATGCGCATATTGTAAGCAGATTGGCCATTGGGCGCGTTATTGCCCAGTGTTACGTTCTCAGCAGGATGCTAGGGGGCGGGGTCAAGGGAGAACTGGTTCAGGTTTCTTGGTGCCTCGAGGTAACACGAATGATCGCGCCCGATCCGACATGAATGCACGCCCACAGCAGAGGCAGAACACATTCGATAGGCGAAATCAATGTCAAATCTCTGATTATGTTCAGCCTGATTGGTACGATTCTGCTCATGCATAGGATTGCATAGGATGGGGTAAGGAATCAGTTGAAGTTCCAGTAGATCAGACGGGTCCCTATGTTACAGCACATGTTTTGGGCTCTACTGATCGCTTTCTGGTCGATACAGGAGCTACACGTAGCGCTTTGTCTAAACAATTGGTTCCGAGGGATCCCCTGTCTGGCACAACCATTACTTCGATAGGTTTTGATGGAACACCTTCCCTTAGCCCATTGTCCCAGCCACTTCCATTCTATGTTGATAAATTCAATGCTCCATGTCCATTTTTGCTTTCCCCTAATACTCCAGACAATATTTTGGGCCTTGATATGTTAAAGTATTTTAGAGCTACTAAACGATGTTTTCCTGAAGGGGTGCGAGTTATTTTGAATGATAATTACACTGAAATTGACAGAATTTGCCTGGTTAAGGAAGACATTGCATTAGCCTTGCTTCCTGAATCTTTATGGGCTACCTCAGACACTGATGTGGGTCACATGACTATTCCTCCGATCCAGATTAGTGTCAAAGAGGGAGCTGTGTTGCCTCGTTTGCCACAATATCGCATTTCACAGGAGGGAGAAGAGGCACTCATAAGAATTGTACATGATCTGATACGAGTTGGGGTTGTTGAGGAAGTCCCATACAATGTTTGCAATAGCCCGATTCTTCCGATTTTGAAGAGAGACACTGACACACGAGTTTACAGATTTATTATTGATTTAAGAGAAGTCAATAAGATAGTGATACCGCAATACCCTGTGGTTTCTGACATTACGACACTTCTTACTTTAGTCCCCCCAACTGCTACTACATTCACTGTGATTGACTTGAAGAATGCTTTCTTTTCGATCCCTATTCATCCTGATAGCCGATATTTGTTCGGTTTCACTTTGAATAATCGATCGTATAGATTTTGTAGAGTTCCTCAGGGCTATTCTGAAAGTCCGAGTATTTACAGCCAAGCATTGAAGAGGGAACTTGATTCTTTCGTACTGGTCGAAGGTGTGGCTCTCATACAATATGTCGATGACATCTTGTTGGCAGCCGACACTCCAGAGCAGTGTGAAAAATTTACCTTATCGTTGCTTTCCTTTCTTGCTACACATCATCACAAAGTCTCTCGAAAGAAGCCGCAGTACTGTAGACCAAAGGTAACCTACTTGGGTCACCTTTTGTCTAAGGAGGGACGTGCATTGACATCAGATCGCATACAAGCAATTTTAGACACGCCAGTTCCTACCACACAGAAAGCAGTACGTGCATTTTTGGGTCTTACTTCGTTTTGTAGACAGTGGATTTTAGGATTTTCACACATTGTTAAGCCCCTGTTAGCACTTTTGACGAAAGATACCCCAGTACCTCTTCCATGGACAGATGAATGTGAAAGTGCTTTTCGACAGTTACGACAAGCCCTTTGTTCAGCACCAATGTTAGGTACACCAGACTATACAAAGATTTTCACACTCTACGTGCACGAAAAAGATGGTTGTGCATTATCAGTGTTGGTCCAGTTACATGGCGATAAGCAACGCCCGTGTGCATATTTCTCTGCAGTCCTTGACCCTGTTGCTAGAGCATTACCTGGATGCTTCCGTTCAGTTGCAGCAACAGCAGTGTCCATCCGACAGAGTGAAGGGATAGTTTTGTCACACAAATTGTTAGTGCTAGTGCCGCATGCTGTTGAGGCCCTTTTGAATCAGACAAAGACGCAGCACTTGACTAGCGCTCGTCTTACAGGATATGAACTGACATTACTAGCCCCCTACATTACATTGAAGAGATGTGCAACTCTGAACCCAGCCACATTGTTGCCATATCCGGTGACTCAGTCTCAGTCACAAGAAACGCACAATTGTATTTTTCTGACTGAAGAACAGACAAAGGGTCGTATTGATTTACAGGATACGCCCCTTTCAGATGTAGATGGTAAATTGTGGGTTGATGGGTCTTGTTTGAAATTGCCAGATGGTACAACCTCAGCCGCGTATGCTATTACCACGCTTGAGACAGTAGTGGAGACAGCTCGCATACCACAGAAATCGGCTCAAGCAGCTGAATTGATAGCACTGACGTGAGCATGTGAGCTCAGTGCTGGCTTGTGTGTTAACATATACACAGATAGCCGCTATGCTTTTGGAGTAGCACATGATTTTGGCCTACTCTGGAAGGAAAGAGGCTTTCTTACATCTCATGGAATACAGATAATGCATGGAGATTTAGTGCAAAATCTCTTAACTGCATTGACGCTGCCGAAGAAAATTGCCATAGTGAAGTGCAGTTCGCATAAGAAAGTCACAGGCAAAATTGGACAGGGAAATGCTTTTGTAGACCGAATAGCACGTGAGACTGCAATGCAGAGGAATACCACTTCTATGTATGTAGTGAAGTCACAAGCTGAAAGATGGCACGATGCTAGGCAGGAAGTGCAAGAGATACAGAAGACAGCTTCTGACAAAGAACGTGAACAGTGGTCCAAAGAAGGAGAGTTAGATGATGAAGGTTGTTGGAGAAATGAGCAGATGGATCGATGGAAGCTGCCTATAGCTTTCGTGCAACCTATGGTTCAGATGGCGCATGGGGTAGCACATGTTGGAGCTTTTGCAATAACGAAAATGCTTACTCAGGTTTGGGAGTATCCAGAGATTGCCAACACAGCTAAGAGAATAGTACAGTCCTGCTTAATTTGTTTGCAATATAATCCCGGTAAGGGGACACGAGTTCCATCTGGAGGGTTTGTCACACCAACCGCACCTTTTGAAGTCCTGCAAATGGACTATATTCAGCTTGAGCGGTGTAATAATTTGAAGTATGTCCTAGTGGTGGCCTGTGCCTTCAGTAAATGGATTGAGGCATACCCTACGAAAGATAATACGGCTATTACTACTGCTAAGGTGCTATTGAAGGAGTTCTTCCCGAGGTTTGGTGTTTGCAGACTTTTATGGAATGATAACGGACCTCATTTTGTCCGGGAAGTTATCAAATATGTCCTGAAAGGATTGGGTATTAAGCAGAAGTTTCATGCTGTGTTCCATCCACAATCTGGAGGATTGGTGGAGAGGTATAATGGTACTCTCAAGCTCAAACACGAGAAATTTCAAGCCTCCACGAATCTGACTTGGCCAGATGCGCTGCCATTAGCATTGCTGTCCATTAGATCAGTACCACATTCTAGGACGGGTCTTACCCCGTATGAGGTGGTATTCGGGCGGCCAATGAATATTTGGGGAGTTCCGAAACCAAGTTCTGTGTATGACGTACCTTGTGTTTTAATGAATGACTATTTGGCACAATTAACTGACAGCTTGGTTTCTATTCATCAACAGGTTCGAGAAGCGCTCCCTGATAAATCCCAAGGTGAAGGCCATGAACTCCGTCCCGGAGATTTTGTCATGCTGAAAGTTTTCGAGAGGTCAAGCAGCTTAGAACCAAGGTGGCGTGGACCAGAGCAGGTACTCCTCGCCACGAGAACAGCAGTCAGAGTCACCAATAAGAAGAATTGGGTCCATAGTACCCACTGCCGGAAGGTCCTGCCGACCCTAGTGGAACCTGCTGTGCTGACCGATCATCGAGAGATCTTGACTACGGAGAAAGGCCCTGCTGTATCACCTGACGGATCTGCGGAGTTCTTCCCGGACCAGACGACTTCTGGAAAAGCACGCTATGATTTGAGATCGAGAAAAGTAGCTTGAGGTTTTTGTTACGAGACTGGTTGAGCAACCGCTCTGGGTAGTGGAAAAGGAGAGCCGATATGACAAGGGAGGGGGATCAGCCCTGCGTAGTGTAGTGACACCTGTCTTGGTCTGTGGCGAAGAAACCAACGTCTGCCCAGAGTAAAGAGCTCATGGACTATTTTTGGTTTTTCTATTTTTTAGTTTTGAAAATTTAGCTTTGCGACTATGAATGCTACTAAGAAGAAGGTCTTAGGAGTATTAAGTGTTTTTGTTGTTTTAACAGTTATAGCAGTGATCACCTGGTGTGTTGAGAGGGTGAGTCCTGCCCGGAAATTCTTTGTGGTTCCTACTACTCCGATTCCGGAAGAGCATCAGCATTTTTCTCTTCCCTATCATGAGCATAAGCATAGAGAATCTTATATAAATAACACTTTTGTTCAGATGCTCCACCACACTCACGATGCCACCAATACCACAAACTGTTGGATTTGTGGTATGTTTCCAGCTCATCAGAAGAAAGGTGGAATGCCGTTTATTGCACTTCCTTTTTCGCACAATGGTTCTTGTCGAGCCTGGTACACTCTTCTCTTTTCGAACAGAAAACCTGCGGTAGGTGGACTTCTCTTTCGTTTGAATAAAGAGTGTTATCAAGATGAACATGGTTATCCTCAAGCGAATGGAACTATATGGGAATGGGAAGAATATCGACCGGACAATGCTTCTACGCCTTATGTCTTCACCCATACAAGAGACTCTATTACGAGCAATGAATCCGTAATTACTGTAACACGGACTAGAGCGAATTTATGTGTGAAGAGCACTGGACGAATTCCAGTGGGAGATAGTGAATGTGTTATTGTATTAATTATGGATGGAATAAATGATAGTACTTTTCTGGCTTCACATAATACATATCTAGTATGTGGAAGTCATGGATATCATAGATTACCAATAGGGTGGTCTGATATTTGCTATGTATCTTTTCTATTACCCCCTGTTTTCCTTGCACCTGCTTCCTATCACCGAGATTTTAAGCTGTTCCGAAATATTTCCATGAATCGTTATAAGCGAACAATCCGAGTTGATGATGTTGATCAGACAGACACTAGTCTACAGCAATATGTTGATTTCAATCTAGGCTTGTTTTCGTTTGTAGGTGCTGCATTAAACAGCAGGAAAATACGACGGTTAACTAGAGTTGTGGAAGCTGTCACCAATGAAACAGCTGTAGCGCTTGGTAATATTACAGAGGAATTACAAGTTGCTAGAATTGTAACTCTTCAGAACCGCATGGTTCTAGATGTTATGTTAGCAGATAGAGGAGGAGCATGTAAAATCATCGGATGTAGTTGTTGTGTTTTCATCCCTGACAATTCGCATTCTGTATATGAAGCAATTCTCAAACTGCATAAGATAGCGTCTGATATTCATGAGAAAAACGGTACCTGGACATTTGCTGGATGGTTTTGGGCTCTGATTTCTGCTTGGGGTTGGAAACTGCTGACTATCTTGTGTATTGCAGCTGCATTCATTTTCACCTGTTGTATGTGTATACATTGTGGCCCAATGCTATCTTCTATGTGTATAAATGCCTGTATACCATCCAAACGAAATGCCGTAAAAGCGCAACAATCGTTGGATAAGGAGGTGACAAATATAATGTGCATAGATATACGAGATGAATGCACAGACTACCCGAAAAGAGCATATGTCTTTAGCTAACGCTAAAAGGGTCGTCTGTCGTAGTTTGAGAGCGATTAAGTTGAGCGTTAGCAAAAGACATCCGAGTTCTGACTGTTATCTTGACGTTTAGCGGCGTCCATTTTGGATTCATGGCAGCCATTTTGTCGGCCACATGCTGCCTTGTGTCGACCATGTGCGTTGTCCTACCTTTCTGCTCATGGCCTTTTGAATCTGCCCGGCAATAGGCTAATAATAGCATCTCTGTGTTTTGCTGCTGACCGTTAGGGTCCACATCTGCTAATGGTTAGCCCTAGATTGGAATGTGTTAGCCGAGACCCCAAGACTGTTCACTCCTCCCACTGATCAATTGTGCTTCTCGATATTACCTTGTATGGTCATAAAATGTGCTCTTGTGTCTTGTACCGCCCTCTTTTTAGCCCCTGTGTGGGTATAAATAAACCATGTGTCCGGTAGCCCTTGGTGCTACTTCTCATAGTGCCGAAGGGTACTGTCTGAACTTTAGCATTACTTCATGAAGTGTAATAAATTCTATGTTTTGCAATTCCAGTTTCCGTGCCAACTTTTTCCTTTGGGTCTGAGGACTTCGTGCGCAGAAGGGCAAACCCCTTGCACTAGCGGGCCTGGCTGAGGCCTGCACGACAACTGGTGGTTCTCTTGTGCACCTAAAAGCAATGGAAGACAGAGGAACATCAGTTATACGCAGTGACCACTGCGCCTACGGCCTGGTCACCCCCACGCTCCTGTGCCTGCTGCCGTGCCTGCTGCCGCTGCCACAGCCCCAGCCTCCCTTGGGCCGCCGAGCCCACACCAGCTTTTCCCGCCGCCCCGGCCTCCCGAGGGCCGCCGAGCCCACACCAGCTTTTCCCGCCGCCCCAGCCTCCCGAGGGCCGCCGAGCCCACACCAGCTTTTCCTGCCACCCCAGGCCATGGCCCCGCCCCCCCGACAGCCGATTGGCTCGCGCTCCCGCCTCCCCGCAGACCCTCCCGACCGGCTCCCTTCTTAAGGGGAGCCAGAGCAAGATCCAGGGAGTGACCACTGCGCCTACGGCCTGGTCACCCCCACGCTCCTGTGCCTGCTGCCGCTGCCGCAGCCCCAGCCTCCTGAGGGCCGCCGAGCCCACACCAGCTTTTCCCGCCGCCCCAGCCTCCCGAGGGCCGCCGAGCCCACACCAGCTTTTCCCGCCGCCCCAGCCCGTGGCCCCGCCCCCCCGACAGCCGATTGGCTCGCGCTCCTGCCTCCCCGCAGACCCTCCCGACCGGCTCCCTTCTTATGACGTCCCCAGAGCGACCGCGCAGCGGACGCGCGCAGCGGGAGCACCGATTGAGTGCCGAAGGTGCGCCAAAGGTAAGCCCGTCTGCGCCCGTCCGCGCCTGGACCGCGCCCAGCACCAGGACCCCTGGCCCCCACAGACCCCAGCCGACCCGCCGGACGTACGACGCCGCCACCCTCAACGCACTCAACGCCGGCCGAACCCCTGGATGCTACCGAGCCACCCCGAGACGCACCCACGGACCCTTCATCTGCCAGTCCTGCAAGTTCTCCTGCACCCGGACCTGCACTGCACCAGCACCCACCAAGCCGAACTCCAGCAGCACCCACTTGAAGTGCATCCTGCTCAACACCCGCTCCGTCCACAGACACGCCGTCGAGCTCTGGAACCTGCTCGACACCACAGCCCCAGACGTCGCCTTCCTCACGGAAACCTGGATGAACGCCTCCTCAGCGCCCGACATCGCCATCGCCATCCCGGACGGCTACAAGATCATCCGGAGAGACCGCGTCAACCAGACAGGAGGAGGCATCGCCATCATTCACAGGAACACCATCCGCATCACGACCAACACCGACGACACCATCGCACCCGCCGAACACCTGCACTTCCAGATCCACGTCAACCCCAAGACCACCCTCAGAGGCACCCTCATCTACAGACCCCCGGGACCACGCACACAATTCAGCGAGGACATCGCCGACTTCATCAGCCCGCTCGCCCTCCCCTCAGCAGACTACATCCTCCTCGGGGACCTCAACTTCCACCTGGAGAACAACGACGACCGCAACACCACCACCCTGCTGGAAAACCTCGCAAACCTGGGACTCAAGCAGCTGGTGACCACCCCCACCCACCTCGCCGGACACACTCTCGACGCCGTCTTCTCATCCAGCAAAGACATCGCCTTCAGCCACGCCACAGGACTCCACTGGACGGACCACAGCTGCGTCCACTTCACCTTCAGAAGAACGACGACCCACCACCACCAGCAACAGGTTGCCCGAAGAAGCTGGAACAAGATCACAGCCGACCAGCTCGCCGCTTCCCTGAGTCAGCACCCTCCCGCCAGCTCAGCGAACCCCAGCCAGGCCGCCGACAACCTCACGAAGTGGATCAGCAACTGCGCGGACGAACTCGCCCCTCTGAGGACCCCGCCCAGCAGACCCGGCAGCAAGAAAGCCCCATGGTTCACCGACGAACTCAAGAGCTCCAAGAAGAACTGCCGAGCCCTCGAGAAAGTCTGGAGAAGGGAACCAACACCGGACAACATGACCACCCTCAAGCTTGCCACCCGGAAGCACCACCAACTGATCCGCGCCACCAAGAAAACATCGTGAAAGAGCTCTCCAACCCCAACGCCAGAAACAACGACATCACCCCATCGCAAGACCTCTGCAACTCCCTCGCCGCCTACTTCCACAACAAGATCGCGGACATACACAACAGCTTCAGCATTCAACCATCGCACACAACGACCACAGCAACGCCGCCCACCACCACCCTCCGCGCCTGGACTCCGATCAGCACCGATGACACCGTCCGCAAGATGAACTCCATCCACTCCGGATCTCCGACCGACCCCTGCCCTCACCACGTCTTCAACAAGGCCGACGCTGTAATCGCACCCCACCTGCGGGACATCGTCAACACCTCCTTCGACACCGCCACCTTCCCGGAGAGCTGGAAGCACGCCGAACTCAGCGCTCTACTAAAGAAACCAACAGCGGACCCCACCGAACTCAAGAACTACCGCCCCATCTCGCTCCTCCCGTTTCCAGCCAAAGTCATCGAGAAGACCGTCAACAAACAGCTGGCCGCCTTCCTCGAGATGAATGGATCCCTCGACCCCTCACAGTCTGGCTTCCGAGCCAACCACAGCACCGAGACCGCCCTCATCGCTGCCACCGATGACATCCGAGCCCTGATGGACAACGGAGAAACAGCGGCCCTCATCCTCCTAGACCTCTCCGCGGCATTCGACACTGTCTGCCACCGCACCCTAGTGCAGGGCCTCAGCAATGTCGGAATTCAGGAGAAGGCACTGGAATGGATCGTCTCCTTCCTCGACGGAAGAACACAGAGAGTCCGTCTACCACCGTACAAGTCAGAGGCCACCGAAGTCATCTGCGGCGTCCCTCAAGGATCCTCGCTGAGCCCCACCCCCTTCAACGTCTACATGAGCCCCCTCGCGCCCATCGCACGCCAACACAACCTGAACATCATCTCCTACGCCGATGACACCCAGCTGATCCTCTCACTGACCAATGACCCCGCCGCTTCCAGAGCCAACCTTCACGAAGGGATGAAAGATGTAGCCGAGTGGATGACGACCAGCTGCCTGAAACTGAACTCAGACAAGACGGAAGTCCTCATCCTGGGCTCCTCGCCCTCCGCCTGGGACGACTCCTGGTGGCCCCCCGCCCTGGGCACCGCACCCACACCGACAGACCACGCACGTAACCTGGGCTTCATCCTGGACTCCTCCCTCTCCATGACCAGACAAGTCAACGCCGTCTCCTCGTCATGCTTCAACATCCTGCGCATGCTACGGAAGATCTTCCGGTGGATCCCCACCGAGACCAGGAAGACGGTCACCCAGGCCCTCGTCACCAGCCGACTGGACTACGGCAACGCCCTCTACGCCGGAACCACCGCCAAGCTCCAGAAGAGACTCCAGCGGATCCAGAACGCCTCAGCCAGACTCATCCTCGACATCCCCCGACGCAGCCACATCTCCGGACATCTGAGAGACCTGCACTGGCTCCCCGTCAACAAGAGAATCACCTTCCGTCTCCTCACCCACGCACACAAAGCCCTACACGATCAAGGCCCGAGCTACCTCAAAAACCGCATCAACTTCTACGCTCCCAAACGCCACCTCCGATCAGCCAGTCACGCCCTTGCCGCCGTCCCCCGCATCCGAAGAACGACAACAGGAGGAAGGTCCTTCTCCCACCTGGCCGCCAAGACCTGGAACTCCCTCCCGACCAGCCTGCGCCTGACCCAAGACCACCTCTCCTTCAGGAAGAAGCTCAAGACCTGGCTGTTCGAGCAGTAGCAGCACCCCCCCCCAAGCGCCTTGAGACCCTCCGGGTAAGTAGTGCGCTCTATAAATGTCCTTGATTGATTGATTGATACACCCCAAAAAAATCGAAAAACACACAAAAATCACCACAATCCAATGCCATCCATGCCCTCCATGATGTTTACATTCAAGACACCCCACAGAAAGACTAGGCCCATGCACCACTGAGTTCACCTGGGCAAAATGCCCCAACAACAGCCCAAAAATCGAAAAACACATAAAAATCACCACAATCCAATGCCATCCATGCCTGATGATGTTTACATTAAAGAGACCCCACAGAAAGACTAGGCCCATGCACCACTGAGTACCCCTGGGCATAATGGATGAAAGCAAGGCACATTGGATGCAGGCCTATGGCACAAAGCACACTGCCTGGATTCAAAATAGCCCCTTGACCCCTGCCTGTATCAGTCCTCAAAATGGCCCCCACCCACATGCCATGCCCCATCAACACCCCAAAAAATCAAAAAACACACACAAATCACCACAATCCAATGCCATCCATGCCCTCCATGATGTTTACATACAAGACACCCCACAGAAAGACTAGGCCCATTCACCACTGAGTACCCCTGGGCAAAAGGCCCCAACAACAGCCAAAAAATCGGAAAACACATAAAAATCACCACAATTCAATGCCATCCATGCCCTCAATGATGTATACATTCAAGACACCCTACAGAAAGACTAGGCCCATGCACCACTGAGTACCCCTGGGCATAATGGATGAAAGCAAGGCACATTGGATGCAGGCCTATGGCACAAAGCACACTGCCTGGATTCAAAATGGCCCCTTGACCCCTGCCTGTACCAGTCCTCAAAATGGCCCCCAACCACATAGCCATGCCCCATCAACACCCCAAAAAATCGAAAAACACACAAAAATCACCACAATCCAATGCCATCCATGCCCTCCATGAGGTTTACATTCAAGACACCCCACAGAAAGACTAGGCCCATGCACCACTGAGTACCCCTGGGCAAAAGGCCCCAACAACAGCCCAAAAATCGAAAAACACACAAAAATCACCACAATCCAATGCCAACCGTGCCCTCAATGATGTATACATTCAAGACACCCCACAGAAAGACTAGGCCCATGCACCACTGAGTACCCCTGGGCATAATGGATGAAAGCAAGGCACATTGGATGCAGGCCTATGGCACAAAGCACACTGCCTGGATTCAACATGGCCCCTTGACCCCCACCACATGGCCAGGCCCCTCCTGTACCTGTCCTCAAAATGGCCCCCACCCACATGGCCATGCCCCATCAACACCCCAAAAAATCGAAAAACACACAAAAATCACCTCAATGATGTTTAAATTCAAGACACCCCACAGAAAGACTAGGCCCATGCACCACTCACTACCCCTGGGCCTACTGGCTAGTGAGGCTTTACAGGCACCCCAAAATAAAAAAATTAAAAACATATAACAGTGAGCTAAAATTCCATGACATAAATGAGAATTAAGTTAGAAAAAAATCAGAGAAACAGTTGTATCATGCACCCATGACTAACCCTGGGCCTACTGGATACTGTGGATAGCTACCACCACAATATATATTTTGTTAAAGTTGTGAAAAAAGTTTTAGAACTGGAGTTGCCTCAACTGCAATGCCCCAAACAAACAACACCAACTTACTTGTAAAATCTCAAGTCCAAAAGTGATCCAAACTCCAAAGTCCAAAAAGTCCTCAAATACAAAAATCCACCAGCAGCAAGAAAAAGTAATCCTTCCAGCTCAACAGCCAAATGAAAAGTGGCCAGTACATGGACAAAGCACTGGGAGGAGCCTGCTGGACAGGAACAGAAAGTTGGAGACTCTGGGGCACTTTCTTCCTCCCACCCCACCCCAAAAAATGGACTCCTGCACCAAAAAGTGCAGCCAAATGTCAATCTGAGGAGTTATTCTGATCCAAATCATCATTTTCACAAGGTTTATGCTTCCTGCGGTGGATTTCTTGTGCCGAATTGCAATTTTTGCAATTTCGCGAACGGGAGCTGTTCAAATCTCCCGCCGGAAGTCAGCTGCGCGCCGTCGCGCATTTATGACGTACTCGCGTTGTCAAACTCTCGCCGTGCAAGATGGCAAGCCGCGATGACGTAATTGCGTTCGAAAAACTCTCGCGCGATCACGCAGCAAGATCGAAAATGGCGCAGCACACGCAAAAACGGGAGAAAAACAACTCGGCAGGCTCAGAGTCAACGCCGCACGCGCAATATTGTATTTTTCAAGCGCGACCAAGCAAAATAATTCGTAGCTTGCAAATTTGCGGATTATTGGGCAATTTCGCCCGATTCGTGGATCGCGAAATCGTCAAAAATCTCCAAATTCGCCAGCGAAACGGATTTTACGCCCACGCTTACCTAGGACATTTGGTAGGCGGGGGCAAGCTGCAGCCCCTACAGGCCAAGATAGAAACCATCCTGGCCTGGGAGCCTCCCAAAATGCAGACTGAGGTCAGGGCATTCTTGGGCCTCACAGGTTACTACCGCAGATTTGTCAAGGGCTATGGCACCATTGTGGCCCCCTTGACTGAGCTAACCTCTAAGAAATACCCTGGGAAAGTGATTTGGACGGAGGCTTGCCAAAAAGCCTTTGACTCTCTAAAGCAGGCCACGTGCACAGCTCCTGTGCTCAGGACCCCTGACTTCTCTAAAGAGTTCATTGTCCAAACGGATGCCTCAGAGCATGGCATAGGGGCAGTACTTTCGCAACTCAATGAGGAGGGATGGGACCAACCAGTGGCTTTCATCTCCAGGAGTCTACTCTCCCGAGAACAGCGGTGGAGTGCGATAGAGAGGGAAGCCTTTGCGGTGGTCTGGGCAGTGAAGAAGCTGAGGCCATACTTGTTTGGCTCCCACTTCCTGATTCAGACTGACCACCGGCCCCTAAGGTGGCTCATGCAAATGAGGGGCGAGAATCCCAAATTGTTGAGGTGGTCCATTTTCCTACAGGGGATGAACTTCAGGGTGGAACACAGACCCGGAGTAGACCACGCCAATGCTGACGGTCTCTCTAGGTTTTTCCGCCTTAGTGATGAGAACTCCCTAGAGGTTGGATAGTTCTCCCCACTTTTAGCTGGGGGGACACGTGTTGGACCTGTCAGCATTAGGGTGGTCTTCCCCTACCTTTTTGCCCTTTTGCCTCCCATTTTTACCATACCTTTTGTTGGACTTAGGACTCTGGGCGCCTCACCACTGCTAAACAGTGCTGAGGTGCAGGTGCTTTCCCCTAAAACCTTGTGAGGCTGGCATATCTGCCACAAGCCACTGCTACCATAGTAAGGCTTAATCCTCCATAGGCTAACATTGGGAACCTCCTATTATGAGATAACTTCTGACAGGGACCTAATAAGCCTGTCATGTTTGGTCTTGTTGGACTCGGGGCGGGGAACCCTTTCCAATGATATATAGGGTTAGGGATCCCACCTTTATAAATGGGACTTTTTCCTGCCTACACTTAGATTAGGCTCTGCAGACTCCCCCCTCCCCTCTGCATACTGATAGCCTGCCAGGGTTGGGAGGTGGGAGTGGTGATTCACACCTTCTTCCCTGGGATGAACTGTGATGGGCTGCCCACTGTAGCCTTAATGGCCTGTCTCTCGTCACTGTGACAGCTAGGTCAGGGAAGGCAGGGAACATACCAGAACTCCCTGGACTCTTCCATAAGCCCCAGACCCTTCCACCACTTTCTAGCCCCTGGACTGTAGAATATATAAGGGAGGGTCCTGACCTCACATTCTTGTTACACTGCTGGACCTGGAAGAATCCCTGCTGGGGTGAGGACTGCTGCGCAAGAGGATTGCCACTGGGAAGGAGGCTGACTGCTCCAAGGAACTGCTGCCCCACAACCTGCTGAGCTGCCCTACTGTCTGCTGATCCTGCCCTGCATGGGACACTGAAACATCATCTCCAGAGTGTCTCCACCACTTTCAGAAGGACTGCCTTATCTTTCGGACTACAACCTTTTTAAGGACTACCACTACAGAATTCATAAAGACCACAACGTTCTTATATGGGAGTTGCCCCTGCGAGGTCTTTACTTCAAGAACTGGTTTGTGGGGAACTCATAGGGACAACAACAGTCTGTTCTCCTCAACTGTTACTGCAGCGCTGTAATCTAGCAAGCCACACCGCCACTGCCTGGGGGCCCCTAAGGCACTGTGATGCGCTGTGGAAGGGGAGCGCTGTGCCCCTGGCCTCACCGCCGCCGCCCGGGACCCCAAGTGTACTGAGACGCGCTGCGGAAGGAAGAGCACTGCCTGCCTGTTATCACCGCTGCTGGCGCGCGTGATTCATAAGTTAAACTGAGCCCTGAGGTCACCGCCGTCGGCCTGTGTCCTGAGAAAAAGCTGTGCGTGATAATAGCACCACTGCCGGCTCGGGCCGTGAAGAGCGCTGTTGTGGGAAGCGTTGGGCAGAGACTGAAGCGCTGTGGCAACGGGGGACTGTGTGCCTTATTTAAATCACCCCGGGGCGCTGAGCACACCAAATCCGCTTTTAAAACTTCCCCTGATAACACCGCCGCGGGCCAGGAGGCTCGGGAATCCCGTACGCGTCACCACTAACGTCGGCAAGTGGGCCACGCTAGGATTGGCAGCTGCGCGGTGTTGCCTGGCAATGATGGACTCTTCGATGCCGGGCGGGAGGGGCCGCTCTGCTCCTCCCCGGGCAGCGCCTGCAGAGATCCAACATCCCGGAGACCAACGGAGCCTCGCACCAGTGCCTACAACCCCCGCCGCAGGTAACGCTTCCATATGTCATGTAGCTGCGCGTAAGCGAGTTGTGGGCCGGGCAGGTTCGTGAACTCGCTTTGCTGAAGGGGCCTCCTCTTTGAAAGTGGGGGGGTGGTGTCACTTGCTAGTGGGCCGCCAAGGACAGTGCCAACTACCTGCCTGTTGGTTCTGCGTGGGGGCACTCCCAAAGGCGGGTGGCGGTTCCATCTGGGGGGACGGGGGTGTCGGCCTGCAGGGAACTGCCTGAATTCCATTGCGGGCCGGCCGGACTTCTGTTCATGGTCGAGGAATTGCTCCAACCTCCCCAACTTTACCGTATGCCCCCTAATGAGAGCCCAGGCAGTTTTCAGCATCATTTTGCCCCGAGTATAAGGAACAATTCCCCCAGGGGGGCCCTTTACTGACCTATATTGGGAACAGCGGACAACCTACTGCATTTGAGGAACTATTCACCCTGGATACAGACTACTGTGTTCCCCATCCAAGGACACTCCCACTGATACCTTGAGGATTGTATATGTGGAATCTGACCCTTTCTCTGGCCTTGCATAATTTTTAGATAAAGGTATTTTTGTTTTTACATAAAACCGGTGTGGTGTCCCTTTTGTGCGTGATTTTCTGTGTTGCTTTTGGTTTGTGTTACACAAATACTTTACACATTGCCTCTGAAGTTACGCCTTTGCTGCTCTGCGCCAAGCTACCAGGTCGGAAGCGGTGGTCCCTACTTGGACTAGGGTGCATACCCCTGCCAAGTAGAGACCCCGGTTCTAACACAGTGGAAATGGCCACTTTTGAAAAGGCGGTCCTTAAAGACTTCGATTCCAGATAGTCCTTAAGACTCAGGACTTATAATAACATCTCCAAATGAGAACAACAAGCCCTACGCACCCTCAGCATAGACAAAACAATTACAATCAAGCTTAGTGATAAGGGGGGGTGCCACTGTTCTCATGGACACCACCACCTACAGGCCTGAATGTTTACGAAAATTGAGCGTGCTTACATCCTGCTGCCCACTCCATAAGGATCCCACTGAGAGGATTACCAACACCATTGCTACTATGACAACGGAAGCCAGTTATAACGGTTGGATTACACCCAGGAAAGCTGAATTCCTCTATATCAGGGAACCCGTGACTCCCTATTTTTACATCCTACCAAATATTCACAAGCCACAGAGACCACCACAAGGAAGACCTATTATCTTTGGCATAGGTACCACCTTGGAACCTTTGTCAAGTTTGGGGATTTTTTCCTACGACCTTTGGTCCAACTGATGCCCATTTATCTGCAAGACACAAATAACGTTCTTCACCTAATCAGAGGGATGGAATTCAACCCAGCCATGTACTATCTAATTTCCTTTGATGTAGAGTCATTAAACACATGTATTGCCCAGGACCAGATATTGGCCACGATCAAACATCTGTTGACTCTGCATCCACCAGATGCCATCACACCGGTTCCATTCATCATGATATCTTCAACCTCATACATCATAATGAGATAGATATCATTATCCTCACAGAAACTTGGCTAAACCCTTCATCCGCTCCTATTCTAGACCTACTGGTGCACCCCACCCATGACATAATGTGTCTAGACAGAGTTAAGAAGATGGGAGGTGGCCTAGCTTGTATAGATCGGAGCACGCTCGCTTTCCCCCTCTCAGAGTCCTCTTCGCCAGTAACTTTTGAATACCTTTGTCTCAACATTTCTAGTAACAATCATCTGGTTTGCAAACTACACACATTTTATAACCCCCAGGGGACAACCTCCCCTTCATCGAACAATTAATGGAAATCATCTCTGGCAATGTGGATTCCCTGCAGTCCCACATCTACCTTGGAGACTTTAACCTTCCCTGGTCAAACCCTAATGTCCAAGCAGTATCATGTCTCAATTCTTTCTTGAATGATCACAAATTGATTCAACATTGTGACCAGCCTAAGCATATTAAAGGGGAAACACTAGACCGCATCATCTACAAAGAGCATACCATTACAATGGACTCCATCATACCCTGCAATTGGTCGGACCATCACATAATTTCCTTCCATATCAACTCTGAGGTGTCTCTGAGTAAGGTTCAAACAAGTAAACCAAAGATTTGGAAAAGGGACCTCAGAGATATCAATACAGCTGACCTAGCAATCCTCTGTAAATGTGCCCTCTTTTCCCAAGTGGACATGCACGAAGTCCATGCACTCACAGACTCTTCTATTTCTAGCATCAGGGATTCCATGGCTCCACTCCAACAAAAAAAATCCACCTACAAAAATATCAAAACTTTGCTTCAATGGCAACTTTAACTCGGAGCGTCGCAATATAAGGGCCATCGAACGTTCCTGGATATCCACTCCATCCGCGGACCAGGTAAAAATCCTTAGATCAGCAAGAAACTCTTATAACAAACAAATCAAGACAGCTAAGGCGGAATATTTCAGATCCCACCTTAAACAAGCTGCAAATCGCCCCAAGAAACTGTTTGAACTTTTGAAACAACAATCAGTGGGAACCCCTAAGCGGTCAGTTTTGGAAGTCGGCCATCCCTCATGTGACGATTTGGCTACTTTTTTTTACTGAGAAAACTAGACTCATTAACATTGATCTGGAAACCAGGCAGGTTCTATTTCTACCCAATGGACCTGCACCCCCCCTGGCCTTACTAGACAAGGTTGAACCAAGTAGCTGGGGTATCAAGAACAATACTTCCTGGGACACGTTTACCCCTTCAATGAAAGTGATATCAAAAAGGTTCTTCGGAGTATCAACCCATCTAATCACTTCAGTGACCCGTTACCACGCTCCATCTTCAAAGTAATTAAGGATGCCATCTCTCCCATCTGGACAAAGATCGTCAATGCATCTTTGTCACAAGGCATGATCCCAGAATGCCTAAAAGCATTTCAGGTAAAACCTATATTAAAAAAACTACTGCAGACAGTGCCGATCTTAACAACTTCCGCCCTATCTCCAGCATCACCACACTGGCGAAACTCCTTGAAAAATGCATCCAGTCACAACTATGTTCACACATCGAAAATTTCCACCTCCTGAACCAATACCAATCTGGCTTTCGTAGTGGGAACAGAACTGAATCGGTTCTCACTCACGTGATGGATGACATTTTAATAATGCTTGATCGAAATGAATCCTGCCTCCTTATCCTACTTGACCTTTCCTCCGCATTTGACACTGTCAATCATGACAACCTCCTAGTCATTCTGGAGCATAGGATGGGCCTCTCTGGTCAGGTGCTGCATTGGTTCTCGTCCTTCCTCCAGCACAGGTCCCAAAGAGTTAAGGCAAACCATTCACTCTCCCAACCATCCCCAGTCACCATGGGGGTTCCACAAGGGTCCTCTTTATCTCCCAATCTCTTCAATCTGTTCCTGGAACCATTAGCTAATGTACTAAAATCCATGGACATTATCTTCCATATGTATGCAGACGACACCCAACTCTATCTGAAAATCTCCTCCCCGGATAACATCACTTCATTCAACTCCACCCTACTGACTACTCAAAACTGGTTAACTGTGAACCACCTTCTGCTAAATTCCTCCAAAACAGAATTCCTCCTCATTTCTTCCCCGAAACACACTCCTGAAAATTGAATTCTGGATGAACCAACTCACAGCCTTCAACTGCTCCCCCGCATTTTTGACTCAGCTAAATCTCTAGGAATCACTCTGGACAAGCAGCTGAATATGAAGACTCATGTCAGCAATGTGTGCAAGGGAGCTAACCACCTTCTGAGGACACTCAGGAATCTCAAACCTTTCCTACCTCAAGTAGATTTCAAACAAGTGGTCCAAGCACTTGTTTTGCCGAGGCTTGACTATGGCATTGCTACGATTTGTGGCCTCCCCAAATATACCTTGGCCCGTCTAAAGGCATCACTGAACACAGCGGCCAGATTGGTTATGGGCACCGTGCGAAATGCCCACATCTCCCTGGTCTTAAAAGCTCTAAACTGGCTGCTCTATGAAGCTAGAATTCAACTAAATATTGCCTGCCTATCTCACAAAGCCCTTCACTTCAAACCCCCCAACTATCTAGCGCAAAAGCTAGAACTATCGGGAGGGGGTAGACCATCTAGGAGTGCTAATTCCCTCCTCCTTAAACCTCAGATCTTTCTTAAAAAGAGAACATGCCAACGAGTCTTCTCTGACTCTGCACCAAAAATCTGGTACTCTCTTCCAGTGGAAATTCGTAGAATCTCCTCCAAGGTTGCTTTAAAACTGGAAGTAAAAAGAGTCCTCATGAATAAGTTCTTACCTTAATAAGATGTGTGACTGTCTGCTCTAATTGCAACGGGCATACTCCAGAATTTGTTGTTAATCTTGTATATTATTATTGTATTTGCTCCCCTTATGTCATTATGTTTCATCGACTAGCCCATTCTTCGCTTACCCCAGGCTTGTAAACGGCCTGTTATGTGAGCCCTATTTGATTCAATGCCTATGTAGATTCCCCATTTGACTCATGTACTGAACTGTTACCTTCTTTCCCTTCAAATTGTAAAGCACTCTGATATCCTTAGGAATCAAGTTTGCGCTATATAAAACTTTATAAATAAAATAAAACAATAACTGAGGTGTGCCACCATGGCGATGAAAGAAAACTTCTTTCAATTCGAAGATCAGGTCTTCTTACAGGTATCAGCTACTTCCATGGGGAGTACATTTGACCCCAGCTTGGTGAACCTCTTTATGCATGTCTTCGAGCAGGATGTCATCCTCTCGGATAACAATCCATACCTTGCCCATATCCATCTTTGGAAAAGTTATATCAACAACATCCTGGTGGTCTAGAGGAGACGCGGGGCTGCGAGGTGATCAGCAGCAGTCGGAAGTGCCCGGAGCAGCAGGCGCCAGAGGACCCGGAGGGGGCCCGGTCCAGGACAAAGTTCACCGCGGAGCAACTGCGAGAGCTGGAGTAGAGCTTCCAGGAGCAGAGATACATCGGGGTGAACGAGAAGCGGTGGCTGGCCAGGGTGCTGAAACTCTCCGAGTTTAGGATTAAAACCTGGTTTCAGAAGCGCCGGATGAAGTTTAAGCGCCAGAGCCAGGACGCCAGGGTTGAAGCTTTCTTCTCCAGCTTACTTCTCCCGTATTCCAGCTATCTGGAGCTTCCCACAGCAGACTGTCTCCATAAGAGCCATCTTTCAGGGCCTACACCATCGTGCACGGCATCTCCCGACGGACATACAAGTGTATCACTGCAGCCCTCTCACGGACTTCCGGGTCTGCAGCCAGTCTCTCTCATTGCCCTGGGCTTCTACCCCTACCCCTCCGCTCTGCTGCCACTGCCTCTCCACGGAGAGTACTCTAGCCCCAAGTTTCACCCCTATTTTCCGTCTTAAGAGCATGGCCCTTGTGACTCACTTAAGTACTTTTAATCCTCTTGCAAAGGACAGAGTTTATCATAAATTAAGTGAGCAGTTGAGGGAAAAGAGCGCGTAAAACTAGGGGTTTCAGATATAGCCAACAAAAGAGTGCACCCCTCCTGCATGGAGACGTATACCTGCTGATGCCCCCTGGGCTATACGAACCCTTTAATGCGGCTCTGCATATCTGAAGCTCTCAGCAGGGGGGATTCCCCATTCGCTTCCTGCAGCACCATGCCACTGATAAGGACATGAAGAACCTACAAAGCCTCAATGTCGCCAGCCTACACTGAAGGTGCCCACTACGATATAAATAGACATTCCTGCTCTGCGTCACTGCTGCCACCACACACAGCATGCAGGGTGCAGAGGAGCCTGCACTTATGCCACCAAAGAAGACACCACCACCACCACCCAAGGTCACCAGCTTCTTCCACCCCTCAGACAAACGACGGCCGCTTGACCAAGGGGAGTCTACGAGCGTCTTGGCCCTCACCAAAGATGACTTATTATCCTCATTGCGCGATTTTAAGACTGGACCACGCGCTTAGCAAAATCAAGACATGAAAGCCTCCATCAACCAGCTCCGGACAGATCTGACCACGCGCATGTCCACGCTCCAACACGACGTTGATTCGATAGGCACGAGAGAGACAACCTGAAACACACAAGCTTCTGGAATGGCCTGTGCTAGGTTTTTACCTTAGAGTTGGGGCAAACTCATGGCCACAGAGAGAAAACAGTCTGTTCTCCAATCTGATGCTGTTTGTTCTCATTTAGTACTCTTTTCTTTGTCTACTTCCTTTGCTCCTATCCCCTCTCCCCTGATTCTTTCCCCTTGTCTGCTACACCGCCTAGCCCCCCCCCAATCCTTTGTGCCCTTTGAATAAGCACTCCTTCTCCCCTTGTTCGGGAAAGATACAATATTTATGCTCTGGAGTCTCAGCAAACCCACTGAGAGAGTCCACAGCGCCACGGGAGCTACTCACAGTTGAGGGATGGTATGGCACCCCTTGCCAAAGCACTCCCTCTCCCCTTTTTGGGGAAGGATCCAGTATGTAGGCCTTGGAGTTTCAGAGACCCCTCTGAGAGAGTCCACTGTGTAAAGGGAATCTCTTGCAACAGAGATGGGGAAATGATACCACTTCCCCTGGGATCACAGCTTACTGGACTTTGGACGCAGCTTTGACTCGTCTACTGGTTTGTGTACCCGTCACCCTCCCCCTCCTCTTTCCATGCAGTATCACTCACCCTCCTCTCCTCTTTCCCTCCTTCATTCTCTGTCTACTTCCCTTGCTTCTACCCCTTCCCCTGAATCTCTCCCCTTGCCTGCTTTTTCCCTTACGTATATGTCCGTATTGTCTATCTCTACCGTACATGTAACTATGTTGCCAAGCTCTAACAAATGTGTAACCTTTATAACGATGTAACCTGCAACTATAGTCTGATACTCATGTAAAGCGCTCTGATACCCCCCGGGTCTAGCCAGCGCTATATAAAACATTTCAAATAAAGAAAGGCAATGAAACAAGCATCAAGACCTTTCATGAATTGCTTAAAACTTGCAATGGCCACCTCGGGTTCACATGTGAGTACAGCAGAGAAAAACTTGCCTTCCTAGATCTTAATTTTTCCATCTGAGGGTAATTTGGAAACAGAACTGTACCAAAAACCAATGGCCCGGAATGCCTTGCTCCAATACGAGAGTCTTCATCCCAAGTCATTGCGTGAGAACCTACCTTTTGGCCAATATCTAAAGGCTTAGGCGGAATTGTTCCAGTGTGGACAAATACAAGGAACATGCACTGATATTAAGAAGCAACCTTCTGAATAGACATTATCCGACTGCGCTAGTTAAGTAATCAGCTAACCAAGCACTCAATACCAATAAAGATGCCCTGCTAGAGAACCCGCCTAACAAACAACCACAGACGAGACTGCTATGAGTCAACACCTTCAGCTCCCTCTTGAATGCAGTGAAAAAATCCATCATGCGTAACTGGAACATTCTCTGACCCTGCAGAAATCCTTGCTTGCATTTAAAAGAGGTTGCAACCTTAGGCAGAGATGTTTTAAGGCATGGGCAAAGTAGGCTCTGGCCCAGGGCCCCTGCCTTTCAGGGGCCCCCCTGATAGAGAAAGCTATGTTCCACAGAGAGTCTTGCCCTGTTGACCTTCTATAATTCTTAAACAGATTGTTTTAGATTCCATTTTCCTTTAATGTATTTTTAATGCAGGTGATGGGTGAGAGTCCCAGCATCCCCGGTGTTCATACCAGGAAGCTGGTTCCCGCATTGCATTGTAACTATTTAAGCGTGACCTTTACGAGGCTTCTTCCTGTCGGTTGGACATACGATCCACGTATCCATGCTCATGTTGAGTGGTAAGCAGTTTCCAGGCACTTTTGTCCTTATATTTATTATTTTTCTGGCTTTCAGTTGCGCACAGCAGCATTTACGTCTGCTTGCCCTAGGTACTTCACAGTCATACTTTAGTAGTTTACCCTGCTGAGTCCCATGGGCATACATGTACCGAAGGGACCCGGCTGCCTATCAGCTCTCTCCTGATCAAGCTACTGGTGGTCTTCGGATCATGATTTTTCACTGCCCTTTTCATTTCTTTCAGCCGCCCTGTTTTCCCAGTCCACATACTTCTACAGGCGATGGCTGCTTAGCAGACCTCCCACTGCCCCGCTACATAGGGCAACAGGATTAAGCCTTATCATGGCCAAGCCAGGTATCTCTGCCAGCTGCCCTGTTTAGATAGTTTTCAGTCAGGCATTCAGGACGGCCCACCACATGGTTCACTCTTGTGCAAGCGTCTTTTTGTATTATGCCAACACCACTCCTCAATGGACCAATGTTTTCTAGGTTTTTCCGTGCACAGCATGTGTTTGCCACTCTACTTAATGTGCCGCTCCCGAACGTCTTTGTTTTGTGTGATGGCTGCACTTTCACCTTCATGGTGATTATTAGCATACACGCATCACAGTCGCCAGCTAACCCAGTGCAATCCCAGTCTTCCAGCCATTTGGGAATGTTTTTTTGAGTCACTAATGACAGTGTTCAGCCCCATACTTGTTCCACCCGGCACATACGGTCTGTCATATTTCTGGGACACACCGTCTAATGCTTACTGACTAACAATCACAAACATCACGCATTGTTATGCGTGCTTTCCCTGTTTTGGTCAGTTTTGCACGTTAGTCTTTTTACTAACTTGCGCTTATGATTGCTCACCTACCAATTGGCTCATTTATACTATTTTGAACTACTCTTCACTTTCTTCTCTACTTTAACACCACCACCTTTATCTACCAGGATGGGTTGGCATATCTACCTTTGGCTCAGAGCCCAGGACAGAAGCAGTTAAATTCCTAACTTTTTGTGGGTGAGTCTCTCATCTTTAATCACTTACTTTGTTTTAATAAGTGATCAGAATACATCTATTGATGAATCTGTATTGGTTGTCTGTTGTGCTGTAGCACAGCCATGCGATATGTGTTTCTTGTCACAATTTAAGTGGCGCAATACGATGTCTCTTTGTTTTACCACAGGTTACATCTGTGAATCTAATGAACTACAGGACCACTGGTAACTAAAACTGCTGTTTTATTTACTTTCAGCCATTTTTATTGTTATGTTTACTCACTGATTGCAGTAGCTGTTACTTGATCCTGATGAAGGCCATTACACTCTGATAGGTCTCAAGGGTGAACCATGTTGATCGTCTTTTAATGCAGCTATCTCTATTGTCGGCAGTTACATTACTAGCTATCTGTTTTTAATCCGGTCACAAGGTAGCAGAATAAAGCTTGCCATAGCTAGCCTTGTAGCCAGTTTTAACCACAATTCACTCTAGCACTGCACCTCATCCACACCACACAATGCTCACATAGGGTTTTAGAGTAACCCTCTATTCCAATATAAAACATCCCTGAGCTCCTCCCTCGCTGTGAGAGGATTGTAGCCTGCGTTAAGACTAGGTTCCTTAACCGAGGAGGCACCCCTATGATGAAGCATGACACCTTTTGTGTGTGAGTGGAACCATCCTTAAAATGGATCCCCCTCTTGAGCATGGTTGTTACATTCCACATGCCCCTCAGACTTATGTTCTGGACCCGTGAGCTCTTTTTGTGATAGGTGACACAAGGTAACCTATTCTGTGTAATGTCATTTGAAAAACAGTTTTTGCCTATTTAGATAAAACTATTGTTAAGCATTTGAGATGGTGATCATGATTCTTTTTGTTACTTTGGCGATATTCTTGATTGCCCCCATTTCACAGACTTTTTTCATTGCTAGGCTTGCAGGTGCACAAGATATCACACATGGTATTGATACAGAGAGAAGTCTGTGCAGGAATTAGCTGACAGTCACACCTGAGAATTCTGCTAAGTGCATCTTCTCCTAATACTAAGTCTCAACTGCTAGGAAAGAAGATTGTTTCAAAGAAAGACATTCCTGTCATGAGAGTGGCTAGTGGGAAGGTGATGAAGAAGCCAGTTCCCACCACTTGCATCAAATCTTCATCCTTTTTCAGGAACCGTGAGATTCCTTCTGCACCCTCCTCTGAGATGAAAGCGGCTGAGAGGATCACAACTGCATCACCAGCACCAAAAACATAAAGCCATGTCTCTCAGCACTTCAGTGGTTGCAGTCATGAAGAACAGTGAATCTGAAATGGAATTGTCCCTGCAGCAAATTCAATCAATGCAAAAAAATCAATTGATGGACAGAATGCAGAACAATGTCATACATTCACCCCAGAAACACAGATCTGGGCCTAAATCCATCGTTTTTTTGCTCACCATGCCATTCCAGTTTGAACCCAGCCATGTGCAAATCAGTCCTGACCCTGCGCCCAATGGGAACAGTCCAGTCTGAACTGCCAGGTCAGGTCCTCCCTTGAATGGAAACAAGCATCCTAGGACCGGGTTCAGTGTTTCACACCTCTTCAGCCAGGATAGCTTGGCTTCAGTGTCATGGAGAGCACGGAACCCACGTCTGTCCATACCTGTCCCACTCGGGGTGACAAATGCAAAAAGAACAATTGATGGACAGAATGCAGAACAATGTCATACATTCACCCCAGTACAGAGATCTAGGCCTAAATCCATAGTTTTTTTGCTCACCATCCCATTCCATTTTGGACCCAGCTATATGCAAATCAGTCTTGACCCTGTGCCCAATGGGAACAGTCCAGCCCGAACTGCCAGGTCAGGTCCTCCCTGGACTGGAAACAAGCATCCTAGGACAGATTTCGGGGTTTCACCCCTCTTCAGCCAAGATAGCTTGACTCCAGAGGTATGAAGAGCACAGGATCCACGCCTGGGCATACCAGTCCCAACTGGGGTGACAAATGCTAAAAGAACAATTAATGGACAGAATGCAGAACAATGTCATACATTCTCCCCGGTACAGAGATCTGGGCCTAAATACATTGTTTTTTTGCTCACCATGCCATTCGAGTTTGGACCCAGCCATATGCAAATTTGTCTTGACCCTGTGCCCAATGGGAACAGTCCTGCTCGAACTGCCAGGTCAGGTCCTCCCTGAACTGGAAACAAACATCCTAGGACCGGTTTCGGGGTTTCACCCTTCTCCAGACAGGATAGCTTGACTCCAGTGGCATAGAGAGCACGGGACCCACGTCTGGGCATACCCGTTCCACTCAGGGTGACAAAAGCAAAAAGAACAATTGATGGACAGAATGCAGAACAATGTCATACATTCACCCCAGTACAGAGATCTGGGCCTAAATCCATTGTTTTTTTGCTCACCATGCCATTCCAGTTTGGACCCAGCCATATGCAAATCAGTCTTGGCCCTGCGCCCAATGGGAACAGTCCAGCCCGAACTGGCAGGTCAGGTCCTCCCTGGACTGGAAACAAGCATCCTAGGACCGGTTTCGGGGTCTCACCTCTCTTCAGCCAGGATAGCTTGACTCCAGCGTCATGGAGAGCACGGGACCCACGTCTGGCTATACCCGTCCCACTGGACAGAATGCAGAACAATGTCATTCCAGTGTGGACCCACCCATATGCAAAACAGTCTTGACATACCCTGAAACCGGTCCCAGGATGCTTGTTTCCGGTCCAGGGAGGACCTGGCTTGGAGTTTTGTCTGGACTGTTCTCATGAGGCACAGGGTCAAGACTGATTTGCATATGCCTGGGTCCAAACTGGGGTGGCGTAGTGGGAAAAAGAACAATGGATTTAACACAGATCTTCTGACTGGGGGAGAATGTTTGAATCATTCAGCATTCCGTCCATCATTTGTTGCAGTTACACGCAAATTGAATCAATGCAGGAAAGTTGACGATAGTAAATACAGTCAGCAACAGATCTTCTGGAAGTAGGAACAAAACAAGAGGTTGAGGTTCCCGCTGAGCAAGATGCTGTGGAGAAGACTGCTCATCCTCCATAGGCTTCACGATTTCAAGCAAGTAAAATAAACAGCACTCTACCATTTTCTCCAAGCCCCTCTTTTGATGATCTTGACATGGACTGGATCCTGGCTGAGAGACAAGGGAAAAGAAAGGTTCCTGAAAACCTTACACATAAAGAAAGTGGTGATTATGATGATCAGCCAGTGATCACTTGTGTGGGTAGAGGCACATAAGTACGACTCACCTCTATTGAGCCTGCCCAGAGGCATGTGATTCCACCAGCACTACCGCTTCCCATATTTGCAAGACCCCAAAAACCTGCAACCACCACCCCCTGCCACAGTAGCAGCACACCCTACAGAAAGGCAAACAACACAACCACAGTTCTGCAGGCTTTGGCACAGTAAGAAAACTCTCCTCCCCAGTATGGGACATCTTTGCGCTTTGCCAGCATGAGGATAACATCACAATATTCTCTATTTGCCACAAGAAAGTTTTTAATGATAAGCCAGATGGGCACTACGTTTCCAGAGACCAACTGACCCGTTTGGAAAACAACACTAAATCATGTGGGAATAACACCCATGGAAAGAGGATGCCAGCAGCGGTATCACGTAAAGCATTACTGTAAGCTTCCCACATAGAGTACAGTCTTCACTGCAGCATACTCTGCCTGGCACAATGTACACCAGGATACAGTGATTGATTTGAATCTTGATTTAATCACAGTCTTTGACACAGTCTTCCACCCCATTCTTGTTAATAAACAAAAAGAAGTTGTTATCCCTGGAAACGCATTGACGGTTACCTTCCTTTTTAATGTATTGGATATTTCTATTAAAAAAAAGGCAATTTTGCTCCAAGATGCATTAAAGTGTGTAGTGCGTAGGGCTCTTCCCTTAGCACCATACTTTTCAATGTATATGTATGTCCATTATCAAACATTTTATGCTCTTTTGGCTTCCCTATGTTATCTCACACAGACAATACTCCGATTCTTATTGTCTCACTGTCTCCCAACAGGAGATCTGACTTCCCAAAAACGAAGCAGTTGCTTTTATGGGGAGAAAACTGAGATCTTGTTAGTTGGAAAGTACCCACATTTATGGAACCAACTTACCTGGCCTTAATACTTGGGACAACGTTCATCCCTCCAACCAGAAATGAAAAGCCTGTGTGTCCCTCTGGCAGCCATCTCACTATGGCATTACAAGCTAAAAAAGGTGCAGCAATATGTTTTGGCCTTCTCAGAGCCTTGAGAAAAATGACCAAAGAACTCTCAATGGAGGTACGAAGAATAGTGATGCAAGAACTCATACTATATAGCCTTGATTATGGCAATTCTCTGTTTTTAGGCAGTCTACTTTCAGTGACTAACAAGCTGCAAATCATCCAGAATACAGCGGCACGAATACTGCAAGGAGTTCCAAGGTTCCAGTCAGTTCTCCCAGCACTTGCTGCACTACACTGGCTGCCGATAAACAGAAATTCAAGTCAAGGTATTATGTATTGCTCATCATGCTATACATAAAGCAAACCCACAGATTCTTCATCACATTATCAACCCCTACAAGGCAATAGAAAACTCAAGTCAACTAATTTAGGCCTTCTCACAGTTCCAAGAGGTGAAAGGGCAAGATGTGGTGGCCACTCTTTTTCCTACCCGGCTTCATAGCTATGAAACTCTCTGTAATTCACTCTGAGATTTAATGATAACTTGTTAAGTTTTAGAAATCAACTGAAAACGTACTTGTTTACTTAATTGGCCTGGTCTCTAGCGGGATGACTAGAGCTAGGAAGGCTGGTTCGGGTAATCATGCCCTCAGTTAATTCTGTTATTAATAATAATAATAATAATGATAATAATAATAATAATAACTTAGACCCCAAAGCACCCAGGCATCCTATCTACTGCTGGTACCCATGTGTCACTTGTGGAAGTAGTACCATAATAAACACAGCCTACTATTAAAGCTATGTTTACCAAGGAGTCATGTACCACAGGCACCACAAAAAGTCAGTTTCTACAGTGGGTAGCTGGCTAAAATGTTCGCGCTTGACCTCCTTAACCCCTTCCACGCTGATGACGAGCTGGGCTCGTCATGAGGTAGCCTCCTCGCACGCTGATGACGAGCCCAGCTCGTCACGTAACATGCGATTTTAAAAATCTCCGCGTACGAGCGGAATTCCGCCCGCACGCATGCGGTTAAACAACTGAGGATGATGAGGGTAATTGGTCTGATATCTCGCCAGTGGTTAGCTAATGACAGAGTTTGAGGTTGAACCATCTTGGGAAACATCCTTTACAACGCAACTTTTACCACGCAGTGCCTTTACGACGCAACGTGTACAACGCAAACCATTGCAACGCATTGCGCTGGGGGGCGCTCTAGGATAGGGAATAGGTTTAATTTACTATCCAACACCTTCCCTACTATCCACGGGGACTGGAGTTGGAATAGTAAATTAAACAATTCACTATCCAGCGCCCAAAAGCACTATGCGTTGTAAAGGCATGCGTTGTAAAAACCGCGTTGTAAAGGCATGCGTGGTAATGTCATACATCCAACCCTCTTTCTAGACTAATAGAGTAAAATTTACATATATATTTTGGGTTTGGCTTACACTGCCTGTTGTAAATATTAATCTCAAGTAGAGTGGAACAGTGTACATGCCACAGATAATCAATCAAGGAGAAAACAAAAATGATTTGGCCTGGGCTGGCTGCAGTGGCTGAGCTGTGAGAGATGAGAAATACTAAATCAACCTTTGGCTAATCTGTTGGCTTTGAAATGTTGACAGTCTTCCACAATAGAACACTTCCGTTTTCTAAATACAAGTTAAAGGACAAGAAGGTGTCTTCTATCCCAGTCCTGTGTCTCATTCCATGATAGGCTGTCAGTAAAGATCTAAAAATGCTGCCATATAATATGTATTGTTTCCACGGACATGACAGACATATAGGTAAATGGACACCAGACTTGGAAGTGGTACCTTACCTGTACTAATTATTATTAGCAAACAAATTAATTATGCTGTGGGGGTGGGAAGGTCTGATATTTTAATGTTTGGGGGACCATAATTTATGTTTATCATGGCGACTGTCACATTGACGTGAACAAGCCTTTGCAGGTGAAACGCGTTGTGAATAAACAACAGGACACCTTTACGAGTTGCTGTTTGTTGTTTCCTGAGAGCACGTTGATTCGAGTGTATATGGAAATTAATTTTGCCAGTTTACTCCACCGGCGTGCGTGCCACTCTTCTTGGGACCTCGCTCTAGGTCCTTCTGAGAATAGTAAGTGTATTTACAAAGGCTGAACTAATCCTCAAGTTCTTTGAATTTTACTATTTAATTTTACAGGTCAATCTTATGTGGTGATATCTTAAAGTTTAGTTGACAATGGCTGGAAGAATGACAATTGCCTATCTGTTTCAAAGGAAAACAAGAGGACTCAAAAAGGCATACCCTGTGAACTGGAGAGGTGCATTGATTAGGAAAGTAGTGGGCCAAAAGGCAAACTCTAATTAAGCGGTTGACTTATGGTCTGCTTGACTGGACAAAGCAAAATTCTATACTTGAGTGATCTGCCTAATACATTAAATTAGTGGTCAGGGATTGGTGGTAGGAGATTGGCTCTTCTCAGTTCTTAGCTATTGGCATACCAATGCACGAATATATGCCCTCTTGCTCCTCAGGTACAATGATGCTTACCTTGACTCTAAAATATTGACATTTTCTTTTTGTATTCCAGATGCCATCTCCTCTATAATAAGTATGTTCCATAGCGCTCCAGAATTGCCATTCAGACCCGCACAAAATGGCAGAAGTGGAATACAGATGCATCCGTATATTTATACACAGTATCATTTTTCTTTTGTTATCTATAAATATGTTTTGTGCTGTGTGGGTCCTCCTTATTTTGCAAGCCTAAGTAACAAATCCATTAGATACCTTAAATAACTTGGGAGTCGGGGGCTGAAGGACTATTTGCATTTAACTGAACTGTACTGTCATCTTTCTTCCACAGCAACTGTGATGGACTCGTCTACCTGATGAATATTATGTTTGAATAACTCTCACCTTTACCTATTACCCCCTACCCATCCATTTATGAAACCCTTAACCATCTTCCCACGGGTTGTGTGATCAGTTGAGTTGTGTGTTAATTTCCACCATCAACAGATCTCACACCTGGTGGGGTGTATAGGGTTAAAGTGACTCTAACTGTTAATTTAGGTGGGTACGAAAATGTACATATTTGCCCAAGCCACCCCTCCTACGCAGGGATGAAAGGGACATCATACTGCAGAGACTTAATGCCAACAATGTGGGCTGCAGGATAGGTAATTTGCACTGTTTTCCACAATCTATGCCCCGTGTATTCTACTGAAATGACATTCTACTGAGTCCTCCTGACTCTTCTTGAGACTTGAGGGGTTTGTTATGTTTTCTTTAGTGAGTAACTCAGCATTATTTTTTGTAGGTGGCCTCAGTTTTGAATTTTCCACTCATTCTGTGTTTTCTTTTATACTAGTTGCTGGCTGAGATGCATTAGTTCACCTCACTAGATTCATCTGGAATAAGAATGATGTGCTGTTGAAAGTCCTGTAATGTATGTAATGTAATCTCTGTCAGAACTATTAGTCCACTGCTATTAGCATTAAGAAAGCCTTTTGCAAACCACTGCATTAAGGTATAGACAGATTATAGGAGAGATAGCAGATATACCCTAAATCTACTAAGGTAAGAAAGGAAGCTCTTGAGAAGGAGGGGTTATTGTTTTTGTTTTATGTTGACGGATCCCAGTAACGATCACTAGTTACAGAAGGTAGAGCAAGGCAGTAAGTAGTATTCAAATATTCCTGAATCAGAGAGAAGAATGGGTGCTGGTGAGCCTGATCAAGCCATTAAAGGATTAGAGGGTTGTGTACGGTCACTCATATCATGATTTACAACACTGGTTGCAAGAGTGCGTCCTAGACTGGATGAGGTAAGGTAAGTACCCAACTTAACAACACGTGTCAAAAGAGAGCTCAGGTGGAAATACTAAAAACTTGTGGGAGGGAGATTGACGCAGCATGAGAACTGGTTTGTGATAGGACAGGTGTGGAGAACCACTTCTATCATCACTGCATTGGCAGCACTTCCTCTTTAACGATATGTGATGCTACTCTAAATAGCGATACAAAGCCAGATATTCATGATAAGAAATAAAACCTTTTATTTAACAAAACATACAAAACATTATACAATTCCCAACCACTCCTCACACAATAGGCCCACCTCCTCAACCAAACGCAATATCCCCAATTGTCCCTTTGACCATCCCCTCAGGCAACAGGCCCAAGTACTCACCCAAAACAGTCCATGAAAACAAACTCCCCTGTCCTCAACTGTCCCAGTCCTGCCTATAAAAAATAGGCCTCAACAACCTCCACCTGAAAAAGGCAGCCCTGATGCCATGCATGATGTCCTCCAGGTCCTGTCCAATTTGGTGAAGAAGGACAGAATTGGTGGTGGTGGTGGTGCTTAAGGGAATGGCTAGGGTGATGGTAGACCTATGCTGCCTGAGGTGTTGTTGCTGATGTCTGTCTAGCTGGTGGCCAGAAGCAGCAGTGGCTTCCTCCTCCTCGTCCTTCAGCCCCACCAACCAGCGATACTCCACAAGAGCTGCCTCAATTTTCAGGAACCGTAGCATAGCGGCTGTTTCCCACTGGGAGTGGTGTCTGGGGAAAGTTCTCTGGCAGGAGTAGCTAGATGGTCCACAGAAAAAAGAAAAGAAGAACATGAATTGTAGTACTGAATGTAAAACATGTTTGTCTGTTTTACAGTTCTGCAGAATTGCTGTTCCCATGGAGCCATTGGATTTTTTGCATGTGTTTCTTAGTTAGAGTGCAACATTTTTCCCATATAAGTATCCCATAATGCAGAAGCAGTGCGTAGTATGAATCAATCCATGATCAACACCATATTCAAAAATGGATTTTTATTTTTAAAGGATGAAAGCTTAAGAGGATTTCATGTGGTGACACTTGCAGCACGTGCCTAATGTGTGTTAATTAATGAATGAGATGCTAAATATTAAACATATATTGTAATTGATGAGTATGGCACATTAAATTAATGCTGCACAATTTACTTGACTATAATGTCCAACATTAATGGAGCATAATTTTGGGGGACTGCTTGTTGCATTTTATCATAAATTTCTATGGCTCTTCTCTGATTCTTCCCTATCCCTCCTCCTGGGTGCCACCTTGAGTCTGTCTCCAGATTGAGTTCCACTCTAAACTCTCTACCCAAAATAATACTATACAAACACTTTTTAGGTCAAGCCTAGCGTTGTAGCTCATGTGCTGCTCGCTTTGCGAGGCATGTAGTATTCAGTATAGTGTGGAAGCTTTGTGGAAGCTGCACCCACTCTCCGCCCACCTTTTTCATTGGCCTAGTTCCTGAATGCTGCCTTCCAATTGGTTTTAGGCTTGTTAGTCCCTCCTCATTACAGCCATGTTGTGATTTGTATCCTTCCATGGCTACTGGCCCCTTTATTTCAAACACTATTTTCTTCTTGTGCCCCCCTCCCACAGTCCATGGCTTCTTGCCCCCCCACACGTCCCCCCAATTGTTCATGCCTTGTTGCCTGCCCGCACTCCCATTTCCAATTATAACCACACAGGAATCCATTCCTTTTAGTAACTTCTTTTATTGGTTTTGCGTATTTAATAAACTTAGGAGCTTCTCCCAATCCTCGTCTTACACCTGTTGATGCTTGTATTATAAAACACGGTGGCTTTGTGTCTTTTTTGCCCCAACCCCTTTTATTAGTTAATATGTCCTATAAATTGATTTATGTTCTTCGACTTCAATTGAGGATTAAGTCAGAAAGGCACTGTATCTCTTTTATTGTAGTATTCATCTAGTTTCAATTTCTCGAGAACGTTTACTAATGTATGGTGGGTCGTGCCAGCTCCGATGACCACTGGGGTGAGTTTGTCACGCAGAATATGACGCAACAAGTCTGCCCCGCCTTGCAATTGGTCACGGGCAGAGGTGTGTGCCCCAGAAGAGATTACAATCCCTTCCAGATTGCGCGTTTGTCCAACGCCAGGGCGGTTAGAACCGGCCTGGCATTGTAACTCAGTGAAGAATAAAAGGCTGGGGAGCGGCAAAATCTGCCTCTTGGCTTGCCGCTCCCACTGCCCGCCTTTAGCTCATACCAGTCTCGCTAGGAGGCTGTTCTTTCATTTTTATTTGTGTTTTGCAGGTCGAGGAGATCAGGAAAGCCAAGTGATCACCCCGGCGTCGCTGGAGGGTGGTATTTTGCCCGTTTTATTTGGGTTTATCGAGCCAACATTGTGGAGGGTTTTCGGGCAAGCAAGAAAGCGGAGCATCTCTGCACTGCATTGTGGAGCGAACAAGCGGTCAGAGTTGCGGAGGACCGAGCAGGAGGTTTTCGACAGTTACCGGCACCAATATCAGGGAGCAGTGAGGCGCGACCTGCAGCGCGGTTGCAGTGCGCGTCTCGTCGGGTTGTGGGACAGCGGCCAAGATTGGCAAGGAGGTTTGGAGCACTTGCGGGGGTTTAACAGAAGTGTGGGCAGCAGGGGTGTGCAGGGTATCATTTGGGGGCACTGTACAACGCTGGATCTAATTGTGTCGTTTCTGGCTGACAGAACGCAGGCGGTATCCCTAGGACCATACCAATCTTCTAAGGTGTCACTGCCTTGTGGGGTTCCGCAAGGCTCATCCCTAAGTCCGACACTGTTTAATATCTATGTGTCGGACCTTGCTATTGTCATCAAAGCATTTGGGATGAGCCTAACCTCCTATGCCGATGACACCCAATTGGTATTGGCCATTAAAGGGGATGGTGAGGAGGTGGCCACACGTTTCACAAGAGGGATGGTGGCCATAGGTGACTGGATGGCCACCAATTGTCTTAAGCTTAATTCAGAAAAGACCGAAGTGGTCATTTTCGGTCACCTTTCTCCTGGCTGGTCATCAGTTTGGTGGCCAACATCGTTTGGAACGCCTCCCATCCCAGCTCTTAAAGTTAGGAATCTTGGCGTCACCTTCGATGTGGGACTCAATTTCATGGCGCATGCTAACAAAATCGCAGCCACGGCTCACATGAAACTCAAAATGATAAGGAAAATTCTACCTTTTCTACCGGATTCAGCCAGGAAAACCCTGATCAGTTCATTGGTGCTGTCCGCCTTGGATTATTGCAACGCCCTCTTCCTACAGGCCCAAAATCGAGTGACAAACAAGATGCAGTCAATTCAAAACGCAGCAGCCCGGCTGCTTTCGGGACTTCCCAAGTTTGCACCTGTTTCCAACACCATCAGGAAACTTCATTGGCTCCCGATACGCAGTCGAATTAAGTTCAAATCGCTGTGTATTGTCTACAAGGCACTTAACAATCATGGCCCCCACTTTCTCAAACATAATCTTGTACGTTACACACCAACTCGTTCTCTCCGCTCCACCCATCACAATCATCTAGTAGTACCACGCACTAGAACAGTCACCTGGGGCGACAGACGCTTTTTGGTTGCCGCCCCAAAACTCTGGAATTCCCTACCCTCTCATATCAGGACTAGCCCATCCCTGCTAATATTCCGTAAACAACTTAAGACTTGGTTGTTTGATCAATAGTTAGGAAGATTCGGTTGGTTCTCCTGGATGTTGACCTATGCCCTCAGCCAGCGCCGAGACGCCTACGGGTATTCGCCGCGCTTTAAAAATGACAATAAATAAATAAATAAATAAATACAGCGTGATAAGCGGCAATTTATTACGTAACTCAAATTCTTCCTGTTTTTTTATTAAGTCTGAAAATCTCCCAGTTTTTAATGAGATACATTGGGGCATGTAAGAAGCTGGCTCATTGTTGGGGCTGTTTTTTGTAAGGGTGGTGGTTTTGTGCTGATGCTCAGCTGTGCGCAATGACAGTGGGCAGGTGGCACAGTACAATATTGATATTATCAGTGCAGCTAGTGCTTAAAACAACAAAGTACTTTTGTTCCCATAAGTAGTTATAACCTGTGTGGTGTTGGGTTATTCAATATGTTTTCTTTGGTGCTGGTTGAGACAGAATGGGAGGAGGCCAAGATAAAGAAAGACTGGATGCTCCCAAGTGAATGAGCAATGAATTGCTAAAGTATAGGATTGAGGAGAATCCACATAACTGGGTCAGAGGCTCCTCAATTTACATGGCAATCATGGTAGAATGTTTTCCCAATATGCAAGCAGAAATGGCATGATACAAGAGCAGAATCACTGGGGCCCATGACAAGTATGGTGGGGTGGGATGGAAGGTGTGTGACAAAGATTTCAGGAGGGCAAAGGCGTCTGATCCCTCACTCTCTTGGAATCAAATAGATATGATCACCTGGTTAGACCAATTTGGTAGTGGGTCACAAGACAGTCTCAAGGCCCAGCCATTACAGTCCTTTCAGTCCTTTCGGCCACACCCCCCTGGGGGTTCCTTGGCTAGTTCCAGCAGCGGGGGAGGGAGGAAAGGGACATGTTGGTACTTCAACAGGTGCACATGTACTCGACCCACAGGCTTTTGTAAGTTTAAACACGCATGCTCTTTCTGTGGCCATACATCACACCCTGAGTCCAGGTGTTACAAAAAGTCAAAGGATAAAGGGAGAAACAAACCGGAGTGAACCTCTTACGCCACAGACTGCATGCTCGCCCATTAGGGTGATGACATTGTAACCATGGTTAAACAAATACCAATTGCCAAATTGTTGCTAGATGGTTTCAGGTATGGTTTTAGGATTCCTGTGCCAGATTATGTTGGGACCGCAGAATGCACGAACCAGCTTTCTGTAAGGAATAACCCCCTAGTTGCGGCAACTAAAATAGAAAAGAAGTTACGCTTGGGCATAGTAGCAGGGCCTTTTGAATGCATCCCAGTGAAGTATTTTGTCTGCTCTCCTTTAGGTGTGGTCCCTAAAAAAGAGAAGGGGGAGTTCAGGTTGATACATAATCTATCTACACCTAGGGGAAATCCTTGAATGATGCTTTTAGCGATGACTTGTGTAGTGTAAAATATTCATCTTTTGATAAGGCGGTGCAGATGCTCAGATGCTTAGGCCCAGGCGCATTGCTGGCAAAGTCAGAAATTGAGTCAGCATTCCTCTTGTTGCCAGTCCATCCATCAGATTTCCAGCTCCTGGGTTTCAGTTTCAGGGGAAATTCTACATGGATATGTGTATGCCCATGGGGTGCTCTGTCTCCTGCGCCTACTGTGAGAAATTCAGTTCATTTTTGGAATGGGTTTTCAGGCAGGTGACGGGCCACCAATATGTCTTGCCCTACCTTGATGACTTCCTTCTCTTGGGGTCACCGGGTTCCCAGGAGTGTGTGTGGGCTTTGCAGGAATTTTCCGTGCTCCTGCAGACTTTTGGGGTCCCTTTAGCACCGGGGAAGGCGGTTGGGCCAACAACAGTGATATGGAAAAAGGCTCTAGTTAGACCTATTCGGATGAACATCTCCTTCCCATGGACCAACATGTCCAATCTTAGACCTATATCCCTGTTGCCTTTCCTGGGGAAAATCATTGAAAAGCACACTAATAAGCAACAATCGGGAAGCCTTGATCCTTCACAGTCAGGTTTTAGGCCAAAATATAACACTGAAACGACCCTGCTGTCGATAACAGATGACCTCCGTATGAACCAGGACAGGGGTTTTTCCGTTGTCCTGGTGCTACTGGATTTATCGGCAGCGTTCGATACTATCTCTCATAAGATCTTGATCGAACGACTGACTGTGAATGGACTGGGTGGCAAGGCACTGGACTGGATAAAAAGCTTTCTCTCCGACCGCACCCAATCTGTCACCATGGGTGACTTTCGGTCGGATGAGGTTAAGATCACCAAGGGGGTGCCACAAGGTTCGTGCCTGAGCCCAACTCTTTTTAACACCTATGTGGCTCCCCTGGCAGGTATAACAAGAGCCTTTGGTTTCTGTCCAGTGTCCTATGCTGATGACACTCAGCTGCTTTTTCCCTTTAAATCGCTAACTCCGGAGGTTATACAATCTTTCTCCGAGGGGATGAAAGCAGTATCCAAGTGGATGTCTTCCAACTTCCTTCAGTGCAATGTTGGTAAGACTGAGGTGATGCTTTTCGGTGAGGCTAAGATACAATGGTCCCCTTACTGGTGGCCACTGGATCTAGGACCAGTTCCCAAACCAAAACAAATAATCAAGAACCTTGGGGTACATTTGGAGCCGGAGTTGACTATGAAACAACATGGAAATACTACGGTGGGGTCCTGTTTCCATGTGATAGGACTCCTCCGTAGGATATTCCCGTTACTTCTGGACTCCATTAGAAGGACTCTGGTTCAGGCTCTAGTGATCAGCCGACTTGATTATTGTAATGGTCTTCTGATGTCTGTAAATGAAGAGGTGCTGGACCGACTGCAGGTGGTGCAAAACACAGCAGCCAGGCTAGTCCTCAATGCTCCCCCAGATCTTCATCCAAACCTCTGTTGGATAAACTCCATTGGTTATCCATTCGCCAAAGAGTGAATTTCAAGACATGCTGCATTATACACAAAGGTTTACATGATCTGGGACCTGCCTATTTGGCTAATAAATTTGTTCCATATGTTCCTACACGCACACTCAGGTCAAGTGAACAGCTGCTGCTGAGGGTACCTAAGATCAGCAGGACCAGATTGGGTGGTAAGGCTTTGTCAGTGGTAGGTCCTACCTTATGGAACGATCTTCCTTTCCAACTACGACAGTGTTCCGATCATTTCTCTTTTAGAAAGCAACTGAAAACCTTCCTGTTTAGGCAAAATTAGTTAAGTTATGACATGTTTAAAGTTCAGCTAATTTGTGCGTTCTGGTGCGGTATTATTGTCATTGTCCTGGCCTATGCTACTGTTGTCTCCTAGCGCGGAGATACTCCTCCGGGAGTCTATCCTAGCGCTATACAAACCCGCAAATAAATAAATAAATAAACAGTGATAGAGTTTTTGGGAATAGAATTGGACTCCATCCAGGGTTGTTTTCGGTTGCCTGATGAGAAGATCATTAAATTCAGTGCGGGTTGCAGCATTGCTTGGCTAAAGACAAGGTCACTTTACACCAATTGCAACAGATGGTTGGGCAGCTAAAATTTGCTTTGCGAGTTATCCCTATGGCATGACACTTCTCAAGATCCATCGCTCAAGTCATATCAGGCCTCAAAGAGAAACACCACCACACCAGGTTGTCAGCTGAGGTTTGGCAGGACATGCGGATGTGGTTGGCATTCCTGCAGGACTTCAATGGCACGGTAGTGTGGCCCGGTCTGCTCACCACTTCCACAGAGCTGGGTTTAATGACGGACGCTGTGGGTAGTGAGGAATTTGGCCCTATACTCAGTACTGAATGGGTGGCACAGCGCTGACCAGCATGGTGGTTTCAAAGTGGTTTGACAAAGATCATAATTTTTTGGGAAATGTTCCCCATATGGTTGGCATTGTAAGTGTGGCCAGAACAATTGCGTAATCACTCAATCTGTTGTATTCTGATCAGATAACATGACAGTGGTGGAGTGCATCAACCAGCAAGCAGCACGGCGTAAGATTTTTCTATGTTTGTTGAAGGAAATAGTCTTGTTATGCATGAGATTGAATTTGCAATTTAGGGCTAGACATGTGCCTGGGGTGCTGAATCATGCTGCTGACGCACTCTCTCACTTTAAGATGCAGGTTTTCAGGGCACACCTCCCGACTGCAGCCGAGAATTCCACACACTTCCCAGAACTACTTTGACAGATTGGTGCCCCCAACTACCGGACCTCGTGGCAGCCAGTCTAGCACCCAGGACCAGGAAGGCATATGAAGGGGCATTTTGGGCATATTTTACCTTCTTGGGACAAGAAGGGACTGAATGTTGGCATGAAACGGGGTAGGTTTTGGCTGACCTAGGGGCATTACATGAGGAAGGGTGGACAGTGGCCGCGGCTAGGCGACATGTAGCAGCAATTTCTTTCTTTGTGCAGGCTAAGGGTAAGGAGGATCCCACCAATACCTTCACAGTCAAAAAAGCTTTGAAAGGGTGGCAACGCCTACAGGGATTGAACCAGATACAAGGCGGCTGATAAGATTGAAGCTTTTAGTATCTCTTCTGAATGCTCTACATCATATTTGCAACACCGCAGTTCAGTGCAGCCTTTACATTGGCATTCTATGGAATGCTTAGAATTGGGGGGCTGGTGGCAAAAAATAGACAAGATGCACAGGTTGGCCTGCAGCTTAAACGTGTTAAGATTCAGGGTGATTCATTGTTGATATCTATTAAGAGTTCCTAGACGGATCAAGATGCCCGGGGGGAGAGGATAGTGCTACATCAAGCACGGGATAATCCTTGCTGCCATATTACAAACTTGGAGACATTCCTGAAGGAGAGACCCAGGGACAAAGGGGGGCCATTGTTTATTCATGCTGATGGTACACTACTCACAAGATTTCAATTTAAAAGTTTCATGGATATGGCAATACAGAAAGCAGGTCTAAACCCAAACTGTTTTGGTACACATTCATTTAGGATAGGGGCTGCCACTGAAGCATCAGCAAGGGGGTTGCCAGGAAGGGATGTGCAGAGAATTGGCAGGTGGTCTTCTGATTGTTACAAGCACTATGTGCGGCTGCATATGTTATGAATATGTCTTGGGCCTTTTTCTGATCCCTGTTTCCTTCTCTGCTCAATTTTCTGTTTCTCTGGCCTGTCATGCAGGGGGGAAACCAGTGGTAGCACAGCGACAACAGTGATTGGTGCAAGAACAGGTGCGTGCCCTCAAGCAAGGACCACATGTTGTTTGGGTGGTTGGCCATTCATACATGAGGCGCTTGAATATAAATTTTTCCTTTCAGGCAATTATGAGTCCAGAGCGAGGCAAGCCGGGATTGGGTTGTCATTTCTGGGGCAGGGGTGTCTCCGCTTCAGTCAATTTAGAGCTATTGTATTAGACCTGCTAGAAACCAGGGGGAGCCTTCCTAACATTATTATCTTGCACTTGGGAGGGAATGATCTGGTACAGTTAGGCAGAAGGGGGCTGATTGAGACTCTACTTACTGAAGTGGGTTGGCTCGCAAGGGCATGCCCATAGTTTGGTCACAGATGATACCAAGATTCCAGTGGCTTGTGGAGAGTCTGTTAGGGCATTGAACCATTCTGTAAGGAGGATTAATAACAAGGTAGAAAGACTCTTCAAAGCCCCGCATTTACAAACAATCGCCCACGGGTGCATCAGGGGGAGCCATGCTTCTTAAAATATGGTGTCCATCTGTCTAAATTGGGTAACAAAATATTTATGGAAAATCTGCTAGCTTGGTTGGGGGGTTGTTAGAGATAGGTCATGACCTTTCAGTGAGCATTGGGGGGGCAGATAGTCGGTCAACTATGCAGGCCTGTGGCAGTAAGGTCATGATTGGTGAGTAGTGGATTTAAGGTCCTTAGAGCACAGCTTTCCAAACTTTTCATGTTGGTGACACACTTTTTGGAGATGCATAATTTTGTGACACAGTAAGACAGTGTAGCAATCAATATGGGGATATGTGAATAGTGAAACCATCCAAAGGGAGGAAAATAAGTTCCTTAGGTCTATACTAGGGCTCTCCCAATCAACAGCCACATTCTCAGTTCATCAGGAGCTTGGTATAGGGTATATTACCGATATCCTTTCAATGGCACCTATTCTTTTATGGATTAGGATTTGGATCAATAACAACCTAGGTCTAAATCACAAAATACTGATGGACTGTTTAAAATTGGACAAATTTAAAGATATTGCTTGGCTGTCATACATTCAAAAGTGTTCTTTGGAACTTGGACGTCCTGAGATATTCTCCGCCCCTCTGGGTTTGAAAAAATCTGATCTAGATTGGGTTAAGCTTAATTTCTCTAAATTGAAGACCTTGGAGAGAGAGGAACACCAATTTATAAAGCCCACGGTTAGAGCCCATTATTTGACTATTACTTGCCTAGCTATACAACCGTATCTTGCCTTAGTAAACATCCCTTTTCATAGGTGGCTTCTGGTAAAATTCCGGTTTAACCAGATCTATACGGTTCTTTGTGACAGCCATGGTTGGTACAAGCAAGAGGATGCACCTGTGTGTAATAGTGACAATTTTTCACTGCAAGATAATATGCACCTAATGCTGTTCTGCCATTTTTACAATATGCCCAGACAGAAGTATTTGGTGCCTTTATTAAAGGACAAAGCTTTTCTTCAGGCAAAACCAGCTCTCCTGTATCTCCAAATGTTGGATTCACCTTTGGTTATGTTCAGCGTGGCTAACTATCTTGTTGCTGCTGTTAGGACTAGGAGGAGGCGATTGCAAATGTAATATGGGGGTTTGCTCTGGAGGATGAAATGTGTCCTTTGTACCTGTAATTTTAGCTAATAATTACCTTTTGCTTTCAGCTGTTTTTAAACTGTGTACCAAATTGTTATTGCTGTATGTAATTTTTCATGAAATCGAATTGCCTTTTTAATCGATTGTAGTATGCTTTTATGATTTTTAACTAAATCGAATAAAGTGGTTTTTGACTTGAGTGTAGCAAGCGAGGAAGCCCGAACCACCTAAGGGGGTTCGGGGGGTAGTGTGGGGGGGTTCTCCCCGGTAGAACATTTTAAAATACAAGTAGGAAAATGGTCTCCCACTGTCTGTCTCCCTCCCTCTGTCTGTCTCCCTCTCCTTCCCTCGGTCTCCCCCTGACTCCCTCCCTCCCTCCCTCTGCCTCCCTCCCTCTGCCTCCCTCTCGCTGTCTCCCTCTCTATGCCTCCTCCCGCTCCTTCCCTCTGTCACCCTCTGTCTGTCTCTCTCTCTCTCTCTTTCTCTCTCTCTCCCTTTGTGTCTCTCTCCCCTCTACCTCCCTCTCCCTCTCTGTCTCTGCCTGTCTCAGTCTCTGCCTCTATCTGTCTGTCCCTGTCTCTGCCTCTATCTGTCTGTCCGTCCATGTCTCCCTCCCTCTGTCTCCCTCTCTCTCTCTCCCTCTGTCTCCCTCCCTCTCCCTCTTTGTCTCTCTACCTCTCTGTCTCTGTCTGTCTCAGTCTCTGCCTCTATATGTCTGTCCCTGTTTCTGCCTCTATCTGTCTGTTTGTCCCTGTCTCTGCCTGTCTCCGTCTACCTCCCTTGGTCTCCCTCTCCATCTCTCTGTCTGTCTCTGCCTCTATCTCTCTGCCCCTGTCCCTGTCTCTGCCTCTATCTGTCTCTGTCTGTCCCTGTCTCTGTCTGTCCCTGTCTCTGTCTGTCTCTATCTCTATCTCCCTCCCTCTCTCTGTCTCTCTCTCTCTGTCTCCCTCCCTCTCTCTCTCTGTCTCTCTCTGTCTCTCTATGTCTCCCTCCCTCTCTCTGTCTCCCTCCCTCTCTCTGTCTCCCTCCCTCTCTCTCTCCCTCTCTCTTCCTCTCTATCCCTTCTCTCTCTCTCCCTCTGTCTCACTCACGCTCTCTGTCTCCCTCTTTCTCTGTTGGTACAAGAGGGGGAAGACAGCACGTATTGCAATTTTTCCCCAGCGAGAAACCCTCCCTTACACCCAAATGAAGTTGAGTTCCATACTGGTTTCTACCCTCAAAGGGGTTTACTAGAGCCCTTTGCAGGAGCAGATGTCTGCCGTGTAGACATCACTAACACAAGAAAAGCCAAGCCTTGATCCACATGCAGCCCACTTCTTCAATAGGATTTACTCTTGCTAAATTGTCCACAGTTTTAGCTTACAATTACACAGGAGTAAATACATTTACACCTACTATGTGTGTGTTTTTGTTGGTACCGAGCAGGTGTAAGTCTAGCCATTTTCGGTCATTGACATAAATTTATGGATGAAAATTACTTGGTTCATTGTGCTTATAGACGGCTCACTAAATCTAATACTGTATATTGGCATGATGCATTTTAGAGGAAATTATACTTAATTTATTAGTTTAGCATCAGGACCGGCATTTTGCACCATATTCTAATGCTTCAGCGTGGCACTACATCATTTTGAATGGAGCAATACAAAAGTCGCCAGATTTTGCGGAACGACATTTACCACATATTTATTGAAGGCTTTAAGAACATCCTACCATCAATAAATGAGAGCAAGCAGAGAGAAAGTGCCTTGAATTTGCAGACAGCAGCCATGCAACGTCTCTCAACTGGTTCTATGCAGGTTAGCCCTGGCCTGCACCGAAAGTGAAGATAAACTATGAAAGCATGCACACACATGTTTAACTTTTCGGCATGCTTACTGTACATCCAGCTTCTCTGCAAGAGGCTTCCCTGGCTTCGCTGAGCGCAGGCAGCTGAGGCCAATGTTAAGGCTTTGTCCTGCAAGTTCGAGACGCCGAAGGAATTTCCAAAAAGGAATTCCAGAGCCCCGATTAACACTGAAAGCCTTTACTGTGCTTCTTTTGTAGCTGATAGGCAGGCGGCATCCCCCTCCTCTAGCCTGGAGATGAGAGCTGCCAGCACTGCCGCAATTCACAGGTCTTTAAAAGACCAAAGAGCAGAGCGACTAGGAATGCCTCTTAATTAGCAGCAGTTATGTGCTAAATGCCTGCGACACACCCACCATTTGCGGGCGACACAGTACTGTGTCGGGACACACAGTTTGGAAAGCTCTGCCTTAGAGGGTGGTGCCTTTCTTGAATGGGGTCGCCCAAGGGGGAGGGACAAGTGGTCTCTCATATAACTCTAGGGGCAGTTACAGCCGGTTGGCTGGATGGGTGCGGGGGAGCGGGGGAGTGGGAGTTACGCTTTACAGTAGGCTGGTTGGCCACCCTGCACGTGCACAATGGCGCAAGTAAACTGCGCAAACCTGCAAGGGCCCCTTTATGGAGATAAGCTACAGAGCGTACGGGGGTGACTGGAGGGAAGTACCCTCACGGTGAACGGGTCCTCTGCGCATGCGCACTCCGGGTGGAGGGCGGGCATAATTTGATAAGGATCTGACGCCAGTTATTGACCTTGCCATAGGCTCAAAATAGGGATACACAGAAAAGTGATGCTATAATGTTTTCTGCGTATTATGTGAATGATGTATATATTAATTTTTGTTTAAACATTTTTTATGTTAATAAATACAGCCGTGGGGGGTTGTCACGTCCCCCTAATCCAAAAATTCCTTTCTAGTAGTAAAATGTGTTACTATTTTGGGAGACTGGAAAGGGAGGAGGGGTCTAGGCTGTACTTGGCCATATAAGATTAGTCTCTCGATGCACTGTAGCTCTTTAAATTATTCCTGGAATTAATATCTAGTATAGCACAGTAATCGCACATTATCCAGCCACGTTCAATATCCGGTAAAGCTTCTTTTCAGGTGGTTTAGTGTCGAGGTGGTGGTCTATGAATGAACCCAGAAGTATGTGCTCTATGAATTGTAGACCCCGGCCCCATCCCCCATCTGCTGTGCCGACAGTCTTTACCAAGACAAATTCACTGTTATCGATTGGCAAAGTGCTTCATTTTACGGATACGGAACATTGCAGTACAGAATTAGGTTTGATAACTGATGCCAGATATTCGTCTAGCCTATTCCAGAGGTCGCTTACCATCCATGATTAGCAAATGTACTTTAGAACTGAGAGGAGGATATCACCTTAAAGGCATCAGAGAACTCCTCCTGATGGTCCTCAGGATGGCAAATGTAAGTCATAGGTAGCCAGGACTGAACAATTAGCTTTTTTTCTGAAATAATGTGTGAGAGTCCTAAAGTATTTAGTGGGGTAACATGTAAGGGAGATATGAGAAGGAGCACTTGTGTGTGAGATCTGGTGATGGTCTGTTACATTGTATAAGTGGAAGCAGAATGCCTTTTCATTGTTTATAGGAGTCATGGTTAAAATAAATCACACTTCGAAACTGTAAAAGGACTAAAGTTGGTATTCTCTCCATTTATGGATATAAAGCGATTATTCACAATGTAAGCGTAAATAGGACTATTAATCCCCGGAAATTAAAAGGTAGTGTTGCTACTGTCCATGGAGCACCACAAGACACATTTGTAATGCGCCTTACATTCTCTTAAATTCAATCCTTTTTAATCTAAAGGTCCAAATTAGGTAAAGTATGGTTGGTGCCACGCTTTGTGTGCATGAGCATTGAATTCTGCAGTTCCTAAAAAGATTAAATATATTGTGGGTGGAGGTGATGTGCATATTAGCTTGCCTGGTTATGATGGTGGCTTTTCAAGTACGTAGGGGCATATTATCAAGGACGGCGTTAAAATTATCGCCGGTTTAGCTGTAGAAAACTGCCGCTAAATCAGCGATAATGGGCTTGATAATATGCCCTAGAAAATTTCAATAGAAGCCCATGTTCACACTAGAACATGGACTCCTATTGGAATTCTCAAGGGCATATTATCAAGCCCATTATCACCGCTTTAGCTGCACTTTTCTGCCGCTAAACCGGCGATCATTTTTAATGCAGTTCTTGATAATATGCGCCTCAATTACTTTCCTGGCTGTCTTAAGGCTTTTAAATTCTTTACCTCCAGCATTGGTGGACCCTTTTGACTTTTGGGGGTCGGGGATATTTGGTAGTTTGGAGAAGCAGGACTCTTGGGGTCAGGGGATTGAAGGGGGCATGGGAGAAGGAAGACATAATGTGTGCAGTGGTAGCTTAACAGCGATTGGAGTTGGGAATGACTGACTTCATTGCTGAGTGTCAGTGTTGGGAGCCATAAGATTCAACCAGAGACTGGAAAACTAAAGTTGAGAAAGGTTCTCAGGTGAATGTGAAGTGACTTAAATTTAGTGTGTGCTGTCCGGCAATGGGCTGTGCTGGGTAGATAGACTACATATGACTTTATGCAGTGCTTTTTATAGGGTTAGTGAATCTCCCTGCATCCTCCTGCCCCCAGAACGGCGTGTGGCCTGGACTATGTAGATAACGGGCTCTTAGGAGATCAGTGTGAGATTGGTTAAATAGAGATAGTAGAGTATTTGGTGCGGTGCTGTGACTAAGACTTGCTTTAAGAGACCTGTGGTTTTATATTAATTTGAGCAGCATGACTAGATTGAATATTACATGTGTGTATTTTAAAGATTTGGTTAAGTAGTGCAAATGTCGAATAAAGAAATTACATAATTGAAGACTGTTTGAAATGGGATTTCTGGTTGGCTAGGGCTTGCGCCTAAGCCAGGCAGAAACCACCACTCTAATCAGTGCAAGGGAGTTACACGCTGAAGATAACCCCTGCTCACGCCCTTGGTAGCTTGGCACGAGCAGTCAGGCGTATCCCAGAGGCAATGTGAAAAGCGTTTGCCCAACACACACACAGCAGCAACACACTAGGCACACCTCAAAAGGAACTCCACACAAGGTTATATATGAAAATAGCCTTTGTATTATCCAAAACACATTAGAATAGTAATCCACAATATACACTGTGCCAACTGGCACGTGGCAATATTTAAATGGGATTATATACAGATGACAGAGCCAATTGGGCAACTGTCAGAACCATCACAAGCATAAACACAGTATGCAATAATCTCATAAGCATAAATCACAGATTAGAGGCATACATCACAGTAGAGAATAACCTCACTGCATAAACCTCAGATTAGGGAATAACCTCCAAAACATAAATCACAGATTAGAGGCATAAATCACAGTAGAGAATAACCTCACAGGCATTAACTTCAGATTAGGGAATAACATCTTAAAGATATCAATCAGAGGCACAAATCATGGTGCATAAAATACATATATCATATTAGCATATAAATTACATCAGTGCCTAGCACCCAACCAACCTCACACTGTCCCCTGGCCAACTGGCCTTCTCAGAGGGATCAAATGCCCTATGTCCATAATGTCAGGGCGTGCTGCCAATGCAGCAGAATCCAAAAGTGCGCAATTGCGCTGGCCTAAATGTTGCAGCTGCCACTAATTGATGTGCAGCTTTGAAGCAAAATGTGGGAATGGGCACTCACTGTGCCCTCTGGGTGGGTCCCCACTGGCACTCTAAAATGATACTGCCAAACATTGCAGCTACCAGCGCTAGTGTGTCGCAGCTGTGAATAAATTAAAGAGGCACTGGCACGACTGCCTATCCCGTCCCGCTCAGGGACTCTACAACAAAATGCCCCCAATCGTTGGAGAGGCCCGCTTTCCTGCGGGTCCGCTCCGAAAATGGGCACTGACAATGTGCCATCATGAAGTTCCGCACTGAGGCTCTTTAAATCAAACTGCCCCCATCATGGAAAATAGGTGCAGGCAAGCGCAAGAACGGCTCCGGTCTGCCCCACTCACCGGGATCTCTGGTTGGGGGCTCCTCCGGTCCCGTGAGGCATGTTCAGGAGAGCCTCCACTCCTCAGGGACTTAATCTCCTTCTCTGGCAGCTTGTGAAAATAAGCTAGTCCAGTTTCTTTACACCATTAATATAAAGGTTTCCTGTTCTCTGAAGTACTATAGGGATTATTGTTTGGTGGGCTTATCTCTGATCTCTTTCAGGGGTGCCATTGAATCTAGAGTGCAACTTGTCTTTTGGTTAAATGCTTGAAGTTACTCCTGTGTATAGGTAAGGATGTTGAAGTAGTTTGGGATTAGAGGTCAGTGGAATGTACAGCAGAGTTCTTTTGGTGTTACAAGTTCTCTTGGCAATTGTGGTTTTGGCAGTGGGTATTGCCTTGACATGTCTTTAGAAGGGAATTGTAAATAGAGAGTCCATGGTGCAATAGTGCAAGGGAGCCAAAAGTATTAATTGTGCGCATGTTTGATAAGATGAGTTTGCTAGGAATGCAAGGTTTGAACGATTGATCAGAAGTATATAAATATAGAGAAGGAGCAGCTGGAGTTAGACTGGGAATTGTTGTATTCAGAAAGCAGGTTTTAACACCAAGCACTGAATAGGTGATTTTGGGAAAAATGATGTACTCCTTACCACTTTTCGTAGTGCTTCTATGGCACCGATTTGTTATGACCATTCCTTGGTTGATGTAACAAATCATGGAGGGTGCGACTAGGGCGATCAGTCGCAGGTGTTCTTACCCACCTGCTAGAAGGGTGTATATGCTTGGTGGGATATATAAGCCGGGGAGGGTGACGAGGTAGAGGGTCAGTGAGGTAATCAGCTCTCGTAGCATGCCAAACTGTTCCATGGTGGAGTGAGTTGTGGGGAGGTCACATGTCACCCTCAGGTGCAAGAGCAGCATGGGTCTTTGGGATTTAGATTAAAGAGGAGGGTATTATGGGAGCTAGGTTTGCTCCAAGGTCTTTCCTGTTGGGGAGTCTGCATTGTTAACTACCTTAAACTTCTGCGACCACCACTCATCACTAATTAACAAAGGAGGCCTCCAATCGCCTGATGCCACGTGTGCTCTTGGAGCTCAGATCTTCCCCCAGTAGTCGGCTGTTCCTCACTGATCCAGCCCTTTCGCACTCACAGACATTTCTTTTCTTCGGGCCCCAGAGCTCTGGGTGTTTTTCTGGTGTTTAACATTCAGCACCAAGGCAGCAGCGTGTATAACAGGAGCTGGTAAAAGGTGCGAGAAAGCTACAACTTTGCCTAGTAATGCTCAATAAGGTTTCTGCTAAGAAACACTTACAAAGCTTGAGCTACTTACTGGTACAATGCTGCCGATTTACAATAAATGCATGCAGTGCTCCGATGTGGTGTGAGGCCATTCCACCCATGTTTTAGGAGTAATGTACGAGAGGGCTCCAGCTCTGTTTTTTAAATTTTCTGGAATGTGTGAGTAGGAGTTTGGCTGAGCGGTGGGACACATTCAGTGAGGCTGGGGACACTGTAAGTAAAAGCAGAATTGTGTCCTTAAGTAAATATGTACCTGCTGCTCATACATAGCGCTCCAATACCATCTGGTCAACTTCCCACTATATACATATGTAAACATGCTCTCTCTCGTGCAGGCTGAACCAAACACACAACCAAAACATTCACCAATTTACCAAAGACAATGTCCTTGGAATCCCCAACAATTGCCTCATCTACCAAGCAACTCCACCACCTCTACAAATAGCATGCACAAAACAAAAATTGTCACCATCATCTATAACTATATGTATGGTCAGTACTCCTGAACAATTTTCTCATTTATTTCATATAATATTACATTCTCCTTTTTACAGTTGGCAGTTTAACCCAAATAAATAAGTACTGATCATATGACAAGCATACATGTGTTGATCTCCTTCACTCAAACCCACCCTAACCTCCTACCTTCTTTAACTCTCTCTTTCAATATTTCTTCCACCCATCCACTCTATATAATTTGTTCAGACCCACCCTTCCTTTTTCTCTCTCCTCCTTATTCCCTCGCTCTTCTCTACCTTATTGGTCTGCTTAATCCCTCTAACTTCTTTCCTTCCATATCTTCCTTCATTCCCACCCCTCCCTACTTTTCCCACTCTTCATTACATAAACCATCTCTTCCCCCTTCCTCGATTCCTCCTTCCCTCAAACCCTTCCCTCCTATTTACGTCCACTGTCCCATCTGCCTATCTTCCTCTCTACCGCCCTATATTTCTTCATCACCTCCTTTCCTCCTTCTTCCTTCTTGCCCTTCTTAATCCCTTTCTTCACTCCTTAATTCTATACCCCACTTTATTTCCTAAACCCTAATTTCAACTTCACTTATTCCAGTCACTCATATCTTGCCTTTCACTAAGTCCTTTCTTTTTTTTTGATTTATAATTTCACAGCAAAGAAAACACACATACACAGAAGGACGATACCAATGGCAATTCATGGGGATACAAAAAATACAGCAAAAGAAAAAAATAATAAATAAATAAATCAGCGCTGATCATCATAATATATATCCATAGCCATATATAAGCAGAGACAAGCAGCAAGAGAGGGGAGAGAAACAAATACAGAATAAATAGGATTTCAGTCATATTCTACATGGTTCATTCAAATCCACAAATGTCAGTACTCATAATAATCACGGAAAACACCCCAAATTTTCCGACCCAGTAGTTTCCTACTAGATCCCTTAACTGAAAAGAGACCCCATTCGAGTTTGTATAAACTATACATTTTGGCTCGCCATTGTTGAAATACAGGTGGATTTTCCTGTAGCCACTCAGTTGCTATACACAACCGGGCTACCGTCATTGAAAAAAAGACAAAATGGCGATGTTGATACAATACATCCACCGCCCTGTCTGTAGGAATTTTTCCCAGTAACATCATAGCCGGTGCAATAACTAAAGGCGTTTTAATAACTGCTGACAAAAACTTTTCAATATGAATAATGAAACTTTGAAGTTAAACACACCCAAAAAATATATGTAGATTATCCGCGTCATCATCCCTGCAGCGAAAGCATTTACCATCATAACCAACCCCCCATTTTGCCATTCGTGCAGGGGTGTAATATAAATCAAATAAAGTCTTAAAAAATTGGGCTTTTAAATTTGCAGACATTAATGATTCCTTTGCCAACATAAGCATATCCTCCATTTCAATTTCCGAGTCTCCTAGAACAATAACCCACTTCAACCTGACTTTATCAAGATCATCTGGTCTTCCCGAAAGTAATATTTGATATAAGACTCCACTCACTAAGTCCTTTCATTGTTCTTCTTGCTTTCTCTCCTATCCTTTTTTCCTCTTTCTCTCTCTCACTCACTCCGTCCATCCCTCCCTCCCTTCCTTTCTCACACCTCTCATCTTTCCTCCCTTCCCTCTCTTAATTCCTATCCCTTTTTTCCCTTCCTTCCCTTATCTCTCTATCACATTACTCTTTCACTCAACATCACTAAGTTCTATGCCACACAATTTAACTCCACATTTCCATACCACACCACTTAATTTACCAACTAACCCCATACTTCAACTCAACAACACAATTACATAAAACCACATACATCCAAACCAAACCACATAATTGCACAGTATGCTACAAAATTCAAAAGCATACCACATATTTAAACTTCATTACATACCACTCCACACCACATAATACCATTCCACATGATTACACACCATCACACTCAGTCCCACTCCACATAATTCCAATATGCTCTATACCACATAATTACCTTCCACGTATTTCATATATGTACCATGCCACATAATTCCACTACACATATCCACTCCACACCACACAATTCTACATAACACAGTTCCTTGACTAACAATACCAATCCAGCTCACACAATTCCACTACACACCACATACATACACTCCATAATACATAGGTAAAACACATTGACATTTAAAATGCCAATAGCTTTAACTCAAGCAAATGCAAGAGATACTTTATTCCTTTTTTTTCGCTAAAGTAAAAAAAGGCGCTTGCATCATTTCACATGGGAATGCATGCATGTGCCTACAAAATAATGTGAGCCGTCTTCTTTATTATAATTCTTTAACATGCTTTACAGCAGCCACACTGCTCTACAACATAGCTTAAAAACAAAGCCAAAACCTCTGGCTAACCACTTATAAGGTCCAAAAGGCGTGACCTATTGGCTATGCCAATGCTTGTTTCCTTGGCAAGTAAGCCATGATACAATATCAGGCTTTAGGCTAGGTTTATGTTTGGCTATCGACTGACTGAGGATCTTATACTTGTAGACCTAGTTGAATTGTTAGTGGGAGGTATAAGGTGTAATAGTAATGATAGGCCACAAAAGTAGCCCCTTAGGCAGAAACTGTGGGATTAACCCTGCACATGCTGATATGGAATTTCAATTTAGGAGCTCGCTGGGAAAGAAAGGATGGGGTAAGTTGGTGGTGAGTAGGAACTGGGCACAGCACCTCTTATTCTATCAATTGAATATTAGAAAAGATGATACAGAAACAGAGGAGTCTGGATAAGTTATAAAAGGATTGCTAAGTGGACTTGGAAGAAAGGGAAGAATACCTTAAAAAATGCAGTACTTGTCAGAGAAAAAGGAACATGACTTATCACTTGTCCCATCATCCACTCCTTCCTTTCGACTGGATGGTCTCCTCTGACCTCCTCTGCAGGAGCATGGAGTACTTCCGGTTTCAGACATAAACATTACACACATATATCGATTCCTGTAACCTTAACATTATTTTGCACAAGTTACAAAAGCAATACGCAAATAAAAATGTATTATCTGTATACTATTGATCCAGCGGTCCACCAACAACAGATCCTCCACTACCATATACTGACCTGGGCCCATAAACTCTCAAGTGGTAAAAACCGTTGGGGTCGGTTACGTTTGTGATTTCCAAAGTGCTCAAGATTAGTTATTTAACCCCTTTGCTGCTTCTGTCGGCCAACAGCCATCGCGTGTGGCCGATGCGGCCCCGCCAGCTTAATAGAACCTTCCGCACCGGCTCGGAACGTTCGAAGCAGCAAACGGGTTAATATTCCTAAATAATTTTTCACTGATCAAAAAATTCTTTCCTCTAGTCAATGGAGCATTAGTTGAACTAGTTAGTTGATGGTGAAAATGAACATAAACTAACTGTTCTTCATTCAATGTAAATAACAACTAAGAGAAGAAATTCGATTCATAAAACACCAAGCATATACTTCGGACTCATAAAATAATCAATGCTCAGAAAGGGAGAGGACAGAGAGAAAAGGACATCAACAAATAACAAGAAAAATATAGCTACCAAGTATGGTGTGAAGGACCAACCCCCTGGCCAAAGAGCTGGTGAGGTTCCCCCGGGATAGGGCAGGAGAAAAAGACTTCAGGACAGGAATCAGGACAGGATAGTTGATCTCTCTAGAATACTGACGATTGTGTCGCACCCCTCTCTGACACTCTCTTCCTCCTCGAGATCCTCCTGCGATCTTCTGATCCAACCCAATTAATAAGAATACAAAATTCTGCTTCAATTCTGCATTCGGTTCTTCATCGGCATCTGACAGCATCTTTCCCAGCGTCAGCATTTCCCGCAGCAATGACAGCATCCCAAAATCATCAGCTCTCAGCTCTGACTAACTAACTAAGGCTATCTTAATTATACCTTTCGTTTTTCATGTTCAACCCATTAATGTTTCAATATCGTGAAAATACGAAATCTGATTAGTCAGGCAAGGGGGAAGCTCCATCACACCATGCTTACATGTCATTCAACTCAGTTCAACTATTGTTCACAAACCCATCCCCTTTAAATTTGTATTTATAAATTTAGTTCTCATACATTTCTAACTTCACTTTGTAGCATTTTATTAACATTCTGAATAAGATTCTTCTTCGTTGAACTCATCACCATCCGTTCTCACGTTTGTAACACTCGATTTTGGCTTCCCTTGAATAACTCCGTCATGGCCTTCATGGCTTCACTCATTGGGCATGCATGGACTTTGCATCACTCAGCTTAATCCAGTTACACGTGAGAGGCTCAAATACGCACTAGTGATAAAAGTCAGAAGACAGTTGTTACTTTCATAAATAAAATGGTTGCACTGTATATCACCCACCTCTACTCTAATCCAGTTTACTTATTTATGCCTTTTGCCGCATTAGCATTAGTAAAAAACACCCAATTTAGTTCAAACAAGCAGATGCCATGCACACGAGTCCTCAAGACTCCATTTTAGTATCTTATGTTCATGCGCCAGAATTTGCCTCCAAGCGTTAACTCGTCATACTGCGTAGATGCAGTTGACGCGTGCGCACAACAGTTTCCCCGTTTAAAGCGGTATTAGTCCATCTTCATCCTTATTCCCATCAGGGCACACATAAGCAAGCTTAACTAACCCACGTATTCAATGTGGTGCATATTATTTATTCACGAAACATGACTAAAGAACGTGTTAGTAAGTTAACAAGTGGATCTCATCCAAGCAAGTTTCTTTTCCAAGAAACCTTGTTCCATCAATCCCCTCTCTTGTGGCATTTTTGAGCCATCACAAAATTACCCATTCAGTCAGATGCCAACTTTAGCACATCTCATCTTCATTTCCTTCTCTCTGATCTTTGTCAGTTTCTCCTTCTCCTTTCAAATCTAATCTTTTTATATATCTTTCCTTTTGTTTTCTCCAACTGAATTTTTTCGTATTCCCTCTTTTGTTTGCTTCCTTTCCCTTCTTTTACTAAATGTATTCTTCTTTTTCCCTTGCTTCTACACCACCTGCATATAATCATCATGATCAATACTATTGTCCTTATCACAACTACTGGTAATATTATTTGTCCTAAGAGACTCTTACCAAAATCAGTAAACCATTTCCCTATCGATGTTATACTCTTTGTTTGTCTTCCCCATACACCGCCATCCTCCAGTTGGGTCAAATCTTTATAACTTCTTGTAATATTTTCGATATACCCTTTAATTTCCTGGCTTTTATCAGGAATATAAGTGCAGCAATGTTGAACTTTCAACATAGCACAGACTCCACCCTCTTTTGCCAGTAAGATATCAAGAGCAAGACAATTTTGTAAAACCATAGACCTTATCGCAACCATTTCTGTATTAATCATCCAGAAACCTCCAGCTGTGTCTGTAGAAAGACGATCGACTATTGTTGACAATTTGCAAATTTTACGTGAATTTAGAATGACTCCAACTGAGGGTATCAATGCACTAAATATATCACCTACAATTTCAGAGAAACTAGCTCTTCTTATTTGTGTTAGTCTTTAGATATTTCATTGACTCATTTGATTCTGTCCACATGGTAAACTTTTGGAAAAATTATTCCAAAATAACAGCTTCCATACCATCTTGCAGGTAATTGACAATAAGCATTATTTCCGCACACATAATAAAGTCCTAGAAATACAGGATCAGTTTCCCCTTTTAGATCTCAACCCCCTATGATTAGGAAGTTGTGTTCACATTCACTGGAACCAATGAAAATGTTATTATAAGCTGACTTTAACCTATGAAGGCAGAATTTTCCCCTTTTCATAAAGTCTAGGGACATTGCAGCATGAGTCTCGCCCTTTGCATACATTCCCTCTTTCTCAACCCATTAAGGTACATGAGATTTCTGTTCAGGAGCTTTCTTTGTTAAATTCTGTCTTCTTTCTTCTACTAAATTCAAAAACTCTTTTTCTTCTTCACGTAATATACATGTTAGGTTATCCTTGTGGGCCCGTTCTATATCTATTTAACTCATTGTTAAGAAAAATTCTGCCTTAAAATGTGCATCTTCACTAGTAAGTACTGGATTCATATTCTTTCTAATGGGTAATTCAGAAAATACTACATCTAAATTTGAATAAAAATACTGAGGTTTTCCGGTTACATAAAATAAACTTGATAAAACACTACATGATACACCATATGTTAAAGGTATATGGTGATAGGTCATCCTTTCTGACACAAATGAGGGTAACTTCATACAGACATGACAATCACTAATCTCCATTGTATTACAATATTGAAATAACAACTTGCTAAACACATTTAAAGACAAATCATTGTCTGATTCATTATGATGATAGTCTATCTCATCTTCTACCCTATTTCTATTTTAGTTCCCTTTATTCTATCTACTTTCTCATTAGTAATTTTATTATTTTTGCTACTTATTTCCATTAATAAAGGTACTCCCATTGTTAAAAATAACCACACTAATATTACTAATAAAATTCTACATAAACAAAACCTAAACCATTTTAGTTTAATACTTTGTTTAGGTTGTTTAGGTTGTGCAGCGACTTCAATTTCTGCCATTTTAATCTGAGAAAATTAATTTTCTCTTTTCTGTCTTTATTCACAATTCTTTTATTTCTAAGGTGGTCTTAATCTGTTGTCATCAATCTGTGCAACATGAACTTCCTCTGATTCCTCACTAAAATCTACATTTTCAAATTATTCGAGAATTACATAGGTCCAATCAGGGGACTTGTATTTTCTGTTCAGACTTCTCAATCTTGGACTTCTTCGTTTGAGTTTTACTGCTGGCTGTTTGGATCTAGTTTGACTTGAAACTTCATTTTCTTACTCTTGTTGTTCCCCTGATTTTCCAAGGTAGTATCTTAATCTTTTAACTCTAACCAATTATCTCCTTTTCTTACTCTTTTGACCTGAACTGCACTCTCACCTTCTTTGCCGTTTTCCAAAGTTCTTTTTTTTAATATGTCTAGGAACAATCTGTTCTTGTTCTTCTTCCCTTACTAATTGTCTTTGCTATGTATTTTCTGTATTTTGTTCTTCTTCCACTTGTTCTTGTATTTGTTCTTCTACATCTAACTGGTCCTGTTCAGGTATTTATATACTTTGTCATTGTTCTTCCTGAACCTGTTCTTCTAACCTTATCTGATCCCATCCAGGACATATTTCAATTTGATCTTCTTCAGCCTGCTCTTCTTCAGCCTGAACTTGTTCTTCTTCTCCTTCCTGTCCCTGCTCAGAATTCTCAATAGCTTTATTTATTTCTTCCTGAGTATGTTCTTCTTTCCCTGTCTTTTTCTTTCTACTTTCCTGTCTCTCTAATTTATTTCTTCTTCTAGTATTGATAACAATTTCAGGTATTTCAATCACTGGTATCCAGTCTTCTTGACTTGTACTTGGTTTTTCATCATCTAGTTGTCTTTCAGATCTATCACCTTAGATTCTTTGGCTTCACAACCCTCAGCCTCTGGTGTCTCATCTGATTTGATCATTTGCTGCTCTAGTTCTTCAGATGGGCTCGGAATTCTGCTGGTATGGCTAGCATTCATAACATTTGGGCAAACCTACACACTTCACTGCTGTGGTAGTGACAAGTATGCTTTGACGTGGTTTGTCCCACCTGGGTGATAGACACGATTTTCTTGTGTGTTTCTATACTAACACCCAGTCTCCAGGATTCAAATCATGCCCCTGGTCTGGCTGCCTTGCAACTGCGTCTTCTCCAACCTGATGAGAGACAGAGCGCAACTTTTCAGCCAATTCTTTGCAATAGTCCAATACCAGATCATCAGTTATATTCATCAATTTATTTCCAGCAATAAATGCTTATCTCATTGCCCTTCCCATGAGCACTTCATGAGAGCTCAAGGCTGTTTTCCTGTCAGAAATGCTTCTGAGACCCATCAATACAAGAGGCAATGCATCTGGCCATTTTAGCAATGTGGATGCACATACCTTTCCTAATCTTGACTTGATTGTGCCATTAAGCTGTTCAACTATTCCAGACGCCGTTGGATGATAAGCACCGTGCAGTTTTTTTTCAATGTTAAATGCAACACAGATTAATCAAATTATTTCATTATTAAAATGAGGTCCTCTATCTGATTCCAAAGTAACTGGAAAACCGAAACGAGGTATCAGTTCCCGCAGCAATAATTTAGCAACTGTGAGACTGTCATTTCTTCTTGTGGGGTATGCCTCCACCCATCTCGAGAACAGACACACTATGACAAGTACATACTTCAATCCGTTGCACGGGGGCAACTCAATGAAGTTTTATTACAGCATGGTGAATGGTCCATCTTCTTTTTCTAATTTTTCCCGAGCTAACCACTGTCTTTCTACCTGGGTTTTGCTGCTGACAAATCAAACATCTCTGGCAAAGGCTCTGTGCAACTACCCTAAACTTCGGATTATACCAACTCTGTCTGATTAGTCCCTTAAAATACGTGCTGTCCCATTGTATACTCTTGCCATTTGAGAGAGTAAGCAACCTGGCATGACTGGTCTGCCATCTAAGTTCACCCACACTTCATCTACTTTCCTTTTTGTAGAACCTGTCTTTATCCAGTTTTCCTTTTCCTCAACTTCTTCCTGCAACTGTCTGACCTCCTCTCACGTTACTGCAACTGAGAAAACATAAGTTGGCAGCTGCTTTCCTTTGTTTCTACTTTTCTGTTACTTGCCATTGTATTTATTGCACAGTATTGAGCAATTTGGTCGGCATATCTATTGCCCGCCGTCACATAGTCATTTTCTGACTGGTGTCCATCACATTTGACCACTGCAATTTTTTTAGGCAATTGTAATGCTTCAAGCAATTCTTTCACATTTTTACTGTTTCTGATAGGAGACCCTGAAGAAGTTAGAAATCCCCTTTGCATCCAGAGCTTGCCAAAGTTGTGCACAACCCCGAAACCATATTGACTATCCGTAAATATGGTTATTCTCCAATTTTCCCAATTTTGCATGCCTTTGTTAAGGCCACCAATTCGTCTTCTTATGCAGACTTGACTCCTGGTAAATAGGATGCTACAACGACTCCTGAAATTTTGCATACACCATATTCAGCACTTAACACACCCTCTTCCTTTTGGAGACATGACCCATCCACGAACATTTCATGATCAGATTCCTTTAAGGGAGTTTCTTTTATATCTGGGCAGGGCTTAGTAGATAATTCAGTCACATCCAAACAATCATGATCAATCTCATCTTACACTTCCTCACAACATGGATCTGGTAATAATATGGCAGGATTCATTATTGTACATCTTATCACTGTCACATTTTCAGCTCCCAAAATTATTCTCTCATACTTAGTCATCCGACTAGGAGTGAGGTGCTGTGTTTGTGTTCTTGTCAACAGAATCTCAACTGAATGTGGAACAAATCCCTTTACAGGATGTCCCATCACCATTGATTTACTTTGCTCCAGACTCATACTAGTAGCAGCTACTGCTTTTAAGCAGATAGGTAAGTCTGAAGCCACTGGATCCAAGGTGGCAGAAAAATTTGCCACTGGATGTCGGCTCAATCCATGTCTCTGTGTTAAAACTGAAAGAGCACAATTTTCTCTTTCGCAACAAAACAGTGCAATTCTTTTGAAGAATCAGGCACGCCTAAGGCAGGGGCCTCACACAGAGAATTTCGCAATTTCACAAATGCTTCCAAACATTCATCATTCCAATCAATTGGGTCTTTTGCTCTTTTCCGAGTCCATTGAATCAATGTTTTCCTTAGCAGGGAGAAGCTATTAATCCACTGCCTACAATACCCAACCACTCATCTCCTTTTGGGTCTGAGGTAGTTGCATCTGTTTGATTATTTTTATTCTTTCCAGTGTCACTTTTCTGACTCCTCTTTCTATGTTATGCCCTGAATATCTAACTTCTTGTTGACAAAACTGCAATTTCTCTGGAGACACCTTGTGTCCTCCTTCAGCCAAATGGTTCAGTAATGCAATTGTGTCCGTGACACAATCTTCTTGTGTCTTTGATGCAACCAATAGGTAATCAAGGTACTGAACCAGAACGGATTTCCTGGGAATTACTAATGACTCTAGATACTTTTTCAGGATTTGATTGAATGTTGAGGGACTCTCTGTGTACCCTTGAGGAACTCTGCACCAAGCCAACACACAGTCTTCAAACCGGAAGGCAAAAAGATACTGACTTTCTGGGTGTAAAGGGATGGAAAAGAATGTCTCACACAAATCAATCACTGTAAACCAACCTGCATTCAAGGGTATTTGATAACGAATTACTGCTGGATTTAGAACTACTGGACAGCAAGGCACTACATTCTTATTAATCTTTCTCAAATCCTGCACTATTCTGTACTTGCCACTAGACTTTTTAAGTCCCATGATTGGTGAATTACAAGGACTGCTCCTTATTTCTTTCAAAATTCCTTGTTTAATCATTTGGTCAATTACTGGAGCATCTCCTGCTTTTACTTTTTCTTATTATTACCATTTATAGAGCGCACAGCTATATCCGACATGGGTGTCCCGGTGCTAGTAACGGCAACAACAGCCAGGATTCAAGTACCGAAGAAAGGAGTCAAGGTAGGCTAAAGATCCACGTTTTCAGTGTTTTTCAAAATAGTTGTTCTGTCTTGGCCTTCCTGATGTGTACCGGCATAGAGTTCCATAAGGCAGCTGTTTTTACTGAAAACGAGCGCCTGCCAATTCCGGCTTTTTTTAATCATGGGATTACCAGCAATTCTTGAAGATTAGATCTTAGGACCCTGGTCTGGGAATATTTCTGTATTCTCTTTTTCAAGTACTTTGGGCCATTTTCTCCCATTGCTCTATATGCTAAAGTCAGTGACTTAAATTCTATTATTTTCCTTACTGGTAGCCAATGAAGGCTCCGTAGATGGGGGGAGATATGATGACGAAGCAGCACATGCCATGCATCTGTCTGAGGCCAGTCCACATGTTGGCATAGTTAGTAATACAGCAGAAGAACTGTTGGCTGGTGGTGGAGGGCTGGCAACACAGGATCTTCAAAGTAAATAATGACAAGATGTGGAAGAGAATATCTGAGGCATATTCAGTTACACCAAAAAAAGTATGTGATGAGTGAATTATTTGAGTATATATGTACAAGATACATAAATGGCAATGTTGAGCCGCAACAATCAAGGATATACTTTTCTGAAGAACTGTGACATCAATAGCAATGTGACATACCTGAGTGGATGTTATGTTACCAAATTTATAAAGTGCATGGCTGCAACACCAACAGGGCGTCCCAGCGCTGGTTCCAGATCACAGTGACAAGGAGGGAATCTGAGGCAGATGGATTATGCTGGAAATAGCCAAGTCTTTACTGCCTTTCTGAATGCCCCGTGGTTCTGAATGCTCCTGTTGGTACCTGGGAGGGCGTTCCAAAGGGCAGATGCCAAGGCACGGAACCATGGACCACTTGCCCGTGCTCTTCTGACTCGAGGAATGCATGCCTGGTGTTAATCTGCAGAGCGCAGCATGCAGCTAGGGACGTAAAAGATATGAAGATTGGATAGAATAGAGGGAGCCTGGAATTCTGTGTGAGATGCAGAATGTCTTAAAGTGGATTCTCTGGATGATAAGAATGTATTGAGATGCTGGGTCTAGTTGATGCTCTGCCACAGGAGGGGATACTACAGGGGCTGCTACTACTCCATCTGTTACAAGTCATGTATTAGATATGGGGACCTTTAATTGAAGGTGATGGGAAAAAAAGATTACTATGTTTCCACTCTAAAGAGTTGAGGAGAAATGAGTGTGAGTGACATCTGTGGGATGTGGGTCTATCTGCAAAGGGGGAGATTCACGATGTTTGAAAACAGTGTGAGATAAGTGAGGAGTTGTCATTTAGCTGAATGATAGTAGTGTGCTGGTCTTGCCCAATGGAGGGATTCCCTGATTAGGTAGGAATTTGGTGGGTAAGGGTGCATTCTGCACCCCATGAAGAGATTTTACTGCCCGTATTCAGAAAATCTCCTTCACATGCCATCTCTCACAAATGCATTTGCTCTCTAAATCCCCCATCGTGCAAACCCCCACCCCAATGCATTCACCCTATCAGTAATCTCCTTCCACATATCCACCTTCTCCACTTGACTGAGGAAGCGTGGAGGCTAGACATTTAGTTAGATAGATCCCATCTACCACAAAGTTAACTTGAAATTCTAACTCATCCTTCTTCTACTTAAGTGAGGTGGGCTGCAGTCTGGAGACTAAAGCTGGTGTGTGGAATCCACAGTGTTACACTGTTCAAGAGGTAGAGTTCAGAGCCTTGATTAAGGGTGTATTTATGTGTTTCCAGGGTTGTGTGTCAGGTTTTAGCATTAATTCTTTCAATAGAAAGGTGATTCTCTATACTGTTCCATTGGATGCTCTATGTAGCATAGCTGGGATTTTTGCTTATGCTGAGTAGAACTTTGATTATAGGCATGTGCCAAAATACACCTGAAAAGTTACTAGTATTAATAATATGGTTGTAAATTATGCATGTGTATCTTTACCCCGTCTTGTAAGAGAATAAAGATATGGACAACTACTACTGTACTGAAAATCCACCAGGGTGTCTTGAATTGCATTCAGATGGAGATTTCCACCTAGGCACAATTGTAAATCTTTACGTGTGCGGACCTCCACATATAGATTTCCCTTTCTAAATCGGCCCTATATGGTGAACTTGTGTCAGATCCCATTAGTCATTGACTTGTTTAGTTCATGCTCCTTCAAACATTGCATCTTTATTGTGTCCATTGCAGTTTGAGTCAGCCTACCGCAGTTTGTGGATGATTACATTTTTATTATTTACATTTTGCGATTGTAACAAATTAGTACATGGATAAGTAGCTTTATGCAGTAGGATCTCAGTCTGGTGCATTACTACTGAGGGTTCATTGAGATCTGGCATGGCCCACTTTGGCATCTGCTGTCTATTGTTGTGAAAGTGGACTAGTGCCATCCACACCTCCTAACAAAAGAACAAGAAGCAGGGAGGCAGGTAAGCGAGCTCTGCATGGCAATAGTTGACTTTTGATGTTGGACACCGTCTGCTGTGTCTTCTCCCATGGAACAAGTCTGGCTAGCAAAGTAGATGAAGAAGAACAGACTTATGCTTTTTATAAGGACTCGCAGTTCTTGTAGGTAAGCCATCCCAGCCCCAGAGAAGTCTGCCCGGGATCACATGGCCAGTACGAGTAGGGAATCTGGGATTAGTAGTCAGGGTTTCCTCTTTCCACAATCATCAATCCAGTATAAAGCTACTGCTAAGTAGTTCAGCCCCCAGTTTGGAGTCAGTACAGAAAAGGCAGCTACCAACATGATGTCACTCTTGAGAGGAGTATTCTTGAGTGAAGTCACTTTGGAAAGAAGTACGATGCCAACTGAAAAAGTTTAGTTCACTGAAAAGTTATGGCAATAATGCCTTTCCATTTGTGTTCTCACTGCATTCGGACATCTCTTCCTTTTCAGTCACTGCCGGAAAGGCAGCTCACAATGTCACTGCATTAACTGCTGAATACAGTCTGAATTGCTGCACATCAAGAACAGCTCCTAATATTATTTCACTGCTTTAAAGGCAACTCTCATTGTGGTAAGAGAACAGGAAGGCAGTTCTCAGCCCCAACCAAGGGCTCTAGTACGAGTCTGGGGGGTCCACAGACTGCTAGACTTGAAGGGCATGTCAGTCTTTCAACCACCATATTACAAATAGTGTGGTTGGACCACCATTGCCCTGCTGCAACCCCCAGGGAACTGCCATTTCCTGGTGGTGTTGGGGTTGTCAGGCGGCTGCAATATGCTTGGGGGGACAGCAGCGGTCATGCCAAGTTTATTATCACTTTCCGCTCTGCCACAGTATTCATTGGAGCTCTACCTCCATTAAAACCCTGGCGAGGAGGAAACAATGGGGCCCCACAGGGCCCCCTGGATCCTCATGTGGATGCACACCAGGAGGCAGAACATGTACCCCCATGTGTGCATGCACACCAGTTCACTTTACAGTCCATGCCGCGCAGGAACTGTTTTTGGCGTTCCCATTGTGGGGCCCATTTTCTGGGCACCATGGTGGGAATGTAAAAAAAAGCCAGCCAGATACGAGAAATGATTGAAATCTGGCAGGCAGTCCGACCATAGGTTTGGCAAGCCGCGGCAGGGCGGACCCGGTACCACACAGTCAAACTTCTAATCAGGCCCCAGGTGTGATGTTGCTCCAGTAAAGGCAATTCTCGATGTGCTTCCACTGATGAGAAGACCGGTCCCACTGTGATGTCACGGTAGTAAAGGACTTTCCAATAAGTTCTTATTTGTAAGATAGAAGCATTATTGTAACTACTTACATGGGCACATCTAGGCACTGTCTGTGTGCATATTTGTGCTTTGATGGGTACAGTTCGAGTACATCCCACAACAAAGCAAAACAGACATCTTCCTAAAGCAAGAGAGGCCTATTGGCTTTGTCAGTGCTTATTACTCCACGGAGCACAGTTTTTGTTTTTTAATTTACTGGAAACTGTCTCCGTGTTAAATGGGAAACGCAGGTACCTACAGCTCATGCTGTGTAGGTAGCACCCACAATGCAAAGGGCCCCGTTAAACCTAAAGCCTCAGAATATATGGGATTTGCAGAGTCTCAGGGGTCCCTCAAATTCTCCTGGATGGGTCTCCATCATGTGTTTATGGGTGGAGGGGGTCTCCATCATGTGTTTACGGGCTTGTGCTCAGCATTTGGAAATTAGCATTTCCATTGGCAAAGGGGGTATTTTTTCTTTGATACAATTTCCATGCCATGAAAGCTCTGTTTTCACAGTTATGGCTAAACCAGTTTGCCTGTTCCAGGAATACCCTAAAGATCAAATCCCAGACAACCTGCTGGAGGGAGGCGAAGTGCAAATCATCTTGTCTTTCTGATATAACCCGATTTCAATTGATTTCTGGCGCTGCTTCCCTTAAGATCCACATTTACAGATAAACGAAGCAAATTCGCTCAAAAACAAAACGTTTCTTTCTAAAATGTGGATTTCACAATGTATCTGTGAGCCCCGCGGCGGCTCGGTAACCTTTCCCTGGAGTGCTCGAGGCCCACCAAGCCGCAGATACTGTACTATATCAAACCCCATTTCTTTGCGGCTCAGTGAATAAAATACCGAGCCGCCCAGTGACTGGCTGAAATAAAATAATCTATGATGCATGAACAAGTCTCAATGAAATAATAATATCCTTAGCAGTGAAAAACGGATTGGTAATACAGTAATTGAAGCGATTTATCGCCATCTCCTTGAGCCAGCCTGCTGAAACAGCCTGCTATTTTATTTAATCTCATATCAGAGGAATTACGGGCTGGTAATCCATTGTTAAACATCATTTAGAATGATGGATGGAAATGTCAGCTTTTCCAACATAATCAATTCATATCTCATTAGTACATATTATTTATGATTCTCATAATGGGACCTGCAGGGGTCTCCAGGGGGGAATGGAGACCTCAGCTGTTGCTGAAATGAGATGAGATATACTGTAGCTTATGAGTTAATAACTGCATATAAAAAATGCTTCCCCCGTAGTATTGATTGTTCATAGCATTTTACAAATGAATTGAGAGCCCTCGACCTCGGCCCTCGCGCTGCGTTTAGTGACAGTTCTACTACTAATGCGGAAGCCGATAATAACTCAGCTGTGTGGAAAAGGGAGGCACCGCTGTGAACAATGGGTATAGGGAAAGAGTGCGTTTGGAAAAATAGAACTCTATGATGTATAATGCCGCAACAAGTCTAAAATCAAATGCAAACATCAGCAAATACAATTATAGCTTGGAATCCTTGCTGGTGAGTGTTGGTGAATCAGTGTTGGAAAAAGATACTTTTTCATTTTAAGCGAGTAACCCCTTAAAAGGGCCCCATCCAATAACCGATGTCACAGCAGGTTAACCCAACCACACCTCAGCAGACATTTTGGATTCCCTATTGCTGGTAATGCAGTTGTGAAGGAAAAAGAACTGGCGCCCGGATTTACTAAAAAAAACGTGCTCAGACCCACTAGGATTTTGCGGCCGTGGGTGGCAGATTTTGCAGCACAGAAAGCAAAATGTGGGTGGCAGATTTTGCAGCACAGAAAGAAAAATGTGTGGTTCCCAACCCTCTTATTTTGCCGTATTTTTTGCAGCAGGAAGAACATTTGCCTGTCAGAAGCTAAAGCTCGTCCTTGGTCTGTCACTACTTGAGACTGACAATTCCATAGTCTTTGGCCTGGTAGAGTGTCAAGCAGGAGAGTGCCTCGGAACAGGAAGGAGGGTGTCTGAGGGCAGAGCTAAATTTGAAACTCCGCTCTGTGGCATCTGACAATCTCCATTCCAAAGCTGCACAGGACAACAGGGAGTGAACGGAGTGGTGGGGACATGGGACTCGTAGTGGGAGACAAACAGAGGGGGAGGAGAGGGGCACAATGAGCATCTTGGGGTTGTTAGAGGGGGGAGTTGTGGCCATGGAAAAGAAGAGGCTCAGGCAGGGGGTGCAGTGTAGAGGAATCAAGGTGGTATGTCCCATAAAACAAAGGGCATAGGGAATGAAGGGGGCCTGGGGAGGTAGGGAGGAAAACATGGTTAACACAGGAGGTGGGCCAGTCTATTAGCAAGATGTTAACAGGCAGGCAACAAGGGAACTTAACAACTAGCCTGTTGTTCATTATTTCTCTTTTTTTTTGTTGCTTTTCAGTCTTACTTTGGCTCAGCTCCGTGCAGAGGTAATAGAAGGAGGATCAGCCTAATTTATTTTCAGAAATGACAAATTTTATAGACAATTTTGAAAAAATGTGGGGATTTTTACAAAAGTGTCAATTTTTGGGATTTTTTTTTGCTAACTACAAAATTACAACATCCTAGCGGGCCTGTGAAAGGTACAGTGCAGTGTTGTATAAAAATCTGCAGGGAGGGGTCAAAAGGGGAAAAATTGTCTAGCATCGTATTTATAAAGAGTTGTGCACCAATGATACATTTGATCACAATCATGCAAAAAAATATATTTTAGCATGGCTCTAAGCACTATCGGACATAGCATAGGCGAGCAAGCAAAGTCTTGCATCAAGTAGGCACTCCAGATACATCCTCCAGTAAACATTTGGAAGAAATGATAGCCAAAGGCGAGAGACAGAAAATATACAAATTTGCAGAAATTACTCTTGTGGGGGAATATTATGGGACATTCAGCAACCCTATTGTTTGCACCTGGTTTCATTTGGCTCTAGGTTTCTATGGAAGGGCAGGTCAAGCTAGTTTAGCAGATCTGACAATGGACCTGATTATAATTGGTAAGAGATTTACGACCAGTAACGGTCGGTGGTGGGAGTAGCTGCCGGGCGGTGACGTGGGGTGGGGGAGGGCCAGGGTGGGGGGTAATAATCTATGGATAATGGAGGATTACAGGTAAGTAAACATATAAATAAATAAATTGAATTTTGTTGTGCGAACTGCATCCCCAAATACGATGCAGTGCACACAACAAAATTTGTTTTATTTATTTATATGTTTACTTACCTGTAATCCTCTGTATTCAATCGATTACTACCCCCCACCCTGCCCCTCCCTTCCCCACCTCACCGCCTGGCAGCTGCTCCCACCACCAACCGCTACTGTTTACGACCCATGTGAAAATTCCTTTTTACTCAGCAGACAGAATTCTAAATTGTGCAAAGTTTATTGCACCTGGTAATTATCAGGTACAACATTGTTCATACCCTTTGTTGAATTTCAGGAACTCAGGGGCATATTACCAAGCAATAGCGATAATTATCGCTATTGCTTGGTTAGAGACAAAAATTTACCGCTGAGCTGCGGCGATTTTATCGCAAATAAACCTTGGTATTACCAAGGTTTATCGCAAATGCGATAAAAATCGGCCGCAATGCATGAATATCGCTGAAAAGTCAGCGATATTCATGCATTACCGAGCTAATGCTCTTAGCCATGTTATCCACCTCCCATTGGATAACATGGCTAAGAACTGCTCAGGGCAGGTGTTAGCTTTTGGAGATATTCGCGCTTAGCGCGATTATCTCCATAAGTTGGTAATAGGAGATAGCGATGTTAGCGACTGTTTCCAGTCGCTAACATCTTGGCACGCCCACTTTGCATGTCATTAGTGATAAATATCACTGACATGCAAAGTGGGGCCCAAGATGGTCGCTATCTCCTACTAGCTGTCGCTAACTGGTGTTAGCGACAGCTAATTTTATCTCCGCTTTCTTGGCTTTTAAAGCCAAAAAAGTGGAGATAAACCCCCTTGATAATATGCCCCCAGACCTATCAGAATTTCACTGGAAAAAAAGAGTAGAGCATTTACAACAACACCCAGTGAAAGCGAGTTGAACGGGGGTGTTGGAGGAAAACATGGCGGCCGGCTAATTGCGGGTCGCGAGTGCACGGAGATGGTGGTGCGCTAAATTACATGTGAGGGAGTTGTCGGCGGTCAGGAGGACGATACGGAAAGCGCGGAGCACGGAGCTGAAGTTGAAGCTTGTCAGCTTGGCTAGATTTGGTTCGGTTTGGTTTTCGGCACGTCTTTTGTGAGGAGCGGTACTGCATGGAGGAGAAAGCCGAGGAGCAAGCAGGCGAGGACGGTAGCGAGCCCCTGGAGGCGGGGTCAGTGGACGGAGGAAACACTGCAGAGGAGGTGAGCCCCGCGGCAGAAGTAGCAGTCGGCTGGGCAAGGGCTGCCCGGGAGGTAGGCAGGGGAAGACGCGCCGCAGCAAAAATAGCTCTGAGAACTGGAGGTGGCCGTGGTAGGGGATAAGAGCAATTACCTACCATAGACGCCAAAGCAGGGAGTAGCAAACCAGCCCCCTTGATTGGAACTCACACTACAGGTACGAGGGCGGATTCGGGGAGGGCCGCATATGTATTAAGGAGTGCAGGCTTGATAGCAATAAATAAGGTAGAGGAGGGAGATTCACAAAACCAACTGGAAAGTTTTAAAAGAGGGAAAGGGCAAACTCAAAGCAAGTTGTTTAAACGTCACAACGTAGTCTCATGCAAAAAAGCAAAGAATAGAGTTGTTCCTTCCTCCTCTCTCAATACATATTTTAAAACAATTCCAAAAACGCTAATCTTGCGACCGGACATTGACAGGGTGAGTTCTGGACAAGGGTGGCAAGGTCAAATTCTTCCACTTAGCCCTAATAGGTATCAAGTTCTAGGGGAGATTTCAGGAGGCTCGAGTCAGGGAGAGGGAGAGAAGAACATGGCTGACGGAGGAGAGGTGGTTAAGGTTGCAGTAAACATCTCAGATAGTGAGGGTATAGAGCCTTTGATTGTGGCTGAGGGCGAGGTAGATGTCGTAGGTAATGGCGAAGGGGAGACGCAGGAACCCCCAACAGAAGAAGATAATTTGCACTCTGGGGGAAACATAGGGTTACCTGAGCAAGATGAGGTTAATTCAGATACATATATAGTCACCCTTTTGAGGAAAATAGATAGAGATATGAAGGAAGGGTTTCATGCTGTGAAGGCTAATCAGGCAAGTATTCAGGCTACATGTAACAATCTAGAGGCTAAGTTTAGCGAACTAAGTCAACGTACAGAGGCTCTGGAGTTAGAGATCAAGAAACTCCGCGAAGAGGTCGTAACCAATAAAAAAGAAATTGATGAGATTAAATTTAGAGATAGAGAACAGGACGAAAGGATGGAGCGCTTAGAAAATATGCAGAGGCGTAATAACCTGCGCACTCTGCCCCACTCCCGCAGTGAAATACACATAACATTTCTTACTTCCCTTCCCGCCAAGAAAGCCACTACACCCTTCTTCGTGGTGGTCATTTGTTGGCCGCAGTTTATTAAGGGTTACAAGGAAACAGGTATTACTTGCATTTGCATGTTATGTCATATACATTTCCCTGCCAATGTCTCTTACCCCTTTTGGGGCGGTTTTTCTGTAGGTTGGATTTCCTTGCGCTTCCTCAGCGCGGGAAGGGGATATTCGTTGTCCCAGAGTTAGGCTGCCTCGCTACCTTTCGGACCTTGTTGTGCCCTGCCATCCGGCGGGGGCTGGGCTGCGATCGCCGTCTCTGCATATTCCCCCTTCCCTTCGTCGCATGTCACCCAGCCGTGAGGCATCCCAGAGCCGCTGTCCTTAGGCCATCTCACCCAGCCGTGCGGCATCTGAAGGTGAGTGGACCTATTCTGGCGCACCGCTCTCCGGTGTGCCTCCGTACCAACCATTCTCCGCGTAGCCCTTCGCGAAGCTCTTTTCCCTCTTTCAGCCCTGCGACAATGCTGATCCCTTGGTGTGGGTGGGTGGGACAAAAGTTCCTTCTCGCCGTGCTGCTCCCCCCGCTCCTGTGCATAGGAGTATCACTGGGGGGAGCGCGCTTATATGCCCCCCATCCGGTATGTCTCCACCTGGGGAAACCCCCCCCATTGGGGGGTTTGAATATCGCCTGCCCCCCCCATTGGTTGGCGCGCGGCGGCGGAAGCAAGGCGCCAGGGGGGGGGGACGGGGGGGGGGGCAGCCCGGCCCTTCCGGGGTCCCCCTGCTTGCCCGGGAGACCCCGTTTTCCCGCATTTTTCCTTTTTGTTCCCGGGCCGTCTTCCCCCTTTGTTGCCCCTTCGGGGGCTCGCCGCATGGTTATGGCGACGGCTCCCTAGCCCCTACGGGGGTCCGCCTCTGCAGTAATTTAAAGATTTTGAAGTTGCCTGAAAACAGCGAGGGTACAGATATAAAAAGATTTGTGGCGCACTTTCTGAGTAAAGAGCTAGAGTTAGAGACGGATGAGGAGACTATTTTTGCTGATATACAGAGGGTACATCGAGATCCTTTTAGGTTGAATTCTAATAGGACTAAACCGAGGAAAATTTTAATAAATTTTTTGACGTATAATTTAAAAGAGAGTATCCTATCTGCTGCCTTGAAAAAGAAATTTATAACAGTTGACGGAGCAAAAGTAGAAATTAGATCAGACCTCTCCCCAGTAACGGCGAACAGGCAATGGGAGATGGGAAAACGAACGGAGCCTCTAAGGAACTTGGGTGCCACAGTTCAGCTTAAATTTCCGGCATTTCTTAAAGTTATGTGGCGCAATAAGATGCATTCCTTCCGTAAAGTTGAGGATGTGGATGACTTTATTGAGAAATGTGCAGAGACGACACGAGACGTACCCACTTTAAATTAGGGATCATAATTGTTCCCTTTGTTTTAGGCCCAAGACAACCAACGTATAAGATTATTTGGGATTAGAGAAGCACCGCCATCATCGCACTCAGAAGGCCTATGGCCATGGGTAGACAGGAAGGGTTTTCCAGAGGGAGGGGGGATGAGGGGAATGGTAGGGGGTGGGAAGAGGAGTGGGGGGAAATTAAAAAAATAATCCTCAGAGGCCAAAGGGCTACCAGTAATGTAAAGATCAGTTGTATTTTTAGAAAGAATGACGGGGGCCAATAAGGAGGAATTAAGGATTTTGTCCTGGAATGTTAATGGGCTACGGGTGAAATCCAGGAGAATGATTATTTTCAAATATTTAGAAGACTCATTGGCGCATATAATTATTTTGCAAGAGACTCATCTAAATGAAATAGAAAGCAAGGATATGTTTGGAACACAGAAATGGATAGCTTATAAGTACTATACACCCCAGACTATGGTGACTAAAGGGGTTGCAATTTTAGTTAGGGAAGGGGTGCAGTTTTCTTTTGGAGCTATGGCAGCAGATTCTGGGGGGAGATGGCTTATAGTTCAGGTCACGGTGGCAGGGAAAGATCTTGTCCTGGTGGGCTACTATGGGCCAAATATCGATGACCTGGGACCTTTGGATAAACTAGCAGCCGAATTATTAAACTTTTCTGGCAATATTGTTATGGCGGGAGATTTTAATACGGTTATGGATAAGGACCTAGACCGTTCAGGAAAGAGAGCGCAGAGGAATGTTAAGATGTCTAACAGAGTAAAGGTGCTGCTAACACAGTATGGAATGTGCGATATTTGGCGCATTAAATCAGGCCAGAAGGTGGGCTTTACATTCTATAATCAAAAGTATAGACATAGGTCAAGGATAGATTACTTTCTGTTAGATTTAAGGATGGTGGAGCATGTAACAAACATCAGACATGTAGGTGTACACTTGTCGGATCATTCTGCTATTCTTTTACACTTGACGCTTGGCCAAAAAACGCAGAACCCGGTCTGGAGACTAGATCGTACGATTTTGTTAGATCATGAAGCCATGAAGATTGTAGAAGGCGAACTGGAGGTTTTCTTGACTGCGAATACAGACTCTGCTAAGTAAGATGTGGTATGGGACACGTGTAAAGCCTTTTTGAGGGGGAGGTTGGGGGCCTTGGGGGCAAAGAAGAGAAGGATATATTATAGTAGAGTTACTGATTTGGAAGAAAAAATTAGACAACATGAGGCAAGGATTATGGGGGAAAATGAGCAGCAGTTAAGGGACCAGGCTATTTTCGACAATTTAAAACTAAAGGCTGAATTAGCTACACTTCTTGCAGCCAGAAACAAAGAGAGATGGGATGCTAGTAGCCTGGCACATTTTAGTTATGGAGAGGGGTGTGGCAAGCTTTTGGCATGGAAAGCAAAGAAGGATTTGGTTCGAAACTTTATAGAGTGGACGGGTCTGAAGGAGACACAGCTATCACAGACAGTGGAGGGATTGCAGAAGTTTTTTTTGAGCATTTCTCCACGGTTTACAAGGAGGAGTTAGTACCAGACCCACAAGAGGTGACAGTATGGTCACAGCTAATAAAGCCACTCCCAACCCAATACAAACAGGTTTTGAATTCGGAGATTTCACTGATGGAGGTGGAAAAAGCCATAAAGAATGGTAAGAGAGGTAAGGCCCCGGGGCCAGACGGTCTTCCTCTGGAAGTCTATAAGACATTGATTGGCTCAATTGCTCCTTTTTTACATCAAGTATTTAATAATATCTTCAGAGGAAACATAGGGATGCCGAAGTCTTGGAATGAGGCGGTAATAGTCTTGATCCCAAAACCCGGCAAATCACCTAAATACTTAGATGCATACAGGGCAATATCATTATTAAATAATGATTATAAATTGTTTACTAAAATTATGGCCGATAGATTGAGTCAAGTCATCCCGCACTAAGTTCACGAAGACCAAAAGGGATTCATGAAGGGTAGATACTTAAAAGAACTCACCTTCTCAGTGGTTGGCGCAATAGACATGGCAACAGTCTTTAATCTCCCTCTTGCTCTAATCACCCTTGACGCCGCCAAGGCATTTGATCGTGTGAACTGACTTTATCTGAAGAAACTCATTCAACATCTAGGATTAGGTCCAAGCTATACCAACACCTTGTTATCATTGTATAGCTCCCCTACCTCCAAGGTGCTTGTTAATAGCATTCTGACACCCTCTTTTAGGGTAATGAGGGGCACGTGCCAGGGATGCCCGATTTCCCCATTATTATTTAATTTATACATAGAACCGTTAGCCAGCAGGATCAGAGATATGGATACAATACCCCCCTTCAGAGCTGGCGAGTGGAACAAGAAGATTGGTCTCTATGCGGACGATATTATTATTTTTACTTCAAATTTGAAAGAGTCAATGGGAAACATATTTAAGCTTACTAAAGAATTTGGCAAAGTTTCAGGGTATGAAATTAACGAGAGTAAAACAGAGCTAATGGCATGGAATTTGGACACTAAAGATATCCAATGCAAGAAGGAGATGAGATACTTAGGCGTGAGAATAACGCAGAATATAGCGGACTTAACAAAAGTTAACTTTATTAGGGTAAAGAAAGAAATAGGGGCTACATTGCGAAATTGGAGTCACTTACCTCTCACTTTGTTTGGTCGCACTAACCTGATTAAAATGGTTATTTTACCAAAACTTACCTTTTTGTTTGAAACAATTCCCTGGGACTTTGATAAGAAAGGGCTAAAAAGACTACAAAGCGAGATTTGTTCTTTTATTTGGGCCTCCAAGGGATCTCGCCTATCGTGGAAGAAAATTAGAAGAAGATGGGACAAGGGCGGGGTATCAGCCCCAGATTTTTTGTTATATGACTGGGCTTTTCGTTTAAGACATTTGAGAGAACTTATGGGAACACCGAAGGCTACAACTATAGGACATATTTTTTCGGCTATGTTAAGTTTGAGCAACTATGATCAGGATGGATTCATGCATAAATTTTCAGACCCAAATTTTTTTGAAATCTCTACGGGAAGCAGCAGAGCTCTGGTATAAAATTAGGAAACTAGCAAAGTTGAGTTATTATGGATATAGGTCTTCCATTTGGGACACACCGGGAGCGCCATCTTGGGCAGAGGATCCATTGGCTGTCCCGTTGAAAATAGCAGGATTAAAAACTTGGGGAGACTTATTTCCAGAGGGAAAGTTGATTAGCTGGACACAAGGGGCACAGGTGTGGGGTAAAGGGCTATCTAAATTTAAATACCTGCAGATGCAAAGTTGGGCAAACAAGTCAGACACTGTTATCGGTCTCCAAAATGACTTTGAGGACAAAATATTTTCTCCACAATCATTCAAGAAGGAAGTTGCGATATGGTATTGGGCAATGGTGGAGATGGAAGATGGCCCATTCACATTGCCGGAATTGCTAAGGGGAGATTGCTTGCCGGTCATCGCTACAGAAAATCAATGGCAAGTAATGATGACTATACTTTATAAAACAGTAAAATCTGCAAATTTAAGGAGAAATGTTCTGTTTACTATCCATAGAGCCTATTGGACTCCCCGTAGATTATCGAAGTTCAAATCTGGTGGACGAGTTGAGTGTCCAAAATGTAGAAATATAAATGTGGATGACCTGCACATGTTCGTGGAGTGTTTGAACATCAGGAAATTCTGGGAGGCGGTAAGCGACTGTTTGTCACAATCGATTGGGTGCACGATAGAGGTAAGCCCTGAACTAGTTATTACTGGGAGATATGATTTACATGACAATAGAATGAACGATAAAGTAAAGCTAGTCTTTTTTGGGGTTCTGCTAGCCCGTAGGGAAATCTGTAAGGTATGGGTAGAAGCTACGACACCGTCTCTTATGGATTGGCTAAAGAGTATGAGACACTTTGAGATACTAGATTCCAAAGGTCGGATTAATAAGAAGCACAGATTTTGGTTACTTTTTCTGCAACACTTTAGGTAAGGAGTGGGCCTTCGCCTTGGTATAGTATAAGAAACTAAGACATAAAACCAAAAAATCCTATGATTAAGGCCTTGGCCGATCTCGCAGGCGTGTTGAACAGGTCCGTCCTTCGTGAAGGCGGAGTTAGAGACCGGGCTGCGGCCTCCGGTAGGGCTGTGCCATTGTCTTTACAGGGTGGTACAGAGGATTTTGGCCCAGAGCTGGCTGGAGAGCCGCATATGCCCGTGTCCATAGCCAGCATATGAGATAAAAAGCCCAGGGCGGAAACAATCGAACAATGGGTGGCGTAAAGGCTAATGATGATTAAAAAAAAAAGCAGATTTTGGAGCTCTAACCAACAAATTCCAAATGTTGTTTCTCAAAAAACTCAGAATAGGTGCACTCTATCTCACTTGATAAAGTCTGATGAAAACCAGTCAGATTTTATCAAGAGTGACAAATAGCACATTTCCTCTGGGGTTCTCATAATCAACTTCTTTGCATGGAATCCCATGGTGTTTGCGCTGTTCCTCACACACTCAGCGGCGGTTCCTCCGCTATGGCGGAGGGGCATTGCCCCCAAAAAACGTCAGGAAAGGAGAAAAAACAACACTCATTTTGTTTCTCCTTTCCTGCCGAGTCTTGAAAGCAGGGCCATGGGGGTAATGCCAATGAGGGGACTGGTAGTGCACTCCCTTCACTGCGAATGATGGTTTGGCCGGCCATCTCACGCCGGCCAAACCATCATGCTCAGTGAACCGCTTTCAAACCCTAACTGCATTGGTGGGGTTAGAGAGAGCAGACACTGACTCCTGTCTGTCCTGGAGCACTAATCAAGGGTACTGAGGCCAGTCCCGAAGCGGCTCTCATGTGGGAGCAGCTTCAGGATTGGCTGCAGGGCATTCTGGGAGCCTGTGCCTGAATCAGAAGAGCACGACGCGGGGAGCCCCTTTCCCTTCAAAATCCGTATGACCCCCTCAGCCCACCCCGCCACTCGTCCAAAATAAGGGCAGCTACTCTATACACCGCTAGAAGTTTGGTGTCTTATGATGTAAAGGCATTTGGCACTGCACTCACATCAACTCTTAACACAAAATTACCTTTTGCGCGTGAAAGTTGATTGGTGCTGCTGTTTACACGGCAATGCATCTTGAAACAGCTGCTTAGCATCGTGAAAGCCCTCATCAAAACATTAGTATATCTGGGCTGAATGTCTTTTGCTGTCATTGGACGCTTCCCTTTAAAGTGACTGCTCATTGGTTGGTGTCATTATAGGTCGCTAAACTAGGCAGAAATTAACCACCCTGGAACCATTAGTATGGATGACTGTTGGTGAGTCAGCATTTTTGTTTTTACCGTCATCAATTGAAATAATCTTCTGCAACACTTATGTGCATTCCATAACAACAGACCAATGGAAGAAGAGGGTTGGCTACGAACCCTCATCAATAGTATATATATATATATATATATATATATATATATATATATATATATATATATATATATATATATATATATATATATATATATATATATAGAGAGAGAGAGAGAGAGAGAAAAAAATAAAATGCCTTTAAATGTGACTTCTTATGAATGATTTTACAAGGGGGTCCAAAACCTCATCAACAAATATCATCAACAAACAATGTTTCAGAAATATTTAATACCAAGATTTTGTATTGAGTAAAAATAGCTGAAATTGTTTTCTTTTAATTGGAGTATCCCCTTAAATGGTTCTTCTCCTCAATGCTGTTACACGAGACCCCCAAATCGGCCCAGATTTCATCAAACAAAAGAACAGCCTGCAATTGTTGTTGGTGGTGATGCTGTGTTGACTGAAAAGAACTTTGATGCGTTTCATTTCACTGGATTGCCCCATTTCAATCATCATATACCAAATAATGTCACAATCAGTACCAAAGCTCAATCAGCACTTCATGGACATCGACTCATCAAAATGCCAGGGGATAAGAAATAACATTGCACACCCTTTGCATTCAGTGACATCACATTAAGTGAAATCATGTTAGCTTCGACCTGATCCCAGGAAGTGATGCCACATGACCATGTTTCTAATTACATCACAGTAACCGACATCAACAAAGTCTAGAGCAAACCTAACAGAAAATATGTATTGATAAATGACAGAGAGATGGAGAAAAACAGGGAGGTTTAGGAAATGTTGGACCTGGTATCTTCTTTAGGGTAACCCCAGATTTTTGCTTTGCTTTGCTGAACCTTTTTTGGTTGGCTTTTAGACTGTGGTAAAGCAGTTGTGCTCTCCATTCTAAGCATGGCAAGATTCGCCTGCAGCAAATTAATACCCTTAATTTACTTATAAGTCTCTACTAAAGGGTTTTACATGTACCCAGGGCCTGTACATTAAATGCTACTGGAGGACTGCAGCACTTCTTACGCCACCCACTAACGTAGCGCTTTTAAACACTTCTGAGGCCTCCCACTGCAGCAAGTAGTGTAGATTTAAACTGACATTAAAACTTGGCAAAATAAACCTTTTGCCAGTGCTAAGCCTTCCTTTGTACTTATAAGTCACCCCAGAGGTAGGCTGTAAAGGATCATAAGGCAGGGTGCATGATACTTAGAAAGCAGGATATGTGTATTTAAGATTTGCATGTCCTGACAGTGAAAAGTAACTAAGGTTTCTTATCGTTGTAGCAAGGCTAACTGTCCTATAGGCTATCATTGGGTTACCTTACTAAACTAAATATCTGATAACTACAGTTTGGGAACAGATAGAGAGATATTTCTTCTACTCATTGCAATTGTCATGTAAAGTTATCTTTAATTGTGCGGTCCAAATATAAAATACTATTCTGAAAATCGCACCTTTAGAAAGTTGGTGTTTTTCTGCTAATACCAAATATGCCTTTCTTCCAGTGTCCAGGGTGACATAATTGTAAAGTCTCTCATGCCGAGTGATGTGCACTCCTTCCAGACAGGGAACAAAAGAACCTTGGGTGTGGGGAAAGGTGTTCCTCTTCTGAGGAGGATCTCCTGGGGTTGTACTCAGTCCTTGCTGCGCATCAAAGGGATCCAACCCCAGCAGAGCTGGCCAAAAGCAGTTAAGTGGTAGACAAAGAGGGACACCCCCCCACAAACAGGTTAGCACAGGGTATAAAAGTGCTCTCATCACAGAGGGAGGAACTGGGGCTTGGTAGGTCCAGCATACAAGCCCTGTGCTGTAATGGCAAAAGGGAGAGTATGTAGTTCCTGTGGGGGTAAGGGATAAAGGGGGTGTTGGGATTCGGGGTTTCAAGTGTTCCCGGGGTAAAGAAGAAGTGAAGGTGGAATAGCTCCAATTAGAAGCAAGAGCCCTCGTACACACTAGTGCACTCTCATTGCCACAAGATGTGGGCGCTATGCTTTCAGAATTCCAGCAGACCCCTCAGAAACAGCCTTAATCAGTGACTAACCACAGCCTTCTAAAGCTTCCAATCCAAAGTTTTCTCTCATGGTGAATCCCTCTAGGTCTGTTATGGATGCTTCATCGTTGGGCCCCTCCAATGACATCTCAACTGTTGATACTCATGCTCTTTCTGAAGATGTGCTGTCGTCAGCAGGCTTTGAGATTCTATTAGATTCACTAGAAGTCGCCGCCCAGGATTTATGTAGGTTTCAGGGCAATGGTCTGTCTGGAAAGGGTTACTATCCTTCTCAGCCGCTCAATCCACAGATAAATCCTGTGGAATTTATGTTGCAAGAGGTGATGCATCAGGTTTTTTTGGAAGGGACACAGCTGGTGCAATCCAGCCCGAGCCTTCCGCATAGCTTATTGCTCCCCTTAAGCACATTGTCATTGAGATTCTTGTAGCACGAGCCAGCAAAGAGATTAATGAGCAACTATGTGCCATAAATGACAGCCTGACATATGGTAATGCTCATCTGGAGCAAGTGGAACAGGGAATTTTGGTTCTAGAAAATAAGCTTAATCATTCTGATACCACAGTAAGCCCAGACTAAAGAAGATATCGACAGTCTCAAATCAAAGCTTGAGGAAATGGATGATAGACCTTGTTGATCTAATCTTTACTTTATGGGTATACCTGAAGGTCAGGAGAAAGGCCAGGATGTTGCTGAGTTAATTACAAAGCTGGTGAAAACATATGTAATCCCTTAGTTCCCAGTCTCAGTGAAGGATCTCACCATCTTGCGAGCTCATCGTGTCCCTAGCTACCTACCGCCGAATCTAAAATACTCAAGAACAATTCTTGCCAACTTCGGGGACTAATGTATTAAGGGGCAAATATTTAATCAGGAGCTGCACAACAAGTCTTTTCAAGCTACAGATAAATTTACATTTGTTATCTTTTCAGACAAGTCATTGTCCATTGCCCGTCGGCGCAAGGATTTCAAGACCATGATTGACTCATTCAAACAAATCAGGGCACAGGCTGGGCTTATTCAACAGGCTAAACTAAAGGTCATTCACGATGGCGATTTCATATTTTTTGTAAATCTCGCATGCTGTGGAATTTCTGAACAGTCTTCAGAATTCGAATGCCCCCAAGGGCTAAACATATTTTGCATACAGACTCCATCCTTATGACGGAAGCAGATGATATTACTCTGTTCACCAGGAATTTGAACTAAGAATAGTTTTAACCTTTTTGTTATTGTTTCTTTTCAACTGTAATTTACGATGAGTTTGAATGCATTCTCTATGGGGGGTTGCATAAGTTGGGTTTTGTTTGTCCTCAAATGCCTCTTAAACACCATTCCATTTGCACCTTTCAATGGGGTATCCTGCCCTTCTTGCGGAAGGAAAGAAGAAAAAGGGATTTGGGAGTTTTCCTCTTTACCGCGCTTGTTTTTATCTCCCTTTTCTTAAATTTCACACCTTTTGATTCCATTCTCTTCTATTGAATCAGAGAAAAGATGAAAATCAATAAAGGTGCCAACCGAGGCTGCGGGGTTAATCACTGGACCCTCCTAATTCTGTTTCTCATCCCACCTGAGCATGGGGAGTCAGAAATTACACTTTCTTGGCTCATCCATGTCTAAACTGGCCACATGCCTAACAGAAGCTAACCAATCAACAAATCTAGGGGCATCCACAGTTACCCAATGTTTGCATATCTCTCTAGGAGCCAACAAAATAGAATAAAAGATCAACCTTGCCTGATCCTTTGTGGATTTGACGGGAGGATCCAAACATCCAAACATGACAAGTGACACGCTTACCTGGATGTTGATCTCCAACATGCTAGTCAAAGACTTACTCATGTTTTTCCCCAAAAATCTGGATCTGGACAACCCACAAACGTATGTACATTGTCTTCCCTCTTACTGTCACACAGTACAGGCTACTTTACGTCCATCCCCAAACTTTTGACAGTCTTTGCGGGGTCCAGTAAGCTCTGTGAGGAGTGAAGAGATGGTTTCTCCTGAGATATGCAGGTTTGACTATTTTATATAGCATAGACATAGATACTTGCCATTGATGTTCCAATGCCGTCTCTGGCAAGCATCCTCCCCACAGATCCAGTGGCTGAGTAAAGGCTCCATCTTCCAATTTGACCATCAGCCAATAGATACAGGCAAGTTCTTTCTTTAATACTGTCTCTAGCATAAATCTATCCTCAAGCTCATTCCGTTCCCCAATTGTATTACCGGATGCATGAAAGCAGCTTTGCATTTCCAGATATTTAAATCTGGAAACTTTAGAGTCCGATTTTTGTTTACACATTTCCCATGAGAGCAACTGTCCATCCTGTATAATGTGCTTCCATTGTGTAATGCCCGCATCCAATAATGGAACTGCAAGAGCATCTTTTGTCCATTCCGGGGAACCCGGAGAGTTCCAAATGGGGGCGAGAGAACTGTATTATGGTATTTTAAGAGCTTTTTTGATCATGTACCATGTCTCGGCCAACCCTACCAAAGTCTTCAACCTGACCATCTTGAAATATTTAGGGTCAACATATTTAAAAATGAAGCCCTGCCCACCCAGCCCTGCCCACCCAGCCCTGCCCACCCAGCCCTGCCTACCTCTTGCCTCACCACTTCCAGCAATCTTCCAATCTCAGTTGGTATAGACCTGTTAAACAGCATCCTCCCATGTTTCACTAAAAAGGCCCATGAATAGAACAGACAATCAGGCAATGCTAGGCCGCCATTTTCTATCCTCCTTCTCAGTTTCTTCCATGCTCTTCTTGGACCTTTAGAAGCCCAAATGAAACTACCAATCTGGCTTTGCATGTTTTTAAGCCACTCCTTGTTAAAAGGTAGGGGATTGTGTCAAAGAAAAAAGTAAAATTGGGGATGATAATCATTTTTATTAAATTTAAAGAGAGCAGGAGGTGAGACCAGATTTTCAGAAGCTCATAAACCTCCTTTCTAACTTTTTCAAAGTTGACTTTGGTAAATGTATTGATATACTGTGGTATCATCACTCCCAAGAATCTCATTTCCCCTCTGTTAACCTCAGCTCCTACTCCAATATTCCAGGACATAATGTTCGTCTTGTCCCCGTTAATTTGATATCCTGAAACCCTCCCAAACTCTGCCGTCAAGATCATTACACACCTCAGAGTGTTTTGAAGGTGTGTTGTGTAAATAAGTATGTTGTCTGCATATAGACCCAGTTTCTTGCACCATTATCATACTGAAATGGAGCAATATCTGGATCTTCCCTGATTTTCCTGGCTAGCGGCTCAATATAAAGATTGAAAAGAAGTGGTGATAAAGGGCAGACCTGCAGCGTTCCCCTGGTGATGCTTACTGGGGCAGTCAAAGAACCGTTGACCAACATTCTGGCTTCAGGAGCTGCATAAACACCCGCCAGTGCCCAACAAAAATTTGTCCCGAGATTCAAGGATTTCACCACGTATTGTAGATAGGCCCAGTCAACCCGATCAAATGCCTTGGTGGCATTCAGTGCCACCACCGCAAGCGGGAGCTCAAAGGCAATTGCCAAATCCATGGAGCCAATTAATGAATGGCAGCCGTGGCCCGTAATGGGTGTAACTGCAGTGCGGTGATGTGGGGAGGGGGAGGGGCAGGGGGGTAGTAATGTATGGATTACGGACATTAACAGGTAAGTAAACATGCAAATAAATAAAACAAATTTTGTTGCGTGCACTGCATCACCAAATGCCATGCAGTGCGCGCAACGAAATTCATTTTATTTATTTATATGTTTACTTACCTGTTAAAGTCTCTTATCCATACATTACTACCCCCCCACCCTGCCCCTCCCCCTCCCCACATCACCACCCTGCAGTTACACCTACTACCGGCCGTGGCTGATGAATGGGTCAGCTCCTTTAGCGATCTTCCTCCTATGAAACCATTTTGGTCTTCCTGTATCAAATCTGCTATTGATCCATTAAGCCTCTCAGCCAACACTGTCACGTAGATCTTATAATCGCAATTTAAAAGCGATATTGGCCAAATAGGAGTCGCACTTTTTTTTACATTTTCCTGGTTTCAAAACTAATGTTATATTGGCCTCTTTCCATGAAACTGGCATTACTGACCCTCCAACAAAGAAGTCATTGAAATGTTTAACCAAAATGGGTGTTAATACCTTTGTCAAGGCCTTATAGACTTCCTGTGGGAGGCCATCTGGCCCGGGCGCCTTCCCAGTCTTTTCCCGTCCTACTACCTGTTCTACCTAACTCAGATTAGTCTCCTTATTCAACTGTTTACTTTCCTCACATGAAAGAGGATTTGCCCAACCTTGCCCTAACCATAACCTGGCCTCCTCCTCTGTGGTGTTCAAATCTTAATGATAGACTTTAGAGTAAAACTTATGGAAAGCTTGCTCTATCCCCTTATTATCTCCAATCTGGTTTCCTGTCTGATCACATTTTACCAGGTTTATCCTATTTCTCACCTGTTCTTTGTTTGCCTTTCAAGCCAACAGCTTACTACATCCCTCACTGTAGTCAAAATCAGCCAACCGGCTAACTTCCCACCTTTTCCTAACCCTTTCTTGTACAATTATAGTCAGTTTGGACTTTGCTTCCGTAACACTCTGCAACAAACCTTTCCAAGCCTCTTCATTAACCCTGGGGTTTATCAGGTCTCTTTCTAGGGAGCGAACCACCTCTTTCAATGATGACACTTCCTTATGATATTGTCTCCTTTTTTCTGCCACTGTTGCCCCAAGTCTTCCCCGTAAGAAAGCTTTGTAAGCATCCCAAATTACTCCTGTCACCACCGATCCCTGATTAAACTCGAAAAACTCCTCTGTTTGCATACTGAGGACCTCCATTACCCCTCCTCTCGCAGAATCATATGGTCTAATCTCCATCTGGACTGGGTGCCTCCCTCTCCTATCTTCAGCCTGAGTATAGCAGCTGAGTGATCCGCCAGATGGACCCCCACATGGTCAACTTGCTGTAGCCATTCTCTTACGCTGCTATCAATTAAGAAGTAGTCGATCCTCGACTGATGCCTGTATTTTTATTATAAAATGTGAAACCTTTCTGAGCCCCTGCCCTCTGCCACCATATATCGCACTAGCCCAATTGTTCCATCATTTGTTTAAAAAAAATGACATTCTAGGATTTACCATTGCCCTACTGTGAGAGGACCTATCTATGGTACTATCTAAATCCCCTTTAAAGTCCCCTGCCATTATAATTGGATCCGGAGAATATAGTAGTTCGGCCACTAACTCCCTTAATGGGGAGACATCATCTTTATTTGGCCCGTAATAACCCACTAGAGTAAAGCCACAACCTAGAATCTTTAGTTTGGCCACGAGCCATCTTCCTGCTTTATCTGAAATATGACCCTCCATACATATTTGTGTCTCCTTTACTAGGACCGCCACCCCCTTTGTTATAGCATATTGTGCAGTACAAACTATGTGGGCATGCAATTTCTTGGCCTTAAAGAAATCTAGACCCGCCTTCTACGCTAAATGCGTCTCCAGAATAATAATGATCTGGGCCTGGCAGTCTTTTAAGTATTGCAGTATCCTCTCTCGTCTTCTTCGTCCCCTAAGACCATTTACATTCCATGACAGGATTTTTATGTTATTCTCTCGTTTCTCGGCCCGTTAAAGACTAATAAAAGGCACCAATTTTGTATATAAGAAACATCAGAAAAACTTTTTTTTTCTTTTTTCCCACTTGCTCCCTGCCCTGTGCACCCCACACGCACCCCCCTCCCTTGGAAAACCCATCCCTAAATCCTCATGGCGATGACCCCTTTGGGTGTCCCCCCTGAGCGTGTGACTGTGTTTAATAGTGAGGGAAAAGTTTTATATATTTGGCTGCTACTCCACGGAACCCACCATAACAGAAATAATGCTCGGATGCTGCTATATGAAATCCCCATCTCATTTAAAAAACGCTTGCCGCCCTGGTTGGAAATTCTTTATAAAATTGTCAGCTTCTTCACCAGAATGGAAAATATGCATCTTATAATTAAGCATCACTATCAAAAAAGCTAGAAATCTGAGCTGTACCGAGGCACCCAATACTTTTCCCCAGCTCCCATTGTCTGTTGGAGGTAACACTTGAGACATTATTTCGTCTTGAGAAATTTTTCAATCTCTCGACTCTATCTTGCTGCTCCCTCTCCCTTAATTTTAACTTTTCTATTTCCGCGCCATTGACCTGTACTCATCTCTCGCAGATCCTTTACCTCTACTTCTAACGTTGTTGTTCTGCTATTTAGATCATCTATTTTCTTTTCCAATTTCACAGGCATTCTTTATTTCCTTTTGATTTAGTTCGGAAATCTTAAACCTATACTTAACTTCAGCGTTCAGTGCTACCAAGAGCACTCCAATGGAAGAGTCCTCTTTTTCGGGGAATTTCAAACTCTGCTCGGGGCTCTCATTATTAGGATCTGAGATTTCTAAACCCCCTTGTCCTCCCGGATCTTGTTCCCCCTGTACCCCTCTATCCAACATTTCTTGCTCCCCCCCGAGAGAGCGGAGGAAAGTGAATCCAGAACTAAGTATCTATTCAGGGTCTAATTTTTTCTCCAATCCATCTCCCCTACCATGTCTGCCCTTTCTAGAGGGCTCAGTTCTTTTTGGCTACCCCCCTCATGCAGTCCCTTCAATCCAGCCATATTATGCTCTTCCAAAATGAGTACGTTGGGGAGGATCTTGAAATAGGCTTTGAGGGAGGGGGTCATCTTAACCCTTTGCTCTGGGATACGCTTTTTTTTCAGTATATTTTTCCACTTTGAGGTAACCTGCAAGGGTGCTGCCACCCTCCCCGTGGCACTTCTTTTTTCGGGAGATATGGCCGCGATCTTACCTCTGCTATCCACCTTCTTTTCTTCTTTACCATCAGACTCCGATCTAGCTGTTGAAGCCAAATCTGCCTGATTTTTGCCTCTCCCCCAGCTCCTTAATGCGTACCTCGAAATTCCTTCTGCAAGGTTAACTGCTTCAGCAATGTGGCCATCAGTTTGTCTGACCGCCCCTTATCTCTCCTGTCATAGCACACCTCTCTGCCTCTCAGGTAGTTTGCTTACTTCCAGTTCGATCCCGTCTGACCGCACTTCTTCCCATAAAGATCTTGCAGTTTCAATTCTACTGCTGCCTCCACTTCTTTTGCCCCGGATGGGAATCCTTGTGGCCGCTCACCTTCCCCTACGGACCTCCAGGGCCGCTCTACTCCATGTCTGCTCTGCCGCCGTCTTGCCGTCGTGTTTGTGATGCTATCAGCAACCTCGCTGCAGCCTTCAACGCAGTAAGAAAGTTTTTCTTGTTTTTTGTTTATTCTGATTTGTTCCAAAAATGCATCATCGGGCTCCGATAATCCTTTCCTCTCCATCTCACAGTCTAATTCGGTTCGATCCGGGAGCACTCCCGCTACTTACTCGCCGGCCGCCATGTTTTCCTCCGTTCTCAAAAACGGAATTGCATAGTGCCCACACTCCCAGCGCTTACTCCACTTGCGCACCATAACACTTACATACCAAGGAAACTCATGAGACAGATTTGTGGGAAAGCAGTGGTGCAGGTTTATTTTGCACAACAAGTAGCAATAAGGTGGGTCATCTTACGGGCGATCCAATGCGACAGCCCCTCGCTGACCCGCATGCCTAATGAGCCATTCTTGCACGGCGAGTCGATGCTCTGACGGTGCAGTCCATTATCACTTTCTTTCGTTCACTCCCGCCCCCCCCTGTCAGGGCGGAGCGATGAGGCACACCCCCGGCCGGTTCAGGCCCCCCGACCGCCCGAAGGACTAACGGGGCGCCGACGCTGTTTCCTGGAACCCCCTCGGCTCCAGGTTCTTGGCTCAGGCACCCCTACTGTGCCAGGCAGAGGTATTGACTGTATCCTTCTGCCGCAGAGGTACCCCTACTGTCCATCTGCTTCCAGATCGCCCTGTGACTCCGCCTGCAACACAAAACAGACCGTTAACAGTTCAAAACATGCCTGCCGCTCTGCCGCTGGGTCTGGGCCAGGGAGGGAACAGCGCAGAGCAGCCAGGAACGCGACGGCAGGAAAGACCGAGCCTCGCTGCCGCGCTTACTTTAAACCCCTTAGAGCCGCCCCTCCCACCTGGTGACCCGCGCCCATTGGACGCGCCTGAAAGGGGGGGGGCAGCCAGGAGCTGACGTGCACCGTTTTGCTCGCGCGGAATGTGGGACTAAGATGCTGTCTCGCTTAGCTCCCCTTCGCGTCGCGCGGCCAGCGGCATAGTGCCCACACTCCCAGCGCTTACTCCACTTGCGCACCATAACACTTACATACCAAGGAAACTCATGAGACAGATTTGTGGGAAAGCAGTGGTGCAGGTTTATTTTGCACAACAAGTAGCAATAAGGTGGGTCATCTTACGGGCGATCCAATGCGACAGCCCCTCGCTGACCCGCATGCCTAATGAGCCATTCTTGCACGGCGAGTCGATGCTCTGACGGTGCAGTCCATTATCACTTTCTTTCGTTCACTCCCGCCCCCCCTGTCAGGGCGGAGCGATGAGGCACACCCCCGGCTGGTTCAGGCCCCCCGACCGCCCGAAGGACTAACGGGGCGCCGACGCTGTTTCCTGGAACCCCCTCGGCTCCAGGTTCTTGGCTCAGGCACCCCTACTGTGCCAGGCAGAGGTATTGACTGTATCCTTCTGCCGCAGAGGTACCCCTACTGTCCATCTGCTTCCAGATCGCCCTGTACTCCGCCACAGCTCTGGAGGAGGCCCCCGTCGATGCCAGAGCCCCCCACCACTTCCTACTTCTCGTTACTGCTCTCATCACTCGTATCTTACTGTGTCTCGCCCTGTCAGCAAGATCACTGGCACCCTGCTGCTGTTAGGCACTCTTCTAAGTCTAGGAGGAAGACATCCATACCCAGCCCCGACAAGTGTACCCCGTCCTTTTCGTAATAACCCACGGTCCTTTCCTGTATCAACGCATGCCTGATGAACCCCAGACCTCTCCTTTCCATGAATTTTTGCATGGCTCTCTTGACCCTCTTCCTGCCTTGCTCTAGGGCAACAGCTGATCGCGCTCCCTTCCAGGCCCTCCGTAGAACGATCTCCGACCATATTAGCTCGGTGGCACCCAATTTGTTTGTTATGGCAATTGTGTCCCTCTGAATGGCATCTACTAAAGCTCTCCTCCCCATCGTGACCAGATCATTCCCGCCCAAGTGGATGATGAGGATGTTGGGAGGCCCACCCTGCGCTGCTAAACATTGGTCAATCCTGCGCCTCAGCTGGCCCCATCTCATACCCGGGAAACCCAGCCATAAAATTCGTGTCCTTGCTAAGGCCGCATCCCATTTCCTGTATGACGCCCACTGTTCCAGCCTGGTAACATACGAATGGCCCATCACCCATACGCAACAGTCAGCTGCAAGAAAAGACACCGTTGGCATTAATCTTTTATTTATAACTGAGCACTGCATACAATCAAACTTAACATAAACTGTACCACCGTTGGCATTAGTCCTTCTTTATAACTGAACACTGCACATAAACAAAACTTAACTTTAACTGTACACGCTGAATGGCTTCGCAGGGCCTCGTTGACCTACCGCCCTGAGCCTTCTAGGCTCCCGGCACCTTCAAGGGCGAACATATCGCTGGTAGCAAGAGGATGACCACCTCCCCACTCTCTTGACACCTTCCTCGCCCATCCCAGCCCTATATGAAGCCGTGGCTGCCCCTATTCTAAACGAATGGCTTGAAATTTTTTGGCCTCCCTCTGTCTGCGACAAGCCTGCTTTGACCAACACCTTTGCCATCACTCGCTCAAATTGGAATTGTGTTAGTGGCGTGCCATCAGCGTGAATTAAGAATGCGCCCGCTAGCAAGGGCCTTATTTTCAGGTATTCCCTAACCAAAGTGACTGGGCAGTATCTAGGGTCCTCGAATGCATGCAATGTTATGGCAACACCTTTGCCAGCCTGATCCGTTTTGGACTTGCGCAGCCACAGAACTAATGAATCCCTGGCACAAACGTCTATCATGTCTAGCGCCCTCCCTGACTTGTCCAATTTGGATTTCGCCACCAGCTCGCTGGCCCGAAAGGCACCAAAGAACGCCAAACAGAAGGCTGTTGCAAAAAGCTGCGTCTCAAAAGCTGAATTTGTGACAGACGGCAGCGTGTCTACCATGCGCTGCAGGGCGGGGAACTCTATCCCTGCTCTCTTGTCTGGGGACCTGACTTCGTCCCGGGCCCACCCCTTCAGTGCAGCCCTTATCCTGAACTCCCCAGTTGTGTCCTGCTCGCCATTTAAACGTGTCTCGTGTTTGAGCGCTGCCAGGTGGCTGGACACCCAAGAGTGGGACTTGCCCGTTTCCCTAGCCCAAACTACAAAACCCTCCACTTGTTCCCTTGAACTCAAAGTTGCTGCTCCCAGGGACTGTATCACTGCTCGGAAAGTTGTCAGTTGGGCCTCATATCTTCTCCTAGTCGACTGGGCCAGGGAACGTTGGCCCATCCTCTTCAGCCGTTCCCCCACCGAAGTAGTCGCCATAGTGCTGCCGGGAACGGTGTCATCTCCTCCCCTGCCTGCGGCCATGCCTCCCGGAATCGTGACAGCTGAAAGCGAGAGAGAGCGTCAGCTGCCACATTCTTGACACCTTCGACATGTCTAGCCCTGAACTCAATGTTGTTACGCAACCCAGCCCTGACCAGTTCTCTCAGCAGACTTAAAACTAGCGGGCAGTTAGCGGTCGAACCATTGATTGCCTGGACCACAGCTAAGTTGTCAGACCAGAACACCACCTTCCTGTTGCCCAATCCTTCTGGCCATAGGTGAAGTGCCACCACTTTGGGAAACAGCTCTAGGACCGTAATATTTGCCGTCACACCTTTCTTGCGCCAAGCATTCGGCCACTTCATTGCACACCACTTCTCTCTAAAGATCACCCCGAAACCTACTCTACCGGAAGCATCAGAAAAGAGACACAGGCCCTGGCTGCTTTCCCAGGGGGCCCTCCATATTACTGTACCATTGAAATTCTTTAGAAATTCGTCCCACATGCACATGTCTGATCTCAGTCCCGGTCCCAGACGTACTAGGTGATGCTTCTTCTTCACACTAGCCGTGGCCTTCGCCAACCTGCGGGAAAACACTTTGCCGTCCGGAATGACCCTTGCAGCGAAGTTCAATTTTCCCAACAGGCTCTGCACTACTTCCAGCGTTGCGCTGCCTTTTCCAATAATTGCACTGATGTCCCTTCGCAGTTCACACACTTTTTCTACTGGAAGCCTGGATTCACCTTTAACTGTATCGAGTTCTATGCCCAGGAATGTGAGCACCTGCGCGGGCCCTTCAGTTTTCCCTGGTGCTAAAGGAACTCCCAAATGCTCCGACAGGGCCTCAAAGGCCAGCAAGGCATCGGCGCATTCCTGGGAACCGTCCCTGCCGAAGAACAGGAAGTCGTCCAAATAGTGAGTGACTTGTGAAATGCCATGCCTGGTTGTGAGGGCCCACTGCAGGAAGGAGCTGAATGCCTCGAAGAAAGCGCATGAGACCGCGCAACCCATAGGCATGCAGCGATCGAAAAAGAATGCCCCCTCCCACCTGAAACCCAACAAGTGCTGACTGTCTGGGTGAACGGGTAGGAGGCGGAACGCTGACCCTTGCCTGTCCTCCTAATCAGATCAATGGCCATGTCCAGCGAGCAATATGAGACTGAACACGCCCCTTCCTCCAACCAATGGTTTACTGAATTGCCCTCTGGATAAGACAGGTGGTGTATCAGTCTGTACGATCCTTGCTGCTTTTTTGGGACCACGCCTAGCGGGGAAACTAAAAAATTCTGTAGCGGGGAGAAGGGAATGGCCCCGCCACCCTCCCCAGGTCAACCTCCTTCCTGATCTTGTCACTGACGACCTGATGTAACTCCCTAGCTGACCTCAAATTCAGGGCGTCCCTGGGACCCAGGGGGCCTTTGTAAGGAATCTTAAAGCCGTCCACAAATCCGTCGACCAATATCTCCCGCTCTTTTACGAGTGGATACACCCTGAGCAGAGGTAGGATGTTCTGCAGCACTATGGGGGATGGACCCTTGGAATGCTCCGTCCCGCCTCCCTGCTGTGAGAATGCGTCATTGGTCGTAGGATCGTAGCTGTTCCTTTGACCCTTGCCCTGATCTTCGCTGGACGGTGGGCCCCTGATGTGTCCTGCCTGCTCTCTGTGTTGCCAAGGGAATCTGCCAAGTGTCTCGTTGTCCTGCTCAGTCCGTCCAGTCTGCCCTTCCAGTAACCTATTGCCGGGTACCCTCTGTCCCTTACGCTGTTGTGGGTGGTGGATGTTGGCCGCTGGTGCAGGAGATTGCTGCATGTTGGGCACCACACTTGCTGCACTCGTGGGCGAACTTGCACGCCCTCCCCCAGGTACATGCCCCGTTATTAAAAAGTCTACATGTCCCTGAGTTGAAGCGCCTTGTACCCGCTCCATGACCCCTTCCCCGCGCCCCCCGAAAGGGCTGTTGGAAGGACCGTCTTGGGTACTGTTCCCACCTTTGATCCTGCTCCCACCTCTTAGCATCACTACCCTCGCTCTGTGTCCTATGGGGTGCGTCCCTCTTGCTGTTCCCAGTCCTACACATGTGCTTGAACCAGAGCTGAATGTTCGTGTGGTCCCACCCTATTTCCGGGCAGCTGGCCATGGTCTTTCTGAATTCCTGGTCGTATGAAAACCAACCCATCCCTCCGGATTCCCTTGCACCTTGCTGAATGGAGTTTGCATACTCCATCAGGGCCTCGCTCTGAGCCGGGTCCTTCTGCACTACTATAGCTGCCAATATATTGAATGCCTCAGTCCAGTTCTCAATGGTCTTTTCCGGCCATCGCGGAAACCGAACCTTGTCCTCCTCCTTTTTACCCATCCTCCTTGTGTCAGCCCCCGCATTATCGTGCATTAATAAGGACAAGATGTCAATGTACTCCCTTCTCCATATACCTTCCTTTGCCGCTTGAGGCACCTGCCTGGCCAAGGAGCATCCCCCTCTCGCTTTGATGCCATGTTTCCCTACGCCCACTAGCTGCCCTTCCCCTGCCAGAACTGAAGGGGGCCCCGCCACTGGCCCACTTGTACCATTCCCTGCGCCTACCGCTGCTCCCTCTGCAGCCGGCACCAAGCCTGCTGCCTGTGGGCCAGGAGCGGCAGTCTGGGATAGGACTTGTGGGGTACCTAAAGGAATAATGGGGGGCACACTCTGGGGAACAACGGGCGCCACGCTCTGCTGGCTGACTGCTGACACGCCCTGTGAATTAAGGGCGTTGACGATCTGAGGGGCCACCGTTAGAGGGCAGATGGGGGCCATACTTTGATGAACAGCGGGAGTACCATTCAGCTGGGCAACTGCTGATACATTCTGTGAATTAAAAGTGTTAACAATCTGCGGGGTGACCGTGAGAATCGGGGCGACCGTTTGGGGAACATTAGTTGCCGTGCTCTGCTGGCTAGCTGGTGGGGCACTCTGCGTGTTAGGAGCATAAGCACCGATGGAGGGTGGCAATACTGATGGTCCGACCAGTAGCGGTGACCCTGCTAACGATGGCGGCCCTGGCTGGGCCCATACTTGACTCACCGGATCCCTTGATGCCGCCCCTGACAGAGGGACCAACCCTTCCTGTGCAGCCGCCATGGTGTCTAAACGCTTCTGAAATATATTCATCAACCCCAACATGTCGTCCATTGTCTTACCCATTTGGGCTAAGTCCGTCATTCCTGCCACTGTCTCATGTACCACGGTAGGTACGGCCACAGTCTCTACTGGCGGCCCAGCTGGAGCGGATTGTTTTGTTTTATTACAGCGTGCTGGCGCGGCTGGGAATTCCTTCCGGGTGCCCTTCCGTTTGCGGGTGGACCGGCGAGTCCCCTCTCCCTCTCCTGAAGTGCCCGGGGCGTCCTCAGGGGTCGCAGGTCTGCCAGCCTCCTCGAGCCGGCGCCCCTCGATGAAGCCTTGAGCCCAAGCTGGCCCCTTAGCCTGCGCGATCGCCAAAAATTCTGCCCATAGCCCATCTTGCGGCAACGCAGCGCCGTGGGAACTCATCGCGAATGCTTCTGCCCTTTCGGGTCCCTACGGATGAGAAAGTGCACGAGTTTAATAACCCATTTGGTCGGAACGTATTCCCTGCCAGCACACCTGCAAAAGAACCCCGTTACACACTGCCTCGTTCCCCGCCGACCTATGCCACCCAGTATTATCTGCCGCTCCCTCAAGATAGCCGGTGACAATCCCTGCCCGTGTTCCTGGCAATGTGCTGCTCCTTCAAGGCAGCCGCTGCCGGTCCCAACCCGCGGTCCTGCACGGAATCTGTAATACAACACTGTGTTATTTGTGGACAAACCAATCTTTGCCAGTCCACCACGCCACACGATGCCCCGCTCTCAACCGACGTACGCAATACGTGCATTACCTGCTACTCCTTAAAACAGCCGCTGCCGGTCCTTCCCCCCCAGTGGCTGCTGCCTTGAGGTATCTGAAAGAACAACAACTGTTATTCGCCGGCCTATACACCTATGTACCACAAATTTTTGTTTAACTTCATATACTCCAGCTGGCCCTGTCACTCCCCTGACCCTGTGGCCCCCAACGCTATTCATTTCGCTGTTTTCTGAAACCAACATTTAACTAAAAGTTGTGTCATTACAATACCAATCGCTCAACTTTCTTAATGCGAGGCCTATTGCATTGCAAATGCTTGTTAACTGAAAGCATTTCCACACGCTGATATTACACGCGGGCTTTTGCACCTAACTGTCACTCCGTGCTTCTGAAATCTTTCCGCACGTCTTCACGTTCTGGGAAAGGTCACACTTTCGACTGAACCAGGCTGTCTAGGAGTTCCCGCTTACGCATCCCAGTCCCGCTACGATATTGTAAACCCAGCAAAGCACAACTGCTAGTGCCCCCACAGTCTGCACCAACTCGCTGTGTCTAGCGCATAATGCTCATGTAGTCTGCGGTCCTCTACCAAGCACATAATGCCGGCTTCGACCATTTTCCCACCATGTAGACAAACAAAATGGCCACCCAGGGTCACGTAGCATGACCTGATGGGCTGTGTGCGTCACGACGTGTAATTAAGGCATTGCATGCCGTGCACATTACATTGAGACGCCGGACTCTGAGTGCATGTGTACCGATGATGGTGCTTGCAGCAGAATGCAATACTCAAGCACCCAGAGGTTTCGAACGTCAGAACCAACTGAATTCCAGGTTTGAACCGTATCCCGCCCCACCTTTGCCGATAAAACTGGAATCGTAGTTACACTGTACTTGCCGGCACAAGCCGTTTGCGACTGAATGACAGTACCAGTGAGGCGCCGCAGGGTAGTCCAAGCGCTATACAAATGGCTCAGTTACCAGCTTGTCGCCAAGTTGAAGTGTAGTATTCCATGCCATATAAGTAAATATGGAAGTGGCTGTGATATAAATTAAACTTCTTCATTCTAGCTCCGACCATACAGAAAAAGGGCCAGCCTGACTCATCTGTTCCAACCGCCATATTCAGAATGCTCACTGTGGAACCAGTCGTACCCTTGAGTTCAATCAGATACGAACCACAATGCTGGGCTGAAGCTGTGTGGGTGTATTACCCAGGGAAATCCTGCTCGAATCTGGCTGGGCAAGAATACAGAATAACATTTCGTTCTCTCTTTCGGCGGGTGCCCTCAGCGGCACTACGTTCAGCGGATCGCTAGCCCAGGAGCCGTTTAGGGAACCGTGGCCCTGCAAAAGTCTTCAAAGGACAGCATTTGGGAAGGGGACAGCATTTGGGAAGGGTGCATTCCAAGCAATTTACAAATGCAGGAAACTAACTTTTAATAGTTAAGATGAAACCACATCTCGCAAGAATTGACAACGCGGGAGCTTGGAATTTTATATGGGCGTGCATACTAACACACGCTGTTTCCGTGACACAAAAGCGGCAGACCGCTCTGCGTTCCACGCAATTCACAAATGCAGAAAACTGACTTTTAAATAGTTGATACCGCGCCCATTGGGCTTCTATCAAGAATTGACAAAGCGAGAGCTTTACAAATGCAGGAAACTAACTTTTAATAGTTGAGATAAAGCCACTTCTCGCAAGAATTGACAAAGCGAGAGCTTGGATTTTCATATGATGCGTGCATACTAACACACGATGTCTCCTTGACACAAAAGGACGCTCCGGAACTTGTTATGCACAGTGTGGGCCGCCCGGGGGTGGAGCGCGTGTCAATTGTGGAGAGGCGGGCGGTAATGGCGGCTTAACGAACGTCGCCGGCCAGAGCCCTCCCTGCCCCTGCTCCGCCCCACTCCCCCCCGGGAAACCACAACAAACGTCGGAAAAAAGGCAAAACTGTGGTGCGTCCCCTGCTGCCCTGGGGGGCACACGCTTGCGCCGTCGCTTCTCGCGAGCACCCATGCCTCATGCGCTGCCATTCCTACATTGACACTTAACTAGCCTCGTGGTCGGCAATGGCGGCGGGTACTCACGGCACTTCAAACATGTCGGAAGAGACTGACTCCACTCTGTTTAACTTGCCGTGAAATAGGCACATTCATTAACTTTCCACAAAATGCATCATTGTTCTCATATTACCGCTGTTCAGTTCAGCGGTCACGCCGTAAAGGCACTTTGTAGGACAACTATATTCGCTGTCCCCCGTGTACACAAATGGTGCTAGGCATGAGTTTGCTCCGCCAGAAATGATATTTCACAAAACGCCTTCTCCTGTTATTTTCCGCTCATCCTCACAATGCAAGTAATCCGCTTACGATTAGCCCATATGCCCTAACTACACACCGCCACGCAACTTGCCTCGAGGTCGGCAATGGCGGCGGTTGCTCGCGGCAAGTAGCCGCTTACACTATGCATCACGGAGCACTTGGAACAGCCCTCCTCACAGTGCAAGTAATCCGCTTACGATTAGCCCATATGTCCTAACTACACACCGCCACGCAATTTGCCTCGTGGTCGGCAATGGCGGCGGGTGCTCGCGGCAAGTAGCCGCTTACACTATGCATCACGGAGCACTTGAAACAGCCCTCCTCACAGTGCAAGTAATCCGCTTACGATTAGCCCATATGTCCTAACTACACACCGCCACGAAACTTGCCTCGTGGTCGGCAATGGCGGCGGGTGCTCGCGGCAAGTAGCCGATTACCCTATGCATCACGAAGCACTTGAAACCGCCCTTAAAATTACAAACGGAACCCGCGCACCCAGCTTTCCACCGAAGCGCTCACAGTTACTACCCGAACCCGCTCTACATTCGTCTCTATAGACGTGACCAGCAAACCCCAGCCCCCCCCGTGATCAACATCACAGGGCCCAATCGACCTGAGCATGTCCAGGGATCGGGCCGGGGGGGGACCAGGCGGATGCAAACATACCTCTAAACCGATGAACAGCGCAGAGCAGCCAGGAACGCGACGGCAGGAAAGACCTAGCCTCGCTGCCGCGCTTACTTTAAACCCCTTAGAGCCGCCCCTCCCACCTGGTGACCCGCGCCCATTGGACGCGCCTGAAAGGGGGGGGCAGCCAGGAGCTGACGTGCACCGTTTTGCTCGCGCGGAATGTGGGACTAAGATGCTGTCTCGCTTAGCTCCCCTTCGCGTCGCGCGGCCAGCGGCATAAGTTGTGTTTCACTATGAATAGCAGTGGTATGCCCCAAACAGATAAAACCAGCAGGCGTCCTTTTTAATTGTCAACATTTTTGTTTTTGTAGGTAGGTTCAGGTTGTGAAATATATACTTGTCTATATACTATATCGATTCCAGGGTCCTGGGAACTGATATGTTTTGGGGTTTTATTTGTACATTTTTATACGGCCTGAGCCAAATGAATAGTAAGCCAGCCGTTATTGGTCAAGAGAATTTGGTGTTGAGCCATATGTACAGAGGGAATGCTAGTAATTCCAGTCTGGAATGCCGTGTACCCGGAAATCAGCACTAGGTGCTCCTTCAAGGCACCTATTATGGGATGAAATCAAGAGGAGGGTTTGTTGGGTGGTTTGTAATGGGGAGGAGCAATGGATGGGTCTTTGACGGGGGCAGACAGATCTCAGGGGGGTATGTTTGGTAAGGGTGTCAGCACTTAAATAAAATAGCAAAAAGAATTAGAGAGAATATATTGAGATATACTTTGACTATGCTAGTTAGAGATTAGCAAGGTAGAGCCCTGTCTCTATGTTTTTATTGTGGCACTAAAGAGCCATAGGCAACCAGGAGTGGCAAGAAGGTCAAGTGTAGGAAGTGAGTATGGTTGCCAAACGCATTAAAATCTTGTCATGCAGTGCTAATCGCATTAACAATAAGACCAAATTCCCGTCCATTCTGGACTGGACTAGAGAGTTTAATGCTAATATCATTTTACTGCAGGAGGCCCATTTGAAAGCTATATCGCCTAAACCTAGTTTCTCCTATTGTATCTCGCATGCATTTATTGTGTACTAATATCAAATGAGTTGGAGTGTCAATATCTTCAGGTGCATCAAGACAAGAAGGCCAGATCGATTTGGGTCCAGATCTTAAATCAGTATCAAATTCTTAATCCGATTAGCTATTATTGGGCTATATAGAGGATAATATATCTGCCCTTGAGGCCATTTATGGTTTGGACACGATCTCTAGGGAGCCAGTGATTTTTGTGTGGTGATTTTAATGTTATTAGGAACTCGAGAGTGTACTGCTCTCTTGTAGGTAAGCAGCAAAATAAAACTAAATCTGCTCCTATTTAACCAAAATGAGATGCAACCTGGCCCTTATTGATCCTTGGCAAGCCAAGTATTCATCAAGGCTAGCTTAATTTTTTTTCTAAGTGTTTAAGGTTGGCCTCCCCCATTGACCATTTTTGGATAACTTATTCTTTATGCATGGATAAGGCAGAGATTTTAGCGTCTGCTTTTTCTGATAATTTGCGACCCACAACTGAGCTCTCAAACACAGACGCTAGCTATTCCAATTACAGATGGTCTTTGGACAGATCATTATTTATGGACCTAACCTGGGTTGACTATATGTATGATGCACTGGAGGACTTGTTAGAAAGGAACTTGGAAACTGCCACTTCTTTTTCTGTTTTGGACTCTTTAAAGGCTTTTTTATGAGGTGAAGTGATCTCTTATAAAATGCAGTTTCTGAAAAAGTGCAAGGCTACAGCGGTGTCTCTGCAGTTATGAAGAGAGTGAGCATGTTGGTCACTTTTAGCCTGGTCTGTGAAAAAGAAGAACAATATCAATAAGTCTATCTATGATAAAACCACAAGCAACCTGATCACTAAACCAGACCAAATCAAAGACCTGTTCCTAATGCACGATTCCAAACTTTGCTCGGTTGTAAAAGACCTGTTCCTAATGCACGATTCCAAACTTTGCTCGGTTGTAAAAGGACTGGCCTTTGAAAGTGTTAACAGATTTTGGAATTCCATTAAGATACTGGTTTTATTTAAGACTCAAACACAAGCTCTTTCTTTCCCTATAACAGTCAGCAATGAACACATCCACAAATGCCAAAGCTTCAGGGTGTGACAACTGCTGGTGGTGGTTTATAAAATATGTAGCCTACACTATGTAGTATTTTATATCTTTTTTATAATGAGTGATTGGCAGGCAAGGTACTTCCCCAAGGTATTTATTGAGGTAGTGGTCACCAGCTTTTTGAAAAAGAGGAAGCCCTCAGAAAATCCTGGCTGGTATTGGCCTAGTAGTCTGCTAAACTGTGGTTATAAGATTTCTAATAAAATATTGACATGTGGACTAGCTCCACTAGCGCAAAGTTTGGTCCATCCTGACCAGAAAGGTTTTCTACCTACTAGAGAAATGTCCACCAACACAAATTATTTGATTCAAGTGCTTGATTATTTCTCAGTTAATCAAAACAAGGCTGCTATCATTATGATGGATTCTGAGGAAGCGTTCGATCTGATACAACAGGATGTTTTATTCACAATCTTGTCTGAGTTTGGGTTTCTGTTGCAGTTTATCAAATTATTGCGTGGTTTACAACGCAGCTAAGGCAAAAATTGTCATTGCCAGGAGAGCCACAAGTCAGGGATGCCCTAATTCCCCTGTGCTTTTGAGGTCTCACCTAGCAACGTAGCGCATGTGCTGCTCGCCTTGGTGAGATCTATTGTTTTCGGTTTCCTGGCCGAAGGGGGACAGGATCTGTGCACACACGTACAGAGGACTGGCGATATGCACGCATATGGCTTGCGCGTTCAGCACAATGCGTGCATGGCGACCTTTCACTTTCCCTCGTTCACCATTCTGGAAGCTCAGGTTGTGCACAGGCTCAGTCTGTCTCCCAGAGGTTGCAGGAAACGTGCATGCGCATACCGAGGACAGGTGATGTGCACGCCTATGGCTCGCACATTCATCACAACCACCCTTTAGTAAGTGTTCCCAAGCGTATGGCATTGTTATTTCTATCATTATTGCGTCATTTCTAGTTTTAGGATACACAGGGCTGTATACATACGTATTGCGGTGAGTCAACGCTAACTCTGTGGGTGCAGTGGATAAACCTGCTCCCATTCGTTGTTTCTCTGACGGGCAGGTAGCTCTTCCTCCAGCCTCCATGACAGCGCAAGCTTGAGATATCACACAGCAGGTTAAAAGCGGTGTCCGTCTAACGTTTTTGAGTGTTTCACAGAGGGCGTTTCCTGTGAGCAGGAAGGGCACCCCTTAAACAGATGAGCATTCCATGGCTTGGGGCGGTCTCTATTGATAGCTGATTACTTGTGTTCTCTTTCTGTACGTTGATTTCATTGTATTCATTATTGCTTATCAAATATTTTTTATGGGTTTGTAATATTAGGCTGCACCTAACTACCACATTACAAATGGCTTTGAAAGTTAATATACTGCTCTGAGGGACATAAATTCTCCTTTAATAGAGAGTCTTTCTAATTATGTTTCCTTCATACAGTAATAGACTGGGACAGTGTGGGTCCATATCTGACCTTTCGTTATAGATCCGTTATTTAACTGGCAGGATTTACCTAGTTATGCCTTATCAGTTCGTAAGTGAGGCCCTGCTTAATTAATGTAGAGCAGCGTTGCTGTATTCCCTATCCCACAACGTACAACTTTTTTTGCTGTAGTATACTACCTACAAGTAAGCTGATGCTACCACTGTGATAATATAGTCCACCTCTTCTTGCTGAATGTTGCTTTTGGCCAGTAAAAGTTCATTTCAGCTCATGATTTATTTGCATGAATTTTCATGACATGCTGGGTAGGTGTAGGAAAGGAGCTAAATGCAGATTTGATGCATCTCTAAATGGGCACATTGTTTTCTGCAACTCTTCATTTAGAGACTCAAAGTCCTCCATGCAAGTGGAAAAGATAGACAATTGACAGGAGAGGTCTTGGATAGTTCTACCCAAAAATCACTGAGGGCATGCACACACATTTTCTATATACTCCCGCCAACTACGTATTTCTTTCCGGGAACCAAAATGTTTTAAATGGAAACTTAACCCGATGCTGTGCTATCCACTGCCTACTCCTGCAGGACGGAAGTGAATGACACAAGAAATGGTGCACGCTACTGAGGAAGGGCGTCGCCCATCCCCACGAGCCCATATGTTCACAGAACACGAGAAGATAAACCTGAAAAAGAGCTAACTGATAAGTTCTTGTGATAGTGCTGTGTGTTCTTTGTGTGCATGCATTTCTTTTACAGTGAATGTTTCTGGGGTATATGTGTATGGGTCTTTTCAGTACACGGAGAAGGTGCGTGAATTTCTGGTCAGGCTGTGTGCATTCTCTTTTTGTGCGCAACAGGCATTATGGAGGTTTGCTGACACAGTGTGTATGTTTGAACTTGACATGTAAGACGTGTTTTATATATGTATGTCTGTGTATGCATTTTCTTTTGTTGTGTGTATGTGTGTAAGTTATATTTGTGTAAAATTTCTTCCAAACTGGTGTGCTATCCTATGTCAGTGATGCGTTACTGGTTCTGCTTATGCTGTGTTTGAAAGATTTGTGTGAGGGTACTTTGCATGTTATCTAAGCTGTGTACTGATTGTTTTTTAAATATTAGCTGTTATATATTTATTTATTTTTGTCATCATGACCTTCAGCTAGAGTGTCAGATCGCTTCATATAAATAGAAAGACAAGCATTTGCAATTCAATAAGTCTCACATTAACGAGAGAATGATCAATTGGCATTGTAAATGACAATGGATTTTATTTATGTGTTGGCTATCAAAATGGATAAATAAAAGGCATTATCATTTACAATGCAGATAGCTAAAACTCTTCCAAATGCGAGACCTATTGCATTGCAAATGCTTGTTTATTGAGCCTTTAGTTTGTGCGCTGAGACTAGATTTCGCAATTCGACCCCCTATCTAAAATGTGGCAAAGTTGAAGCTCTTCGCCGATGACATGATTCTGTATCTGCAAAACACACAAGATGATGGACGAAATGTTGCACAATGGCTTAACATTCACCCCCAGTCACAGATCTGGGTTTAATCCATCAATATTTTGCTCACCAAGCCACCCCAGTTCAGACATGGCCATATGCAAATCAGTCTTGACCCTGTGCCTCATTGGAACAGTCCAGACCGAACTGCCAAGCCATGTCTTTCCTGGACCGGAATCAAGCATCCTAGGACCGGTTTCTGGCTATCAGCCGTCTTCAGCCAGGATAGCTTGACTCCAGTGGCTTAGTGAGCAAGGGACCCACGTCTGGGCATACCCTTCCCACATAGGGTGAACAGCAAAACACACAAAATGATGGACGGAATGTTGCACAATGGCTAAACATTCACCCCCAGTCACATATCTGGGTTTAGTCCATCATTATTTTGCTGACCAAGCCACCCCAGTTCAGACATGGCCATATGCAAATCAGTCTTGACCATGTCTCTTATGGGAACAGTCCAGACCGAACTGCCAAGCCATGTCTTTCCTGGACCGGAATCAAGCATCCTAGGACCGGTTTTTGGATATCAGCTGTCTTCAGCCAGGATAGCTTGACTCCAGTGGCTTAGTGAGCAGGGGACCCACGTCTGGGCATACCCTTCCCACATAGGGTGAACAGCAAAACACACAAGATGATGAACGGAATGTTGCACAATGGCTAAACATTCACCCCCAGTCACAGATCTGGGTTTAATCCATCCTTATTTTCGCTCACCAAGCCACCCCAGTTCAGACATGGCCATATGCAAATCAGTCTTGACATTGTACCTTATGGGAACAGTCCAGACCGAACTGCCAAGCCATGTCTTTCCTGGACCGTAATCAAGCATCCTAGGACCGGTTTCTGGCTATCAGCCGTCTTCAGCCAGGATAGCTTGACTCCAGTGGTGTGGAGAGCACGGGACTCACGTCTGAGCATACCCGTCCCACTCGGGGTGACAAATGCTGTATCTGGCCACAAAGGAGAATAATATCCAGAATGTTATTGCCAAAATCGAAGAATTTATATGTATCGTGGTTATAAGGTCAATCATTCAAAATCTGAAGCTACATTGTTCAATTTGTCTTCTTTGGTTTTAACATTTGAAATGCAGGCTCAGTTTGAGTTTACCCCTCCTATTAGATATTTAGGGGTTAATGTCACTTTAAGACCTTCTGACCCATTCCGACTGAACTTTGTCTCTACTAAAAAAAAACGTTCAGGGGTTATTACAACAGTGGCTGATCTTTAGCATTATCTATCATTGGTCGTGTTGCATTAGTAAAAAAGATCATGCTCCCTTTGTTTAATCTTGTATTTACCAACATTCTAATTACGGTTACACAATCCTATTTTGATTAATTTGATCACATTCTGAGATTTTCTTTTATGGCAGGGGAAAAAATCATGAAGTAATTTAAAAGTCTTGCAATTAGAGAAGAAGGTGACCTAGCATCATCATCATCATAACTTTATTTCGATTTAAAATCACAAAAATTTTGTAAGATATCAAATTTTGTAGGCCATAGGAACAACACATAATAATTTCAAACACAGAAACTTGTAAAACATCAAGTTAAAAATTATGATTTGATAAAACAATACATACAGTATAAGAACTATAAAACGTACCAAGGTAGTACGACCCAGTCAAGCACAAAAAATAGATTTTTACATAAGCAACTTAACTTTAAAGAAGTGCATCAGATTTTTGTAGGGACAACATGATCAAGATAAAAACGTGAACTGCCCTGATCTTTTTGCAGTCCATGGAATGGAGCAAACCCGGCCTTGAAATTTTGAGATTGCAATCACAATTCGGTCTTCCAATGTTGATTTCAGTATTCTAAAGGTCTCGCTGCTAGACCTAGTCCCCAGACTTTCAAAAATAGGTTTTAACCAGCAACGTCTAGATTTACTATAGGCTGGGCAAAAGAGGATGTGTTCGGGAGTTTCAGACCATTCTGGACAGAAGTGGCATTTACTCGAGTTTGCATTGGAATTACACCACTTAGAAGTAAAAATATTAGTCTGCAAGACACCCACCCTAAACTGGTGGAATAATTTCCTATCACGTGCTGTGGTAATAAGATCCCAATACATCTCATACTTGGGTTCATGCTTGATGTCAATGAAAACTCTGGACAGGGATGGGCTTGAAGAAGCTGTGAGCCTTCGTATATTAATCATTTTCCAGTAGGTTGCCTTAAGCTCTAATTTGCTTGGAAAAGTACTACCTACAGGGTGGCTCTATAGGTTACTCATTCCCAAGTCAAATAGAATACTTTTGACATGACTAAACCACAAAAGGTGCCTCTTAACATCTAAATACCTAACTTCTAGTAGGGCAATTGCATAGTTTACTAACTCAGGAGTCACCCAGAGCCTCCTCCAGTGTGCTACGAACCTATAATGTGCCACCTCCCGTATGCTGTTGCATCCCAGGTCAAGAAGCAGGGGCGCCAAAGGAGAGGATTGCGGTAGGCCAATTAGTGATCTTAGGAATTTATTTTGCCCCACCACTAAAGAATCCAAGTTGGCATGGCCCCATAACTCAACCCCGTATAGGATAAAGGCACCAATTTTGGTGTTATAGATGGTTAGCACAGGGGCTATAGGTTTGGTAAAACTACTCCTATGCTCCTTGAGTAGAGCCCCCTGAAAGTTGAGCATGTCTTGCGTGAAGGCAATCAATATGTGACTTCCAGCTTAATTTTTTGTCCAGAGTTACCCCCAAGTAGGAGAAGACCTCAGTTTGTTCCAGAGCCTCCTCCTTCATTCTAACCTCACCGATGACTTTGTTGGAGTGTTGGAGGGCCATGTATTTCGTTTTGTCGACAATAATGATGAGATCGTGATCCGCACAAAACTCCTCAAATTTTATGAGCGCACGCTGGAGCCCCTGTCTTGTTTTAGATAATATAAGAGTGTCATCGGCGAACATTAGTAAAGGGATCTTAGTCCCTACAAGGGTTGTGGCATCTGTAGGGAAATCCTCATAATACTTCAATACCCCATTAATATACAGTGAGAAGAGGGTGGGTGCCAATACACACCCCTGCCTAACCGCCCTCTCAACTGCAAACTTTTCAGTGATGCCACCATCTACGTCCGATCTGACCTGCGCATAGTTGGCCGAATGCAATTTTACAACAATAACCAGGATTTTGGGTGGCATACCCAACTTTAGGAGAGAGTGCCACAATTTGGGTCTTTGGACCAGGTCAAAGGCTGACTTCAGGTCCACAAAAGCCGCATAAATGGCCCCTCTCCCCAAGATTACGGTACGCCAATAAATAAGGATGAATTTTAGCACCTGATCAATCGTGCGATTGCACTTCCGAAACCCAGCATGTAAATTGAACAGGATATGGTGTTCCTCCATCCATGCTTGCATTCTTCCAAGCACAATCCTAGCCGATAACTTTTGTATACAGTCGATCAAGCTAATCGGTCTGTAGTTTCCCGGATTCGCTCGATCCCCTTTTTTGAATATCGGGAAAATAACTGCTCCAGCCCAGGTCCTAGGGATTGCAGCTCCATTTGCAATTGCATTAGTGAGGAGCTGAATATATAGTGCCCATGAATCTAAGTCGTGGAGGAACAGGTCCGCGGGGATACAGTCTAGACCAGGAGCCCTTCCTTTGGGGACCTGGCGGAGGGCATTAACCACTTCTTGCTTAGTGATAAATAGAACCGGGGATGATGGCGGCATTAAAAAAATATCTTGGTCTACAGGATCAATGTCAAACTGTTTTTTATAATGACTAACCCACTGATCAGGTTCTACATAGTTAGTGGGAGCTTTCCTAGTGTCCCCGCTCCCCCACTTGACCAGGTGCCAAAAGGCCGACATATCCCTCCCAGTGCATGCTTTGAGAAGATCAGTCCAGTGACCTTCGTCCCAATCCCTCTTAGCCTGGATTTGCGCTACCTTGTAAGCAGCCCTCTTTTCTCTAATCATGTCCCGATCTTTGGACCGAATTGCTGCTGCAAGTGCTCGGTAGGCCGTGCGACATGCGGAATTATACCACACTGCAGCCTTGTGACATGGATGTTTATGCGCTTTCTTGTTCCTAGTGACAAAAAACTTTTTAGCCCGTCAAATAAATGCTCATGTGCCAGGCCGACATTATCAAGATATGACTCATGCAAAACGTCTCCCTGGATTGCGACAAGAGCATTATCTAGCAGTTTGGACATTTCGTTCATCTTTTCCGTGTTAATGACAACTTTGTCCCATTTTAAACGTTGTGTGTCATTAGATAATTGAACTTCTATATGGTCTACACATGTTTCAGGACCTACTAGGGAATTTAGGAATAGAGGCCTAAAAGAAAGGAGCAAAGGATTGTGATCACTTTCCGACGCTCACAAACCAACATGTCTAATACGTAGTGCCAAAACTCCTTGTTAATAAATAAATAATCGATGTGGCTGGAGCGTTGCCCAAAGTTATAAGTTGACTTCCCCATCTTATAAGATCGTGAGCGACCATTGACTGCTCTCAGCCCATGTTCCAAGCTGAGTACTTTTAATTGCAATGCTGCACTAGTCCACTTTTTTATTGGAGGTAGTTCCAGGGGAGGAATAGACCACTGTTCGTCCTCCTCTGCACTAAAGTTCATGTCCTGAAAATCCATGGGTTCGTACGTACAGTTGAAATCACCAGCAATTAATATGTTGTTCTGGCCTCTTTGAGTTATTAAAAAATCATCCAAAAGGGCTACAGTATTGGAGGCCTTCCCACCTTGCAAGCCCCTAGAATAAATGTTAATGAGTAGAACGTCAGGTGTATTACCCAGAGATAATCTAACAATGAGAATATCCCGGATATCAATATGGATCTCTTCAAGATTATATTTTTCAAGCTGCCTAACCCATATAATCAATCCCCCTTTGGGTCTGCCTCGTTCACCCTTTTCAACAATTTTATCATAATTAATATAACCTGGGCGAAAAACCTGTTCCATTGCCCACGTCTCCTGAAAAAATATGATATCTTGTTCCTCAATAAAGGAGGACCATTCTACAGAATGGGTTTTATTTAAAACCCCTGCAATATTCCATGAGGCTAATTTTAGGCCTACACCGTCTACATTAGAGACCATGGGACCTTGTTGAGAACATGAGCCCTGCCCAGGTGAGTCAGTAGTGGTTTGGATGGAATCATTTCCATTCGAAACAAGAACTCGATCAGATGCCTTTGGGCTTTCCACAGAATTGAGAATTCTACTCTGCGATGACCTATGCATTACAAAAGTTGGTGGCCCACTGCTGCATGGGGAACCTAATACTTGAGCATCTAAACCTGTTTCAACCTTGGGAGAGAAAGGTTTCTCGGTGGATAGAGACAGAGTCAGTCAGTCAATATCCTCCAAGTTGGCGAATGACTCAAAACGATTGTGGGTCGACACATTATACTCATACATCCTCCGAACTTGAACAGTGGCCATATAATCGGGTCTTACAACAGGTAATGTGGGGATGTTACAATAAAAAAAAAACAAAGGTGGGATGTTAATACCTTCACTACCCAAATTCCTTGTGCCCGCCCTTTCAAGAATAGTTTTTACTAATTGTGGGGACCCAAAATTCAGCACCATACAGTCACCGCTACTAGTTTTGGGTGAACTACCTACCCACGGAACCCTACGAATCATTTTAAAGTCCTGAAACAGGTGACTACCTAAACCTGTTTTGGTGTCCGGCAGATGAAGTGCCCTATTCCTGAGTGAAACCTAATGTTCCACAGCGTTAGGTGATAAAGAAGGGACATTGGAAAGGACAACAGTATAGGGCATACTCTCTGGGGGTAAATTGAGGTAGCCCCTGCCATAATCGCTAGTTAGGCCACCCTTGATTATTTCCTTGTGTATTCCCCCAGGTAATTCACCCCGGGAGACAGGCCTAACTTGTGATCGTGGTGCATTGTCAGTGACTTCTAAGGGTACCTGTGAGCCTGCATTGGCGGTTAAACTGTCAACAGCAGGGGGGGGGGATTTGATTCGGGGGCTGAACGGGTGGCGTGTCCTACCGGGGCTATTAGACCTCCATTAAGGGGTGGACTAGTTGAGGAAAGAAGTTGTTGCTCAATACTACTCAGTCTGGTGTCAATATCTGATAGCTTATTTAACAAAGGTTTTAGCAACACCGTTAGCTTTTCCTCCTATTTAACAAAAATACGATCTTCCAGATCTGAAGGGGCCGGCTTACAGGAATCTTGGGATCCGATATGTCTTGGACTAAAAATACTTGTAGCAGTAACTTCCTGTGGGAGTCCTTTCTTACCACGCGCAGGCCTTTTAGTTTTGGCCACCTTACTAACTTGGTGTGTAGTAAGGGGTATACCCCCGCCTTTCTTTTCTTTGCTGTGACCATAGCTGATCCCTCCCTCACCATTGCCTGTAATTGCCGTTGCGATCGAGTAGCAATCGCGGGTGAAGGTAGCAGAGAGGGAGGGAGTGCACTAGCTATAGTAAGTGAATCTTCTGGAATAGCTATCAATGGCTCGAGAACCGGTTCAGGCATACATTTGGATATACATTCGACAAAATGATCCGCGTTAAGAAGAGGCCCAGCTAAGGGGACTTCAGATGATGCTCGAGGAGGGTCCAAGGAAAGTCGCCTTTGGGTCAATTCAATTTCTCCTGACTCCTGACTTATGCAAAATAGTAGCCTTATTCTTTACGATATGTATTCAGACCATACTAATGATACGCTAATTCTTATTCATAAATAATCAAAGTGACTAACTTCCTCCAGTGATGTGAAGCCAAGTTTTAATTTCTTGGGAGCGGACCTTGCCTGACTCCAAGATGGGCACGAGCTAGGGTAGCTCTCCCGATTGCCACCAACAATCCGGCAAAATCCGAGCATAAATGCTGTTGCAATCCCGCTGAGACGTGTCATTGTTTTGCTGCTGCTAAGCACTACTTAAAGCACCAACTGAGGTCAGTATTGGTGTGGTCAAATGGAAGTTGTCGACGGTGACGCACATCGACTGCTGTGGAAGGCTATCCACGCAGGCTACGAACATGATCCGTATTGCAGTAGGAGAGCTGGGTGAGCGTCCCCACTGTGGAGCATTGTGAGCCCCGTAAACCGCGTTTGTGGTGAGTCCAGTGAGGTAACAGTAAGCGAAGGAACTCAGAGCACAGAGTGCCTGGTGCCACGGAGCAGCGGACAAAACTGCGAGTCCGGGCTCAGTGTTCTCCCGGTGACATCTGCTAGCACAGTCAAGGGGAACACGCATCGGAGGACACCCGCAATTAGCACGAAAATGTGCTCACATGAGACGCAAGATCCCCAAGAGGTGGATTCCCTGACATTCCTGTCCCGTCTTGAGGGCCTGGACCCGAGCAGTGAGTGATCTTTGGCAGACCAGCTGCACGCGGCCCCCTGGGAAACGGATCGACGCAGTCTCACTCATGAGAGACCCAATTGCTGGTGGCTGCCGGTCGGGAGCTCTGGGAACACGGGAGCTGGATCAGAGCAATACTACAGTCCAGGAGGGCCAGAAGAGAACAACTAAGGGGTCAGGGGCGGCTCTAGGCTCATGGCGGCCCTGGACAGGGAGCGTAGGTAGGGGGCCCCGGAGGAGGGGGTCCGGGCGGGGCGGAGCGCCCGGAGCTCAGGAAGGTGTTTTAATAAAATGTCCAGAAAAGATGTTAGATGACCAGTACCTGCAGCTGCTCCTACCCTTCCAAATTCGTCTCAGAACGATAAAATTTAGGAGGAGGAGGGTATTGTGACACACGACGTGAGGGACTGGGACAGACGGCTGCAGTGCCAGGGCCATGACAGGGGCCCCGGACACACAGCCCCCCCACAGAGAAAGAATCGGTGGCCTCTTTGCCCGGAAACATTAATATCGGTACCATATCGAATATGGTGTCTTACGCATGGCGGATGGCCACGTCAGTTGCGGACACTGCATAGCCGCCTCGTGCTCATGACACAAGCGTTTAACTTTTGTCAAAATTTGCCACTGCATTTTGCCAGCTTGAAAAGGATGGCGGTGGCCATGACTTATACACGCCTGTACCAGCGGGCCAGCAGTGGGTAGGGAAAAAAGAAGCCAATCAGGAACCAGGAGGAACGCAGGCACGGAGGCCAGTGAAGAGTGGGGGTCAGGGTGTTTGGAAGTGGAACAGTGCCGGAGGCTGCCAAATCCCTGCCAGGGGCCGCCACACAAATATGTATCCATCCTCAGAGGATTATTATATTAAGGATATATATTGGCATGGCGGCCCCTGGGGTTTGGCAGCCCTGTGCAGGTGCACAGCTTGCACATGCCTAAAGCCGCCCCTGAAGGGGTACAGTGACATGAAGGGTGGTTAGTTCACCATAAGCTTGCATGTGGTGACTCTTTCAAGTGTGGGGTGAATGCTGAGCGAGGTCATTAGAAAGAGGTGTGGGATAACCGCTGTTCACACTTGAAGACACAGTAGGGAACTGAGAGAGTCGCAGAGCAAGTGCAGGGTGTGACCCTGAGGCCTAGCATAATCCTGGAACACTAGCAATATTAGGCCCCCAGACAGCATTGCATTGAGTAAGCAAGATACCCTGCGAGGCACACCCAAACTGCTGATCTCCCCACATCATGGGCAAAACGGGAAGCTCCAATCTAAACTACATTTTGATTTGTGTATAACCGCTTGGTCGCGAGATCCCATGCCTACTGAGCAATATGCTGCTTCGGACGATCCGGAAGCAGGGCAGACATTGACGTGAAGCAAGTGTTCTGCACCATACAGCAAAGTCTCTCGAAAATAGACAGCAAAATTGCATTGTATTTCCGAATGGACCGGATGTCGGAAAGGCTGGACAAACATGGGGAAAGGCTCAATAAGGCGGAACAGGCACATCCGACATGGAGATGTTGTACGTGCGGATGCAGAGACCAACAAAGAAAGGGACAAGATTGTACAAGCGCTGCAGGCAAAAGCTGAAGATCTTTAGCAAGATCTAGGCGGAACAACGTCCGCATTTTGGGAGTGGCTGAATCATCCAATATTGGCAACATAGATCAGTATGTAGAGCAGCTACTTGTTACACTACTAGGGCGGAGCACCTTCTCGGAGATACTTGTTGTTGAACGAGCCGATCACTCCCTGGCACCCATACAGATTCCAGGGGTGGGCACTCGGCCTATCATAGTGCGATTACTGAACGACAGGGATCAAGATCCGTCCTGCGAGAAGCAAGTGAATTGGGAACTCTCTGTCACAAGGGAGCTGAAATATCTCTATTCCCTGACTTCACACTGCAAATACAGGAAGCGTGACGGCTCTTTAACCCAGCAAAAAAGAAACTCCTTGACTTGAATCTGGAGTACAGCATGCTTTATCCTGCTAAGTTAAGGGTCAGAATGGATGGTAAGTTACACTTCTTCACTGACCCTAAAGCTGTCTTGCGCGTCATCAAAGATAAAGAACAGCGCTTGAAACAACAGGGTTCACCAAACACCTTGCAGTCACACACGGAGGACTCCCCAGGCATTCATCAAGAGCAAGAGCAAGAAGTGTGACTGAATGAACTGCACTGAGATGGACACCTCATGGAGTAAAACAAGACAATGTGGGTAACTAGCGCGCCACGTGGCATTGGGGTGGTAGGCATTAATTAGTTATGCTACGCCTCAAGTGCATTCGTTGAGGATGATCCGATAGATGCTCTTGGGTAAAATGACTGCTTGACTGATGCAGACGTGATCTCACTTGGTGCACTGACTATGTCATGAAGCCCCTCACAGCGATATCTGCTTAGGCTGTTTGCGAATGGGAGGGTAGACACAGTGGCGTAGGGAGATGGAATGGATGACTACATCTGCGCCCAAGTGTATCACACTATCAGCATTGTTTTTTCTGGGGTTTCTGTTTGTTCCTAGGGAATGGCGAGGGGCAGGGGGAATTCAGATAGCCACAACTGTTTTGGGTTTTCGTGGCATGGGAGGTAGTGTTCGTTCTATATGTAATGATGAGTTGATTGATGCAGCTTTCTTACGATGTTTTTACACAGCGTGTACCACAGGCGTAGGGCCCCGTTCACCACAGGGGTTACTCCCACCGAATGGCCTCTGAGGGTGAGAGACCGCAGGGTCTTCAGCTCATGACTTGGAATGTTCGTGGCCTCAATGATAAAAAAAATTGTTAGAAGAATATGTGCCTATTTAAAGAGACACTCTGTGACTATTGCAATCTTATAGGAGACACACCTCACCACGGAGCACAGCAGGGAGGTATATCGTAAACTAGAGGGGACATTCTATTCTGCAGACTTCACCTCCCATGCTCGGCGGGGGTCCTGCTTTTGATTGATAAAAAGGTGGGGGGAGATGATAGGCTTGTTCAGTAATCCACAAGGCAGGTTTGCAGCAGCCCTCTGCAAAAAAGGTGATTTGATATTCATATTAGTGGGAGTGTATGGCCCGAATTACAATGATCACCAATTCTATAATTCACTGGCGGCTAAATTGCTGCAATGGAGGGGTGTCCAACAGGTTTGGGGAGGTGATTTTTATTGTATTTTAGACCCAGATCAAGGCCCCCCCCCAGATGCCCAGCGGCTGCCACAGTAGCCTTACAGGACATAATGCACACAGTAGACCTCATAGACATCTGGAGACACAGATCTCCCACAGAGAGGGGTTTCACACATTATTCCTCTGCCTACAACACCCACACCCATGTAGATTAGGTGTCTGGGATAATGGAGACTAGAGTTATAGACTGTGCGCATCTTCCACACACTTATTCAGACCACTCTTCCCTGTTCGACTAGTATTACGTTACAGCGCACCACGAATTCCGGCGTACGCATGGCATTTCCCTCCTTACTCACTTTTAGACACGGGATTTAAAGAAGGGCTAGAAACTACGATAGAAGACTTCTTTTCCAATAACGTAGGCTCAGTACAATCATTTGCCACAGTCTGGGAAACATTCAAGGTATGTATCAGAGGGGTGGTGATCTCTACACATGCGGGAGTGCTGTGCGCCATTCGAAGCAAATTGGAAATCTTAGACAGGGAAATAGGACACATGGAACAAGATCTGAATGGAGTGGGGACTGCCCAAACCACTTCAAGCCTCAAGCAGAAATTGGTGGAGTTCCAAGATGCTGCTAATGAGGAAATCAAACACATGGGGAAATATGCAACTGCATGCAGTTATGGAGAGCGGGATTGACCGGGTTCCACGGTGGTGGAGATATTAAGGCCCAAGAGGGAACTAGATAAACTGGTAGACATGATGGACGAGAACTGGAGTCCGCTGCGCACCACTGAGGATGTTGCAACTAATTTTTGCACTTATTACCGAAAGCTGTACACGTCCCAAATCCCAACAGATAGCGATGCCCTGGAGGAATAACTATCATATATTAAAATGCTGTGGCTAGTGACTGAGCATAGGGAGCATTTAATGGTGCCTCTGAAATCGGTTGAGATACGAGACACGTTGCCTGACTTGGCAGCAGGGAAGGCCCCTGGGGCGGATGGTCTTTCGGTTGTCTTCTACAAAGAATTCCAAGATCTATTCATTCCCTATTTTAAACTGCTTTATGAAGAGATGGCGGAGTCAGGCATTATGCCCCCTTCTATGCGCAACGCTGTCATTGTCACTTTACTAAAACCGGGAAAGTCCCCTAGCAATTGCTCCTCTTACAGGCCACTATCCTTGCTTAATGTGGACGCCAAGGTCTACCCTAAAATTTTAGCTAACAGGCTGGCCCCACTAATTACCCGGTATTATCCGACCAGATCAGGCGGGGTTTGTCCCTAGTCAGAACCTGTCTCAAAACCTGATAACCTTGTTTGGAGTGGTGCAGAGATTGAGTCCAGAAGTTAAAGCTGTTGCAGTATTTCTCGATGTCGAGAAAGCTTTTGACTCTGTCTAGTGGGCTTCATGTTTGCAGTATTGAACAGGATTGGGGACGGGTATGTATTCCATCATTTGGTGTCGGTGTTCTACACATCGCCCATTGCCAGAGTAAGATTTGGGGATGATGTCTCCCAGTCATAAAATAATACACAGGGAACACGGCAGGGCTGCCCTCTATCCCTGTTCCTGTACGGGATAGTTGCCGAACCATTGGCTTGCGCCATCCGTGAGTATTACACGCGCAGAGGGCTAGGATTTCCCAAGTATACACTTAACATTTCCGCTTTCGCGGATGACACTCTGCTACACATGTATGATCCGGAGGTAAACCTGTCCCCCATACTGTGAGAGGTGGTCCAGTTTGGTGGACATTCTGGATTACAAGTAAACTGGGATACATCCATCGTATTCCCTCTCACTCCCGCCACTACGGAGCCTACCATGGAGTTTCCGCTGCGCTGAACCACAGAGGCGAAGCAGTACTTGGGCATTCAATTTCACAGCAACCCGGCACTACTGATTCAGTAAAATTACGGTGGGGTCACACAATGACTAACATAAAACGTAGATTAATGGATTAGGCTCCGCTCTCATTAATGGGGAGAATCGCTATTATGAAAATGGTGATTCTACCAAGATTCCTCTTCTTATTCCAAAACATACCCATTCTCCTGCCCAAACACCTATTCAAGATCTGTCGCACACTGCTGATATGGCTTGCTTGGGCCGGTAAACAGCCTTGAATAAAGTGGGACTCTCTCACTCTGACCCATGAGTTGGGTGGTTTAGGAGCTCAGATTTACAAAAATGTATTACAAAGCTGCTAATAGTAGTTTTGCCCATTATTGGATACACGGTCCACAGGATATACCTTTTTTATATTTGGAAAGGAGTGCAGCGGAACTGCTTTCGCTTCCCCAGTTGCTTACCCGTCCAGCCTCCAGGCGGCTGCGAGTCTTCTATTCCCTAGCCACCATGCAGGCCTGGCAGACGCTATTACATATGCAGGCAGGGACCTTCTTGTATTCTCCATAAATGCCTCTTCAGTGCCGTTTATGATTTCCACTGGGCCAAGATGTGGGGGCAAGGCAGGCACTGCAAACTATAGGTATCACTACAGTGGGAGACTTCTTCAAAGATGGTACACTAGTAACCTTGGAGGCCTTGCAACAGCTGGATTTGCAACCAGCAGGTGCAGCATTGTTTCACTTCTTCAGGGCCAGGCATACATGGCGCACCCTTTTGGGCGACGACTTGCCGGCACTGCAGACTATGGGGACATTCACGACCCTCATCAAGATCAAAGAGCCCCTTAAACTGAGCACTACATTTTACACTAGCTTACAGCTTACAAGACACTCGTTGATCTGAAGTCCTCAGAGTTAGACTGGATTGGCAGCGAGATCTGGGCATTCCATTGAGTGACAACCGGCCGGTTTCTCTTAACGGGAGACACAGACTTATCCACTTTAAAGTTTTGCATAGGGCTTACTGTACCCCTGAGCTCCAGTTTTGACATGGGTTCGCGGAGACCTCCTACTGCCAGAGATGTGGGGTGGAAGAAGCTGTATTCTGGCACCTAGCTTGGCAGTGCTCTGGGATTCAGTTATTCTGGGGCAAAGTGTTTCAGGACCATTATTAGTGCAGACTTGGAGCCGGACCCTAGAATGGCACTCCTTGGATGGTATCTCTCGGTTGATAAGACAGTATGTCCGTTGCTAGCCATCGGACTTCTCCTGGCCAAGCGCCGGGTGGCATTGCGCTGGATGAGCGGCCCACTACAGCAGATCAAAGAATGGCATGCTGACATGTTGTTTTGTAATACACAGACCGATATATATAATGAGCTACTCCTCCCAGACACTAGTTTTAGAGCAACTTGTGCTGCCACCTATAAAAGAATGGCTTTCTTCAGTAGGTGAATGTTCTCCTTTATGCCAAAACACATTCACAAGATGTACCCGGCGGTTTCAACTCTAATGCAAGGGATGTTTCACCTGCCCTATCTCTACTATTTCTGGGAGCAGATATTTTAGTTCTTAAGCCTGCATCTGCAGATTAACCTACTTCCGGATGCATGTGGAGCTATGTTTGGATTATTATCACAGATTCTAGACCTTTCTGTAAGACAGCTAAAGTTTGCCTTTTAGCCTGATTGCTTTCATGTCAAGCTACCAGAGGGTTAATAGGCATAGGTTTATCTAGTGACTTTTGTGGTTCACCCTGATGAGGATTGTGTTTATTACTTAAGTGAGGCGCACACCTCTCTTCGATGATACTGCAAATTCTTACAGAAATAAATTGGGGTTATGTACACCTGTATTCATTTATGTGGACCATAAATCGAATGTAAATGATGATATTGGATTGACCAATGCTTTATTATTGATAACCAGTTTTAATTTATGATCGCTTTCAAAGAGTTAAAGTACTCCCGAAGCACAGAGGTGAAAGCTTTTTCCAATCACATATTTTTTTCAGGAATTTATAATACTGAAAACTGGCAACAAGTTAAAGAAATGTTTTGTATACATATGTTTAATTTTATGACGTTTTCTAAAGAATGCCACTTCTGAGCTTCTTCGTTTTACAGAACTGAAAGTGTAATGTCTCACTGCAAGGTCCAGAGAGTAAACACTGCTCATAAAGTCTACCATATGTTCTTAGAAATGGTTTAGGAACATGTGAGGCCAGGGGTCGCATAGGGCAAGCCAGGTGTAGCAGTTGCTGCCTTAGGGGCCCCTAATAGACGCTCATTCGGTCATTCTGGCATATTTGTTCATGGTGATTGTTAGTGAAAACTTGTTCGTTGAAGAGAAAAAAATATTCATATATATATATATATATATATATATATATATATATATATATATATATATATATATATATATATATATATATATATATATATATATTATATATTTTTTTCTTCACTTTGCGTCTCCTTTTAACTGCTCATCTGCGGAATCATATATATAATACGTGTAAAAACGCAAGCATTCGTTATTAAACAAAAGCATTTTCGGGCACCCAGCTCAGTGATTGTAGGTCATGTGGACGCATCTGGTAAATGGAGCTGTGCTCCATCTTGTCTCCGTATGGCTCCAGCTGAAAGGCCTGATCTATCGAAAAACCGGCATGCAAAAGTAAGAAGAGCTTTTTAATGCTCTGTTGCTGTTTGCTAAATACTTTGGGCACTTTCTCTACCCTCAGCACCTATGAAGACAAATTGACATATTCCCTCAGCCATAGCACGGTTGCATTTTAAGGGCACGCGCCACGGCGCGCTGCCTCGAAGCCCAATGCAAAGCAAACGTTGATTCATGGACTTTAACGCAGCTGATGGGGCCGCAGTAATCATGGTCACAGTGTCAACTGCGAGCCTCAATTAAACTACATTTGAGAATCATTTTATGCTTCAGCTCATAAACATCAATAAAGGAAAATGAGTAATAAATGGCTGTCTGGGGTACAAAGCACCAGCTCATATTTCAGATGAAAATGAAGACAAAATGTCGCTTTTATTTGCCTGTGGAATTCCCATTAACTGCATCACTGACAGGAGGGAGCCGGATCAATAGCTGGCCGGCCGCAGAAACAGTTTCTGGCTGTTCAGCAGCCAATGCAAAAGGAAAGCTGTCATACAGTGATCTTTATCAGGTAATCTTCATTACTCCAGACCAATGATATATGTATATGCTGGGCAGCTACGGGCGCTTCCAATCCCTGCTTCTTTTTGTGGCGCAAGAAGGGCGCTCACAAATTATTTGTTTACAGGAATGAAAATCCTTCGGCGTTCATCTCTTTTATTCATTTATAGGTTCTCTATAACGAAGAACATTCGTTTCCCAGACCTCTTTACCGAAAGTAGAATTTGAAAGAGCAGGCTGTATCAAAAACCTCAATTTTCTCGTTTTGAAAAATGTCAGTTTGTTAGGGCTTTGTATCTGGAGAATTAATTTACCTCATTTTTTGTAGATGTTTCTACCTTTGCACTATTTCACTCCATTTCTTTATGAGGTGATCAGTACTCGCTCATCTATAAATTTGTCCACATAGACAAAATGCTAGCATTGCATTTTTCTTCCGCAATACATTGGCATAAACAATAAAAAAAATAGAGCTAAATTATCATTATTGTCACTGTTTTAGAAGCAGTAGTAGTAGAAATAATTATAGCAATTTTGTTGTTGTTAATATTATCATTATTATAAGTACTGCAACTACTAATATTTATAAATGACATTGGTATTTGTGATAGCTGTAGTTGCAGTAGGCATTTTATGTTGAAAACCGAAAGAAAACAACTTTAAAAAAAATCCAAATTACATCTCACTGATATACCTAACTGTGATCCTTGACAATCCTGCTTGAAATATGTTATCACATTAACTGTGAAACTTAGGGAAAAAAGGACAATAAGGTGTCACTCAAGAGGATGTCTGCGGACAAGACCTACCATCCACTGAGCAAAGAAAGTAGTCAAGTTTTACAAAAGTTACGGGGAGGTTAAAGCAAGGAATTAGCATTTAAAAACCTTGGAAATTCACTGAAAAAACCTAAGGATACAGGGACGTTAAAATTAGCAAATAACATTTAAAACAAAGTAGAAATTCGCCCAAAAAAACAAAGGTTACAGGGACCTTATAGTTAGGGTCAGATTACACTCATATAAAACCAGTGAAATTTGTCAGCTATAGCTACCTGAGTTAACTATAACTTACGCCCCCGCAATGCTCTGCTTATGACCTCACATTTTACATCAGTCATGACATCGTCAGTGGCATCACTGATGACATCGCAAATGACATCACTGATGACATCACTGATGACACCATCCAGTAAGTGTAAGTATTCTTTAAGAGATTGTGATTGTTAAACATTGATACTATGGTACTACAAAAGTTAAAGTAGTATACTAGGTGTACTACTAATGAGTGATACTACTTTTAATATATATCAAGCTATTGGGTGTGTGACTAGATGTATCCTTGTTGTATGGGTGTGTTAGTAGTTGTATGGGTGTATAAGTGGTTGTGTGAGTAGCTGTGTTGGTGAGTGAGATGCTGTGTGAGTGGCTGTATTGGTGAGTGAGTGGGGTATCAGTGGCTGTATGGATGGCTGAGTGACTGTAAGTGGCTCTATTAGTTGGTAACTGAGTGTGTAGTGACTGTATGGGTAAGTGAATGGGTGTCTGAATGGCTTCATGAGTGAGTGACTGGGTGTGTAGGTGGCTGTATGGGTGAGTGAGTGCCTGTTTGAGTAGGTGTTCTGTTAAGTGATTTCTTGTGTAAGTGACTGTATTGGACAATGTTTGTATGTGGGAATGGGTGAGCACAGGGATGTGAGTGTTTGTATGGATGTGTGAATGGGTATGTAAGTGGATCTGTGAGTGAGTGTATGAGGGCCTGTATGGGTGAGTGAGCGGCTGTGTTGAGAGGCTGACTGGTTAAGTGCATGGTTGTGTGACTATATGTAAATAAGTGGGTGTGTGAGTAGCTGTATAGGTAAGTGTGTGTGGTTATGTGACTGGCTGTATGGGTGAGTAACTAGTTCTATGAGTGGTTGTATGGGCGATGGAATGGTTATGTGAGTGGCTGTAAGAGTGAGTGAGTCGATGCACAAGTGGCTCTATGGAGGAGTGAGTTAATGTGTGACTACTGGTATAAGTCTGTGAATGGGTATGTCAGCGGTTGTACAGGTGCGTGAGTGGGCATATGAGAGGTTGTTTGGGGGTGTGAGTAGGTGCGTGAGTAGCTCTGTAGATGATATCATCAGTGATGTCACTTTAGATCTCATCAGTGATGTCACTGACAACATCATGAGTGATGTAATATGTGATGTCATAATCAGTGCATTGCTGGGGCATAAGTTATAGTTAGCTCAGGTAACTACAAATGCTGAATTTGTGCTGGTTTTATACAAGTGAAATCTGATCCTAACTCTAACGTCCCTGTAACCTTTGTTTCTTTCAGTGAATTTCTAGGTTTTTTAAATACTATTTGCTAATTATAACATCCCTGCAACCTTTGGATTTTTTTCAGTGATTTTCCAAGATTTGTTAAATGCTAAGTCCTAACTATAATGTCCCAGTTAGCTTTGTTTTTTCAGTGAGGTTTTAATGTTTTTTAACTAGTAGTTGCATTTGCAGAGTGGTGGAGAAAGGGGGCTGGGCCTCCAACCATCTCTCAGGAATCCTGCTGTGTAGGACTTATAGGAAGTGCCAGGAGGGCTTCTTGGCCCCCCCGGTCCCCCAGGAATAAAATGGACTTCATCCCCCAACCAGTAGTGCACCACAAGCAGTGTTTGTAGATTGGTGAAGAAAGGTGGCGTGGTCTTCGAAGACCTCTTATCAATCCCTCTTTGTAGGGCTTACTGGAGATAACAGAAGGGGTAGTTGGCCCACAAGGACGTCCTTGGGGGGCAACTACTATTCCTGTTACTTCCAATAAGTCTCACACAGCAGGATTGCTGAGACCTAGTAGTAGGCCATGTCCCCTTTCTCCACCCCTCGGAAAAACACACCTCCTGGCTCACTACTTGATGGGAGATGTAGTCCCCTTGGCTCTTGAGGGTCCTTGGAGGCCACTTAGCCCTCCTGTTACATCCAGTAAGACCCACACAGCTGGAATGCTGTGGGGTCGTCAGAGGCTATGCCCCCCTTCTCCACCACACTGCAAACATGCCTCCTGGTGCACTGCTGCTTGGGGGATGAAGTCACTTTAGTCCTGGTCGCGCTTGTATATATCGGTCGGAGACACATTTTGGGACCTATGTTGGAACTTATCATGGCTCCACAACTGCAATGAATGAGGACAACTGTCATCTTTAATAGTGTGAAAGTGAGGATCATCTTCTAATGAAGTTTTTTGAATGGTATAGGCGTCGATATATAGAGAACTGTATAAATTAGATTTAGCCTTGAGAAAGCCCATAGGGGGTGAAACGCGAGTTGGCTGTGAAGAACCTTGTTGTAAAAGAAATACAATCTGGAAGTTGTCTACACTACGTGATTCCTTTGCATTAAGAAGTTGTGTCCTTACATGCTTAATGCACATGGATAAAAGAGACTATTGATGATGTGCACAGATGTGTGTTTGTTGATTCACTTTAGTCCTGATGCCCTCAGGAGGCATGGGGACCTCATTTCCCCACCAGCAGTGCACTGAGAGGTGCAGTTGCAGAGTGGTGGAGAAAGGGGGCGTATCATCCGATCACCTCTCAGCAATCCCACTGTTTGGGGCTTACTGGAGGTAACACAATGTTATTTTGGTCCCTAAGGACGATCAGCAGCCAAGGGAACTTCATCTCACAACCATCAGCACACCAGAACTTGCATTTGCAGAGCAGTGGAAAAAGGGGTGGGGCCTCCGGCGAGTTGCCAGGCTGTTTTTCAGAGGGAAGGGGGCTTTGTAGCCCCCCTTCCCTGTGCTAATTCAGCTCCGGGGACCCTATCCCACGGGCAGGGCCAGGCAGGTTAAGAATGGGGAGAGAGGCTGCATGGCCTCCCTCCCCCAGCCAATTTTGGCCCTAGGGACCTTATCCCCGGGCCCGGCCTTTCTTTTTTTCCCTCTTTTTATTTAGAAAAAAAAGGAAGGGGGGCTGTGTGGGAGGCAGCACTGGTTTGAGACTCAGGATAGAAAGACAGTCCAGTCATTTCGCTGCCCACAGACAAAAGAAGCAACTACAGGCCAACCCAGCAAAGCAACAGACAGCAAAGCGGCAGTACTCCTCCTGACCGCTCTTCAGCTCTTCTTCTTGGCAGAATCTCCTCATGATCCAGAAGGATTCTCCAAGTCTTGGGTTGTAGGTCTAATACTTATACTCCTTTTGGTCTTTGAAGTAGACATACTTCAAAGAAGAGTCTTTGTAGTTCACAAGTTCCTGCCTTGCCCTACCTTGCCTTCAGACACACACCAGGAGGATGAAGACATCATTGAGAGAGGACAGGCACAGGCCTATTCAGGTGTCAGTGACAACTCCTCTCCTCCCACTGCTCTAGCTCGGAAAGACCCATCAGCATAGTGATGGGCAATCAGGATATGCAGGGCACACCTCAGCTACCTCTGTATGACTGTCTAGAGTGAATACACAAACAGCCCCCGTCATCCTAAACCAAATGTTGATTCCACAGGCTGGCAGACGCCCAGAATGGTAAAGCAGGAAAAGATCCACTTTTTAAAAGCAGTATTTCAAACATACAATTTAAAAACCAACTTTGCTAAAAGCTGCATTTTTAAATTATGAGCTCAGGGAGTCCAATCTCCCAATCTTTTTCTCTTCCCAATGGAAAGTTACACTTGTAAAATGTAAAAAGACCGCTCCAATGATAACCTATGGGAGAGATCGGCCTTTCAATAATGAAATACGAAATTGGCTGCATTTTACCATCATGACACGTAAAACACAGTAGTACATGTCCTACCTTTCATATAAAACTGACCTTGCCCATGGAGCTATCCTGATCCTAACTTAGGGGTGCTTTACATGTAGTAAAAGAGAAGGTTTGGCCCTCACAAGTGTGCGCACTTGGCAGATTACCATGGCAGTGTAAACTGCACTTACAGACACTGCAATAGCAGGTCAGAGAGAAGCTTACAGGGCTACTTGTGGGTGGCACAACCAGTGCTGCACTAGTAGCATTTAATTTACAGGTCCTGGGCACACACAGTGCACTTTAGTAGGGACTTACCAGTAAATCAAATATGCCAGTCATGGATAACCAATCATAATCACAATCTATACAGGGAGCACTTGTACTTTAGCACTGATCAGCAGTGGTAAGGCACACAGAGTACACAAACCAGAAAAATAAGTCCAACATATAGTCAATAATACAGGGGGTAGAGGCAAAAAGACAAGGTAGACCACGCCAAAGATGCCAGGTTTAATAAATAGTAAACACTGTATTTTCTGACGAGTTACAAAAAAGGCACATTAAAGGCTCAATGGCCAGTAAAATTATATGGTAGGTAGAGGACACCGTTGTCTTCTAACGCCATATAAAGCAAAGGATGTGGGGGTAATACCATTAACATATATAGTTGTTTTAGGCAAAGAACACAAAGCCTTAACCATTGAAAGAAATAGTGTGCGAAAATCAAATGCATCCATGGCTTTGAATAAAATGTTCCAATTAACTTTGCTTTTTCAGCATCTAAAGCTGGAAGAACAAATGCATGCTTTATTTTAGGTATGGAAGCAATAGTATGAAGGACAAGTCTAGTATTGTGTGCTAGTAATCCTCCTTTTATAGATCCAGTTTGGTCTGGGTGGATGATGTGATTTAATACCTGGGATAGTCAATGTGCAAGTATTTTAGGCATATACTTTGCAAACCTGATTGATGAGTGACATTGAGCAAAAGTTGGGATATAATGTATGGTCTTTGTCTGGTTGGGGAGCACAATGATCGTGTCAGTTTTAAAAGTTCCTTCACAAAAGCATTGGAAGCAAAGTTCCTGGATTAAGGATAAGAGGACCAGGGCTATTTGACTACAGAAAGCTTTGTAGAATTCTACTGGAATTCCATCAGGGTCAGTTATTCATATTAAAATCACCTCCCATAATAAGAGGTATAGGGCCTCTAGCAAGTTTTTGGATGTAATTGAGTGCCAAAAATGGGAGATCATCTTGAATAGAAGCATAAATATTAACCATGTGGAGTAAATGCTCATTAATTTATATATCCACATAAATGTAATGGCCATCCGAATCAGTCTGAGGGTTAAAAATGGTAAATTGCAGTTTGTGAGAAAAATTGATAGCTACCCCTTTTTTGCAAATGGTTGCTGGCGAAGACACTATGTCGCCCACCCATGATTTGGTCATAGATTCTAGGATGTTTTCATCAATATGGGTTTATTGCATAAAAAAGATGTCAGTTTTACATGTGTACAAATAATCTAGAATTTTCCATCTTTTTACTGGATGTCTTAAACGCTTAACATTGAGTGAAGCCATTTTTTCTTACAACTATTTGCCATAACAAGTTTAAGTTGACATAAAAAGTATAATAGAAAGTGGGATATAGATAGGATGTGGACAAAATAGAAAATAATAGAACTAGAAAGCAGCCAAAGCACAGAAGAATAACACATGAAATGAGATATTGAAACTACATAGGTACGATCTAGAATCCAGTGGAGAACATATTGCCTGTTAGTGGAAGAAAAGAACAATATTAGTTATGCAACCTCAACCACCAAGTATTATTTATAATAGATTGAGATGTCATTGCCATTGGAGCATGAAGATCAATATATGCAATTAAGTCAGAAGGTGGGGTGAAGTATTTGGTGATGTAATTATTCCAGGATCTCATTACTGCAGTGCCAAATAAACCATACTTATATCCAGCTTCTCTCAGTCTGGGGAGTAAGTCACAGAATTACTACAATCACCTTTCCAAAGTCTTGATAAATATAGACTTTATGTCCTTCAAACAAAAGTGTTGGAATTTCTCCAACAGCCTTCCAAATACGTGGCATGCCACTCACCTGGCTCTTGTCCACAGAGAGCATGCTGGATCTCCTATCTCTCCTAGGGTGGCATCTGATCAGGGATTTATAACTGTGAATCAACTTCGGCCCCAGAAGGGAATGGGTTGGGTCAAAATACCAAACAGAGAGATTTGCGTGCCTTTGAGCTCAGCCCCCATCTTCTTGGAGTTGTACGTATGTCTCTTCTCTGTCCTGGAGAGCGTTGTTGTGACATGTGCGTAATATAGTTCATGGTGGGCTGTACTAAAAAATACAGGTAGAGAGGCTATTCAACAAATGAGTAGTCATGAAATATTCCTTACTGCCTTTGACATGTGTACTAACAGTCATTTGCACGATAATGAGTCTATTGCTGCATAGACTTCCAACATTCAACTATTACCCTTGGAGTTGCAGCACTCTCAACAGAAGACATATTGTGTTTTCACATTACACACTAAGGTACACCTTGCTTGTTCAACACGAGGCACAAGGTGTTCAAGAGTGTGCTTTTGCATTCACAGACTATGGCACAATAAAGGATGGCTCATAAGAATGACACTGTGCACTAATACCAAGGCCTCAGTATGCACAGTAAATAATACCCACATGTCTCAATGTTCAAGAATTGTCCTGTTTTTTTATTTTTAGCATCATAAAAACAGGTCTTTGGTTGATATGCTTTCCATTAGTGCACTAACCTTAAGGTTGGTACTTAGCCAAGTTTTCTCCTTTTAGGTGAGGAGTTGCAGGGATGGTGTTCGCTGTATCACTGGATGTGCAAGCGAGAAGATGCCCACAGTGTTAGGAATGTGCAAGAGAGCCGTGCGACATTGAAGGGATGGAGTTTGCTGTGTCACTGGATTTGCAGTGGAGAAGTTGTCCCCAGCATTGGAGATTCGCAGAAGAGCTGTAATGGAGGTGGAACTCGGCCAAGTTGTGGAGATGTTCAGGTGAGCGGAATCATTGAAGAGGATACGTCCTCTTCAACCAGTGGGTAAGCCAAACACTGGCCCGTGATTAGAGTGTGGTATAAATACTTTTGCCAAATCTTGATGAGCAGCCCAAATATCCCCATTTTTATGTGCCTGTGAGTCAGTCCTACTATCCCAATTGCCATGTGCCTATAACCAAGCCCATCTATCCCCATAGACATGTGCCTATGAGTCTGCCCAAATATCACCAAAGTCTTGTGCCTATGAGATAGTCCTTATATCACCATAGTCATGATGAGTTGTCCTGAATGCCCTGGAGAATGTTACTTTTTGCACTTCGGTTCTTCATTGCCTGGTGGCCTACGGCCCAGGGGCATAACCACTATGCCAAGAACGCTGTCAAGCATACAGTGCAATGAGGCACATGAACAGCCAGGGAGACCTCTTTAAAAAAAATCCAAATTACATCTCACTGATATACCTAACTGTGATCCTTGACAATCCTGCTTGAAATATGTTATCACATTAACTGTGAAACTTAGGGAAAAAAGGACAATAAGGTGTCACTCAAGAGGATGTCTGCGGACAAGACCTACCATCCACTGAGCAAAGAAAGTAGTCAAGTTTTACAAAAGTTACGGGGAGGTTAAAGCAAGGAATTAGCATTTAAAAACCTTGGAAATTCACTGAAAAAACCTAAGGATACAGGGACGTTAAAATTAGCAAATAACATTTAAAACAAAGTAGAAATTCGCCCTAAAAAACAAAGGTTACAGGGACCTTATAGTTAGGGTCAGATTACACTCATGTAAAACCAGTGAAATTTGTCAGCTATAGCTACCTGAGCTAACTATAACTTACGCCCCCGCAATGCTCTGCTTATGACCTCACATTTTACATCAGTCATGACATCGTCAGTGGCATCACTGATGACATCGCAAATGACATCACTGATGACATCACTGATGACACCATCCAGTAAGTGTAAGTATTCTTTAAGAGATTGTGATTGTTAAACATTGATACTATGGTACTACAAAAGCTAAAGTAGTATACTAGGTGTACTACTAATGAGTGATACTACTTTTAATATATATCAAGCTATTGGGTGTGTGACTAGATGTATCCTTGTTGTATGGGTGTGTTAGTAGTTGTATGGGTGTATAAGTGGTTGTGTGAGTAGCTGTGTTGGTGAGTGAGATGCTGTGTGAGTGGCTGTATTGGTGAGTGAGTGGGGTATCAGTGGCTGTATGGATGTCTGAGTGACTGTAAGTGGCTCTATTAGTTGGTAACTGAGTGTGTAGTGACTGTATGGGTAAGTGAATGGGTGTCTGAATGGCTTCATGAGTGAGTGACTGGGTGTGAAGTTGGCTGTATGGGTGAGTGAGTGCCTGTTTGAGTAGGTGTTCTGTTAAGTGATTTCTTGTGTAAGTGACTGTATTGGACAATGTGTGTATGTGGGAATGGGTGAGCACAGGGATGTGAGTGTTTGTATGGATGTGTGAATGGGTATGTAAGTGGATCTGTGAGTGAGTGTATGAGGGCCTGTATGGGTGAGTGAGCGGCTGTGTTGAGAGGCTGACTGGTTAAGTGCATGGGTGTGTGACTATATGTAAATAAGTGGGTGTGTGAGTAGCTGTATAGGTAAGTGTGTGTGGTTATGTGACTGGCTGTATGGGTGAGTAACTAGTTCTATGAGTGGTTGTATGGGCGATGGAATGGTTATGTGAGTGGCTGTAAGAGTGAGTGAGTCGATGCACAAGTGGCTCTATGGAGGAGTGAGTTAATGTGTGACTTCTGGTATATGTCTGTGAATGGGTATGTCAGCGGTTGTACAGGTGCGTGAGTGGGCATATGAGAGGTTGTTTGGGGGTGTGAGTAGGTGCGTGAGTAGCTCTGTAGATGATATCATCAGTGATGTCACTTTAGATCTCATCAGTGATGTCACTGACAACATCATGAGGGATGTAATATGTGATGTCATAATCAGTGCATTGCTGGGGCATAAGTTATAGTTAGCTCAGGTAACTACAAATGCTGAATTTGTGCTGGTTTTATACAAGTGAAATCTGATCCTAACTCTAACGTCCCTGTAACCTTTGTTTCTTTCAGTGAATTTCTAGGTTTTTTAAATACTATTTGCTAATTATAACATCCCTGCAACCTTTGGATTTTTTTCAGTGATTTTCCAAGATTTGTTAAATGCTAAGTCCTAACTATAATGTCCCAGTTAGCTTTGTTTTTTCAGTGAGGTTTTAATGTTTTTTAACTAGTAGTTGCATTTGCAGAGTGGTGGAGAAAGGGGGCTGGGCCTCCAACCATCTCTCAGGAATCCTGCTGTGTAGGACTTATAGGAAGTGCCAACAGGGCTTCTTGGCCCCCACGGTCCCCCAGGAATAAAATGGACTTCATCCCCCAACCAGTAGTGCACCACGAGCAGTGTTTGTAGATTGGTGAAGAAAGGTGGCGTGGTCTTCGGAGACCTCTTATCAATCCCTCTTTGTAGGGCTTACTGGAGATAACAGAAGGGGTAGTTGGCCCACAAGGACGTCCTTGGGGGGCAACTACTATTCCTGTTACTTCCAATAAGTCTCACACAGCAGGATTGCTGAGACCTAGTAGTAGGCCATGTCCCCTTTCTCCACCCCTCGGAAAAACACACCTCCTGGCTCACTACTTGATGGGAGATGTAGTCCCCTTGGCTCTTGAGGGTCCTTGGAGGCCACTTAGCCCTCCTGTTACATCCAGTAAGACCCACACAGCTGGAATGCTGTGGGGTCGTCAGAGGCTATGCCCCCCTTCTCCACCACTCTGCAAACATGCCTCCTGGTGCACTGCTGCTTGGGGGATGAAGTCACTTTAGTCCTGGTCGCGCTTTTATATATCGGTCGGAGACACATTTTGGGACCTATGTTGGAACTTATCATGGCTCCACAACTGCAAAGAATGAGGACAACTGTCATCTTTAATAGTGTGAAAGTGAGGATCATCTTCTAATGAAGTTTTTTGAATGGTATAGGCGTCGATATATAGAGAACTGTATAAATTAGATTTAGCCTTGAGAAAGCCCATAGGGGGTGAAACGCGAGTCGGCTGTGAAGAACCTTGTTGTAAAAGAAATACAATCTGGAAGTTGTCTACACTACGTGATTCCTTTGCATTAAGAAGTTGTGTCCTTACATGCTTAATGCACATGGATAAAAGAGACTATTGATGATGTGCACAGATGTGTGTTTGTTGATTCACTTTAGTCCTGATGCCCTCAGGAGGCATGGGGACCTCATTTCCCCACCAGCAGTGCACTGAGAGGTGCAGTTGCAGAGTGGTGGAGAAAGGGGGCGTATCATCCGATCACCTCTCAGCAATCCCACTGTTTGGGGCTTACTGGAGGTAACACAATGTTATTTTGGTCCCTAAGGACGATCAGCAGCCAAGGGAACTTCATCTCACAACCATCAGCACACCAGAACTTGCATTTGCAGAGCAGTGGAAAAAGGGGTGGGGCCTCCGGCGAGTTGCCAGGCTGTTTTTCAGAGGGAAGGGGGCTTTGTAGCCCCCCTTCCCTGTGCTAATTCAGCTCCGGGGACCCTATCCCACGGGCAGGGCCAGGCAGGTTAAGAATGGGGAGAGAGGCTGCATGGCCTCCCTCCCCCAGCCAATTTTGGCCCTAGGGACCTTATCCCCGGGCCCGGCCTTTCTTTTTTTCCCTCTTTTTATTTAGAAAAAAAAGGAAGGGGGGCTGCGTGGGAGGCAGCACTGGTTTGAGACTCAGGATAGAAAGACAGTCCAGTCATTTCGCTGCCCACAGACAAAAGAAGCAACTACAGGCCAACCCAGCAAAGCAACAGACAGCAAAGCGGCAGTACTCCTCCTGACCGCTCTTCAGCTCTTCTTCTTGGCAGAATCTCCTCATGATCCAGAAGGATTCTCCAAGTCTTGGGTTGTAGGTCTAATACTTATACTCCTTTTGGTCTTTGAAGTAGACATACTTCAAAGAAGAGTCTTTGTAGTTCACAAGTTCCTGCCTTGCCCTACCTTGCCTTCAGACACACACCAGGAGGATGAAGACATCATTGAGAGAGGACAGGCACAGGCCTATTCAGGTGTCAGTGACAACTCCTCTCCTCCCACTGCTCTAGCTCGGAAAGACCCATCAGCATAGTGATGGGCAATCAGGATATGCAGGGCACACCTCAGCTACCTCTGTATGACTGTCTAGAGTGAATACACAAACAGCCCCCGTCATCCTAAACCAAATGTTGATTCCACAGGCTGGCAGACGCCCAGAATGGTAAAGCAGGAAAAGATCCACTTTTTAAAAGCAGTATTTCAAACATACAATTTAAAAACCAACTTTGCTAAAAGCTGCATTTTTAAATTATGAGCTCAGGGAGTCCAATCTCCCAATCTTTTTCTCTTCCCAATGGAAAGTTACACTTGTAAAATGTAAAAAGACCGCTCCAATGATAACCTATGGGAGAGATCGGCCTTTCAATAATGAAATACGAAATTGGCTGCATTTTACCATCATGACACGTAAAACACAGTAGTACATGTCCTACCTTTCATATAGAACTGACCTTGCCCATGGAGCTATCCTGATCCTAACTTAGGGGTGCTTTACATGTAGTAAAAGGGAAGGTTTGGCCCTCACAAGTGTGCGCACTTGGCAGATTACCATGGCAGTGTAAACTGCACTTACAGACACTGCAATAGCAGGTCAGGGCTTACAGGGCTACTTGTGGGTGGCACAACCAGTGCTGCACTAGTAGCATTTAATTTACAGGTCCTGGGCACACACAGTGCACTTTAGTAGGGACTTACCAGTAAATCAAATATGCCAGTCATGGATAACCAATCATAATCACAATCTATACAGGGAGCACTTGTACTTTAGCACTGATCAGCAGTGGTAAGGCACACAGAGTACACAAACCAGAAAAATAAGTCCAACATATAGTCAATAATACAGGGGGTAGAGGCAAAAAGACAAGGTAGACCACGCCAAAGATGCCAGGTTTAATAAATAGTAAACACTGTATTTTCTGACGAGTTACAAATAAGGCACATTAAAGGCTCAATGGCCAGTAAAATTATATGGTAGGTAGAGGACACTGTTGTCTTCTAACGCCATATAAAGCAAAGGATGTGGGGGTAATACCATTAACATATATAGTTGTTTTAGGCAAAGAACACAAAGCCTTAACCATTGAAAGAAATAGTGTGCGAAAATCAAGTGCATCCATGGCTTTGAATAAAATGTTCCAATTAACTTTGCTTTTTCAGCATCTAAAGCTGGAAGAACAAATGGATGCTTTATTTTAGGTATGGAAGCAATAGTATGACGGACAAGTCTAGTATTGTGTGCTAGTAATCCTCCTTTTATAGATCCAGTTTGGTCTGGGTGGATGATATGATTTAATACCTGAGATAGTCAATGTGCAAGTATTTTAGGCATATACTTTTCAAACCTGATTAATGAGTGACATTGAGCAAAAGTTGGGATATAATGTATGGTCTTTGTCTGGTTGGGGAGCACAATGATCGTGTCAGTTTTACAAGTTCCTTCACAAAAGCATTGGAAGCAAAGTTCCTGGATTAAGGATAAGAGGACCAGGGCTATTTGACTACAGAAAGCTTTGTAGAATTCTACTGGAATTCCATCAGGGTCAGTTATTCATATTAAAATCACCTCCCATAATAAGAGGTATAGGGCCTCTAGCAAGTTTTTGGATGTAATTGAGTGCCAAAAATGGGAGATCATCTTGAATAGAAGCATAAATATTAATCATGTGGAGTAAATGCTCATTAATTTATATATCCACATAAATGTAATGGCCATCCGAATCAGTCTGAGGGTTAAAAATGGTAAATTGCAGTTTGTGAGAAAAATTGATAGCTACCCCTTTTTTGCAAATGGTTGCTGGCGATGACACTATGTCGCCCACCCATGATTTGGTCATAGATTCTAGGATGTTTTCATCAATATGGGTTTATTGCATAAAAAAGATGTCAGTTTTACATGTGTACAAATAATCTAGAATTTTCCATCTTTTTACTGGATGTCTTAAACGCTTAACATTGAGTGAAGCAATTTTTTCTTACAACTATTTGCCATAACAAGTTTAAGTTGACAGAAAAAGTATAATAGAAAGTGGGATATAGATAGGATGTGGACAAAATAGAAAATAATAGAACTAGAAAGCAGCCAAAGCACAGAAGAATAACACATGAAATGAGATATTGAAACTACATAGGTACGATCTAGGAATCCAGTGGAGAACATATTGCCTGTTAGTGGAAGAAAAGAACAATATTAGTTATGCAACCTCAACCACCAAGTATTATTTATAATAGATTGAGATGTCATTGCCATTGGAGCATGAAGATCAATATATGCAATTAAGTCAGAAGGTGGGGTGAAGTATTTGGTGATGTAATTATTCCAGGATCTCATTACTGCAGTGCCAAATAAACCATATTTATATCCAGCTTCTCTCAGTCTGGGGAGTAAGTCACAGAATTACTACAATCACCTTTCCAAAGTCTTGATAAATATAGACTTTATGTCCTTCAAACAAAAGTGTTGGAATTTCTCCAACAGCCTTCCAAATACGTGGCATGCCACTCACCTGGCTCTTGTCCACAGAGAGCATGCTGGATCTCCTATCTCTCCTAGGGTGGCATCTGATCAGGGATTTATAACTGTGAATCAACTTCGGCCCCAGAAGGGAATGGGTTGGGTCAAAATACCAAACAGAGAGATTTGCGTGCCTTTGAGCTCAGCCCCCATCTTCTTGGAGTTGTACGTATGTCTCTTCTCTGTCCTGGAGAGCATTGTTGTGACATGTGCGTAATATAGTTCATGGTGGGCTGTACTAAAAAATACAGGTAGAGAGGCTATTCAACAAATGAGTAGTCATGAAATATTCCTTACTGCCTTTGACATGTGTACTAACAGTCATTTGCACGATAATGAGTCTATTGCTGCATAGACTTCCAACATTCAACTATTACCCTTGGAGTTGCAGCACTCTCAACAGAAGACATATTGTGTTTTCACATTACACACTAAGGTACACCTTGCTTGTTCAACACGAGGCACAAGGTGTTCAAGAGTGTGCTTTTGCATTCACAGACTATGGCACAATAAAGGATGGCTCATAAGAATGACACTGTGCACTAATACCAAGGCCTCAGTATGCACAGTAAATAATACCCACATGTCTCAATGTTCAAGAATTGTCCTGTTTTTTTATTTTTAGCATCATAAAAACAAGTCTTTGGTTGATATGCTTTCCATTAGTGCACTAACCTTAAGGTTGGTACTTAGCCAAGTTTTCTCCTTTTAGGTGAGGAGTTGCAGGGATGGTGTTCGCTGTATCACTGGATGTGCAAGCGAGAAGATGCCCACAGTGTTAGGAATGTGCAAGAGAGCCGTGCGACATTGAAGGGATGGAGTTTGCTGTGTCACTGGATTTGCAGTGGAGAAGTTGTCCCCAGCATTGGAGATTCGCAGAAGAGCTGTAATGGAGGTGGAACTCGGCCAAGTTGTGGAGATGTTCAGGTGAGCGGAATCATTGAAGAGGATACGTCCTCTTCAACCAGTGGGTAAGCCAAACACTGGCCCGTGATTAGAGTGTGGTATAAATACTTTTGCCAAATCTTGATGAGCAGCCCAAATATCCCCATTTTTATGTGCCTGTGAGTCAGTCCTACTATCCCAATTGCCATGTGCCTATAACCAAGCCCATCTATCCCCATAGACATGTGCCTATGAGTCTGCCCAAATATCACCAAAGTCTTGTGCCTATGAGATAGTCCTTATATCACCATAGTCATGATGAGTTGTCCTGAATGCCCTGGAGAATGTTACTTTTTGCACTTCGGTTCTTCATTGCCTGGTGGCCTACGGCCCAGGGGCATAACCACTATGCCAAGAACGCTGTCAAGCATACAGTGCAATGAGGCACATGAACAGCCAGGGAGGCGCTGAGTTGTGTGCTCGATCCCCCAAGTCCCCTCACACAAGGCTCAGGAGGAGTGAGAGCACAAGGAGGTCAGGGTCATGACAATACATACCAGATGATGATGTTGGCTTGGGTTGGTATGGTTTGCTATATGAGGGAACTCGGTGAGCCTTCTCAATTTTAAATATTTCAGAGAATTTTATTTTCAGTAGTGAAGGTACAAGATTTTGGAACACAGATCTGCAACTGTGTCCCTGAATACTCTCTGGTAAAGTGAAAATGTATAAATTATATTGGTAGTTTCTGTTTTCGAGGTCCAAGAGCTGTTTCTTCATAGGCACTTTTGGATTAGCTTGAGGGGAAATTTGGTCAATTTCGGTCTTACAATCTCTTATTTTAATGGTATTGTCAGAAATTTGCTTTGTGGGTGCCTCTCTGCAGATGTTTAATTTCACAGCAGATGGCATCTGTATTATTAGGTATGACCTGTATTTCTTACAATATTTTTGCCATTGATTCTGCATGTGAAACCACCATTTTGGTTTTGGCAAGAGGTGGGTAAGATGATTGTTTTAGTTTCTTAGGCGGGTTTTGTGTGTTTTATATGTCCACTTTATATTATTGTAAAGACATGTCTGTCTGAGTTTGTCAAATTTGAATAAAATATGGAACCATGGTAACAAAATCCTCCACTTGTTGGAAGATAAACTGAGAAAATAGGTAAAAGAAAATTGAAAATATGGTGTGCAGAGTGCAAAGTTTAGCAGATGCCAGTCTTCAATAATAACAGACCTCGTCTGTAAAATATAGAGCAGAAGGCATAAACAGTACCTTTGTGAAGCTACAGCAAGGCTGAATAAGACCTCCCTGTTCCAGTTAGTCTCCCTCAGGCAGTTTTTAAAAATGCAGACTCCTGACTGGAACATTAAAGGAGCAGAATAGAGGGCACAGAGGTGTGGCAGACAGCAAAAAGTAATCAAGTATGCATCATGGGTAATAGGAAGGCAGAAGAAATGCAGCCAGTGAAGATTTAAACTGTAATTCAACATCTGTCATGGTCATAAATTGCAGGCTTTGACCAAACGTAAAGTGTGTCTGACATCTTGGAATGCATGCGCACCCATAGGTCCTGCCCAGGCCTAGTTGTGAATTAAGGTCCAGCTATTTGCTGTACTGGATATGAGCTGATGTGCTGCTCTGATTTGGTATGTTCTCTCATTCTCTTGTGTGATGTGCTGTCATATGATATACTATGGTCATTGTTCCATAAGCTGCTATGCTGTACTCTGGTGTGCTAGATGTGTTTTGGTGCTTTTTTGATGTGCTGTACTCTAATGTTCTATGTTCTGATTTATTGTGCTCTAATTAGCTTCATCCTGCTCAGAAATGCTGTAATTTGCTAGACTGTTATGTGAGGCACTGTCATTTTATGTCCTCTGTTAATGAAGTAATCTATTGTAATCATCTTGTGTGCTGTGCTGTAATGTGTATTGATGACATCTAATGTACTGTATTGTTCTGTGCCATAACTAGGTTCACTATGTAATGCTATACTACGCATTTTGCTGTGTTCTAATGTGCTCTGCAGTGCTGTGCTGCTATGGGATACGTTAATGTAAGGTGTGTATCTGATATGTACTCCTGATATGAACTGTGTTGGAATATTTTTTGCTGTACTGCGATGCGTTATTCTCTTGTGTGCTGTGACATGCTGTGCTCCCCTCGAAGTGTTGTGATGTCATGAGACATTTTTTGACATAATGTGTTGTGATATCATTTGTTGACCTCAAGCCATTTTTTAGTTGAGCTGGGATATGCTTGCATACAACATAATTGATGTCCTGTGATATGCTCTGGTGCGCTCTAATGGACTGTTCTAAAATAGCATGTGGAGTACGGTACTGTTGCTATGTGCTTGTATCTGCTTTGATTTCCTTTTAAGTAATCCACTGTGGTGTACGGTAGTATGATCTCATATGATGTGCAGTGCTCAAAAGCACTGTTTTCTGGTACAATATGATGTATTCCAATGCTGCGTGAAGGGCTGTGCTGTACTGTACCGTTGAATTCTGTTGTGTGAATCAATGTTGCATTCTATGCTGTGAGGCACTCTGATGTATCTTACTATTATGTACTCATGTTTCAAGAGGCTTTTATGCATTCACAGCTGACCAGTTCCTACAGGACCTGTCCTGTTGCCCTGCTGCTGGTCTCACCTGGAGTGAATCTTGACCTCCTAATGCTGTCCTCAAGATCACAGCTTAAAAAAAACGTTAAATCTGATTCCAATTACTTTATTTCTTTGTTTTCGAGTTGTTTTATTTATTACGTTGTATTCTATTTTTCTGGTTTGGGATTTTTCTTGTGTTGTATTTTGACTTAATTACTGTTTAGGCACTGATAAATACTTCTCACTTTGCCTCTAACTTAGGTCTGTCTGCTCTGTGCCATAGCAGCCAGGAGGTTGAGCTCAAGTTAATTTAGGGACTTTATAGGTTCAACATGGCAAGGATTGTGGTCCCTCAACTAATACCACCAACTTCTCAGATTGGTGATCAGTGTTGGGATGCAGGACTCATGTTTTTGCAGTACCACTCAGTGATTTTTGTTAAAACAAAAAATCTTTTTTTTCTAATTTGACAACAAAATTGTTTTCAGATTTTTAAATTCTTCTATTTATAATTGTGCATTTTTTAAAAATCTTTCCTGATTTTTATTCCTAACCCGCTTTTTTGAACCTATGATTTCTGAAACAATGGGAGTAGATCTGTGCAGCATTAAGAACCATGCCATCTCAGATCTGAGGAAACTGTGTAAGGAAAAAGGCCTAATACTTTTTAAGGGGTCTAAAGAAGTTGGAGTATACCAGATATCACTCAAAGGTTGGGAGGAAGTCCACCTGCTATAGTCCATCAAAGAGGAACTAGAGAGTCATGAAGTAGAAAATGAGGAGTAAGATATGAAGGAAGAGGGAGTTTCCCTACAGAGAAACCAATGCCAGAAGAAGATGAGCCTACAGGTGCCAAATTCTCTGTCTTGTACAAAGAAAAGTGTGTCTTCTTGTATTGGCTGTAGGAATAAAAAAATCAGCCCTGGTATGTGGTGGGGGATGACATTTGCAAGTGGTTTGCAGGATATGAATTCACCCTGCATATGCATGGAGTCCCAAAGGAAGTGAATGCCAATTGTTGGGAAGTATACCTATAGGCCCTAGGGGCAGCTGATCAGATGACCCATGTAAGAATTGTGGTACCTGATACTGAAAATAATAAACAAGAAGTGAGCAGCCATGAACTTGACCTTTGCAAGTCCAGCTAATGATAAGAAGTTTAAGTTTAAGTTTGCTTTTTATTGCACAATTATTTAAAATCATTGCAATATGCAAGAATACAAAAAACGGTAGTATAAGCATTCGAGACTGTTAAAAACTAGGACTAAAACAGTAAATGGGTAAGAAGGAAAGGTAAAAAGACAAGGAAAGTCAAAAATCAATTACTTGCAAGGAATTAAATTCAGGCATTGCACGGAGGGAAAAGTCATGGAATTAATTTCAGAAATAAATTTGACAAAGCGGGTCGCCATTTGAGGCGAATCCCCCCTCATGCATTCCTCAAGTGCTTCTTGGCATGTTCTAATACCTAGAAGGAGCCAAATTGGTCTCAGCCAGCATATTCTTTGTGGCCGCAATTGATGACAAATGCACAAAATGTGAATTAAGTTTTCCTCTCCCCGTTTGCAAAACCGACATTGGGAGGAGGCTCCTATCTTATATCCTTGCCCAAACTTATATGCTTTCAGCGGAATTAGGCCAAATCGGAATCTCATTAGCTGGTGTTTAATATACGGTTTCATTGCTGATGCAAGATAAGATGGAAGAGTTTTCGAAGAGTATAATTTGGCGGCCCAGGTGCCATGAGAGAGCTTGAGTACCAGTTGTGTGTCCGATTGGTTTGAAAGGATTTTAGCTTGCTTGATTAAGAGATTTCCTTTCGTTTCGTTGGGCAGAGAAGAAGACCATATGTCCCCCGCTTCGAGCGATTTGAGACAGAACGTTAAATATTTATTCCATGATGTGGCGGGGTTTTTGAGGACCATCCATATACAGCTCTTTAGCGTATGAGAATTTGCTTGTTTCGCTTTTAAGCAATATATAACGAATCTTGCAGCCATGATCCAACGCATGGAGGATAGAGAAAATTCTTTCCGTATTTGGGCATGGGAAGTCGAGTTTGGCAATCGAAAGACCCGGCGGTAACATGATCATTGCGCTCTATCAAGCCAGTTGTTCAGTTTGTCCTTGAAGATGATTGCTCCAAAGGTAATTGTGGGCAAAAATTTTGCATTAATCAATTTTATTAATGGAACCAAATCCTGGGAATGTAGGGCATTCTTTGTTCTCAAAAAGACCCCCTCTAGATGGCGAGCCACTGTCAGCATCTCAGATATAGGCACCGAGCATCTACCTTTGTGGTCAATCCAGACACCTAAATATTTGTATGTAGGGACAGTCTCCAATTGCTTCCCCTCTATGAACCACAAGAGCTTTTTTGTGTTCGTAGGTGATACTGCCATCGCCTTGGTTTTGCCTACGTTTATCTCAAGCATATTATTTTTACAATACTGGGCGAGAGAGTTGAACAGCCTTTGGAGGCCCACCTGAGTTTGGTCTAGCAGAATCGTGTCGTCCGCATACTGCAACATTTGAATTTTGCTTTGGCCAATTCCTGGGGGGAAGGCTCTTGATCCAGTTAACCATTCGGTAAGGTCAGCGAGGTACAGATTGAAAAGTAGTGGTGCAAGGGTGCACCCTTGTTTGAGGCCTCTATTTGTATACATTTTGTTAGAGGTGGTCCATTTTGATGTTACTCTGACCTTGACCCATGTGTCCGTGTGAAGGGCTATTAGCGCATTTAATAGAGCCCGCGGAATTCCCCATCTTGACAGTTTTTCCCATAGTTTGGGGCGGCTAACGCTATCGAATGCTTTGCGGAAGTCAATGAATCCCATGTACAGGGATTTGCCTTTTGCAGCTATGGTAGTCTCCATCAAATGGACTATCGAAATCAAATTGTCTTCGATGTGGCAGCCTTTTCGGAAGCCAGTTTGACTAAAGGGGATTAGATTCTTCGATTCCACCCATTTTGTAAGTTCTTTCAACAATATACTTGCATAGGCTTTCCCGTCCACATCGAGTAGAGCTATCATCCGATAGTTATCGGGGTCAGAGCGCGAACCTTTTTTATGGAAAGGTACTAAAAGTGATCCTTGCCACGTATGCGGGATGGTACGTCCCAGTATAGCATCTTCGAATAGTGGAGTCAACAGCAAAGCCCATTTTTGCGCAGCAGCTTTAAAAACCTGTGTTGGGATTCCATTAGGGCCTGGGGCACCACCAGAGCGCATTTTCCTTATTACCGCAGCTATTTCTTCAGTTGCTATCTTAATAGGACATAGCGTGTCTTCCTCCTCGACTTGCAGGTCTAGTGTTGGTTGGACGCCCCTACTACCAGTTGGTACGCCCGATGTTGTATACAGCTCTTTGACATACTTCTCCCAGTCAGCGGGGGAGATATGAGTTGCAGTCGGAGGTTTGGCAGCTTTGGATGCCTCGTTCACCCAATTCCAAAACTTCCTTTGATCCTTGGGTTTGATTATCTCGAAGGCTGCCGCCCAGTTGAGCTCTTCTTCCTGTCTTTGTAAGGCGAATCTGGCCTTCCTATAGACTTTTCTAGCTGCTGATATATCATTCTTCAGAGATTTGTGTTGGCTTTCGCTGTACGTGTGGGATCGTTGCAACTTATTTAGTTTACTCTTTGAGAGAGTTCCAGCTTGTTTTTGCTCCAGCAAGATAGTCGAAGCCGGAAGCACCTGCGGACGGCTATTCGTTGTTTTTAATGCCAACTGATCTCTGAATTTACTCAGTCTTGTTTCCCAGGAGGGACCTGCGAAATACTCAGCCCCATCTTGGCAATGTTCGGAAAGAAGATTATCAATCTCTGTTTCAAGTACTTCACAGTTCTCCTCGGACCATCTCAGTTTTTTTACCTTCTGGAGGTTTAATTCCCGTCCAATCAGGGGAATTATTGGGCGATATTGAGGGCAAAGGGCGATGTTACATACTAGGATGGCATGATCGCTGTCTGCAGATGGCATTACCGAGAACTGGCGCACCAGTTGGAAGGCGGAAAGAGATATCCAGATGTAATCTAAAGTAGCCATGCGGAAGGGGGATATATGAGTATAGGCTGCAGGATTATCAGTGGGAAATCTTCCATTAAGAGCGCGCAGACCAGATTGATTTAGTTTTGTTGCAAGTCTCATTCCGCTAACTTCCTTCCGTTGGTATTGAGACTTTGTCTCCGGTATTGCCCACTCTTCATTTCCTTGTACTATTTGGGAGGATTGACTTGGGTCCGGGACCATTAGATTACAGTTGAAGTCTCCCATTAGCAACCACAAATCGTTTGGGAATAGAGCTTCCAGATCCTCTATTATAGGAATCAAAGTATTTAAAGTTGCCTCCCGGCGAGTTTTTACAGGGTGTAGATAGATGCAACCGAGTATAATTTTTTGCCTTATTATCCCCTTATCGTAGCTCTTGATCTCGATACTGAGAAAAATATAATCGCCCTTCCCATTGTAGAGTGTCACTAATTTTGCATCCAGTGAGTTCTTTACGGCGATCAACACGCCCCCGGATGCATGGCCGCCTACTACAGAGGGAATAGCAAGGGATTCGACTGTAGTGAAATCTTCCCAGGTGGTATTCTCCATTGCCCAAGTCTCTTGGATCACAAGGATGTCGTTTAACTCCTGGTGGTCCTTAATTGTGCGACACATTTTCTCTTTGGTTAGGCCCCTAATGTTCCACGAGCAAATATTTAAGCATCGAGCTTTGTCAGACTTTGGTTTACCTTCTGACTGACTTGCCTGTGTACTACCCTAAGGCCTTGGAAAGCCAGGACCAATCATGAGATTTATTTAATTTAAATATGCACTTGCGTGGACCGCCTGCAGCTGTGGTGGTTACTTGAAGTGGAGTGTCCATCCAGGGTACTGCCTTTAATTCCTGTCTTGGGCCCCGTAGCGTCGGCTGTTTTTGCTGTCTTCTTCCTTCCACATTTGAATCAGAACCCGTATTGTTGGGCAGCGGGGTTTCAAGGTTTTTTTTTTAAGAAGGTCGGGTAGTTAAGGGACGTATAGGAACTTACTCGAATACCCCATTCATTCAGTTGTTTTGAGTTTTTAACTAATATTGCTGCTGGCTCTGGATTGGTAAAAATTACCAAAGTTGACTCATTTTTTTGGCCCCAGGCTGGGTCAAGAAAAGCCACTGTTTCAATGTCTGCTGTGTTGATGTTTTCTAAGCCTGGCAAATTCTGGCAGAGTTTTAGAACATTTCCCCTATTGAGGATGTCCCATTGACCCTGTGATTCATATTCTGGATAGAGTAGTACTTTTTTATTCTGTCGCTGTAAAAGGCTAGGTTCCTGAGTATTAGTAATAGCTTTATGCAGTTGTGGCCAATTGGGGGCACCAATAGGGGGATCTGTTTGGGACTTTTCCCTGACATGATGTTCTAGGTGTTCTGAGACAGTATGCTTTAAAGTCAAGGAGTGGGTGCTTAATAACTGAGCGCTTGTAGCAGATTCTTGAGGGGAAGGTATTTTATTGTTAGGTCCGACCTCCTTTTGTGCGGCCCCGTTGTTGGTTTGACTTTCGTCTTCTCTTAATGTTGGTGTTTCTGTGTTAGAGACTCTTTTTATTTGCCCCAGGCCTTCAACAGTAGGCATGTCTATTCTGTTTATAGCAATTGAAGAATTTTTAGAAGCAGGTTTAATGGACTTTTCGCTTTGAGTCGGATGGTTGCAACAAGGCGTTTTCATATTGCTATTACGTTTAGGTGCTTTTTCCTCCTTTAGGTCTATTGTTTTCTGTGTAGGATATTGAATTGGTTTTGATTTTTCAGCAATGCCTTTGTGGGGGTCCGTTGATTCAACTAGCTCCTCCACCTGGCTTGACGAGATGTTCCTCCCCTTTGTTCCGAGCCATTGTATTAGTGCAGTGTTCTTTTTATTAGCTTTATTTAGTTTCTTCAGTTTTTTCTTATTTTTTCTCGACATCATTGTTCCTTCCTTCAGGACTTGCTTGGGCTTACTTAAAAGCATAGAAGAGTTTATTGTGGCAAGAGCTTGATCAGAAGGGAGACTTATTGCGATGTTTGATTGTTGCTGATCCTGTTTTGGGCTGTTGTTAATATTACTGGGGCTAGCTAGGATGTTAAGAGTTGATCTAGATTTCAGTGGTGTTTCATGGATTTGGGGATTGGAAACGAAGCTAGTTTTCTGCTGGATTGAAGTGCATGCTTTCTGCGGTTTTGTTTGTGGTCTTGTCCTTAAGTCTTCAATTAGCTCGGACATTATTTCAGGCAGAGTCTCGAGTTTTTTTATCAGAGGCTCACAGATGCAATTGGTATGCATTTTGTTTAAGTGTGGGGTGATGTTTGCTAGCAGTTCCTGGTTTAGGTGTGCTGCGGAGGTGTGATTTTCACCCACATTATTTTGGACCCTTCGGATCAGTGAGTTTAATTGTTCAAGTATTTTGTCAATGCCCACTATAGAATCTGCTAGGATTTGGAGAATAGCTATCTGCGTCTCAAGTTTATCGGCATGCATATGGGCGGCAGTAGCCATAGAATTCAGGGCCTGGTTGGTGGCTACTAGCAGCATTTCAGTTTTAGATGTTCCTGGGCTTGCTTGAGGAGACCTTTGTATAGTATTTGCCGACTGGAAATTTCTTCCATTTTTCTTAGGATCGTAGTTGAAACTCTCGTCTTTATCTTTGGTTACAGTTTTGCTGTTGGTAGAGTTTGCAGACAGAACTTTGGGCAATGCCTCAAATGAGTCAATATTGCTAAAGGGCATGACATGGGGGGCTCCATTTGGGATTGGGGTAGATGTATGAGATAGGAAGAGAGGACTACATTTTTGTGAGTAGTCATTTGGAACGCCCACTGTCATGTTTATCGTTTTTTCATGTGGTTGCACTTCTTGCTGAGATAGTATTTTTGGTGATTGATTTAAGGAGCAAGACGATGAAATCCAGATTATTGAGTCGGCTGGATCAGATGAGGAGGGCGCCGCTGTTTTATCATTGACTTTCTCTTTTCCGTGCTGGGCCGATGTAGTTTCTTTCTCGGGGTCATTTGCAATGGCGAGACTATTAGCATGCGATGTAACAAAGACAACAGACGATGACGTGGGTAATAGCGCAGGCGATAGCGCAAGTGGTAATTTAGTTATACTTGACTGCATCCAATGTTCGTCTGGAATAAGGGGGGGAATGGGTAATAGCGGGGGAGAAAGGGGGAGGCTGTCCTGTACATTCCTTAGTTTGGTGTTGGGGACCAAGGCAGTGGCTTGACGATGAACAGTTATTTCTGGGTACAGAGACGGGAGGTTAAAAGGATCAGATGAATTTATAAGTTGCTGCTGTATTTTCATGGTCTTATTGCATGCTAATTTGGGTGTTGCGCTATTTCCTTGGCCGATCTTGTAAAAATGGTCACGAATATCAGTTATTCCGCTAATTTTCCCTTTTGATGTGTGCGGAAGGCGGGCCGATAGCGCCATTTGTGCAAAGCCTCTGCTGGGACTGTTTTTGACCTTTTTATCCTCAGGGATTCCCATTGAAGCGCTCGGAAAAATTTCGGAAGCCTCTTCCATTTGTTCCGCTTGCTTTGGGCAGAATCGAGAAGGAGATTGGCGATTGCAACCTGTCGCCTGAGGATATAGCAGTTTTGATTTCTGGCGCTTGGCAGACTTGTGAGGGCGATGTGTTGGTTGCAGTAGAAGGCAGCTCCATGTGCGCATTTTAGTCGGTACGTGGTTGGATTATGTATAGTCTACTGCCTTTATTACTGCCTTCATTAGAGTCGGCTGGAGGGTACCTAAAGCTGATGTGATAAGAAGGTGAGCGAAGTGGAGAAAACAGAGTAACATAGCCCAACGAAAGGGCATATTATCAACGGCCAGCGATAATTTTCGCTGGACGTGCTTAGCGATAATTTTATTATCGCAGGCTATCTCTGGAATGTATCGCCCTGGTAGCGCGTTATTAACAACGCGTTACTCCAAGGCGATGAAAATTCCAGAGATAGTGAGGATAGTGCCGTTTTGCAGGGAACATCGCTGGTTTTCCAGCAATGTTACCTGCAAAAGGGCGATAACCATGCTGATACGACCCATAATCCACCCCAATGTTAGGGATAGGTAAGTCTGCATTTTAGCAGAGGTTAGTTTTTGGAGACAAACAGCAGTTTTCTCCAAAACCTAACGTGTGCTAAAATGCTGGGGCAGCCTAGTCAATATCGCAATGTGAACATCAGCGATATTTGCAAGGTTGTCCATCCGGGGTACGCTCAGTGATGCCCACTTTGCATCTCATTAGAGATGCAAAGGGAGGCGTTGGGAAAAAGGGTGCTAACTAACATGCGATTATGCATGTTAGCACCCTCTTGTTAATAGGGTGTTAGTTTTAGCTCCTCTTTTTTGGCTTTTTAAGCCAAAAAAGCAGTAGAGATAAAGCCCTTGTAAATAAGCCCCCAAATTGTAGTCTGTCATGGTATTCATGACATCCCCGGAATGTGGCAAGAGGTTACTCATTTTGAGTCCAGTGAAATCTTACATCAACATTATATGGAACTACCATTTAAATGAATATATGCATAACCTCAATATTTTAAGAAAACTTATAAATGAATACACATGTCAAATAAAATGACTTAAAATGCATAAAACATAATATGACACATTCCTTCATTTAGAATCAGAAAAGTAGAAACTGTCACTTCTCTCAAAGCTGAAAATAAGCCTGCCACTCTACTTATTTTTTCCTAATCGTTGATGGCATTACATATTCTCATTATTTCCTAGGAATCTTTGTAGCATCAACACTACGTGAGCTAATCACATAGGCATGATTAATGCAATATTTCAACTGTTTTGGTTAGGCACCAGCTGCTAGTGAAGGGCATGGACAAACACATTGGAAAGGCTGTGAGATTGCTTTGTTCTTTGTCTCTGTAGATGCTGATGACTCGAGTGTTGAAACAATCACCCATAAAGAGCATACTTCACAGTTGTTTGGTGTTGTCACAAGGGCATTTCTAGAAGCAGCTTGAGAATGGTTTCCTGCATACAGTTCATGTACCAAAAGGTGGGTCATACTCACAGAGCACACGAAGCATCCATTTTGTGAAATGTCAGAGTCCAGTGCTCACCTTGTACTGAGAGCCAGTCATAACCCAGATAGAAGGCTATGGTCTTTCTGCATGTTTGTTTAGATAGGTAGACGTGATCCATGTTGTTGATTCTGGCACACACCCTTTGCTAGAAAGAAAAGGAGAATGACACAGCGAATTATCAGACAGATTGTGTGGAATTTGCCAAACAATATTAAAAACAAGGGCTGGAAAAGTGATGAAATCAGTCCAAACTTAGCTTTAAATCCAGTTACCCAACCAGAATTGATGGTTTTAAAGAAATGAGCAATGTCAGTTGTGCCTAATCAGCTGAAAAATGCAAACCAGGGGCCCGATTAGGATGGCGGGAGAACTTTCGTCCGTCGCCACCCTAGCCGTGCTGGGACCAGCCGCCAGTGGTGCAGCGGTCCCGCACCTGCAATTAGGATGCCACCGCCACCGGGGCGGTGGCATCCTCTATTCCCAGCATTGTGGCGCTGCACCGCCCGCCACAATGCTGGGAATGCACTGTGTGCATTGTCATGCACAAGGTGACAGGCACCGCGTGGTGCCTGCCACCTTGTCAATGGCAATGTAGGGGGGTACCATAGGTACTCCCTATGTGCACCCCCACCCCCCAATGACCTGGGTGCCTGTAAAGGGCCCTGGCAGCAAAATCTGCATGCCTTGCTGTGGCTTCCGCAAACCCATGCTAATAAGGATGGTGGTGTCTAGCAGACACCGCCACCAACATATCCAGCCCCTTTTCTGCCCGGTCGACTGGTCAACCGGTGGAAAACCGGCGGACGGTCTTTCTGTCCGCCGGGGTCCCCCACCATATAAGTATGGCGGAGGGGAAATGGGTGGCAGGCATAGGGAAATGAGAGGCTGATCGCCACTACCATACGGGCAGTGGCGATCCGCCCTACATCATAAACAGTTTCATAGTGTGCAGAATTCAGAAGGATATTGGGTCTGAAAAAGTCTCTGTATCTCTGAAGCAGAGCCTGGCTGTTTGCCAGTCATATGTTTCTGCTGCTGAGGTCATTGGTACCTCCTTTTGTATCAAAATAGTAACAAACTTACCAAGTTTACCAAATCGAGCATTGCTGGTGTGTATTCAAGCCAAGGGACATTTTAAAATTCACTACGAGGTGGGGGATACAACGTTATTACCCAACATTTTATCACTCCTGATACAGTTAGTAAATAGAGTTTTCTTGTGACATTTTGCAATAACGATCAGTACTTAATGTTAAATAAGAACTTTTGCTCAAGGGTGTATGATAAACCAGGAGAAATGGAACAGGTGCAACTGATGTACAACTCAGAAATGGCTTGAAAGAGTTGCAATTCCATGTAAAGTTACAGAGTGACACAGGAGTGAATGGCCTATAGATGATATGTTTTACTTTAGCTGTGTGTGGTTCCAGGAAAACAACAGAAAAATCCATATTTTCACTAATTCTGTTCAATGCTCCTTCGCATACTAACCAACATTGGCATAGTTTACCCACATTTAATATGCTCACAATTGCAAGTGTATCCCTGTTTTATTTAGGGTCTATGTGATAAATTTGAGGACCAGAAATGCTGGAACGAAATTGTTGCATGCATTAGTCTGCATTAACATGATAAAAAGCTATTCCTCAATGATATCATTTAGCAGAATTACTATAAGTTCAATTTTGAATCATACTATTTAGTTCAATATCAATCATATTTTCTTTAATTTGCCAATTTAGGAACCTTATTAAATAGACTTTTGGGATGCAAGGTGCTTTCAAATCATTCATAGATCCAAATCCCCGGCAAGTTGTCTGCTTGATAGTTTTGTTCAGGAAAATTATATTCTTTGAGTATTTTGCATGCTCTAAGCAGAACCTTTTTACCTTGTACTTGCAAAATTATGTTTTTCAAACACTCTTTTCATCATTTCCAATACCCATAGCATTGTATGGCAAAGTGGAGCCGGATTCGGAATGTTTTGAGGTCCTGAAGCTGAGGTCATTCAGCGCACGATTACCTGGTGTATGTACTCTATTGTGCGAGTTGCACTACTCATATATTGTCAATGGGTGAGTACACTGGATGCAGCATGTGCTCTTTATTGGGAGACCTGCACCACAAGTTGCTTGTCGGTGAGTAAGAAAGCTGAATGTTTGTGAAGTAGCGGATACTCAGCGTGTGAGATGCATCACCTGACCTAGATGCAACACACTATTTAGAATGTATCTTGTTGGAAACAGTAGCTTCCCTTGTTTTCACAATATTCTTTAATCACCCTCATCATTCCAAACCTTCTCAATGACTAGTAATGAATGTGTGCATAACCTGAGATGTGTGGAATCAGATTGTAGAATCAAACATTGTAATACACATGGTCATTGATGCAACCTTTACAGCATGTTTGGAAGAAGTGAAGTTCATGCTGATTGGCCAATGCTGTTGGAGCTACAAGCAGACATCAGTGAGTACTTTTCTTATGTAAGTTAATTTTATTTCCAGGCAACAATGACTACTTTTATTTTGTTGAACTTTATTATTCTTAGCTGAAGTTTGTACTAGAAGTTTATTCCTAATTATTCTTATTCTAGTATGATAGTGTGGCTTGGGGCAGTGCTGATACGCTACTATGCAATCTATTTCAGCTCCACCTACTATCCTTGCCTTTACAGGTGACACGAATATGCCATGGGGAATATTGGTGAGAATCTTTTGAAAATTATATGGAAGCTATTGGTGGGGATGACTATGTAGCAAAAAGGAAGTTATCTTTGTTCAGGCATAATTTGGAAGAGGAGGGTATGAAAGTGCTTAAAATGTTACCAGTGTGCAAAAACGATTCCGGGAATGGTAATAGTGATTCCAACATAGATGAGGAGTTTGATGATGGAAATATGGGGTTGATGAAAGCAGTGGAAGGAAATTTTGAAATGAAATAAGCGTAGTAATATAAAGACATAAATTATTTTCCAGAGCACAGTTGGATGGAGAGAATATAGACCAATATGTAGCGGAATTAAGAACTTTAGCCGCATCATTTATATTTTAGTATCTTTAGGAAGAAATCATTAGGGATCAGCTGATTAACCAGACTTTTTGTTGTTTGTTTCTCCACCCCATAGCTGTGTTGATTGTTCAATGTTTGGGATAAGGGGATGTATTGTATTCATCACTGTTGCTTGGTACCAGATCTGTTCCAGAACTGGCATGTTTTGAAAGGGTTGGGATGTTCCGTAGGCAGTTGCTGGCTGAAGCTTGCCCAGGCTCGTCTTTACATACAAACTTCAATAAAGAAATTGTCTCTCATCAAGCTACATGCGCGTTTGGAGCCCTGATTTTACAATGATGTTATCCATTGATATTTTTTAAATGTAACTCAATTGTAAGAAAATTCTATTGGTCCTATAATCCGGAACCCTTTCACAAAACAATGTGATCAGGCAAAACGGTATGCTATAATGCTTGCAGCAAAGAGATCTCTTCAAGCTCTGTGGGAAGAAGAATGTGGTTGTAGCTCTTGAATAACTGATTGTGGCACAGTTTTATCAGAAACATAATGCCCTTTTAGTAATACATAAACAAAAAGCCTGACAGCGGAACCCTCAGAACCACAGCACCTGAACTGCTAGCCCTCTGTTATTCTGACCCCTCTATACTTTTTGGGGTTTGGGTGCACTGAAACGCACCAACCATCACAGTGCAAATCCTCATGGGATCATAACAATTTAAAACATAAGCACAGGTGCACCACACATCAATTACAAAGACTGAGAGAACAAATGTATAATCTGTATACAATGCAGACAATATTCAAAATGTTCCTTTTATTATAATTGTCTATTGTTTTTAAAAACATGGTGTCAGAGTCCACGTACTTCCAATTTCTTGTCTCTATGTCGACTTGCACAGGAACAGAAGATGCTAACTTTCCAACTCCCTCTCTCCAATCAGTCGGAGTCAGAGTGAAATCATAACTCCAAGCAATCAGAAAAAGGGAAGGGGAAAAGTGGAGAAAATAACCATAATAAAAGAAAGGCACAGAAGAGACTCGTCCAGATTCCTTGGTACTCCGACGAATCTTCTACTGGCCTTTAATCAGCCTGATAAAGATTCCTGTAAATACTAAACACATACAAAGAATATTTAATTCTACAACTACTCCCTGCTCTACCTTCTCCTCCTAATATTTTACTCTTACATACCCAAGGGGCTGTGTTGACCTGTAACTCTTCTTTCAACTGTGCGGTTCTTTTATCTGGACTGCTTACTTGTGTTATGTTCACTGAAACAAATAAACCCAATTAGTATTTCTCTCTAACTACTCCCTTGTACTTAATGATTTTAACCTATTTAACCTACCACTATATGCAGCTCCTTGTCTTTTATTCTTCTTTCTTATTTAGTAACTTGTTGGTGCGAACCTCACCAATGTATGTCTGCTGACATCTTCTTAATAGGATTCTGTTTAACTCGTCTTTTCTTGTAGGGAATACTGTCCTCCTGCTCGAGTGATGTAGTCTCACTAAACTTCAGGTAAGCACAATTCCTTTCTAGTCTTTAGTATCACAGCTTGTAGTCTAAACCTTAACTCATAAACTATTCTCTTGAATATACTTTCTGTTCTTGGTATTGTAGATAGAAACTGAAGCTCAAAATGTTCCAACGATTGCCTTCTCTCAACTATTTAAATCTGGCACAGTTCTGTACTTATAGCGCTATCAAAGTCAGGTGAACTGTTCTATCTTTTAAACTATAACTTAGCTCCTTGCTGACGCTGCTCCTCTCAAGACGAAAGTTCCTGGAGCTGTTGCTGCAGCCACGTAGATGAACCTGCGACGAAGCCTCTCTGCCGCCGTTTTCCTGTCAGCACGTCGTTTTCTTGAAAAAACGGCAATATCTATTCGGAGACAAACTACACTATGACTAACCTATTATTTATTCCTACAAACACTGGGAACTCTAAATAAACGTTTTTTACTAACGTTCCTCGCTCTCACGTAATTGCGCGACTAACTGGGGCAGAATACTCGGTGAAGTGCGCAGCTCTGATAGAGCGCGCGCCTCACCAGAACTCCGCTCTGAAAAGTCCAAAAAGACTAGACTGGCAACTCTCCTGCTCCGACCGCCATCTTGGAATTCCGTGAATTCCATGCCCTGGACCAAGAAGGAATTAAACTCCAGTTCTGTTCTTTCGTTTTGGGAACCCTTACTGGCCCTTTACTAGCAAGGATCCTGACACATGGTCATAAACATCACTTTTCACAGTGATACAGCCGACGCGTTTCGTCCCACTAGAGGACTTCTTCAGGGCTGTTAATTTAAACAAACAAAAAATTACACATCAATACACAAAGACCAAGAACACATATAACACATCACATACTATACATAAAATTAATCGTTATTAGCCATAGGGCTACATTAAAAGTCCTATACACAGAGCGAAAAAAGACAAGCGAGAAAAAGCCAGACCGACTTCTTTTTATATGTTTAAAATGTTTTCATACACATAAGCAACATTTTTACACAAATTTTCTTATAACTACAACATATCAACAATCATATAAGAAAGGAGAGAACTCCTTCAGAGGGAATAGCTAAGAACTTCCATGAGGAAATTAAATGCATAGAGTCACTAAAACATAGAGAGAGCAGGAAGAAAAGGAAAAATGAGGACGTCATACCAGTGAATAAAGCGAAGATCATGACTTGATGATTATGTTATCTACTATGTGATTTCAGCAGGGAAGAAACAAAGGTAGAAATAAAGAATGCAAGAAAAGGGTGTGTAGCCAGGACTGATTATCAACAGAACCAGCTAACTCTGTTAGAGTGCAAGTAAACGTAGTGAGGTACCCACCACTGATAACTTGAGGATCACAGCAAAGAAGAAAAGCGATAGGAATAACTAGAGCAACTGCATAGATATCGTTACCCATCTAAATCACGGTTATCAGGAATAATACTGAAAAATAGATGTAGGTTATACACCAAGGTCAACTGTTAAGTCACTTGATACAAGGATAATACGCCTGCCCAGTTTACACAAGCATACTCACTCAAAGACAACTGCTTAGGCAGTGTTCCTCAAAGTCTTAGATGTTAAAAAGACACAGAAAACAAGAATGTCGATTAGGTCCAATAATGGGACACCGTTGGTTACGCAGAATAATGCAAAACACGAAAGGGGATTACACCTGAAACGGTCGATACTGAATTCTAGAAGATAAAACAAGAATGGCACTTATCAATAAATGGAAACTAAATTAAAGATACAGTTCAAATGTCACCACTGCACCAGGAACACTTACTGGATATCAATCAGAAAGCAGATTCTTTATAAAAGAACAAAATATATCAATAAAAAGGATGTAACCCCCAGGCAAAGGCGCGCATATAAACTTAGATCTTGCAAGCCTGCTTATGATCGCCCGGTTGAATCACCTAAAAAGGATAAAAGTAATCATAATCAATTTTATAGAGTGCTCATTGAAAAGTCATTTAAAGTTAGGAGTTCAGGATAAGAGTACCATTTTAGTTTAGGAGCGGTCAAAAAATTGGATTACTCACTAGAAATAAACGCGGTCAAAAGCTGTGCCGATAGTAATAATCTCCCCACTATTAGTTATAACTGAGTGGAACATTTCTCTATAGAGTCAATATCACTGTTTACTGGGAATCAATTGTGCACTCAGATCAATCAATACATTCTAACCACAATGTCTAACTAGACTTAGATCCACTATAAACCAACTTCACATGACATAATTCAGGGTTACCATAAAGTCATACTTTAATACTACAATACTTACATAAGCACCATATCATTAGGCCAATACCGTATGCAGGAGACCCAAACTATATCAGTTCAAAAGTAAGCTGTATGTGCAAGTTCAGACGTTGACAGCCTATAGTAAAAATAAAAACAAAAGAACATAAAGCATCAATGCTTGTGACCCAAGCTTCTGCTAGCTAGAGGCATAATTCCAGCACAGAAACATATAGATAATTACCATAGGACTGGCCACCATTCGTTAAGCCTTGAGTCTCACCCCATAAATATAAAATCAGGGCAGTTTTCCAGAGTTATAATCTAGCCCATCTCCCCCTTGAAAGTACATGCACGAAGTAGCAGCTTAAATTAGAAACAGTGTGACCGACATGAATAATCAAAAATTAGAAAACGGGGCGGCAAGCGAACAAAGCAGTGTGTTCCCTAAATGGGCTTACCGATATTAGACTGTCATCAAGTCTTCAAGAGCCAAATGTCATGGCAGGAAGGACGGGAGACAAGTAGCCTCCCCGGGTCAGTTTTAATACCGGTGGCAGCTAAGATAGTATTGAGTGCAGCTGTATGTCATCAGAAAATGTCTCCCTTAGACATTCTGACTAGACTGCTCCCCATGGCGGCCATCTTATAATGGCAGAGTTATCAGTGGCGAACACTTAGTGAAAACAGGAATCTAGTACATTAGTCAAGCCCGAAGTTCCCCGGTCATATCTATTCAATAAAAACGCTCAACCAAATCATATGGCATAAAATCAAATAAGATGTAAGCCTGTATAAACCCAAAAAGATTTAGGGCCAGATGTAGGTAGGCCAATACCGGTCGGTACCAGCCGATTTGATCGATTTTCGGCCGTTACCGACTGGTATTGGGCATTTGGGATGTAGGGGACCCAAAAACATCGGAAGAGGTAAATTTACCGAATCGGTAAAGTTACCGATTCGGAAACCTTACCGAATCGGAAAATATACCAAATCGGTATATTTACCGATTTGGAAAATAAGAAATGGTAAAAATGAGTATTTGAGATGTAGATAACCTCTTAAATACCGAATTTGCATAAAATTCGGCATTTGAGAGTCGGTATTTACCATGGATTGAAATCAGGTGGTAAACAGGTGCAGGGTAGAAAAAAGGCCCCAAAATGCAACATTTTCACCAGAATGGCGGCATTCAATGTCATTGCGAGGCGTCTACGGCGACAGGCAGAAGGAGAGAGGGTCTGGAGGAGGGAGGAGCAGGTGTACAGGCAGAGGATCACTCTATTCCAGCTGAGCCAGAGATCCTACAAAGGTACAGGCTGGCTCCCCAAACTATCCTGGACCTAATCAGGGACCTCCACCCACTATTGGAACATCCAACCACAACGGCACACGCCATCCCACCCCATGTGCAGGTGCTGTGCAGCCTACACCTGCTTGCATCTGGGAGTTACCAGAGTGTGGTTGCTGCGGTAGGTGGGGTGTCCCAGAGCTGTCTATCACGTTTCTTTAAAAAATTCCTTGATGCCATGCTGCAGAGAATGCATCACTACATCAGCTTCCCTGCAACGCATGCAGAACTGCTAAGGACAAAGACAGACTTTTATCAGATGGCGCATTTCCCAAACATAATTGGCTGTATTGATGGTGCCCACATACCAATATGCCCACCTGCTGCCACAGAGTACATTTATCGGAACAGGAAGTCCACCCACACCATAAATGTACAGGTGATCTGTGATTCCAAGTACCTGATCACTGACCTAGTAGCCAAATTCCCCGGGAGTACCCACGACTCTTACATCTTCCAAAACAGTGGGATCTACGCATGCCTGACAGCGGGTGAATTCGGAGAAGGATACTTGCTAGGTAAAACACTGTGTGAAACTCCCTTGATATGTAGTGCAGGTGGATGTGTGTGTGTGCATGTGAGTAATGTTTTTTCTTCTTACTATTAGGGGACAGTGCATATGCCCTCCGGTCCTTCATCCTCACTCCCTACCTCAACCCTACAACACCAAGTCAGAGAAGATACAACAGGGCACACAAAACAACCCGAAACATTGTGGAGCGCACCTTTGGCATGTGGAAGAGCAGGTTTCGCTGCCTCCATAAGAGTGGAGGGGCCCGCCAGTACACACCAATCACCTGCTGCAAGATGATTGCAGCCTGTGCAATGCTGTACAACCTTGCGGTCAAGAAGGGCACAGCAGTGGATCTCTCAGATTATGAGGACCATGATGACGAGGAAGCAGTGCCTAAATCACTCGCATCTGGAGTTGCAACACCAACTGATGGCAGAAACAGATGGGATGAGATCACACGCAACTACTTTTAAGTAAGTAAAGAGACACAGGCAGGTGGAGTATGCACCAAATGTAGTTTAATTTTGTACGACGTAGGTTTTTAAAGCACAAATGTGCAACAAAAAGTATTTAACTGTAATGATGTCAGTCCTGGTTCACTTCACCATGAACTGTAAAAGTTATTTCCTTCCTCGCTTCCCAGTACCACTTGTAGGTTGCTCACCCTGCTCACTGTCTTGCTGGCCTGTGGCCTCAGCGTGGCGCTTGCTCCTCCTTGTTTCTGGGACAAGGGTGCTTCCAATGCTGCTCCTCACTTACAGGCACATCCAGAGCAGCTGTTTGTGCAGTTTGGGCATTTAACAGCACCTCAAGAGAACTGGTCATCCTGCCCATGCCTCTAGTGACCTCATTGGTGTTTTGGGTCATAGCCTCCTGCATGTTACTGCTTCTCCTGCATAACAGGGATGTGGCAGTGGCCAGGCGGTTGATGGCTTTACTTTGGCCATGAGCACACTGCCTTTCCTTGTGCCTTGCATCAAAATCAGTGTCTAGTTTGGTGCATAGCAGCTGCACCGAGTGGCTAATTCCGCGCATCCCTGCTGCCATCTCTTTGTTGACTTGTACAAGCTCACTGATGCCCTTTCCTATTTCTCCTATGTTATTGTTCAGGGACCTCATTTGTCGTTGGCATGACTGGATGGCTCTTCCCTGCATCCTCTGTATTCTCACCATGCTCCCCTCCAGACCACGGAACACACTTGGACCCTCAACTGGTACATCTGCTGGCCTTCCTTGGACTCTGCGGCGTCTTGCACCACTATGGGCCACCCCTGCACTGGAGTGCGTTGTACCAGAGCTAACATCTACAGGCAAGTTGTGTGTTTCGTCCCCCTCCATGTCAGCTGCTGCTGACTCCATTTCTAGGAGTGGGGCCACAACATGCCTCCTGCTTGGTTGTGATGCAGGTGTTGTATCATGCTGTGATGCTTGCATTTCTGGGGATGACAGCAACAGAGGGGCTTGAGATCTGCGAGGGGACGCCAGCAACTCTTGAGCCATTTCTGAGTCTTGTGCAGGAGGATGGCTACTTGATTCACCTGTGTCCTGTGGTACGTTGTGGGTAGTTGGACCTGCCTCCTGACTCTCCTCCCTCTCAGGTGGTGTGCCTTCAGTCTCCTGCGAACGCCTTCGAGACGTTTCACCTTTGGACATATGAGCGTACATTAGCTAAGCGCTACTGTCTCACAGTCACTACAATTAAATATTTATCACATTGGCTATATTCTCTATGCAGTCATTTCCTTAACTAGTTGGTTGGTGTGCTGTATGACATGTTCTTACATTTCCTGACTACATATCGCATCATGCATTGGCCCTGTATAGTGCTAGCAGTACTGGACTGGGGTTCACTTGCCCACAAAGGGTACAGGTAAGGATGATGGTATGGGGGTAATGCTGTGCATTTGTCTTACCTTTTTTGCTTGCAGCTCTGGCTGAGCTGTCTACTTCTCCCAGTCCACATATGCTGTCTGGTTCAATGGTTGAGGCCACTATCTCCTCCAGGTCAGTAAGGGGGGGTGCTGGGTTCTTGCCTCCTCCAGTGTTTGATGCCTACTTGTGATGTTAAGATAATTTCTTTTTGGTTTGGGTCCTGAGGTCATACAATCGTTTTTTCAGGTCCTCTGTGTCTCTGGTGGTCACCCCAACTGCATTTACTTTGTCCAAAATGTCCAGCCAGATTTTTCTTTTGGCAGATTCTGCCACAGTGAGGGACTGCCTGCCAAACAGTTTGTGGTGCACCTTCACCACCTCCTCAACAAGGACCTGCAACTCCATGCTGCTGAATTTGAGTTTCCTCCTCCTCTCAGGCTGCTCTTTTTCTTTGCTGCTTGACATTTTGCAGTTTTAAAAGTGCACACAACCCTTTCTGCTGCTCAGGGACTCAGCTCAGCTCCAACTGCCTTTCCAGAAGCTTCTAATTAGTTGTAGCTGCCTGTGTAGCCACTTCCTGGTAAGAAGGGGGAGGTTGGTAGCACCTGATTGGCTGCCTACATAAGTTTCACTTTTGTTTGCTTTCCGATTTGGTATTTACCGAATCGGTATTTACCGATTCTGTATTTACCGATTCGGTATTTCCCATTCATTCCTATGGGCCTTTTGGCCCATAGGAATGCATGGGGATTACCGAATCGGTAAATAAAGAATCTGTAAATACCGATTCGGTATCTTCCGATTGTCCGATACCGAATTTTACCGAATCGGTATTTTTTACCGACTATTTATCTACATACCATTTACCGATTCTAAAATACCAATTCAGTAAAATTTGGTATTTTGGAATCGGTAAAATTGGACTACCTACATCTGGCCCTAATTCCCCAATCATCAACAAAAATCAATATCATGTAAAGGGCATATTTTATAAAGCAAGAGTGATATCCCCAGGGCTTTTCAAGATGGTCAGACATGTCTGGCAGCCCCTCAAAATTCAGATGAAGTTCCTTGCGGCAATCTTATAATTGGGAATCTGGATCGAGCATCGAAATGCCATACAAAGGTCATATTAATGAGAAAGATTAACTCCAATACGCTAATAAGGGGATAAGGGCCGACGAGGGTACAAAACAATAGCGGAGCGGCCATCTTATAATGGGATATCTAGATCGAACATCGAGATGCTGTGCAAAGTAGATATTCTTGAGAAAATTAGCTCAAATACACTACTAGGCCGTGCGGACCGGAAAGGGTACAAGACAGGAGCAGAGTGGTATCACAGCACAACAATATTTGCTATATCCAGAAAAACCAACATGACTCCAAAGTTAAAAGAGAAAGGGAAGACAGCCCCATATGAGTAGGCTCCACCCCATCCCCGCCAAGTATATACAACGAAGCAAATGTCCCACAAGCAGGGAAGAACCAAAAAATAATAACCGTGTTAAAAAGGTTAAAGATAATAATAAAAGGAAACAATGGGACAAGGAAAGGTAAGGGAAATGAGCACCATAGCACAGTCCCAGAAAAAAGGGAGAGAACTACTCCTGGGACATTATAGTGGTATCTAAACAGGAAAAGACAGTCATGTCCAGATATACCAAATGGACACAATTTCAACATTTTAAGGAATAGAGACACATTTAATACAGACATAATCCCAAATGGCAAATCCAAGATAAACAGAAATTGATAGGGATAAACAAGGGTTCTCAGGGAGGCGAGCATGCAGAATAATCAAAAACAAGATCAAATGAAGCCATGTCTTTAAAGAAAGACCAGAGTTTACAGAGAGCCTACAGTTAGTATATAGGTGAGGTGAATACATTGAGGTAGTCTATCACACTTCTTACTTCTCAGAGCTGCTAGATGGTATTAATTAATTCCAAATGATTTCTTTTATGGATGTGAGATATTCCATCCTATGATTGTTGAAATTGTGTCCATTTGGGATATCTGGACATGACTGCCTTTTCCGGTTTAGATACCGGTAACATTTCCCAGGAGCTCTCTTTTTTCTGGGACTGTGCTATGGAGCTCATTTCGCTTTCCTTTCCTGTCCAATTGTTTCTTTTTAATATTCTCGTTTACCTTTTCGACACAGTTAAATATTTTTTGGTTCTGCACTCCATGTGGGACTCATGCTTTGTTGTATATACTTGGCAGGGATGGGGTGGAACCCACTCATATGGGGTTGTCTTCCCTTTCTGTTTTAAATTTGGAGTCGTGTTGGTTTGTTTGGAGACAGCAAATATTGTTGCGCTCCGCTACTGTCTTGCACCCTTTATGGTCTGCACTGCCGTAGTAGTGTATTTGAGCTAATTTTCTCACGATTATAACCTTTGCCCTGCATCTGGGTATTCAAACTAGATACCCCATTATAAGATGGCCGCTCCGCTACTGTTTTGTACCCTCAAAGGCCCTTATCGCCTTATTATCGTATTGGAGTTAATCGTTCTCATTAATATGACCTTTGTACAGCATTTTGATGCTCGATCCAGATAACCCATTATAAGATGGCCGCCAGGGACTTCATCTGAATTTTGAGGGGCTGCCAGACACGTCTGACTGTCTTGAAAAGCCCTGGGGATATCAATCTTGCGTTTATTAAATATGCTCTTTACATTATATTGATTTTTGAACACGATTGGAGAGTTAATATTTTGGGCTTTATACACGCTTACATCGTATTTGATTTTATGCCCCCTGATTCGGTTGAATATTTTTATTGAATAGATATGACCTTGGAACTTCGGAATTGACTAATGTACTAGATTCCTATTTTCATTAAGTGTTCGCCATTGATAAGATTGCCATTGTAAGATGGCCGCCATGGAGTGCAGTCTAGTCAGAATGACTAACTGAGACATTTTCTGATGACATACAGCTGCACCCAATTCTAACTGGCCTGGAGAAGCTACTCGTCCCCCGTCCTTCCTGCTGTGATGTTTGGCTCTTGAATACTTGTTGACTGTCTAATATTGGTAAGCCCGTTTAGGGAACATGCTGCTTTGTTCTCTTGCCGCCCCGGTTTTCTAATTTTTTAATATTCATGTCGGTCACACTATTCCTAATTTGAGCGGTCACTTCGTGCATGTACTTTCAAGGGGGAGATGGGCTAGATTATAACTCAGAAAAACCACCCTGATTTTATATTTATCGGGTGAGACTCAAGGCTTAACGAAGGGGGGCCAGTCCTATGGTCATTATATATATCTATCAGTGCTGGCATTATGCCTCTAGCCAGCAGAAGCTTGGGTCACAAGCATTGATGCTTTATGTTTCTTTGTTTTTGTTTTTACTATAGACTGTCGACCTCTGATTTTGCATATACAGCTTACATTTGAGATGATTTAGTTTGGGTCTGCTGCATATGGTTTGGGGCTAATTATATGGTGCTTGTGTGTGTGTGTATTGGACTATTAAAGTATGACATTATGGTAACCCTGAATTAGTGTCATGTGAAGTTGGTTTATAGTGGATCTAGGTCTGGTTAGACATTGTGGTTAGAATTTATTGATAGATCTGAGTGCACAATTGGTTCCCAGGAAACAGTGATATTGATTCTATAGAGAGGAGTAATGTTCTACTCAGTTATAACTTATAGTGAGGAGATTATTACTATCTGCATGGCTTTTGACTGCGTTTATTGCTAGTGGGTAATCCAATTCTTTGACCACTACTAAACTAAAATGGTACTCTTATCCTGAACTCCTAACGTTACATGACTTTTCAATGAGGACTCTACAAAATTGATTATGATTACTTTTATCCTTTTTAGGTGATTCAACTGGGCGATCATTTGCAGGCTTGCAAGATTTAAGTTTATATGTGCGCCTTTGCCTGAGGGCTACATGCTTTTTATTGATATCTTTTCTTCTTTTATAAAGAAGCTGCATTCTGATTGATATCCAGTAAGTATTCCTTGTGCAGTGGTGACATTCTAACTTTATCTTTAATTTGGTTTCCATTTATTGATGGAGTGTCATTTTTGTTTTATCTTCTAGAATTCAGTATCGGCCGTTTCAGGTATAATCCCCCCTCATTTTGCATTATTCTGCATAACCGACGGTGCCCCCTCATTGGACCCAATCAACATTCTTGTTTTCTGTGTCTTTTTAACATCTATGTCTTTGAGGAACGCTGCCTAAACATTTGTCTTTGAGTAAGTATGCTTGTGTAAACTGGGCAGGCTTATTATCCTTGTACCAAGTGACTTAACAGTTGACCTTGGTGTATAACCTACATCTATTTTTCTGTAGGTATTCCTGATAACCGTGATTTAGATGGGTAATGATCTCTAAGCAGTTGCTCTGGTTATTTCTTTGGCTTTTCTTCTTTGCTGTGATTGACCTCCTCAAGTTATCAGTGGTGGGTACCTCACTAAGTTTACTTGCACTCTCCCAGTTAGCTGGTTCTGTTGACAATCAGTCCTGGCTACACACCCTTTTCTTGCATTCCTTATTTCTACCTTGGTTTCTTCCCTGTTGAAATCACACAGTAGATAACATAATCATCAAGTCGTGATCTTCGCTTTAATCACTTGTATGACGTCCTCATTTTTCCTTTTCTTTCTGCTCTCTCTAATTTTTTAGTGACTATGCATTTAATTCCCTCTTGGAAGTTCTTAGCTATTCCCTCTGGAGGAGTTCTCTCTTTTCTTATATGATTGTTGATATGTTGTAAATATGTTGTAGTAATAAGAACATTTGTGTAAAAATGTTGCTTAAGTGTATGAAAATATTTTAAACATACAAATAAAGATGGTCTGTCTTTTTCTTGCTTGTCTTTTTTTGCCCTGTGTATAGGACTATTAATGTAGCCCTGTGGCTAAAAAAGAATATTTTTATGTATAGTATGTGATGTGTTGTATGTGTTCCTGGTCTTCTTGTATTGATGTGTCATTTTTTGTTTGTTCAAATTAATAGCCCTTAAGAAGTCCTCTAGTAGAACAAAACGCGTCAGCTGTATCACTGTGTAAACTAATGCTTAGGGCCACATTTTTAAAAACAATAGAAAAATTGTGATAAAAGGAACATTTTGAATAATATCTGCATTGTATACAAATGATATATTTGTTCTCTCAGTCTTTGTAATTGATGTGTGGTGCACCTGTGCTTATGTTTCAAAAAGCCCTTTTAATATTAGCAGACAGCAGTTAACATAACAAGCCACATAACAGGGAACAATACTCCTGTAGCAATAAAGAACTAGAAACATGGTAGCGTTAGATAGCAAGGAGAAATCAATGTTGTTAAGTGACTATGGAGTGTGTTTCGTAAATCATTTGTTTCAAGTTTAGAGGCATGTTCATAATGCATTATTTCTTGCAAAGGCATCATATCAACTGATATTGGAAAGGTTGGAGGTACATAGTAAACTACAGTGTTATGTGTTATTGTTGAAACTGTAGACATGGCGTAAACTACAACATAAATAAATATTTAAAAAGCTCTCTATCCAATACCAGTGTGATGGACTTAGTTGGCCCGTGCAGGTCGGTGGCACCCACTGATGCACCCCCCACCGTCTCTAGCTTTGTATCTAACATAATAGTATTGTAATTTCCATTCATGGTCCTGTAATTTAATAACTCTGTGGTTCATCCATTAATGTTTATATGTTTTGGGTTTCGAAAGTAAGGAATCCCTATTCAGGGCGAGAGGCATAGGCCTCATTGCTGCACATGGTATGATTGCTTAGTCAGCCATGGACCCTAACAGGTGTAATTGAGACATTGATACTCAACTAGAACCCACCGTTTGATTTTATTCATGTCTAGGGTAGCCACTTATTAAAGGAAATTACCTGGGATATACCCCAAGGCATTTTTATCTCTTGTCTCCTGGATACCTACCAAAACCCCAGTCACAATTAATATAAGAACTTGCAATTTTTTGTTGAGTCTGCCTTGGTGGTAGCACACTACCTATGGTGTGTATAGGTGCAGATGATGAAGCATGCCCCTATTTAGTGGATGAGGTGCCTATTCCAAAATCTTTGGATTCCCTCCAGGACCTATTTTGGAATATTCAGCCTAGTTGCCCATAGGTAGGACACCTCCTCTCTCGCTCTCTTATTGTGAAAGAAACTGTAGACATGACATCATCAGATCCATCCATAGAATCTGTTAGTTGATGTCAATCTGGAGTCACAGCAGGCATTGTAATCCCTAGATTGGGACTCAAATTCTCATAATTGCTGCATTATTCTTGGGGGTACCTCCTTCAGAGTAGGGAGAAGTAGTGAGGCTCTACTCTGAAAATATATTGGTGTCAGAGGGGGTCTGTTGTACAAACTCAGCCGCATAGTGTTTCATTAGAATTTTTATTGTTCGATTACTTAAAACCATGACCATTTAGGATAAAAAAAACAAGAGAACACATTTCATCTTAAGTGCAGCAGAAAGAGGTTAAAAGGTATAAAAACAATACAGTAGTGACAAAAATATATATATACATATATACACATATATTACCTACTGGCGGTCCCCAGTAGGTAGTTATAGTTAGGATCTAGTTTCCATGGGAAATCCGCAACTTTCTATTTGGAATAACTTTGGCGCCGGTCAACAAATCTTCGCCAAATTGTCTAAAAAGATGGCCTGTTCCGCTCCGCTCCTTCCCTGAAAGTTTCGGGTTGATTTGTCTGAGAAAAAAAGGGGGGGTCCCAAAACGTGTTCTCCCCATGCAATTTTCCATAAGGACCTTTAAGTGAGGCTACAGCCCGAACTGCTGAACGAATGACACCAAATTTGGCAAAAAGGTAGAGTTTGGTTCACAGATTACACTTTTTGTTAAATGGTGTAAATCCGTTCAGTAGTTCCTTCGAAAATCATAGATATATTTGCAAAGTTGTAGCGTACGCGTACCATCCAAGGATTATACACGTACGCTCCCGAGCACGAGCTGCATGCTAATTGGCTGTCAACACTCCAAACCAGGAAGTGTTGGCAGCCATCTTGTGCCTCGGTAGAACCGAGGCACAAGAAAACAGCAAAAGAAACGCAAAAAACACACAAAGGGGCAGGGTAGAAACACCCTGACCCCCTAGGCCTGCTCAGGGGGCCCCACAAGGATCCCCATGGCCCCCCCAAAAAAATCCTTTTTTTTTTAATCGCGGGATATGCGTAGGTGCGCGTATCCCTCCAAAAATAAAACAACGCCGATTTTTTTGTTGATTAGCCCCCAGAGGGTCAAATCCCGGGGGCGTGGCCCCCTGCAGCCCCGGGGACCGCCACCCCCAGGGCTTCTTTTTTTTATAATATGTGGGGGCCCAGAGGGGCCCCCCAGCCCCGGGGACCGCCACCTGCTGGAGTTTCTTTTTAAAAAAAAATAAAAATAAGAAAAACCTGTGTGGGGTGGCTCAAGCCCCCACACACGCCCCAGGGACTGCCACTTTCCCGGGGCACTAATATTTAAAATAGGGGGTCCATGATGGACCCTCCAGCCCCGGGGACCACCACCCCCGGGGTTTTTAACTGGTGGGAGGGGAGCCCTCGATGGCCCTGGGGACCCCCAGCCCCCAGTGCCGGGTCCTGCAGTGTCCCGGGGTGCCTACCCCCGGGATACTGCTGTGTACTATGGCAAACTGCTTTGGTTTTTGAAAGAGAGAGCAGGAAACCTGCTCTCTCTTTCAAAAACTAAAGCTGATTGCTTTTCTGTACGGGGAGCAGCATGTTAGCTGCTCCCCATGCAGAAAAGCAATGCCGGCTCCCGCAGGATGCGGGGAGCCGGCAGGGACCGTGGGGGTCTTGGGGACCCCCCCACGGTCCCCAACGGAGAGGGCAGTCCCCGGGGGATGGGGTCGCAGGGCCATAAGTTGCCCAGGAGGGGGGCCACCCGGTCCCCTCCATCATTAAAGATTTAAATAAGATTTGCAGGACCCGGGGGATGGGGTTCCCAGAGCCTTAAGTGGGCATTGGAGGGGGGCTATGCAGCCCCCCTACTGAAAAATAATATAAAAGTTGGCCATACCCCGTGGGATGGGGTCCCTGGGGCCGGAATTGGCCAAGGGAGGCGGGGCCATGCGGCCCCCTTACCATAAAAAAAAAGAATTGGGTTGAGGCCCTGGGGGATGGGGTTCCCAGGGCCAAAAAAAAAGAAAAAGAAGGGGGGCTACACAGCCGCTCTTCTTAAAAGTACATTTTTTTTAAAACCGAGATCGGGAGGAAGCCACCACCCTTCCCTGCACCTCTCTGCAAACGCGCCCCCTGGTGCGTTTGCAGATGGGGAACTAATTCCCCTTGCATACTGGGGGTCCCTGGGGGCCAACTAGCCCACCAGGAGCCTCCAGTATGCACCAGGGGGCTGCATTGCAGAGAGGTGTAAAAAGGAGCGTGGCCTCATTACGCCTCTCTGCAACGCAGCCCCCTGGCGCATACTGGAGGTTCTTGGTGGGCTAGTTGGCCCCCAGGGACCCCCAGTATGCAAGGGGACTTAGTTCCCCCCTGGTGCATACTGGAGGTTCCTGGTGGGCTAGTTGGCCCCCAGGGACCCCTAGTATGCAAGGGGAATTAGTTCCCTCTCTGCAAACGCGCCAGGGGGCTACGATGCAGAGAGGTGTAAAAAGGGGAGTGGCCTCATTACACCTCTCTGCAACGCAGCCCCCTGGCGCATACTGGAGGTTCCTGGTGGGCTAGTTTACCCCCAGGGACCCCCAGTATGCAAGAGGAATTAGTTCCCCCTCTGCAAACGCGCCTGTGGCTGTTGCAGAGAGGTGTAATGAGGCCACACCCCTTTTTACACCTCTCTGCAACGCAGGCCCCAGGCGCATACTGGAGGTTCCTGGTGGGCTAGTTGGCCCCCAGGGACCACCAGTATGCAAGGGGACTTAATCCCCCAACTTAGAACATGCTACGGGATGCGTTTGCACAGTGGTGAATGTAGAGTACAAACATGCCCTGTGGTGCGTTTTAAGTTGGAGAATTATTTCCTCTTCAATCCAGAGGTCCCCTAGGGGCCAACTAGTCCAACAGGTACCTTCAGTAAGCGCCACGGAGCTGCGTTGCAGAGTGTTGTAAAAAGGGGGCGTACCCTCTGAACAACTCTCTTCAACACAGCTCCCTGGCGCATACTGAAGGTACCTGGTGGGCTAGTTGGCTCACAGGGGACCTCAGGATTGAAGAGGAATTAATTCCCCAACCTAAAACGCGCCACAGGGAGTATTTGCACACATGTCACCTCAGGCCCGCCCCCTTCCTTCTCTATTGAGCAAAATATTCCTCTAAAATCGGCCGAATTACGAATTCCGATTTACTCACCTGTTATCACGAGAGACGTGACCATTGAAACCATTGAAATTCCCCCGTTATAGTTAGTTCAGGTAACTATAACTCGGGCGACCGCAATGCACTGCTGATGACGTCACATATTACATCACTCATGACATGGTCAGTGACATCAGTCATGACATCACTGATGGCATCTCAAATTACGTCACTCATGACATCACTGATGATATCATCCTTGTGAAAGAGTGGCAGACCTCCTCTCACCCTAGTATAACCTTTGATACACACATTCAAAAATAGAAACTAACATTTTCAAAAAAATGGACATACCTATACCAGTTACAACAACCTATGCAGTAATTCCAACATCTATATACACATCCACTCATTCACCAACAGTTCTATATAGTCACTCATACATGTACTCACTCATCATGTGTACTCATACACCTATACATCCTGTTACACACCGATACTCATCTATCGAGTTACTCACACACATACTCACACATGCAAATAAACTATCAAACATCCATTTACTTGCATATACAGCTATACACACACCACTACTTTTACTTCTACAGAAACGTACAAATGTCATTTGAGATGTCATCAGTGATGTCATCAGTGATGTCACTGACCATGTCATGAATGATGTAATATGTGACATGATCAGCAGTGGATTGCGGGTGCGCGATATATAGTTAGTACAACTAACTATATATGGAATTTCAAAGGTTTTGTGTGAGTAAAAGAAGGTTTTTTAAATGCTAATTCCTAACTATATATGGTCTATAACCTATGGTTTTTTCAGTGAATTTTCAAGGTTTTGTAAATGCTAATTCCTAACTATATATGGTCTATAACCTATGGTTTTTTCAGTGAATTTCATTGGTTTTTTAAAAGCTAATATCTATAGCTGTAAAATGTATTTTTCTTTAAATCAAAAAATTTATTTTATATGTTTATTAATATTTTTTTTATTATTATGCTTTGGTTCGCTCCCGGTTCGCGAACCGGGAAGCTTCCCGTTAGCTTAATTTGGTGCCGCGACCCGGTCCGCGAACCAGTAAACGTTCCGTTTGCGCAACTGCCGCGTTAGAAATCAACATCGTGACGCGTCGTGGAAGCGCGACGTATCACGTTGTCGCGTAATGCGTCTTATGACGCGCTGTGTTAGCGCACCCGGAAGTGCTCCGGTACGCGAACTGAGACGCGGGGCGCGCCGCGAAAGCGCGACGTATCGCGTTGCCGCGTAATGCGTCTTATGACGCGCCGCGTTAGCGCACCCGGAAGGTCTCCGGAGCGCGAACCGAGGCGCGAAGCGCAGCTCCCCGGAAGCGATCCGGGGCGCGTTCCGCAGCGCGTAACATAAGCGTAACAGGTCATGTGACTTGTTAATAAAACTTTTCATTGGTTCATTTCACTTTTGGTTTCCTAATGATGTACGGCTAGGTCATGTGATCTAAAAATATCACTTTTCATTGGTTTAGACGTATTTTTTTTCCAAAATGATGAAAACCCCTCCTTCTTTCCTCACTCTGACTTTCATCTTTGTGAGAGGAAGACCCTTTGTGATCACTGAGCAATGGCTTCATTGGTAGCTTCAGCTGGTGCACCCCCACCACCACCACCACCTCCTCATGGGAAGAGAGGACCACCTCCACAGTTCATTAGCAACACAGAGGAGGAAGAGGATGAACAAGAGGAAGAAGAGATACAGGCACCACAGTTTTTACAAGAGGAGCCCCGGGTTTCTCATCGGAAAACTAGTTTCATTTGGCAGTTTTTTCAATCCCTGAAGGGCAGAAAAAAGTTAATGCTCGATATGTGACGTGCCTGATATGTAAAGAGGACTTATCTAGAGGCACCTTAAAGAAGTATAGCTTCGGCAACTACACCATGCACCGTCACATGCAGAGGTGGCATCCACTAAACTACAGCCGGGCAGAGATGCGTGACCTTCAGGACAATCCTCCAACTCCTGTGGCCAGGACATCAACACAGGTATCTTTGTCAGGGCCAGAGGCACGGGAAACCGTGCCAAACATTCAGGACAACTTTGTCCATATGAAGATTACCTGTTTATATTGCGGTACATTACTAGCATGTGCCAATATGAGCATTAACTTAATCAACAGAGTATTTGAAAACCACAAGTGCTCTAAACGCCCCAGAAAGTAAATTTTTTTTTTGCTCCTGTTGAGCCCTTTCCAATGCCTGTTTTTTGTTGTTTCCCCTCCAAAAAAAACAAAAAAAACATAAAACTGTTCAAAAAATACAAAAAAAACAAAAAATGTTTAGAAAAATAAAAACAAATATAAAACAACAAAAACATTTAAAAAAAAGTTCTTTTCAGAACTACCTCCCCTTTCAAAAAAAATTGCTAGAATGTTTAGCACTCTGGCAAGCTGTATTTCTTTTGGTTCGCTTCCTGGTTCGCTCGCCGGTACGCGAACCGGGAGCGAACCAAAAAAATTGTTTTTTAAAAAAAGAAGAGTAAGTATAAGGGAAGTAAACAGAGAGTAATGTTAAAACAAAGACAGCTATAGGGTCTAAACCAGAGATACTGTTTAATAGATTTATTTACCGAAGAAAAGAGGGAAGAGGATATAATTGTGAAAAACAAAATAGATAAGGAAGTGAAAGAAAAAAAGGAGAGTAGAAGAATAACAAAGAAGATTTTCTTGGAGAATGTGAGTAAATGTTCAAAATAAGATTAAAACATGTGGAATAACAGAGAGAAAAAACAGAAAACAGAAAAGAAGAAGTAACACAAAAAGAATAATTGAAACAGCAAAGACATGTAAATAACATAGGGCCATATCATCAACATAGGCAATACAAGTTTTGCAGCTTTTATCGGCAGAAATGTGTCGCTAAAGCCGCTTTTGCGGCAGAAAACTGCCGCTAAAACCACTTTAGCAGCAGTTTTCTGCCAATAAAAACAGCAATAATTTTATTGGCTGTGTTCATAATATGCCCCTTAGTGTGCTTCAACTACACAGAGAAAGCATAATGAACAAGTAGTGAAAGAGTGATCAGTCAAAGACACTAAGAGTAATAGAGACGGAGTGAGTGAACAAGAGTGAGGAACTATGAGAAGAGAGGGACTGAGAAAAGGAGTGGAAGGAGTAGAGTAAGTAGGTAATAGAGAAAGGAATGAGGGAAGTAGCAAAGGCAGGAAACTGAGGGTTAAAGAAATGAAGCTGTGGAACTAATCGTAGGTGAATGTGATAGAAATGTAACGAAAAGAGTACAAAACATTTACCTTATAATTGTCGTTAACTTACTCACTTTTTATTTTTATACTTTCAATCTGTGAAAGAGAGAACAAACATTTGAAAAATATTAAAACATGTATTTAAAAATTAGAAAAGACAAGGGAAAAGATTGAAGGACAAACAGTTTTTCAACAACTTTGACACTTACAGAAGCTTCTGCTTCTCCAGGCCCCCTACACAGTCCTAAAGATATACATTTTAAACTAACAGTATCTTGATGCAGATGAAGTGAGGCCTATCTTAAAACATGGTGCATCTTTTGCACTGCTGTTGTCTCACAAAAGTGTCGCAAGACACTAACATTTTAAATGATTGTTTCAGGATGCCAATAAGATGTGTCCTATCCAGAGGTTTGTTTGAGGTGAGGCCTACTCAGGGTTCCAAATGAAATTTCGAGTTGTTGAAGAGAACAGAGGACATAATACATGTGAAGGTCTACCTATGAAGTAAGTCATGTCCACTTCCCTCTTGAACAAACGCCAGACCTCTTCTGTGTCCGTGGACAGACCTAAAGTTCATCTGCACAATGTCATTCGTAAACTTAGGAAACACTGGTGATGTAATTGAAAAATGTGGAGTTTCTTTTCCTCATTTCACAATCACATCACCTGTGTTTCCTTTGCTTAGGTATCTCATAGTGCAGATGGAGTCTAGCATATCAAAGAGTACACAGAAGTTGAGCAGTGTATACAACAATTTTGACATTTACAGAAGACTCAGCTTCTTATCTTGTTGGAGATGAAGTGAGGCCTGTCTTGCAACATGGTGCATCTTTCGCATCACTGCTGCATCGGTTTCATGTGGCACAGGTTTTTTACAGCATGACACATCTGCCTAGATGCATCAATTTGTAATTTTGTCGCCACATAGCAAATCTTTTGCACCGCCACTGCGTCACAAAAGTGACGCACAGTGGCGCAAAAGAGGCATACACCTATCATAAATCTGTCCCTAACATTTTAAATGATTAATTCAGGATGACGATAAGGTGTGGCCTCTCCAGAGGTTTGTTTAAGGTGAGGCCTACTCAGGGTTGCAGATCAAATTTACGCTTGTTGTAGAATACAGAGGAGATAATACATGTGAAAGCCTACCAATGAAGTAAGTCATGTCCACTTCACTCTTGAACAAAGGCCAGACCTCTTTTGTGTCCGTGGACAGAGCTAAACTTCATCTGCACAATGTCATTCGTAAACTTAGGAAACACTGGTGATGTAATTGAAAAATGTGGAGTTTCTTTTCCTCATTTCACAATCACATCACCTGTGTTTCCTTTGCTTAGGTACCTCATAGTGCAGATGGAGTCTAGCATATCAAAGAGTACACAGAAGTTGAGCAGTGTATACAACAATTTTCACATTTACAGAAGACTCAGCTTCTTATCTTGTTGGAGATGAAGTGAGGCCTGTCTTGCAACATGGTGCATCTTTTGCATCACTGCTGCATCGGTTTCATGTGGCACGGGTTTTTTACAGCATGACACATCTGCCTAGATGCATCAATTTGTAATTTTGTCGCCACATAGCAAATCTTTTGCACCGCCACTGCGTCACAAAAGTGACGCACAGTGGCGCAAAAGAGGCATACACCTATCATAAATCTGTCCCTAGCATTTTAAATGATTAATTCAGGATGACGATAAGGTGTGGCCTATCCAGAGGTTTGTTTAAGGTGAGGCCTACTCAGGGTTGCAGATAAAAGTTACGCTTGTTGAAGAATACAGAGGAGATAATACATGTGAAGGCCTACCAATGAAGTAAGTCATGTCCACTTCACTCTTGAACAAAGGCCAGACCTCTTTTGTGTCCATGGACAGAGCTAAACTTCATCTGCACAATGTCATTCGTAAACTTAAGAAACACAGGTGATGTAATTGAAAAATGTGGAGTTTCTTTTCCTCATTTTACAATTACATCACCTGTGTTTCCTTTGCTTAGGTACCTCATAGTGCAGATGGAGTCTAGCATATCAAAGAGTACACAGAAGTTGAGCAGTGTATACGACAATTTTCACATTTACAGAAGACTCAGCTTCTTATCTTGTTGGAGATGAAGTGAGGCCTGTCTTGCAACATGGTGCATCTTTTGCATCACTGCTGCATCGGTTTGATGTGGCACGGGTTTTTTACAGCATGACACATCTGCCTAGATGCATCAATTTGTAATTTTGTCGCCTCATAGCAAATCTTTTCCACCGCCACTGCGTCACAAAAGTGACGCACAGTGGCGCAAAAGAGGCATACACCTATCATAAATCTGTCCCTAACATTTGAAATGATTAATTCAGGATGACGATAAGGTGTGCCCTCTCCAGAGGTTTGTTTAAGGTGAGGCCTACTCAGGGTTGCAGATCAAATTTACGCTTGTTGAAGAATACACAGGAGATAATACATGTGAAGGCCTACCAATGAAGTAAGTCATGTCCACTTCACTCTTGAACAAAGGCCAGACCTCTTCTGTGTCCGTGGACAGACCTAAACTTCATCTGCACAATGTCATTCGTAAACTTAGGAAACACAGGTGATGTAATTGAAAAATGTGGAGTTTCTTTTCCTCATTTCACAATCACATCACCTGTGTTGCCTTTGCTTAGGTATCTCATAGTGCAGATGGAGTCTAGCATATCAAAGAGTACACAGAAGTTGAGCAGTGTATACAACAATTTTTACATTTACAGAAGACTCAGCTTCTTATCTTGTTGGAGATGAAGTGAGGCCTGTCTTGCAACATGGTGCATCTTTCGCATCACTGCTGCATCGGTTTCATGTGGCACGGGTTTTTTACAGCATGACACATCTGCCTAGATGCATCAATTTGTAATTTTGTCGCCTCATAGCAAATCTTTTCCACCGCCAATGCGTCACAAAAGTGACGCACAGTGGCGCAAAAGAGGCATACACCTATCATAAATCTGTCCCTAACATTTTAAATGATTAATTCAGGATGACGATAAGGTGTGGCCTCTCCAGAGGTTTGTTTAAGGTGAGGCCTACTCAGGGTTGCAGATCAAATTTACGCTTGTTGAAGAATACAAAGGAGATAATACATGTGAAAGCCTACCAATGAAGTAAGTCATGTCCACTTCACTCTTGAACAAAGGCCAGACCTCTTCTGTGTCCGTGGACAGACCTAAACTTCATCTGCACAATGTCATTCGTAAACTTAGGAAACACAGGTGATGTAATTGAAAAACGTGCAATTTCTTTTGCTCATTTCACAATCACATCACTTGTGTTTCCTTTGCTTAGGTATCTCATTGTGCAGATGTAGTCCAGCATATGAAACAGTACCCAGAAGTGCAGCACTGCATGCAACAACTTTGACACTTACAAAAGCTTCAGCTTCTGCATGCCCCCTACACAGTGCTAATTATATACATTTTAAACTGATGGTATCTTGCTGGAGATGAACTGAAACCTATCTTGCAACATGGTGCATCTTTTACACAAAAGTGACCCACCGCGGCGCAAAAGAGGCGCACGGCCATCATAAATCTGACCCTAACATTTTAAATGATTGTTTCAAGATGCCGATAAGGTGTAACCTATCCACAGATTTGTTTCAGGTAAGTCCTACTCAGGGTTGCAGATGAAATTTAGGTTTGTTGAAGAATACAGAGGAGATAATACATGTGCAGGCCTACCAACGAAGTGAGTCATGTCCACTGCACTCTTGAACAAATGTCAGACCTCCTCTGTCTCCTGGAACAGGCCTAAACCTCATCTACACAATGTGATGTGTAATGTTAGGAAACACAGGTAATATAATTGAAAAACGTGCAATTTTTTTTGCTCATTCCACAATCATATCACCTGTGTTTCCTTTGCTTAGGTATCTCATTGTGGAAATGTAGTCTATCATATGAAACACTACGTAGAATGTGAGCATTGTATGCAACAACTTTGACACTTACAGAAGCCTCTCCTTCTCCATGCCTCCTACACAGTTCCTAATGTACATCATAAATACAAACAGTACAGAAATAATTATACATGTTAAATGGTTTATTTTTGCTGTTCTCAGAATGTATCAAATATCACTAAAAACAGTGACTTGAAGGTATTCATCATATAACAGCGGGGAAAAAAAAACACAATCAAAATGATTGTGTTTAAAAAACCCATACAACATAACAAATCAGAATTCAGAAATCCTTAAAATTAACTTACTTTCCATGACGTCGAATGATGTCCTATGAACAGCTTACACTCTGTTGTGCTGTTGTTACTTTCAGCCCGCCACTTTCTGAAAGAAAACCTCCATCGTTTTGAAAAATATGTTACATACAATAAATGACTTCTCGCTCTCTACCACACGTTTCCACAAGGCCAAATCATGTAAGAGCCTTTTATAACTCTTGGAATTCTTGTAAGTCAATCCCGTCATTTTGTATTTCCGCAACTTTCAGAATTAAAATGTTGAAGATCATTTTCACAATCCTGGACTAGTAATATCTTACCCTTCTTGCTCACTCATGTTCTACATTTCCTATGACACTGATACTGCTTACTATGAAGCAGACTTACACTACCTCTATGACTACTACAATTATTTAATTTTCTACATCACTTTTAATCACAAAGCAATATAAAACAGTAGACAGCATTGCAGACTTACATTCCCTCTACTCCATGTTTTGATTGGCTGCTTGAATTAGCTTATAAAAAGAAACAGTTTTTCTGAACTCATTCAAAGTGCAGTTATTTTTCCATGACGTCAAGTGTTATGGTAAGAATTTATGTCTCTGTACTACACTTATCCCCAAGGCCAAATCGTGTAGGAGCCATGAGAACCTCTTGAAATTCCTCAGAGCACATCCCGAGATTCTTTCCCTAAAATTTTGGTTTTAAAAACACCAGGTAAGAATTTTTAAGGTCATACGGCAATTTTTTTTTGAAAATTAAAACAGAATCGTTGCAGAATGACCAGCCATTTCTAGACTTTAAATAAGCTGTGTAATGTCCTGATGTTATTGAAGGACCGTCATGATATATAATTGCTGCAGTTACAAAAGTCCTTCCTGATATTGACAACTGTGAAGCCACAAAATTTTTAATTAAAGTTGTCAATTTTGTTCCATCAGGCCTACATCGTTGGAACATTAAAATGACATACTGGCTATATGTTCGTATAAATAATGTTGACATCATTTCAGATTTACATTGGCTACATTCCATGTTGTGATCAGCTGCTTTTACTAGCTTATTAAAGGAGACTGATTTACTGTCTGGCAAAGTTAAATATATAAATCTTTCTGAGTCTACACTAGTAGTACTTGATACCCTACAGTTCTCGCAGTCATGCTGCCATTGATAAGAAAGCCCAAACAGGTGATCTACATCTACACCTTCAGCATGCAATACATCAAGCATATACATTAAAAACTCCTGACAATCTTGCTGAATATTTTGAGAGAATTGTGTTTGACCTGAACATCTGTCTAACAGATTTCGAATTTCAGACACACTTTCTATTTTTGTTCTATCAGTGCTACATTTCTCTAACACAGAATTTAACAAACTGCAAAATCTTTGATCAGAATTGACCACAATCTCTTCTTTTACATTTTCTAGAGAAAACAAAACATTAACCACTACATTAGCATAGCAGTTGACACCAGAACTGTTTTCAAATTGAAAACCAACAACATCTTCAACAGAATCCTTTTTGTTTCTGCTTATAATTTCAGGTTCATCGACTTTTCGTCTTTTTGCTACAACCTCCCTAGTATTGGTCACATTTCTTCATTTCCGGCCTACCACACGTTTCTCAAACAAAGGATATTGAGGCAAATGTGGCGCATACTCTCTTCTTAACCTATTGTATTCCTTAACACAATCTAGATCCGCACAAATGTTTGTGACATCACACTCAATCAAGGACAATCCCGATAAAGTTCTAACTCGTGACAATGCCACATATGCCATACCCTCCTTGAACACAGAACTGCCAATATTCACCAATGCACTGTCTACACTTAAACCTTGCGATTTATGGATTGTCACCGCATATGCCAAGCAAACAGGAAACTGCTTACGGCGAACATATAAGTCTTTTACAAGCAAAAATCTAGCAGAACAACGACCAATTAGCTGTACTTCCTCAATGCCATCAAATTTAATTTTTAAAAATTCAATTCCATCTCTATTTCTGTATTTCACAAAATCAACAACATTACCCATTGATCCATTTACCAGACCTCTTTCAACATGTAAATTCCTTCTTAAAATTATACGGCAGTTTAAGCACACATTCAGAGTCTTTTCAAAACCTGCAGTTTTAGATATAGTCTTCTCTAATGAATCCAATTTTGTTTTCAAATTCTCAGACAAAATAATTGTTGATCCCATATGCTCTACTCTGTCAATAGCTTCCAGTTTCACAATCTCTTGGTTTTCTAAATGCAACATTTTGTTGTTGAAGATGGCACATTCTGCAAGAGTTGGCATCAAACATATTCCAGATTTCTTCTCAGTAATTTTCTGAAAAATATTCTCAGGCACAACGTCTTGTTCTGGATATAAATTTGACAGTAATCGTGCATGTAAAGCTTCTTTCCCATGCTCGGTCACTTTTCCAATTCTAACATCTTGTAGAATATTCTTGTAAACTTCATCCTTCGCCTGACGCATATTTTCATGCAGTTCAGCATAATTGAAGTTTAACCATATATTGACGTTGCCAATGCTCCCTAGGCACTTCCTGGTATCTTCATGCGTGAGCATTTTGAACACAGGTTGTCCTTTCACTGGTGTCAGCTGCAGAAGATCTCCGAAAACAATGATGTGTTTGCCACCAAATAACACATCATACTCTGTTTTGAGAACGTCTTGCATTCTCAAATGCACAAAGGCAAGCATGACATTGGAAACCATGCTTACTTCGTCAATGATAAGAAGTTTCATTTTCCTCAAGACTCTTGAAACTTCACAACAAGCATCTACAGATAGCTTGTGATATTGTAATTTGTTGTCATGCTCCACTGGCAGCATCAGTAAACGATGTAAAGTAATCCCTTTAATGTTATGTGCTGCCAGCCCAGTTGGAGCGGTAACAACACAAGACAGCGGTGATTCAGTCCTTTTCTGCAGATAAGATGCAATTGCTTTAATCAGAAAACTTTTTCCAGTTCCCGCTTCTCCACTCACGTACAGTCGGACAGGCTTCAACGACGTACATGAGCACTCTTTCTTCTCATGACTTAATCCATGATCAATTTGCTTGGTAACTTCGTCATATATTTTCCTCTGCTCAACGTTGAGTTGTCTTTCCAAGTCTTCTAAGTTAACCGCATCCTCCTGAGCATGTGCCATGGCTCTTTCCACTTCATTCATGGCAATGGCAGCTTCATTTTCGATAACAGGTCCTCCTAGTGGATCCTGACTCAATGAAACAGAACTCTGACTGTCCTGAGAACTGTCTCTGGCAATCTCGGCTGCAATCGTTGCTTCCTGCTCGATTTCCGCATTCAACATTTCTACATATTTGGGAAAAGCAGGACATTCTATGGTCTCCTTGGCGGCAGTGAAAGAGTCTTCGTAACAGAGGAAATCTCCAAGCAGTTCCTCTTCTGCACGCCAAGGCTTGAAAAGTTGCAAAAGTGCTAAATAGAAAAACTCCTTTTTTTCAGGAGATTCGCCACTCAATTTTCGATGGTTTACCAAGTGGCATTTTCTTTGCTTGACCAGACATCCCTCACTTCCAATTACAGCATACACTCCTTTCTCAGTATCTTCTTTGATGTTCCTCTTGAATATGTAATTTTGTAGAACCTCATACAGACAAACATTCTCGAGGTGACTGCTTCGATTTGGATAATATGTATCCAACATGTTGGTCTTCAGAATGTCGGTACTGTTTGGCTCTTTTTCCGCCGAATAATCAATTTCCCGCACAGGTTTCAGAACTCGATTACGCATTGCAGCAAGACCAAGACTCGCCCAAACGATACTCCTAGATTTGGCATAGAGACTTGCTGAAGACAACAGGTCAGAACATTCGTAAGCTCCGATTTCTCGATGCGACAACATCTTCAGACTGAAACTGTACAACTTCTTACTGAGGCTCTTTTCATGGGAAATGTCCTACCACATATCCTTCAATTCTGTCTTTTCTTTTTTGGTGATGTAAGATGTCACATACCGAGCCACAGCCATACAGTTATCAGCCACAAACTGTATCCCCGCTCCAAAAAAGGAGATCAAAACTTTAGGAGTATGGTTGGAACCCGACCTAACCATGAAGACGCAGGCGACTAAGACTGCTGGTACGTGCATTGGTCTCTTGCGATCCGTGCGTAAGATTCTACCTCTTCTCCCCCCGCTTTCTAGGAAATTACTGATCCAGGGACTTGTCTTAGCCCGGCTCGACTACAGTAACGCCATCTATCTCGGGGCTCCGGAACACACCCTGGCCAAACTCCAACGCACCCAAAATGCGGCAGCCAGGCTTATTATGAACCTCCCCCCCAGAGTTTCAGCCAAGCCTGCCCTCAAAGCCCTACACTGGCTTCCTGTCCGCCAGAGAGTAGAATTTAAAGCCCTTTGTACCACCCATAAGCTTATCAATGGAATTGGCCCAGCCGCACTAAGACACATGATTACACCATATAAAGCTTCCAGACCCCTCCGCTCTGACGCCGAACATCTGGCCACTGTACCTAAATTCAGGAAGGCTAGAACCGGCGGCCGTCGCTTTGCGGTCAAAGCTTCCAGAGGCTGGAACGCACTCCCTCACAGCCTTCGTCTGGAACCCTCGCGCACCCTGTTTCGTAAGAAACTTAAGACCCTTCTGTTTCCTAAATAATCCTTCCCCTCTTCCCCCCTTCTGGTCTGCACAGATTTATAGCGCGGGGATGCCTACTGGTCACCAGGCGCTCTAGAAATCACAAAATAAATAAATAAATAAAATATCCATGTTAGCATTCCACATGGACAAAATCACTGGGTTGTAGTCGTTGATGTACTTGGACTCTTCGTTCCTCTTCAAATTGTATGTGTTTTTAGGTGATTTCTTCATCACATTATGTCGCAGCGAAGACATCAAACTGTTTACTCTTCCTTTAGAAATCACCGGTCGTGGAAAGCCGAAACGACATTTGGTGTAGAACTTGTCCTTGTTTCGGAATTTACGACGACAGTACTTTCCACAACGATGGCTTTGGAAACGTAGAACTTTTTCTCTTAGGCTTTTCTTCTCCTTTGCGTTTGGAACAGCACACGTAGAATACTGTTGTATGAAACTCATGACTGAGTCTTCTGGATCTGTTCCAAATTTAGGTGCATCCTTGATCCACAGCAGCATATGTATATGAGGAGCACCTCTTGCTTGGTACTCCTTTCTCCAGAAGAAATCCAACACCTCTCCAAGAGGTGGATTCTTCTTATTCATGATGAAAGACATCATAGCTTCAAATCTATGATTGAAGTACCTGCATACATTGACTGGATCCAAAGAGCACAGTTCTCCGGGTGTCTTGAATTCGATGTTTTCAATGTTTCCATTTGCCTCTCGTAGAAATTCAAGTAAGTCTTCCCAGCCATACTCGGCACAGCTCAGAGTTAGGAACCATGTGGGAGTTCCTAAGTTCTGCAGCATACATTTTAAATCACCATGACAACGGTACCAGTACTCATTAGTACCACGCTGACACGCCATGAGATTAATCAGGTGACAATCCAAAATACTGTCTTGGACATTGACTTTATCCATAAAGTCACTTGCCGAGATGTTTTCCATGTGTATACCACTTTTTAAGATGTGGTTCACTGCATATGACAGTCCAGACAGATCGCTTTCAAACAGGAGATGAAACAAATAGGGAATACATTGTCGAAACCTAGCATCTCCTGCATACAATCGCAAAGTCCGGTATTCAGAAGCAGGAATTTGATGAGGTCGCTCATCATATCTTCCTCCCTGACCTGTTGGAAAAAGCTGTGGGAAACACCGAGCTTCCAAACTTTCCTCCCAAACACTAATGGGACTCCCTTTGGCTTGTTTCATTTGAAACAACTCAATAGCATTCCCCATGACTTCCTTGGAATGCAAAGGATGAACACTATAATGTTCATATATTTCTTCACTAGTAGAGGGTTCTACTTTCTCAATTTGACCAGCACACAAATCACTATCCTCTTCCTCACTTACTTCCTCTTCTGCAACATATACATTCTTATAGTACTTATTATTTTTTTTCAAATACAATGTTGCCTTTTTGACTGTCCTAACATCCACTAAATCTTGACATATTTTCTTATTCTTTGTCGGAACCCCATTAACTAAGATAACCAGAGGTTCCTCTTCCACTTTTTCTACTCCAATTGTGTTAATGTTTTTCTTCAAATCTAGAGGCAAATAAACAACTCTTCCCTTTAATCCTCTCTGTAAAAATCTGATGGAGGCAATTTCCCTGTCTTTGGCTCCATTCTTACAATAGCCTGAAAGGCATGGATACTTTGAATCAAAATAGATTCATAAGTATTTAAATCCTTCAATTCAGAAGGAATCTCAACCAATTCCAGATTATTATGAACTGCTCTAGCAGGCATCTGGTTTTGATTTAATTTGTTACACACACGTTGATCCGATCCCAAATCAAAACAATTTTCTACCATCAAGTATGTTGTGAAATCCTTCCATTCACTATTATTTTCCCTTTCACTTTTTGCATATAAATCCACTAACTTAGTCTGATTCTTATAATAAGTGCGTCGACAACACACACAAGTGAAATTAGGCCTCACACTTGATTTTACCTGAAACGTCGCAATTTCCCTCTGAAAATTATCTGTACTGGAAACCTGTACACTATCTTCCACATTACCCTCTTCTTCTTGGTCAATTTCAACATTCTCCTCTTTACTTCCAAAGTAACAAAACTCAATTTCTGCACAAATATTCTTCACATCTACTTCTGAACCATGCAAAAGAGCAGCGCATAATTGTTTAAGCATAATTGCTGGACTCTTAGCATAATACAACATTCTAACTAATTTCCTCACTTTATTATGATGCACTGCTAGCATCCTGAAATGATGAAAAACACTCTGGCATACTCTCCTGGAAAGACAAGCCAGTGAATGACCATGCAAACCTGTCACTTCTCTCACTCTGCAAGGATCTAATTCTTGCAACAACTTCATTTTCTGCTTCAAACTTTTCTTATTAAATGTCCGTACAAAATCACAAAGCAAATTGATGGAATCCTGTCGCACACTGCAAATACTACTACACTTCCAGGTGTACACAGGACCCTTAGGACGTCTTCCTAAAACCTCATTACCTAACACCTCTTCTGTCTCTGTTGTCACAAGTTTTTCTTTTTCAACTGGACAACCATCTTTCACTTCATAAGCTCGACCACTGGTGTCAACTGCATGCACCAAATCATTATCCTGGAAATAACTCTCCTCATTAAAAAATGCCTCACAACTTGAACTATGCATCCATTCTCCGGAAAAAACTTCACAAAAATTACTACGATTAACTATTCTCTTCCATCTACTATTTCTTTTGAAATCATAAATTGCCTTGTTTAGCTTCCTAATTCTATTGATTATCAAAATAAATAACTTACGTTTAATTTCAAATGCCTGATCAATAACTTTCTCAACTTTTTTTTTTCTCTTATAAAAAACCACTTTCTGTTGACCTTTCTTAATATTTTTTAACAAATTGCCAATTATCCTGTTGCGGAACATTCGTTTACGAATGTCCCTAAACTGTTGTTTCCTTCTACTATCATGCACAGAGTTATCTCTTGCTCTAGCAGTAACATTTTTCATTAGCCTTTCCTTTCCGTTTAAATTGCTTCTCTTTTTCTGGACTGAAACATTTTCTGTAGTAATACTGTTTTTTACTACAAATATTACTTATGAATGATTTCGTGGTCTAACCCGGTGCTTTCTTGGTGACTTGACAACTTTTTTTTGTAGAGGACTGCTGCAGTATTTGATACACCTGCTGTCTTTGACGTTTTGTAGCCTTAGTTGGCATTTTCAAATTTTGAAATGGTCTGCAGTTGAATCTGTGGTAAAATATAATAAAAAATGTTATTAACCACTATTACCAAACAGTAAATCAATAACAGTCGTCAAAAACTTAACACACTACTTGACATTTTTACATAGAATATTTTTTAGTGCTTTGGCAAATTTAGAATACACAAATAGCAGAAAAGAAATGGAGTTCTTCTTCATTTACCTGTCCTGTTTTATATGTGAATCTGATCTAATTTTATGAGCATATTTTATTATTTTATTGAAGACACTACACATAACCTGTTTTTGAAGGTGTGTTTAATTTAAAATTAAACAGTTTACATTTTTACTTTTCATTTATTGTAAATTTTAAAAATAAATGTTTATAGTTCCATAGGCTCAAGCAGGTCAGCTTCCCACCCTATGTCATACAATTCTGACAAATCTGCATCCTCATCATGTTCTTCTTCATCCTCAGGATTTAAATCATCCAAGGGATCTACTTCCACTGATGTTTCAATTACGAGTTCAATGATGAGGTCGAGATCAACTGATTGCTGATTGTCGCTCATGTTGATGTTGTCGTTATCTTTAAAGAAAGATAACAACAATGAGATGTTGCAGAGTAAGAGACAAATCTCAGAGATTATAATAGTAAAATTGTTTAACAAGAGTAACATTTTACAGCTATTATTTAGCCATGTCCAGCGATGCTGAGGAGGTGAGGCCTATGTCCAAGTTTTCAGTGAACAGGACTCATCTCTTCTTAACCTTGGATAAGCCTCACCGACTCTGTGTCCCCTGCTCATACTTAAATGTACAGGGGCAGATTTATGCTAAGTGGCGCATCCCCACGGATGCACCAGTTAATGTGCACCGCTGCTCTGCCAGCCATAGTGTGCCGAATTTACATTGTGGAGCACCATTGAGCAAAAACAGCACAGATGCGTCACACATCTCTGCCGCAAAAGCAGCACATTGCAGGAATCACGTCATAAGCGCGACATGTCTACTGCAATGCACAGGAGGAACCCTCACATTGCATGGTGCATCACTTCTTATGCCTGTTTCAAACAGGCGTAAGGATTTGATTCAGCAATGCTATAAAGCTGACTCAGTGAAATCTTCTAAATTTCACTGTGTTAGTTTTACAGGGCTTTCTTGCAAATTAATGCATACCTTGCAACAAAACACCTATATGAAAACTGACGCAGGTTTCATGTGGCACAGGACTTTACAGCATGACACATCTGCCTAGATGCATCAATTTGTAATTTTGTCGCCTCATAGCAAATCTTTTGCACCGCCACTGCGTCACAAAAGTGACGCACAGTGGCGCAAAAGAGGCATACACCTATTATAAATCTGTCCCTAACATGTTAAATGATTGATTCAGGATGACGATAAGGTGTGGCCTATCCAGAGGTTTGTTTAAGGTGAGGCCTACTCAGGGTTGCAGATTAAATTTACGCTTGTTGAAGAGTATAGAGGAGATAATACATGTGAAGGCCTACCAATGAAGTAAGTCATGTCCACTTCACTCTTGAACAAAGGCCACACCTCTTCTGTGTCCATGGACAGACCTAAACCTCATCTGCACAATGTCATTCATAAACTTAGCAAACACAGGTGATGTAATTGAAAAATGTGGAGTTTCTTTTCCTCATTTCACAATCACATCACCTGTGTTTCCTTTGCTTAGGTATCTCATAGTGCAGATGGACTCTAGCATATGAAAGAGTACACAGAAGTTGAGCAGTGTATACAACAATTTTGACATTTACAGAAGATTCAGCTTCTTATCTTGTTGGAGATGAAATGAGGCCTGTCTTGCAACATGGTGCATCTTTTCCATCACTGCTGCATCGGTTTCATGTGGCACGGGACTTTACAGCATGACACATCTGCCTAGATGCATCAATTTTTAAATATGTCGCCACATAGCAAATCTTTTGCACCGCCACTGCGTCACAAAAGTGACGCACAGTGGCGCAAAAGAGGCATACACCTATCATAAATCTGTCCCTAACATTTTAAATGATTAATTCAGGATGACAATAAGGTGTGGCCTCTCCAGCGGTTTGTTTAAGGTGAGGCCTACTCAGAGTTGCAGATCAAATTTACGCTTGTTGAAGAATACAAAGGAGATAATACATGTGAAAGCCTACCAATGAAGTAAGTCATGTCCACTTCACTCTTGAACAAAGGCCAGACCTCTTTTGTGTCCGTGGACAGAGCTAAACTTCATCTGCACAATGTCATTTTTAAACTTAAGAAACACAGGTGATGTAATTGAAAAATGTGGAGTTTCTTTTCCTCATTTTACAATTACATCATCTGTGTTTCCTTTGCTTAGGTATCTCATAGTGCAGATGGAGTCTAGCATATCAAAGAGTACACAGAAGTTGAGCAGTGTATACAACAATTTTGACATTTACAGAAGACTCAGCTTCTTATCTTGTTGGAGATGAAGTGAGGCCTGTCTTGCAACATGGTGCATCTTTCGCATCACTGCTGCATCGGTTTCATGTGGCACGGGTTTTTTACAGCATGACACATCTGCCTAGATGCATCAATTTGTAATTTTGTCGCCACATAGCAAATCTTTTGCACCGCCACTGCGTCACAAAAGTGACGCACAGTGGCGCAAAAGAGGCATACACCTATCATAAATCTGTCCCTAGCATTTTAAATGATTAATTCAGGATGACGATAAGGTGTGGCCTATCCAGAGGTTTGTTTAAGGTGAGGCCTACTCAGGGTTGCAGATCAAATTTACGCTTGTTGAAGAATACAGAGGAGATAATACATGTGAAGGCCTACCAATGAAGTAAGTCATGTCCACTTCACTCTTGAACAAAGGCCAGACCTCTTTTGTGTCCGTGGACAGACCTAAACTTCATCTGCACAATGTCATTCGTAAACTTAGGAAACACAGGTTATGAAAGTGTTTTTTAAAGCCTTTGCACCATTTTTGGGTCACTTTTAACATGGCTATGTAACTCAAAGAATCAAAATCTAAATTTGCCAAGCACAGGTGCGAGCATATTTACAAGGAATTTGCACCACGGGGAAAGGTCTTAAATTAAAATGGGAAAAATAACATCAGAGACACTCAAATGCCTTATAAATATGCCCCAAACAACCTATGAAGCTCTAGCAGTACATATCCAGAAATGTAATTGATTTCAAAAAACGTTTTTAAACACAACATATAAATCAATTGTATACCTACATTCATGGGGAAATGACTTAAAATGTCCTTAAGACACATGAAAGCGTTTTTTGATTGCCCTTGCACCATTTTTGGGTCACTTTTAACATGGCTATGTAACTCAAAGAATCAAAATCTAAATTTGCCAAGCACAGGTGGGGGCATATTTACAAGGAACTTTCCCCACGGAGAAAGGTCTTTTAATTTAAAATGGGAAAAATAACATCAGAGACACTCAAATGCCTTATAAATATGCCCCAAACAACCTATGAAGCTCTAGCAGTACATATCCAGAAATGTAATTGATTTCAAAAAACGTTTTTAAACATGACATATAAATCAATTGTATACCTACATTCATGGGAAAATGACTTAAAATGTCCTTAAGACACATGAAAGCGTTTTTTGATTGCCCTTGCACCATTTTTGGGTCACTTTTAACATGGCTATGTAACTCAAAGAATCAAAATCTAAATTTGCCAAGAACAGGTGGGAGCATATTTACAAGGAACTTGCCCCACGGAGAAAGGTCTTAAATTAAAATGGGAAAAATAACATCAGAGACACTCAAATGCCTTATAAAGAAGCAGACACCATTATTTCCTTGTCATAAATTTTAAAAGCATTCCTTTTCCTCAAAAACGATTTTCAAGTCATAATTTGAAAACACTGCACAGCTCCTATGTACAAAAACACCCTGTCAGTACTAATACTTCACATTATCTCCAATTACAATTTCTCAAAGAAACAACATCTATTTGTAAAACACTTGAGACAAAGCAACATTTTAAAAACACAACTTTCTTCATAATTTTCTCCTTAAAGTATACTATTCTCTATCTAAATTAAATAAATCTTTTCTCACCTTAGCAAATACTTTATGAGTTTCAAAACAGTCTCAGAAATACACCAATTTGTCTTCAGCAGAACAAAGGGTATGCACTCCACAGGCTGCAGCTATAGAAAGCACAGAAATGCTGTAATTCATCACACATATCTCTCATGTCACCCAATCAAAACTCTTCCCTCACTTTTTTCAAATCAAAACCCTTCCCCCCTCTGCCCTCTCTGCCTTTTTTGCATTACAACCACCTCCTGGAAGACCTCTGGTGTTTGCAAGTTCACACAACAATGTTTCAATTGAACTCTGAACTCTCAGTGCACCTGCGTATCCAGTGCAATCTTTCATTAAATGATTTTTTCTTGACCATTCAAATTACATCTTTCAAAGAACTCATCCATGCACCCTAACTTACTCTTTTCAGCAATCAAAATCCACCAATCACTGTTACTGCTTCATTAACACAGAAACTCCACAGTTTTTTTCAATTTAAACTCTTATTTTTTCAACTGCCATTTCATTACCACACTTCATCTGACTGCAGCAGAACCTTCTCTCACCATGTTTTCTGTCTGGATTGTTGGACATAGTTACATCTACTGGGCTCAAAGGTATGCTGAGAACAGAAATTTACCTAACCTCAATTTACAAGATGTGGAAATTAAGTGGTTTGGCCACAGAGGATTAAAATGTCACCAATTGATACCATTGGTGAAAACCTTTAAGCATTTGCCAAAACCTGACCTGTTAATTGTGCACTGTGGAGGTAATGATTTGGGCACTTTGACTGGAGTAGGTCTGGAAATGCTTTTAAAGGACACCTTTGAGCAATTAATGGCACTTTTTCCTCAAACTGCCTTGGTATATTCAAATATATGCCAAAGACAGAAATGGAGGTGGTCGAACCAATTTTGTCCACAAATTGAGAAGTCGAGGAAGCATGTAAACAAATCTGTTTCAGCTTACATGAGAGACCATGGAATGGGCTCCGTGTACAACAATAACTTGCGTTACTGCATGCAAGATATCTACAGAGGAGATGGAGTTCACTTCTCAGATGAGGGCAACAGAATTTTCATTTTGAATTTAAGACTATGCATTGGTACCTACTTATAAGAACCTAAATGTACCATAAACCCAAAAGCTCTTCTCAGAGCTACCCTACATCTGATCACTCACAATTATTATTTTACTCTAACTTTTTTCACTAATTTTCAACAAAGTACGCTCCCCGGAGCGCTACCCGGTACGCGAACTGGAAGCTAACCGCGCGAAATTTCTTAAAAAAAATGTTTTTTTCCCGCACATATGGGCCTCCTCAGCCACCCTCAGAAAACCTAGGGGGTCAAGATACGTCTACCGTACCCCCTTCTACCCATTCTGACCATTATTTGCCCTCCATCTTGTATCTTAATTCGACTGAAACACAAAATGGTGGACTCCCGTAACGCTGCTGGTTCGCGTACCGGGGCGCTCGCCAGTTCGCGTACCGGGGCTCTCCCCGGGAAGCGCTCCATTAAAAAAGGTGGGAAAGTAATTTACAGAAGAAACCCTTGAGACACTTTCACCAAATATAGATTTGCTCATACTACATACCAATCCCTACCATTTTCACAAATTTGGTTGAAATTCCATTTAGCCATTTAGCCTGTAGACCTCTCTAAATACCCTGAGGTAAATTACTTCACAAAACACATCTGAAGTGTTGGAATTGACAACCAATTAAAATGTTACTATCATTTTCTATTTTTTTTTTACCTGACATTTGATTGGTTATGTACCTGAATATATATAAAGGAAGAGAAGGAAACACAGCCATTTTGACTACTACTTCCTGGTGTACATTTCAATAGGCTTTTCACTAATCACTTCAACTTCTTTGTAAAGGTAAGTTGTTATTTTAAAAACTGAAGTATATTGTGCACTATAAGTTAATATGGTAAACTTTTTCTGATAGTTATATACTATCCCTCTGTAGTAGTTATAGATTTAGATAGACTTCTCTGTTATAGTTATGGATGGAGATAGGTTTCTCTTGTATAATTATGAATTTACTTACGTTAAATCACATACACTTTTTTATATTCCTACTTCCACTCTGATACTATACACTGCCCAAAGATAAATTCACTGTTAAAAACTGCCTATCTAAAATTAATCCCAACAGTGCCCTAGCTCTACTAATATATTTTTTATCCAAATTTCAGACAAAATGGAAGGCGAACACAAAGTTTCATTTGAAATTGTCCTGCAAGAGACCAACCAAGAAATAATTGATCCAAATTATATAGAATTTATGGATGAAACTTGGGACCAAGAACTACTGCAATGTGTGCAAGCAGTAGATGTCCTCCTTGAAAATGAGGACATTTTACACACTCAAACATTACAAGCTATGTTCAATGAAAATAACGACATTTCAGACAGTGAAATGTTAGACATTTTATTAAATTTTGAAACACAATAAATAATTGCTTAAAAAATAAAGAAATAAAAAAATAATCAACAAAACCAACAATCAATTAACATACAGTATTTGAAAAGTCTATCATTCTTTTTTCCTTATAGTACGCTCCCCGGACCGCTTCCCGGTTCGCGAACCGGGCGCTATCCACGCAAAAAAAACAATATTTTTTTTTGTTGCCCCGCGGGGCCCTTTTAAAGCCTCCACATCAAACCTAGGGGGTCAGGGAGGATCTACTATGCCCCCTTATGGTAATTTTCGCCTTTGTTTTGGCCTCCTCTTGTCTCTCGATCCTACCGAGAGACAAGATTGCGGCCGCTCCGGACAGTTTAGAATGTTGACAGACACCGAAGAGCCAATCAGCTTCGCTTCGCGAAGTTCCGTTACGCGTCAAGTACGCGAACCGGGGCACTGCCCGGAGCGCGCTTACAGATATATATCTTTTTTTGAACGTTAATTTCTCAAGCCAGTAGGTATATATAGTTAGGACCTAGCTACCATAGGAAATCTGCAACATTCTATTGGGAATAACTTTGGCGCCGGTTGAGGAGTTTGTGTGTAATTTTCCAAAATTTAGGCCAGCTCCGCTCCGCTTCTTCTCTGGAAGTTTCGGGGGGATTCGTCATGCGGGGGCTGAGAAAAAAGGGGGGTCCCAAAACGTGTTTTCCCCATGTTAATTTCTATAGGACGAATAGACAAGGCTACAGCCCGAACCGCTGAATGGAATACACCAAACTTTGCAAAATTGTAGGGACTGGTACGCAGAAGTGCCTTTTCTATATTTGGTGAAAATTACTCCAGTGGTTTTTAGGAAAATTAACTTCAAAAACACATATATATCTGGGCGGAGCCTAACCACACATCTCATCGTGAGATCTGATTGGCTTGTCAGCACTTCATCCAAGAAGTGTTGGCAGCCATCTTGGGACCAATATACATGATAGCACCTCAATAAAAAGCATTGTAGTTAATAGTTACATTATAAATCATTTGGTACCATACTCATTTTAGGAATTGTGGTGTGTTCTAAGGTGATTTTACCATGTGAAAAAGCCTTCTGCTGGGATATCATGAATCATGTTTGAAAGAAAACTATTATCTCATGCTTTGGTTTGGAAGGGGATCTATAAGCTAAACTGAAAGCATATTTTCTGTAAATTCACTTTATCTTTCTCAGTCATGTGAGAATGAAGTCTGACATTCTCAGTAAAACATGTACATACAACAAGGACAGAGACTGTCAGTTGATTCCTTTGTGTAATACTGCAGCCTCCTAGAGTGTTCTAAAGAACAACTAGAGCGCTAACAGTCCTACTTATTACAAAGATATGGCACACCTGAAGCCATCTTGATTGGAATAAAGTGGTAACTCTTAAAACATTTAATTTAAAAAGGAACAAAATGAGGGGGTATATTTTGCCATAGAAAGTATGATTAGTGCTGCAGAAAGAAAAATGAGGGCACATTTTGAGTGACATCTCAAATCCTCTTCCATTTCATTATAAAAATTCTGACATGCAGTCTCCCAAGATGGCCACCAGAGACAAAAGAGCCCAAATGTAGCCCAAATATCACCCAGATGTAGCCCAAGTATAGCCCAATGACAGAATGTCCCAGAGTGTGCTAACAGTCCTACTTATTGCAAAGGTAGGGCACACCTGAAGCCATCTTGATTGGAATAAAGTGGTAACTCTTAAAACATTTATGGCAAATGTGTGACACATCTGAATGCCTTCTTGATTGAACCAAAGTAAACGAGCATTGAAAATGCAATAGATCTCGCCCTCGTTTAAGTTAAAGCCATTCTGTTTGTAATGAGGTGGCTTTTTAGCTTTGCTTTTATTAGTGTTTTTAAAACTTTCATGCAAATAACATGCATATGTATGCATATATGTATATGTATGCATGCATTTATATTTGTATTTATATAGATATGCAGATTATATATGTTTATATATGTATGTATATATATACACATACATATCTATAAATGCATATGCATATATATGCATATATATATGTGTATATGTGTGCGTGTAGAGAGAGGTAGAGAGGTAGAGGTAGAGAGTTAGAGGTGTAGAGGTAGAGAGGTAGAGGTAGAGAGGTAGAGACTAGTAGAGAGAGAAGTAGAGAGAGGTAGAGAGTAGAGAGTGAGTAATAGAGAGTAGAGAGTGAGTAGTAGAGAGCAGTAGAGAGCAGTAGATAGAGTAGCAGAGACTGAGTAGTAGAGAGTAGTAGAGTGAATAGTAGAGTGAGTAGTAGAGAGTAGTAGAGAGTGAGTAGTAGAGAGTGAGTAGTAGAGAGTAGTAGAGAGTAAGTAGTAGAGTGAGTAGTAGAGAGCAGTAGAGAGTGAGTAGTAGATAGTAGTAAAGAGTGAGTAGTAGAGAGTAGTAGAGAGTGAGTAGTAGAGAGTGAGTAGTAGAGAGTAGTAGAGAGTGAGTAGCAGAGAGAGAGAATAGTAGAGAGTAGTAGAGAGTGAGTAGTAGAGTGAGTAGTAGAGAGTAGTAGAGAGAGAGTAGTAGAGAGTGAGTAGTGGAGAGTAGTAGAGAGTGAGTAGTAGAGTGAGTAGTAGAGAGTGAGTAGTAGAGAGTAGTAGAGAGAGAGTAGTAGAGAGTGAGTAGTAGAGAGTGAGAAGTAGAGAGTGAGTAGTAGAGAGTAGTAGAGAGTGAGTAGTAAAGAGTGAGTAGTAGAGAGAGAGTAGTAGAGAGTTATAGAGTAGTAGAAAATGAGTAGTAGAGAGTGATTATTAGAGAGTAGTGGAGTAGTAGAGAGTAAGTAGTAGAGAGTAGTGGAGAATCTTCCAAAGTTTGGCACAGCACCACTTGCACAATAAGTCCAATCAAATCATATCACTTAGAGTCCTTATTGAAGCGCTGAATCTTGGTGTATATTCAAATGCTTTTATTTTCCTTAAGTTTATGTACCACAGCCAGCCGACGCGTTTAGTTCTGTACAACAGAACTTCTTCAGGGCGTTCTTATTTCCTTCAAGTTGTGTCGGTATCCTGTTGTCATATAACTAGATATTTCTTCCAAATGTTAGACGAGACGTAAGTACATTCTTATTCAAAGTGACTAGGTATCAATTTTACCCACACAATTCTGGCAGACTTGAGTAATTTATAGCATCCTCAAAGTCAGTCTTTCAAAAATTCCAAAGTATAGGACATGATCAATCCAAATCCAAATGTTTCTCAAGAAAAGTCATTTTTAATCATTCGGAATATCGGCGTTTGGGCAGATATGACCCAGGGACCCCCAGTATGCAAGGGGAATTAGTCCCCCCTCTGCAAACGCGCCAGTGGCCTGCGTTGCAGAGAGGTGTAAAAAGGGGCATAGCCTCATTACTCAGAAAATCTTTATTTCGGCTGCTTTTAGCCATAAAAGATACATACATAAAAACACGAAACATGTCATTTCACACATATGATGCTAAAAACATTAAAAAACTGTCCATAATTTATTAAAAAAAAACGTTGATTCTCTTCCACATATAATATGTACAATAATAGTTTTGCAGCTCAGAATAATTGACCAATATTTCTCCAAACAATATACACAGAATAGAGAAATCTGCTAATGCTGAATACAATGGGTTGGGATGTGTTTGTTTTAATAATTCTATATGCCAAAGCACAGGATCTTATTCCTAGAAGGTTACACAAAGGTTTGATCCACCTTTTTCTTGCTTTTGTATATGCTTGGCAAAAGAATAATATATGGACCTCATCCTCTTTATGAAAACCTGTGCACATAATGCAGTTCCCCTGTGTGGCATTGGGCCCTTCTGTTTTTCTCTTAGACCAACGTTCCAGGTTAGAATTAGTCATAAGATTTCCATACCTAAACTTCAAAAATAAAGACTTCGCCAGAGGAGGCTCTATCTCATCAAGAAATACCACAAAGAAGGGTTTGTCTTTAAAGCTCAGGAAATTATGAGTGAGAGACCCAATTCCGTTTCCATTTCCATTTGCCAACTGGTTAGTCATGAAGGACCAGAAGGCCCGTTTTACTATGGATTTCACATAGCGTGGTTGCCTTTCCGGATTCTCCCATAACTGTGGCAAGCCCAGAATTGAAAACCATTTTTTAATATGTTTAAGCCAGAAAATGGAATTAAAAGAATCCAAGCCCAATATTTCCTGAAGACCATTCCTATAGTCAATCAGTTCTGGAGTAGACCATATTCTTATCCAGAACATTAATGGTCTAATAATTGTGTGATTACCAGTTCTTTTAAGGTTCAGATTAAATTGAAGAGGTGTTAATGGTGTACTAGTGGGAACCCTTACAATAGATCTCATACATTTATTGTCCAAAACATGAAAGCTATCCCTTGCCCAAGGCCCCCATATCTCCGCCCCGTAAAGAGCAGCAGATTGGATTTTAAATTTAAAAAGCTCGAGCACGGGGGTCACACATTTACTTGTACTAGCATTGAGTTTGCTAATAATTGGCTTCACGTTTTGGGCATATGACATCTTGCTTTTCTCAATTTGTGCCTTCCATGAAAGGTTAGAATCTAACACCACCCCCAAATAAGAAAAACTATCAACTGTTTCCAGCACTTGACCATCTAGACTTAAGGTCCCCCTATCCGGCCTACAAGGATTCAATGCCATGCACTTAGTTTTGTCAACATTTATCTCTAATCCTTTCTTCGTACAGTACATACTAAATGAGTTCAAGAGTGCCTGGAGACCCTTCTTAATTTGGGATATCAAGATGGTATCATCCGCGAAAAGTAACGCAGGCACCCTTTCCCCACTAAGTTGTGGTGAGTCATTTGTACAGTCGTTTAAATGATCAGGGATATCGTTCACAAATAATGAAAATAAGGTAGGGGCCAAGACGCATCCTTGGCGGACGCCACGCTCAATGGGGATATTGCGCGTCAGTTCCCCGTTAGGACCCCACCTGATGTTAGCATAGTTTTTAGCATGCAGCTCGACTATTTGGGCCAGCAAACACCCTGGCAGTCCAGCATCACTAAGGGACCTCCAAAGCAAGTTACGTGGAACGAGGTCGAATGCCGCTCTCAGATCTACGAAAGCGACATATAAGTGCCCCTTCCTAAGAAGTACATATTTCCAATATATACAGCAGAATCTGAAGACCTGGTCTATAGTGCTGACCTTACTCCTGAACCCAGCTTGAAGTTTAGTAAGTATAGCTTTTTCCTCTATCCAATCGTTTATCCGAAACAGTAAGTGCTTGGCATAGAGTTTTTGCAAGATGTCCATCAGACTAATCGGTCTATAGTTTGATGGAACAAACCTGCTACCCTTTTGAAATATTAAAACAACCTCTGCAGCACGCCAACTATCTGGAAACTGGCAATTACTAGATAAAGCATTAAACAAAAGATTTATATATGGGGCCCAGACTTCGATCTCGTGCTTATACAGGTCGCCAGGTATCTTGTCAGGCCCAGGGGCTTTACTACTTTTTAATTCAGTAATTGCCCTTGTGGTTTCACCAATTGTGAAATCAAGTCCCTCGATCGGGGGTGGCGACCATGGAGTCTCATCCAAACCACTATCATATTTTTTATATAGAGTAGTAAAGTGGGCCACCCAAGTCAATTCATCTAGGAAGACATCCTTCACTGCTCTGCCTGCATGACACCCATTAGCAACCAGTCTCCAAAATCCAACGTTGTCCTTGGATTTGGCAGCAGTCAACATATCCACCCAATTTGACTCTTCCCATTTCTGTTGTGAAATTCTTTGGATACGCTTGTATGACTCCCTAGCAGCTCTAACATCATCCTTTGTTTTGTTTTTAGTTGCCAACAGGAGCTCCCTTTTAGCCAATCTGCATGACTGGTCGTACCATAGTTTGCCATGACACCCAATCCTTACATTTTGAAACCTTTTTTTGGCATTTTTGTCAAACATATTTTTAACTCCTGGAAAAATGTTTTGTGTAGTGCAATTAATTGGTCATAGCAATTAGGTAAAAAATGGTATCCAGCTAGAGGCTCAAAGGTTGTGTCAAATAGTGAGTATATGGTTGCAAGAGCCCTACCATTTGCAAGAACATGCGACCATTTCAATGCACGTCTGTTATTACTGACTTGTACCACGTCACACAAAGAGGGATTAGTAACCTCAGGTGCAGATAATAGAGATGGATCGCTAACATAACTGCATCAATTGACAATTCCAATGGATAGTGATCACTCTCAACCCTATCTGCCACCACGAGGTCAACCATATGGTGCCAAACGTTCAATGAAACAAATATAAAGTCCAAATTGCTTCTAACGTCAGACCTCGAAAAAGTGTTTTTTTTTGAAAGGTCAGAGGGCAAGCGACCATTACACGCCCTTAGACCGTGATCTGCCACTAACCTCACCAATTGCACAACCAATGAAGAACACTTGACATAGTTGGTTTTCTCAAGCTGAGGAATATTATTAGCTAGATCTTCTTCCTCAAAAACGTCTACAAGCCCTAAAGCAGGTTCAAAATTACAGTTTATGTCACCACCCAGGATAACTGCAGCTTCGCCAACCACCCTATTAAAAAAACTGTCCAGGATTTGAAGAGTGGGGGAATCTTTAGAGTGTACTGAGGGTCTATTATAGACATTAATTATGTAACATTCTGCCCCATTCATATTTGTAAATTTTAGTGCCAATATGTCAGGTGAGCCTGCCTCTATTACTTCAACCTTGATCTTCAGGGTAATTTTGACCCATGTAATTAGTCCCCCCGAAGGCCTACCCCTGTTGGACTGAACTGCCCCAATACCAAATGTTTGGAACCCTATCCTGTGAGGTATGTCTATTGCCCATGTTTCTTGTAATAGACAAAAATCGCTAGAATCAATATAATCTGCCCACTCTGGGTCCCTTAAAATTTTGTTTACCCCCGCAATATTCCAGGAGATCAGGAGCAGTGGTGTATTTGTCCCACTACCAGGACAAGTTGTCTTTATATTGACCGGTGTAGGAGCCACTAGAGATGTCACATGAACCTGCGACCTGCCATCTATAATATGTGGTTCCATTCGAGAAATCAACCCCACTGCACCGTTGTCAGCCCCACCTTCCGAATTTCCTTCCTCGTTGACTATCTTCGTAGGAGTAACTTCTAAAAGGCACTCCTTATCTAGGGCATCCCCAATATTACAGTGGTCGTTGACCCCCTCGCCATTTGCCCAAGTTTCCTCACCATTATCATAATTGATGGAAAGGCCCTCATCACAAGGTCGGTATTGTGTGTTGTTTAAATTAGTGGAGCAACTAAGTGAGTGCGCAAGTCAATCAACTCCATCTAGACAGCTATACCTATTTTAGGTAGGGACTCCATTCCACACATTGTGTATGCCCTGCCTGCCCAATTCAGTGGCACGCCTGGAGTAATGATTGGTCGTAGTCCAATCATTCCATTGTTGGTGTGCCTCAGTGGGGGATAAAAGAAGGTTAGGGTCTAACTTCAATAGACGATGTACCTGCATAGGAATTCCGTGTACATATATGTTGGGCAGTGTGTGGGTCCTCAAATGAAACTACAATACAGTCACCTGGTATTGATTTATTTATAGGGCCAATCCAAGGCACCCGTCGTACCATAAGAATTCTGCTTTTCATGTGATTGGGAACAGGCTTGTTCATTCTCTTATTTTTCAAGGACAAAAATGTTTCTTCATATTGGTTGCTTAATTCAGGGACCCCAGTAAGTACAACTACAAAAGGCCTCACATCAGGTGGGAGGTCTATAAATCCTCCCCTTGGATTATCTCTAACATGGGGTATATGGTAGTTGTGATTGTAAGCTTTATTTACAGAAGTTTTCTGAACTGATGACTCATTTAATACAGTGGCAGTGTGCACAGGAGGATGAGTAATGGCAACTCTCACTGTTTGTGTGTTCACATTTGGTATTAATACTTTCGGGAGTGATTTATTAGGCGTAGTTCCTTTGAGTGGTGCCAAAGAGGTCGCATTAGAAATATCGACATCACTCACAATCTGATCAATTTGGTTTATTACATCCTTCTTCAAAGGTAGTTTATCAGAAGGATTTACTTTCGGTGGCGGCAAGGGGGTCGCAATAGGAACCAATAAGGGGCTAACAACTACATCAGTGATTGGAAGCTCACTACCACTTAGACTTAAGCTGGACAGGGTGATGATACTTTTCTCCACCTCGAGGAGCTGATTTTCAATACAGGTTAACCTAACTTCCAGCGGCCTAAGAAGTTTCTTTAATGTCTCCCACACAATTGCTAAAATCTCTTCTTTGCCCCCCTCTGTCTCTACCACGGGTGTGATAATTTTTTCTTCCCCGATGACAGGGGACCCTACTACCAAATCTAAATTTGACGCCTCCAATTTATCACCAGTATTTAACATTTGCGTGGTCAAGGGTGTCCAATGTTGCGAACTACTTGTACACCCCATTTTCATTACCCCCCCCCCCTGTGAAACACTGACTTTTGGCCACTTTTGCCTTTTTCCTCGCGTATACTGACATAGCTATACGTTTTCTCTTTTGTTTAGGCACTACCTTATTTACACCCTGTTTGCTCTTAGTCTCTTCTTTCCCCATAGCTTCGTCCTTTTTTACATCCTCCAACGGCATAACCACTTTAGAGGTATTTTCCATTGATTTGCTGTTAACTGTATGGTGGGGTGAATTTAATGTAACGTCAACAGTAGTGGCTGTTTCCTCAGGAGCAGTGTGCACATCAGCCAATATATTAATAGGAGTGGGGCCAGTAGAACGCTCAGGAGTTTTAGCTAAGGCTATACTACCAAGAGAAGATTTTTTACCCAATGCAAGGTCTGAGGACAGTCTTCTAGCTGCCTCCAGCTCCAAGGATACTCTGTGCTGTAATTTACAGATCTCAATGTCAATGGTCGTGTTGGTCCTTGTGATGAAATCGTCTAATGTCCCTGTAGCCTTTTTCACAGTTTTAGCAGCCCTGCTCCGACTTTCACGAGATGACATCGTTAACCAATATCCCAAAACTAGAAGGTACAGAACACAGAAGAGAACTATTAACACATTTGACTAGCACAGCCACACAATCAAGGGGGGTGGCCCGGTCCGGTCCTGACCGGTCTGTAACGGGCTAGAACGGGCCCGCTCTTGGCCCGGTCTTAGCCCCGGCCTTAGACCCGCGCGCGTACCGCGTGCGCGTGCTATGGCGTGTTAAAATACTTAGACGAGTGGGTTGTTGAAGCGCGTAGCCTCCTGGGTCTCGCAGTCCCGTCCCCTGCCGGCGTGTAGATTAAGGTCCCGGTGTTCTGGTGCAAAGGGGCTTCGACGTGGGACAGACTCTCAGGTTCACCATCCAAAGTGCACAGTGAAATGTCAGCAAAAACGGCTGCGAGCGGCTCCCGTGAAGCGGGGGCCGCGAGCCGTAAATAGCCTGGCGCTGGGGGGCGGGAAGAGACACCAGGTGCGCTGGGTTGTTGAAGCGCGTAGCCTCCTGGGTCTCGCAGTCCCGTCCCCTGCCGGCGTGTAGATTAAGGTCCCGGTGTTCTGGTGCAAAGGGGCTTCGACGTGGGACAGACTCTCAGGTTCACCATCCAAAGTGCACAGTGAAATGTCAGCAAAAACGGCTGCGAGCGGCTCCCGCGAAGAAGGGGGCCGCGAGCCGTAAATAGCCTGGCACTGGGGGGCGGGAAGAGACACCAGGTGCGCTGGGTTGTTGAAGCGCGTAGCCTCCTGGGTCTCGCAGTCCCGTCCCCTGCCGGCGTGTAGATTAAGGTCCCAGTGTTCTGGTGCAAAGGGGCTTCGACGTGGGACAGACTCTCAGGTTCACCATCCAAAGTGCACAGTGAAATGTCAGCAAAAACGGCTGCGAGCGGCCTCATTACACCTCTGTGCAATGCAGCCCCCTGGCGCATACTGGAGGTTCCAGGTGGGCTAGTTTGCCGCCAGGGACCCCCAGTATGCAAGGAGAATTAGTTCCCCCTCTGCAAACGCGCCAGGGGGCTGCGTTGCAGAGAGGTGTAACAAGGGGCATAGCCTCATTACACCTCTGCAATGCAGCCCCCTTGCGCATACTGAAGGTTACAGGTGGGCTAGTTGGCCCCCAGGGGCCCCCAGTATGCAAGGGGAATTAGTTCCCCCTCTTCAAACATGCACAGGGGCTGCGTTGCAGAGAGGTGTAAAAAGGGGCATGGCTTCATTACACCTCTCTGCAATGCAGTTCCCTGGCGCATACTGGAGATTCCTGGTGGGCTTTCAGGTATTATATAGTTAGGAATTCACATTAAAAAAGCCTTTGAAATTCACTGAAAAAAACATAGTTTTCAGGCCTTATATAGTTAGGAATCAGCATTTAAAAACCTTGCAAATTCACTGAAAAAACCATAGGTTTCAGGCCTTATATAGTTAGGAATTAGCATTTAAAAAACCTTTGAAATTCACTGAAAAAACCATAGGTTTCAGGCCTTATATAGTTAGGAATTAGCATTTAAAAAACCTTTAAAATTCACTCAAAAAACTATAAGTTTTAGGGGTGTTATAGTTAGCTGGACATTTCACTCATAAAAAACCATTGAAATTGCTCCTATATAGTTAGTTGTACTAACTATATTTCGCGCACCCGCAATCCACTGATGATGATGTCACATATTACATCATTCATAACATGGTCAGTGACATCACTGATGACATCTCAAATGACATCACTGATGACATCATCCACGTGACAATCACATACACCTTTTCATACACTAGTAAAATCTTTCATCACTCTTTGTAAAATACAGAGTATCATTTTTGAATCCATTGTTACAGCAATACAAGTATCTAAAAACCCACTCAGTGATTCATAGATGTATACACACATCTAATCACCTACCTGTAGATTCACTCATACATGCTGTCAATGAACAATAGAACACTATCAAAAATATTTATACACCTAAATCGACATTACACACCAGCACACATCCTATTCATGTATGAAGTCATCCTACTCACTTATGCAAACAATGGATCATACTTACATATTTACTTAGCTACACACTTATAAAAACACAACTTCATCTATTCATTTAGATAGTAAGTCATACTTAGTGAATTATAAAATCATTATTACAAGTATAAAGTTATCCATACAGTCACTCACACAATCATTGAGTCTAATGTATACTTATTTATATACAACAACTGACACATACACTGCCTTTTATTTTTCTAGTTTGTTGGACATGTACCATTGAGAAATATATTTGCTCATCACCACACCCATAAAGATATTCACTCACCCAAACAACTGTTAGAACATGTAGTTTTAACTTCATATATCTAGTGAATCAACAATTCACACATCTTTGGGCAATCACACCCCCCCCACCGAACCACACACACAGTCACTCTCCCATACAAATACTCAGTTAACTAATCAATAACTAATATAGACTTTCACATGGCTAGTAACCAACTGGAGAACCAGTTTACACAACAACTGACAAAGTGATACAGATATTCAAACAGTTTAGTCACTATCCACTATATTTAGTGAGACACTATAAATTGGTCAAGTAAACAGTCAATTACACTGCTACTAAATCCTCTATCCAAATATTTATTTTTATATATCCACTCATTCTTCAATGCAAATTGCTATATATATAATGCATATTTAAATAACGAAGCAAACCACATTCACTGGATGATGTCATCAGTGATGTCATCAGTGATGTCATTTGAGATGTCATCAGTGATGTCACTGACCATGTCATGAATGATGTAATATGTGACATCATCAGCAGTGGATTGCGGGAGTGCGAAATATAGTTAGTACAACTAACTATATAGGAGCAATTTCAATGGTTTTGTATGAGTGAAATGTCCAGCTAACTATAACACCCCTAAAACTTATAGTTTTTTGAGTGAATTTTAAAGGTTTTTTAAATGCTAATTCCTAACTATATAAGGCCTGAAACCTATGGGTTTTTCAGTGAATATATATATATATATATATACATATTTTGTTTATTTAAATGTGCAGATCACAGCCAAAATACATTAAAAACATGATAACCTTGTTGATGGGTGAGACCCACCCTTAACTTTCAGTAATACAAGCAAAAGGCACCAAAACTAAGGGGGTCATTAGGATGGCGGGCGGACTTTGTCCGCCCGCCACCCTAACGGAGAACGGGACCGCCCGCCATAATGGCGGGGTCCCATAGGGGGAATTAGGATGTGCCCGCCACAGTGGCGGGCACATCCTACATGTTTAGCATTGTGGCGGGCGGTGCACTCTGCACCGCCCGCCACAATGCTAAACATTACTGAACACATTTGCATACGCAAAATGGCAGGCACCGCGCGGTGCCTGCCGCTTTGCATATGCAAATGTGGGGGGGGGGTACCATAGGTACCCCCCCTATGATCCCCCACCTCTACAATCACCTTGAGGCCCCGGAGGGGGCCCCCACAGCACACACTGCCTGCCTTTCCATGGCGGCATTGCCGCCGTGGAATGGCCCCTTACACCCACCATTGAAATATGGTGGCGGTAAAGCGGAGGACGGTCTTTCCGTCCGCCGCGCTCCCCCCCGCCATCCTAATACGGCGGGGGGAATCCGGGCATAGGTGTCGGGCAGATTGCCTCCGCCAGGCCGGCGGTTGCTACCACCAGGCTGGCGGAAGCAATCCGCCCGACTTCATAATGGGCCCCTAAGTGTCCTAAAATTTGATAGAGAACAACAATAAGTGTCTTAAAATGTGATAGAGGTCCCAGTTTGGTCATAGAATCGCGTATTATGGAGATGGTTGCAGTAAACCTACAGAGTTACGTTTTTTTGCAGTTTTAAAAACAAATTTTGTAAACTGAACATTGAGCATAGTGTTATTAGGGTTCAATGCTGATATAATGGCTTGCCGGCATGATCGAACTCCGTGTTTGATCCATTCGCCCCACAACAACCGCCTTCTATCGTTGAGAAATGCGGGGCAAACACACACCATTTGCTCGATTGTTTCTAAGTAATGACCGCAGCCTCTACAATTAATGTCCTCATTTAAGCGATGCCATACTGGTAAATATTTTAAAGGGCCATTCGCCCATCCTTAGTGCCATAAATCTTTTTTTTCCAGATGGCTGTGTAAGTGCTGGAAAGATGTGGGGCCTCTGGTCTGGGTTTTAACTCTGCAATTATAGACCAGGCATGTTTTCTTTTAGACCATTGAGCCTTGTATCGATGGAAAGACCAGAGTCGAATCCTTCTTTTAATGGACAATTTCAGTGCCTGCTGGGGTGGATTGGTGCCCCAATAATCCACAACATTGAGCAGTTTCAGTGAATGTTCAAGATAACGACGATGTTTTTGACTTGATTGCCCTGCTGATATTTCTTGCCACAACTTCGCCTCCAGAATTCCTTCCCTTGAGTTACGCAGCCTATGACACAAGTTGATGAATGCACCTGCTTCAACACCTTCGTGGTTGAGAAGGCCAAACTCGAGCCTGATCTGAGCTGGCGACGCTGATTTCAGAAGGTGCCAGGCTCGTTTAAAGATTTGGGTTGTGGTTTTATTCAGCATTAATGAATTGGCCCCCAATATTATTTCTTGACCGTAGGTTAAACAGTTTGTAACCTTTCCCTTCATAACTGTCAGGAGGGGGGATGAGCTAGGGCCAAGTAATTGTTTCGAAGGTTTTATTGATGCTACTTTGAGGGACAATACTTTTGCCATGACCGCTTCATTTTGTTTTGCTGAGGAGCCCTTGGAATCCATGTAGATGCCTAAATATTTGTACGATGTCACTGTTTCAATTTTTTTGCCATCAAAGAACCACCCACCAGTTTGGTGCTTCCGATTCCCAAAGGTGATAGCATTAGTTTTTGAGAGATTTAATTCCAGAGCGTTGCTTAATGTAAAAGAAAGCAGCTGGTCAAGGAGTCTCTGTAAACCGACCCTCATGTGGCTGAATAAAACAAGATCTTCGGCATAGAGCAAATTACTAATTCGGAATCCATTGAGTAAGGGGGAATGAGAATTGACCTTGTCCAATAGTGGGATAGATCAGAAATGAAGAGATTGAATAGAAGAGGGGCCAACACGCACCCTTGCTTGACCCCACAGAAAGTCGGTATTTTTCTTGACACGTGTGACCCGTGTGACCCGTCATCCAGCTTAATACGGTTCCAGGTGTTTGAATGAAGTTGAATTATTGATTTTAACAGGTCACTCAGGATTTCCCATTTTTGCAATTTGTGCCATAACAGACCCCTGGGCACCCAATAGAAGGCCGCTTTAAAATCAACGAAGCAGCAGTGTAATGGTATTTTTGAGGATGGTGTTTTCTCCATAAGTACGGATAGGGCCAATAGGTTACTAGTGGTGCCTGGTTTGGCCACAAAACCAGTCTGGATAAATGGCAGCTGCTGAGTTTTTAATGCCCAGCACGACAAGTCTTCCAACAGGAGTCTTACGTAGTATTTGGAGTCTAGGAGTGCTATCATCATGTCATTTTTAGGATCGGCTCTTCTGCCTCCTTTAAAAATTGGATGAATTATTGCTCCTTTCCATGATTCTGGTATATCGGCAATACAAGAATAGTGGGGCCAGATGTTCGGACCAGAGTATGGGGTCAGCTTTAAACAATGCCTGCGGAAGCCCATTAGGGCCTGGGGCCCCGTTTGGCCGGGCGTTACTGATGCAGTGAGTAATATTGTGTCTCATGTCGTCGTAAGAAAGCCGAGGCTCTAAAAGTAAAGGATCTTGCTGAAGCTTGGTTTTTACAGTGTTGACAGGTAAAGTAGAAGCGTTGGGTTTATCATGTGTGATTAGTGTACCATTTCTCGGTATTTCAAATGGTGAGATGATGTTCAGTTAATCCCATCATTTGTTGTGATCTTGGAAATGGCTTTTTAGAAAAAGAGCCCATTCAGCTTCACTTATATTTGCACTGCATTGCCAGTTACGCCCAGAGTACTCCTGTTCACCAGTGACCAAAAAGGTTTAGGATTGGGGTTTTTACTGGCGTGGACCAGTTTCAACCAGAACTGGTTGGCTGCTTTTTGTTTATCCCTGTTAATGGATATACTAAATGCTTTTTGAGTTTCCTTGCGAGACGTAATGCAGTATTGTATTTGGTCTTTAATTTTTTTGTCTCAGCTGTTATAGTTTGTTCAGGGTTTGAAAATTACATGCTAAAGATGGAAATTGGCTCAGTAATTCTTGAGCAATGCGCTCCCATATTTTAATTGGTACAATTTCTGCTGTGCTCCATTCTCCCAGGAGAGATCTGCATTTGTCCATTATTGCGTGGGGTAGATGATCGGTCCATTTCAATCTTTTGAGGTTCTCTGTATAAATGCCAGTTGTAATGTGGGCTATTGCCGAATGATGAACAACATTAAGGGATAATCCTATTATTTGGGGGCGATGATCGCTGACACCCAGTGGTGCAATATAGAAGTTCACTATTAAAGAGAACATTTTGAAGTTTCCAAGCATGTAATCAAGAAATAAATGGGAGAGACCATTTGTTCGAGTCCAGGCCAGTGGAGAATGCATGGAAAATCTCCCATTCAAAATGGTGAAACCCAGACTGTTGAGTTGTAAAGCAGCATATTCACCCAGTTTGCTTGGCCTGATGCCTGATAGTTTGTGTGGGGAAACTAGGTGTGATGGTACGGCAGGGAATATTTCACTATGTTCATCTGGAGTGCTTAAGTATAGATTGGTGTGAAAGTCTCCGGAGATTAAGCATGGGGCTGCACCATGGTCTCTTAGCAGGTTGGAAGTAATTTCAATCAGTCAGTCAAATTCGGCCTTTTTCTATCTGGGGTGAGGGGTAACATAGATATTAAGCATAAAAAGTTGCCTGGCTGGGTTTGAACTGCTGATTCTGATAACTATGATCGAATCTTCATTAAATTCCAACACATTGATATTCATGGATAGTTTACTGGCGACGAAGATTGAAAGACCGCCTCGTGGCCGACCATGCTTGTGCACTCTTATTGCTGGTAGGCTAAATTTAAGATAGCCTTCGATAGGAGAATGTGTTACAGACAAGGTTTCCTGGAGAAGTATGAAGTTATTATTTTTCAGGAAGTCTAAAGTGTCAAGGGATTAAAGTTTCTTATCCAAGCCATTAATATCCCAGGAGCATATTGACATGGTAGGGCAAATAGTATTTCAGTCTTTATGGTCTTGGAACAGCGCCCCTGTCAGCCAGGCCCAATCATGTTTTACGATGGATTTACTTTCCACGGATGGCTTGCCACGCTCTGTTGGGGAACTCCTTCGAGCTGATCTTAATATCGAAAATGGTGTGTTTGCTAATTGAGTCGCAGGGACCGGAGCGCTTGCTCGGATTGAGGGATACCGCAGATCAGTAGGTGTTTCTAAACTTATACCCAGCTGTTAAATTGTCCTGTCTGTGATTGTATCAGTTCCTTTTCTGCTTCAGTTGCCAAGGTTATCGGAGTTGTGTCAATTGATCGATTGCTATTACTGGGTATGAATTCTGTGAATATTATGTCACTATATTCCAATTTACTTAATTTTGGAATTGATTTAAAAAGTCTGAGAATGTTACCACGATTTAAAATGTCATGTGGTCCTTGGGAAATATACTCTGGGACTAACACCAATTGGACTGGGTCCCTTCTTTGGGCAGGTGGCTCTCTGTGGGGCCGATAGTAAGCGCTGGTGACGTTGCAGTGTTGTTTGGCCTCCGTTGGTTTACAAAGGATCTTTGGAAAGGGTCTGACTTATCACTTGAACAATTGAGGGAGACTTTGTTAAGGGTAGTTTTAGTGCTGAGGGATTTTAGACTTGCTTTATTAAAAGTGATTTTACACTTAGTGGCAGGACCCTGTGTCATAGCTGGTGTAAAACGACATTTTTCCTCTGCGTCATGGCTGGGGTTACCTGCGGCGTGTACCTGGCCCTGCAGGTTCTCCCCAATGTCATCTTGCCCGCTGTTAGCATCGTAGATGTGCTGACACCGGGGGTAGCCATTATGTTGTGGTTTATGGATGATGGGCTTGCCCGATCTACTTCAGGCTCCACGTTAGATGGAGGAAGGCCTCTTTTAAGTGTTGTTTGGGGAGTGTGGTTAAGAACTTCAATTTCCTCAGACCAAATGTTTGGTGTAGGTTGTGGGTCGTTTATTGACGTAGATATTTTATACAGAGTTGGTTGTTGGGCCAAAGACTGGCTACTGGTAATGTTGGTTGTACTAGAAAAGTTCGGTGATAAAGTAGAGGTGTTTTTTTTAAGTAATGGTTTATTGTGTTTCGGCTTTCAGTTACTTCCCTGTTACAATTTTCCCGAAGTCTTTTTTTTCCCTCTTGCTTATCTTGTGGGTCTGTATAGCATTCACTACTTTGCCGGCATCCGTGCCGGAACACTCGGGAGCCATGTTGCCGATTAAGCATGTGTTCTTTAGAGGAGTCACTTGGTTTGATTTTAAGAAGGTCGGGTTCGCATTTACTATTGGGGATTGGTGAATTAATCGGTTTGTTATGTCCACATTTAGGGGTTCAGGTGCAAGATTGTTAATGCCAAAGGTTGTTGGTTCGACATGTCTCAGGCTTTCTGATGAGATTTTGCAGTTATCAGGGCCATGATACCTGTTGTTTGAATCCTGAACAAGTGGGGCGGATACCACAGGAGAACAATAATCCTGAGATGGACTCCGGATCTGCCCTGATGACGGAAGTTTCTTAACTTCGGCTGTCGATTATTGGTGAACAACAACATACTGCCTGCTCAAAGTGAGCTTTAGATTGTGCTTTTGTGATCAAGGTGTTAAGACACTCTAACTTTTGGTTAATCCCATCTGTATAGACAGCAAGTGTGTTTAAGAGGTCCACCTGCAAGTCCAATAAATCTGAATGATAATTTAAAGCTGAAACTGTTAATGGGAGTGTTTGCAATAGTTGAGACCAAAGAATGTTCTCGTTGTTCGAGTAGCAGCTCTCAGAGGCAGGAGGCGTTTTATGATCGTCATTAAAAAAAGACAGGTCAAATGAATTTTTAATGATCGGACTGCCTATTAATGAGCTGATGTTGTTGCACTGGTCAATTGGCTCCGGTGTGATTTTTGTGGGAGATGGTAGGTCCTTTCATAGGATAGACCCTATTTGTAGTTCCCTTTGGGCGGTTAATGCTAGTTTAGTCCCTGCCTGTTCGTCCTTTGCCGTAATCGTGGTCTGTGCGTTTGATGTTAACAGTGATGTTAACGATGATGGTGAGCTTGTATTATTAAAGAGCTGGTCGTCCTCCATTGAAAAAATATTTTGTAGCAAAACTAAGGTTGGCTCAACAGTTGCTGATAGCTGGTCCTGCTGGAACACGTCAGACTCCTGTGGAGGTGGTGGTGAGCAGTGCTCAATAGCGTTCGAAGCATAGTATTCACTCTTCGTTGGGGTTCTTGATGAGGATGTAAATTGAGGCGAACTGGAGCCTGACCTATGGGGGCCGTCGTGAATTGTGGCCTTTACTCGTTTTAGGTTCCGATTTGGAGGTTCGGGGACAGGAGGAGTTTCCAGCGCAGTAGTGTATGGGGTGTTTGAGCTTAGGTCTGACTTTTTTGTTGCTGTTGCGTTTTTAAAGAAATCCCTCAATGTCGCCCATTTGGGAGTGACCACACGGACTATCGTACCAGGTTTTGACTCTGAAAGTTTGGGGCTGACAAGGGATGATGGCCCCAACAGTGTGGGTGAAGGAAACATGCTTGGCGGAATTGAAAGATGAATTAATGGTGAGACTGCATGTCAGTTTGTCACACTAGTCTGGGGTATGTCCAATGGTGATGCTTCCACCATGTTCAGATTATCACTCATAGATTCTCGCATTGTAGCTTTGGGTATGGGTTTGAATTGCAGTTTCCTGATTTTCCCTGACCTCATTGCAGGGTTATAGTAAGCAAATATGCTACAGCCGCCCTTGTGGTGCCTCAATACCTCAGTGCCTCAGTGATGCCTCTAAGGTGCCTCAGGAGCACACATAAGTTGGGTGCCTCCCCTCCCTGGGGCAGCTGGGGCAACTGGGGCAGGCTATAATGATAGGCAGACGCACACACTCACCGGAAGCTTGAAGCTTGAAGCCTTAAGCCTTAATGTGCTTTTGTTTGTATGGCAGGCAGATGCTGTCGATGGGGAGTCACTATGCTGGCTGGGGCCCGTCTTCAGTGCAGCCACCTGATTGCGGAAATGGGAGAATGCAGGCGTGGGGTTATTAGGTTGGAGCAGGAGCTGGGGCAGGGCAATGTTGCTGGCAAGTGGGGGCACCTGAGAGGCCCTGGAAGACACACCCAAAGACACACCCGAGAGGACCTGGAAGACAGACCCAGTCAGTCCGTGCCGTGGACACGCCGGCCCACCGCCACTGCGGCTTGTCTGGGATGCCTGGAACTGCTGGCGTGCCTGGTGAGTGTGTGGATGGCAAAGGACACACATGTGTGTGTGCACTAACACCACGGTCCGAGCCCTCCAAGCTCTGGGTGCGGGCCGCGGACCCACTCTGACTCACTCCGATCGCACCGCCAACAGTGTTCACCAAAACTGCAGCCGCTGTCTCAACATGAAGGGTGGCTGCAGGGAGCCGATCTCAACAGGATTCGCCGGGTCCGGAGCCGCATTTCATCGCTGCTCTCTTAGCCTGAGGGGCAGCTGGCGATAGGGTGTCCGACTTCACCGGGTCTGGAGCCGGGTCAGGCGCCACGTTCACCGCGACCGCTGTCTCGGTGCACAGCCACAGACTCAATGCGCAGGAAAACCTGTGTGCTTACTGACGTGATTGATGAACACCTTCCTGTTTTTATTTGAACCAGACAATGGAGACAGGATTACAGCTCAAGTGCCTTCTAATCCAAGAACTGGAATGGGTGGTCATTAAAATGGACCAAATGCTAGTCTATCAGGGATCTTTTCTTAGACTAGATCACCTACTTTGGGGATCTACCCATAAGAAGCTTCAACAACTTCTAGTTTGCCAGTGGTGGACTTGGACTGCTTCTAATTAGATAGCTTCTTTCTGACCTCTTGGACTCTGTGCATGATATTGAAACAATGGTCCAATTCAAACTTTTTTCTTTTGCCACCCTTCCAGTATAATCTACGTCAGTTAAATACATAGATATTTCTAGGACTATCTCATATCTAGTGTGACCACCTAATAGTCCTCTAGGCAAGTTATTTAATACTCTATGAACTTCATACAGGTGATAAACTAACTCAGTCCTGAATTTAACACAATAGTGGTCAGGGCTTTTTTAAGAGTATTGTTTGCTTGGTCCATAATTCCATTACTCTCCATGCAAAACAGATGTAAATAATGGAGACAGACTCCCTGAGCAGACATAGCATCCCTGACAGCTTTTGCAGCACAAAGATGGTCATTGTCTAAATTAAATATATGAATTGTTCCCATGGCTATTAGGCAGTGCAAGTCCGTCATGACAACTCGAGCATCAGTATTTCTTTTTAGCCAAATCCATAGAAATCAGGAGCATGAATCTACCGCAACCAGTGTGTATTTCAAACAATTAGCAGATATGATTGGCCCAACAAGCTTGATATAAATAACACCAACAGTGTGTTTCAAGATAGAAAGAGAAATATGTGCTGGTCTTCTAATAATAGAACATTTAATTAGTTGGGTGTAATAAATTACACCAAATTTTCTTTAGCTTGTTTATATGAACCTGGCCACCAGTATTTTTGCCAGCATGGTACAGGTTAAGCTACTTCCTAGGTATTATTCTATCTCCTTCTTTAAGCAAAGACATATTGCTGTACTGTTCTTCTGAATAGACGGTGTATCTGCTAGAAAAGCCCTCTGTATGCTTTTCACCGTTAATTATTGCTTGCTTCGCTGCTAACAATATCTATGTCAATCTTGATCTTAGATCTGGTTACTACTACAACTACAACAGCCTGAATCATTGCCTTTGCAGCAGAGTTGGCTGCACAGTCCCAGTTAGCAAAAATTCCTTCAATTCTAGTGACCATGGTGTGTTGCACAAGCATATGCTAATCAAATGGATGGGGGAGAAGGAAAACGCTGATCCCTCAGTTTCCTTAGGTAGTTACAAATAATCAGAAGGGGAGGGATCACTTGTCCTGCGTGAACCAGGGTATGCAGGAGATCGAACAACGGTGTCTCCAAATAAAAAACCCTCATGCACGTGTTGGGTAGCGTGGTAAGCTGTATATCTTGGTTCTCCGCTCTTTGAACACGTGTGTGCATAATCATCGGGTTAGTTTTCGGTATGCAGCCTCCACCAGGAGGATCTTACCCTCGGTAAAAACAGTAGTGACCCAGTGATGTGGAGGGAGTGTAGGACAATAAAAATCCCCCGGAGACCCAGTGGTAGGAATTTTATTAGGTCTGGGTTCGGGTGGATCCCATTAGGGGAATGCTCAAGTGGCGTGCGCTCTATTGAAAATGTTAGGTTCTCAGGACGCACTAGCATTCAAAATGATTTAAAATGGCCAACATGTTTCAGCCCTCTATGCCGGGAGTCGGACTTTAGGGCTTTCTTTAGGACCCGTGGTGAAAGGTGAAAGTGATACTAGTTTACTAAATTATAGCAAGCAAGTGTGTAGAAAAGGGAAATTTTCAACCTGTTTCTTTTTTTCGCGGTCACGATGTACCTATAATTCAAACATAATAGAAACATACACAAAGGGAAAACAAGGGTAAGGGAGACACAAAGCGTAGTGAATTCACTACTGGACAATACAAATTGTAGCAACTTAAAATGGCAATACTTCATAACCCCCAGTAAATGGCAGTGTCAACTCTCTCTTTCTCCAGCAAGCTATTTCATGCAAAAAGTGGTTTATAGATGGTAAATCATACTTTTATGCAAAAACGAGTGTATAGGGTTTGTAAATACCCCACCACTCGGATGACTATTGTGGTGGGTCAAATATGTGGCAATCAATTACCACGTGACATGCAGAACTATTAATAAACATGTGCAGTTTCTATAGTCTTGATCATGATAATAGTTGCCCAAAGTAGTGAAAAACTTTCATACCGATGTGCTCTGTGCGCTAATATCGTACCTGAAATGCACATCAGTTACACCTCCTTCGGGTGTGACGAGGGCTTCGAGGGGGCTAGATAAAAGGGGGACAGCTAAGTATTAGCGCGAAGCGGTTCTTAGTATACTTGCGGTTTTGTAGCAGAATTATCTCGAGCTGATACCTAACGCTCCTCTCCTCGCGCCTCGCGTTGCGCTGCAGCTGCCTCTTGGGACCCGGAAGTAACAGGACTGCGCTTCCGGGTCGCTTTTTGCAGGTCTCCTTTCATGGCAATAGAAAGGGGACTCGGCGCCTCTTCGTGTACACAATATCACGAAGTGCAAAATACGTGTTATAGAAGCCTCTGGTCATTCGTATTCCCAAAGAAATGATTCTAATGCTTCATTATGAAGAGAGGTGGACATTCCGAATATTAGGATGATGTTAATGAAAAATAAAAATGAAAATTAAAAGGAATATGATGATCAGTTGCGAGGTCATACAGAGTGGTTTTTAAAATCATGGGCAAACAGTTTGTTGCAGATTTATTGATTTTAAGCACTGAGTTGATCACTGGTGCTTCTCACAGTGCAACTTATGGATATCTTTCATTAGGTCTCTTGAGGCAGACCGCATTCTAGGGTGAAGCCTACAGGGAATGTGTAAATTATGCCGATGTTGGTTTCGGGAAACAGTTTCATTATTTCAACACGCTCAGCCACGGAATATTATCATTCAGCCCACTTGTATCTGTCCCCAATCGGTGGACCCAGCGTTGCTCTTTCTCAAAGAGGATTCTCTCTGCATTGCTGTCCTTTATATCCAGAGTTTCAAGGATGACCCAGTTAAGGTCATCCACTGTGTGGTTTTCCTCCAGAAAATGACTAGCCATCTTGGTTGTGTTTTTTTTACATTTGACGTTGCTCCTGTGCTCTACGATCCTTTGTTTAGCTTTCCTACATGTCATGCCAATGTAGTGCAGCTGGCAGGGGCAGGTGATCATGTACACTACGTGGCTGGTATTGCAGTTAGTATGTTTGAGCATTCTCCATTTGAAATTAGGAAGTAATTGTAACTCCTTAGTTGGTTGGGTCAAATTACAAACTGAACAAGAGCCACAGGGGTAATGTCCAGTAATAGGGGGGTTCCCCCATAAATTGGTTTGTTGTCCTCGTTTGGTTACAGATGGTCTCGTATGTACCATGATGTCTTTTAAGTTCCTACATCGCCTGTTCGCAAATCTCGGTTTAGGCCAAGAAAGTGTGCCAGATGTGAGGATCCTCCAATTTTTGTTCACGATTTTTTTGACTTTGTCGGTTACTGGGCTGAAGGTGGTGACACAGGTAGTGAGATCTTCAGGTTCTGTTTTTGTAAAGGTCTCCAAAAAGCCTTCTCTGTTTTGGTTTTGTGCTCTTTTTTTGCATTTATTTACCACTCGCCTTGGATAATCTCGATGTTGGAGTTTTGTGCAAAGGTCTTGTGCTTGGGCCCGGTATTCGGTGTTCTTGCTGCAGTTCCTCCGCAGCCTGAGGAACTGGCTGTAGGGAAGATTTTCCCTCAAAGGGCGGGGATGAAAGCTCTTGAAAGAGAGGAGACTGTTCTTTGCTGTTTCTTTGAAGAAAGTGCGTGTTTGTAGATGCCCGTCTTCCGCATATATTGTAATATCCAGGAAGTCTAGGCTTCTTCTGTCCGCACTGTACGTAAACTTCAGGCAGCTGTCTTTTGTATTCAGCCATGTGTGGAAATCTTTTAGATCCTCTTCGTTCCCTGCCCAGATTAGCAGGATGTCGTCAATATACCGCTTCCAAAGCAGTATATGACGAATATAGGGGTTGGTTTCTGTGTGTACATGTGTGCCTTCAAAAGTGCTCACATATAACCCAGCCACACTCGGGGCAAATGTACTGCCCATCGAGGTCCCATGGCATTGTAAGTACAGTGTCTCTTTGTATAGAAAATGATTCTCTGTCAAGACCATGCGGCAACATTCCAAAACGAAGTGTCTAGGAGTTTTGTATGTCCAGTCCTTGTCGAAAAGAATTTGCTCTAGCATATCCAGGGTCTCTTGTTGTGGTAGGCTCGTGTAGAGACTTTCCACATCAAGTCCTACAAGCATCATGGTGTCAGGTGAATATTCGACATCTTTAAGTAAGTTCAGAAGGTCTCGCGTGTCCTTTAGGTAGGTAGGTGTGCTTTGTACCAATGGTTTGAGGTAATAATCGGCAAACTGAGAGAGAGGCTCTAATACTGACCCGATGCCTGACACTATTGGTCGTCCTGGAGGTGGTATTCGGGCCTTGTGTATTTTAGGCAATGAGTAAAAATATGGAGTTTTGGGGTTCTTTGCTACCAGAAAATCAGCTTCTTTCTTGGAAAGCCAGTTGTGAGCTTCCGCCTCTTCAATCATCATTTGTATTTCACTCTGCAACCTTTTGGTGGGATCGTTGGATAGTTTCCTGTAGAACTTGTCATCTGACAGAAGATCAAGGCACTGCTTGTCATAACCCGCTGCAGACAGGATAACTACCCCCCCTCCTTTGTCGGCTGGTTTTATTATGATTTGGCCATCGTTCTTCAATTCATCCAGCGCTGTCTGCTCTGCTCTTGTTACATTGTGAAACGGTTTTTGTTGGTTTGATGATAGTTCGTCTACTTCTCTCATGATAGCTTGCTCAAAGGTTGCGATTTCAATCGGAACTTGAGAGGGCAGTGGGCAAAAAGTGGACTTGTTCCTCAATGAGGTGTCTCCCTCTGAGATGTATTTCGGTTGATCCCTAAAAAAGGCTTTCAGTTTGAGGGTCCGACAGAATTCGGCCAATTCACATTTTATTCTGAAAATGTCTGTTTTGGGGGTAGGGACAAATCCCAGGCCTTTGTTAAGGACATCCTCTTGTTCTTTTGTTAGGACCTTATCAGTCAAGTTCACGATGAGGGAACAGTGTTGGCTTTTGTCACACTCCTCGTTTGGACCTGTCGGGTTTGGTCTGACCAAGTTACTCCTCGATTCTTTCCTCGTTGTTGAGGTTGGCCCCTCCCTAAAAAAGGAACCCTGGGTTGGAAATTTTGTCCTTGTTGTTGGGGTCCTTGATGGTTTATGGGCGGGGGTCCCGAGAAGAAAGGGTTCATCCAGCCTTGAAAATGTGGGTTGAAGGGTTGGAATGGAATTCCTTGATGGTCTACCTGGAAGAATGGAGGACGCCATGTGTTCCTGCCTCTTCGGTTGTTTCTCCTGTTTTGTGGTCTTCCTCTATTGTAATTGGGGAATTCATCACCACTTTGGTCCGATCCATCAACTGAGGACCCACTGGTTGACCCATAGTTTGATGCGTTGTCATTGAATTTATGGCCCTTATTACTGTAAGGATGTATACGTTCAAGGGAAAACCTCTTTAGTTCTTTTGCCAGTTTTTGTAGCTTGGTCTGGGTGAGATACCTTTGAGTGTCATCCATCTCCTTGTTAATTTCTTCAAGCCTTTTCTTATAAATGGTTACATTCACCGTGTTGTTCAGTTTTGTTTCTAAGATTTGGATTTTGACAGTGAGTTCGTCTGTTAGTCTTGATGCTGTCTTTATTATTAGGACTAAGTAGTCCCTTGTGCACTTCCAGGATATGGCCGACCAGTCTTTTCTAAAGGCCAGATCTTTCAGAAAGATACGTGGGGCATTGGTAACCCAGAGGCCTCTGGGAGCTGCATTTACCCTCAAGTATTCCGTCATGATGATCCCATGGACGGCAGTTCTTACTTGTTCTTTTTTTATCTCGGTCAATTCATCCCAGTCTGTGGTGCTGGCTAGAGTCTGAGTGAGGTCACTGTCCAAAAAACGTGGAGGTCTCGCTAGTATTGCATCAATTTCCTCGGTTGTGTAGCTTAATCCGAAGTTTTCAGCCATGGTTGGTTCGTGCCAGGGCGAAAGGCTCAATCTGGTATAATTATCCAGAGAGTCTAGATCTTAGAATTCTCCCACAGCTGTGCGCTGCTTAGAATATGCTAATCAAATGGATGGGGGAGAAGGAAAACGCTGATCCCTCAGTTTCCTTAGGTAGTTACAAATAATCAGAAGGGGAGGGATCACTTGTCCTGCGTGAACCAGGGTATGCAGGAGATCGAACAACGGTGTCTCCAAATAAAAACCCTCATGCACGTGTTGGGTAGCGTGGTAAGCGGTATATCTTGGTTCTCCGCTCTTTGAACACGTGTGTGCATAATCATCGGGTTAGTTTTCGGTATGCAGCCTCCACCAGGAGGATCTTACCCTCGGTAAAAACAGTAGTGACCCAGTGATGTGGAGGGAGTGTAGGACAATAAAAATCCCCCGGAGACCCAGTGGTAGGAGTTTTATTAGGTCTGGGTTCGGGTGGATCCCATTAGGGGAATGCTCAAGTGGCGTGCGCTCTATTGAAAATGTTAGGTTCTCAGGACGCACTAGCATTCAAAATGATTTAAAATGGCCAACATGTTTCAGCCCTCTATGCCGGGAGTCGGACTTTAGGGCTTTCTTCAGGACCCGTGGTGAAAGGTGAAAGTGATACTAGTTTACTAAATTATAGCAAGCAAGTGTGTAGAAAAGGGAAATTTTCAACCTGTTTCTTTTTTTCGCGGTCACGATGTACCTATAATTCAAACATAATAGAAACATACACAAAGGGAAAACAAGGGTAAGGGAGACACAAAGCGTAGTGAATTCACTACTGGACAATACAAATTGTAGCAACTTAAAATGGCAATACTTCATAACCCCCAGTAAATGGCAGTGTCAACTCTCTCTTTCTCCAGCAAGCTATTTCATGCAAAAAGTGGTTTATAGATGGTAAATCATACTTTTATGCAAAAACGAGTGTATAGGGTTTGTAAATACCCCACCACTCGGATGACTATTGTGGTGGGTCAAATATGTGGCAATCAATTACCAAGTGACATGCAGAACTATTAATAAACATGTGCAGTTTCTGTAGTCTTGATCATGATAATAGTTGCCCAAGGTAGTGAAAAACTTTCATACCGATGTGCTCTGTGCGCTAATATCGTACCTGAAATGCACATCAGTTACACCTCCTTCGGGTGTGACAAGGGCTTCGAGGGGGCTATATAAAAGGGTCACAGCTAAGTATTAGCGCGAAGCGGTTCTTAGTATACTTGCGGTTTTGTAGCAGAATTATCTCGAGCTGATACCTAACGCTCCTCTCCTCGCGCCTCGCGTTGCGCTGCAGCTGCCTCTTGGGACCCGGAAGTAACAGGACTGCGCTTCCGGGTCGCTTTTTGCAGGTCTCCGTTCATGGCAATAGAAAGGGGACTCGGCGCCTCTTCGTGTACACAATATCACGAAGTGCAAAATACGTGTTATAGAAGCCTCTGGTCATTCGTATTCCCAAAGAAATGATTCTAATGCTTCATTATGAAGAGAGGTGGACATTCCGAATATTAGGATGATGTTAATGAAAAATAAAAATGAAAATTAAAAGGAATATGATGATCAGTTGCGAGGTCATACAGAGTGGTTTGTAAAATCATGGGCAAACAGTTTGTTGCAGATTTATTGATTTTAAGCACTGAGTTGATCACTGGTGCTTCTCACAGTGCAACTTATGGATATCTTTCATTAGGTCTCTTGAGGCAGACCGCATTCTAGGGTGAAGCCTACAGGGAATGTGTAAATTATGCCGATGTTGGTTTCGGGAAACAGTTTCATTATTTCAACACGCTCAGCCACGGAATATTATCATTCAGCCCTCTTGTATCTGTCCCCAATCGGTGGACCCAGCGTTGCTCTTTCTCAAAGAGGATTCTCTCTGCATTGCTGTCCTTTATATCCAGAGTTTCAAGGATGACCCAGTTAAGGTCATCCACTGTGTGGTTTTCCTCCAGAAAATGACTAGCCATCTTGGTTGTGTTTTTTTTACATTTGACGTTGCTCCTGTGCTCTACGATCCTTTGTTTAGCTTTCCTACATGTCATGCCAATGTAGTGCAGCTGGCAGGGGCAGGTGATCATGTACACTACGTGGCTGGTATTGCAGTTAGTATGTTTGAGCATTCTCCATTTGAAATTATGAAGTAATTGTAACTCCTTAAATTGGTTGGGTCAAATTACAAACTGAACAAGAGCCACAGGGGTAATGTCCAGTAATAGGGGGGTTCCCCCATAAATTGGTTTGTTGTCCTCGTTTGGTTACAGATGGTCTCGTATGTACCAGGATGTCTTTTAAGTTCCTACATCGCCTGTTAGCAAATCTCGGTTTAGGCCAAGAAAGTGTGCCAGATGTGAGGATCCTCCAATTTTTGTTCACGATTTTTTTGACTTTGTCGGTTACTGGGCTGAAGGTGGTGACACAGGTAGTGAGATCTTCAGGTTCTGTTTTTGTAAAGGTCTCCAAAAGGCCTTCTCTGTTTTGGTTTTGTGCTCTTTTTTTGCATTTATTTACCACTCGCCTTGGATAATCTCGATGTTGGAGTTTTGTGCAAAGGTCTTGTGCTTGGGCCCGGTATTCGGTGTTCTTGCTGCAGTTCCTCCGCAGCCTGAGGAACTGGCTGTAGGGAAGATTTTCCCTCAAAGGGCGGGGATGAAAGCTCTTGAAAGAGAGGAGACTGTTCTTTGCTGTTTCTTTGAAGAAAGTGCGTGTTTGTAGATGCCCGTCTTCCGCATATATTGTAATATCCAGGAAGTCTAGGCTTCTTCTGTCCGCACTGTACGTAAACTTCAGGCAGCTGTCTTTTGTATTCAGCCATGTGTGGAAATCTTTTAGATCCTCTTCGTTCCCTGCCCAGATTAGCAGGATGTCGTCAATATACCGCTTCCAAAGCAGTATATGACGAATATAGGGGTTGGTTTCTGTGTGTACATGTGTGCCTTCAAAAGTGCTCACATATAACCCAGCCACACTCGGGGCAAATGTACTGCCCATCGAGGTCCCATGGCATTGTAAGTACAGTGTCTCTTTGTATAGAAAATGATTCTCTGTCAAGGCCATGCGGCAACATTCCAAAACGAAGTGTCTAGGAGTTTTGTATGTCCAGTCCTTGTCGAAAAGAATTTGCTCTAGCATATCCAGGGTCTCTTGTTGTGGTAGGCTCGTGTAGAGACTTTCCACATCAAGTCCTACAAGCATCATGGTGTCAGGTGAATATTCGACATCTTTAAGTAAGTTCAGAAGGTCTCGCGTGTCCTTTAGGTAGGTAGGTGTGCTTTGTACCAATGGTTTGAGGTAATAATCGGTAAACTGAGAGAGAGGCTCTAATACTGACCCGATGCCTGACACTATTGGTCGTCCTGGAGGTGGTATTCGGGCCTTGTGTATTTTAGGCAATGAGTAAAAATATGGAGTTTTGGGGTTCTTTGCTACCAGAAAATCAGCTTCTTTCTTGGAAAGCCAGTTGTGAGCTTCCGCCTCTTCAATCATCATTTGTATTTCACTCTGCAACCTTTTGGTGGGATCGTTGGATAGTTTCCTGTAGAACTTGTCATCTGACAGAAGATCAAGGCACTGCTTGTCATAACCCGCTGCAGACAGGATAACTACTAAGCATGAGCGCAAAATCCGCTCCGATCGCGGATTTTGCGGATTTTCAGTAAATCCGCGATCCGCGAACTCTCGCGAATTTACCGAGAATCCGCAATCCGCGATCGGAGCGGATTTTGCGGTCAAAAGTTCAAGCCTAACATAATTTACGATGGCGCCGGCAAGCTACCAGCGCCATCCTCAAATGGTTACTTAATTAGCTTCGACAGGAAGCTCTAACAGATAAGATAAAGCAGGGGCTCCAGCGCCTGCTTTATTTTATCAGTTGGAGCTTCCTGTTGAAGCTAATTAAGTAACTTTTGCAGGATGGCGCTGGCAGCTTGCCGGCGCCGTCGTAAATTATTTAAACGGTGGTGTCTTCTTGAATAAATATGAAGGGCAGGGTTCATTCGGGCACGACGGTCCTGGCACAAAAAATAAACCTCAACAGGAAACACTTGCAGATATCAATAAAGCATGTGCCCTAGTTGAAGCTTAAATTCAGTGACTCATTTGCATCTTTGACTTTCACGAGCGCAAACCCCTTTTATACACACAAGAGGCATGTGCGCTCGCATGGAAGCCCCGTCCGTTTGGCCCCGCCCACACACTCGAGGTGTGCACCGTCTTCCCGCCATTTACCCACTATGATGGACATTTCACTCAAGGGACCCCTGCGCACTTCGGCGCGATTGCATAGTAACACACACTTGGTCGCTGGAACTAGTTGAAGCGCAAATGCAGTGACTCATTCATCAGCCCAAAAAAAATCGTGAGCGTTGGGAGGCTGGGCAGATGTGCCTTCTTCCCAAATATACCATCGAAAATCCGCTGTGATGCTGGCCAGAGGCATTTGCATCTTTGACTTTGACGAGCGGAATCCCCGTGCTATTCCTGTGACCAGGGGCTTCTGTCTCTTAATCTGCTGCTCTGATCGGTCTCTGACCTTTTATACACACAAGCGGCATCTTTGACTTTCACGAGCGCAAACCCCTTTTATACACACAAGCGGCATGTGCGCTCGCATGGAAGCCCCGTCCAATTGGCCCCGCCCACACACTCGAGGAAGCCCCGCCCCCAAATCCGCCGATCCGCATAATCCGCGGATTTTGCGGATCCACGATCCGTGAATCCGCAAATTCGTGAATCGTGGATCCGCAAAATCCGCCCATGCTTAATAACTACCCCCCCTCCTTTGTCGGCTGGTTTTATTATGATTTGGCCATCGTTCTTCAATTCATCCAGCGCTGTCTGCTCTGCTCTTGTTACATTGTGAAACGGTTTTTGTTGGTTTGATGATAGTTCGTCTACTTCTCTCATGATAGCTTGCTCAAAGGTTGCGATTTCAATCGGAACTTGAGAGGGCAGTGGGCAAAAAGTGGACTTGTTCCTCAATGAGGTGTCTCCCTCTGAGATGTATTTCGGTTGATCCTTAAAAAAGGCTTTCAGTTTGAGGGTCCGACAGAATTCGGCCAATTCACATTTTATTCTGAAAATGTCTGTTTTGGGGGTAGGGACAAATCCCAGGCCTTTGTTAAGGACATCCTCTTGTTCTTTTGTTAGGACCTTATCAGTCAAGTTCACGATAAGGGAACAGTGTTGGCTTTTGTCACACTCCTCGTTTGGACCTGTCGGGTTTGGTCTGACCAAGTTACTCCTCGATTCTTTCCTCGTTGTTGAGGTTGGCCCCTCCCTAAAAAAGGAACCCTGGGTTGGAAATTTTGTCCTTGTTGTTGGGGTCCTTGATGGTTTATGGGCGGGGGTCCCGAGAAGAAAGGGTTCATCCAGCCTTGAAAATGTGGGTTGAAGGGTTGGAATGGAATTCCTTGATGGTCTACCTGGAAGAATGGAGGACGCCATGTGTTCCTGCCTCTTCGGTTGTTTCTCCTGTTTTGTGGTCTTCCTCTATTGTAATTGGGGAATTCATCACCACTTTGGTCCGATCCATCAACTGAGGACCCACTGGTTGACCCATAGTTTGATGCGTTGTCATTGAATTTATGGTCCTTATTACTGTAAGGATGTATATGTTCAAGGGAAAACCTCTTTAGTTCTTTTGCCAGTTTTTGTAGCTTGGTCTGGGTGAGATACTCTTGAGTGTCATCCATCTCCTTGTTAATTTCTTCAAGCCTTTTCTTATAAATGGTTACATTCACCGTGTTGTTCAGTTTTGTTTCTAAGATTTGGATTTTGACAGTGAGTTCGTCTGTTAGTCTTGATGCTGTCATGTATTCCTATCGGTTCTGATTCGATCCCCCTATTCCTGACCCTATTCTAGTTAAACAAACCAAAAAGTTAACTAGCAGTCAGCCCATGAGGCAGAAAACCCCCATGATGCAGATACCGTTATCTGACGCAGTCACACTACGGCACAGGAACGTGTTATCTGATTAGGTCATAACGCTTGCGATCTAATTAGACAAGCGATATTCCTCCAGCCCCTGATAAGGCATACGGAGTTCTCATAACAAATCAAACCTATGACAACCTGGGCAAAACCCTGCGGCCATTGTTTTGATTTCATCGAGAACTTTAGTAAAAGAATGTGCTAACGAGCAAATCGTATGACATCTTTATTGACGTATCTATGTCCATCCTTACGTCAATCTCGGCACCTTAAAGGTATAAATATTACCGATCTTGCCCTATGCAAACACACACGTGGTGACGAGACGGAGCAGCCATACTTGCCGAAGCCCAGAGCAGAGCAGACCCCGCTGGCAGCAGCCCCGCCTTCCTGACGCGCTGAGAGACGCGCTGCTTTCTCCTGCCGAGAATCCAGCCCCGGCGTTTCTGGGTAGCCCTCGCAGGCAGCCTGGAATATCGAGACCAGAGAAAGAGATACCATTCCTCATTCATCCTAACTTCCAGGTACAGAACTGAATAACCCCTCACAGAGAATTCTTTAGTTATTCACTTGGCAAAAACAAACTTAACTTAAACTGTAACTTTCTATTCCCGCCCACGTATTAGGCTTAGGTCAGGTACACGGGGTAGGCGTATTTAGAAACACCAGTTGAGTACGTTTAGTCAAATGTATATGTGTATGTAAATATATTTTATTCATTTTAAACATCAAATGGCTTAGAAACCATATCAATGTTTTTACAGTATTACTTTATACTATTGCTTTTAATGTATGCACTTTACTTAGCTATAAGTATTGCAATAATATCGATCCATTTCTCTTGTATGAGAAAAGAGACTGATCAATAAATAACACCTTTTTATTGAACACGCCCGTCTCTTCCTTTTCTCTACATTCTGATGAGACTAAGAATGCACTTACTGACTGAGTAAAATAATTTGCCTTTTGTTCACACGACTCTCGAGATTGACTCTTGATTAGGGGAGAGCAAAGTTGTCATGTCCTATGGTTGTCAGAAACTAAATCCCTTCTTGTCTAATCAGGGAAGTTAATTCCTCCTTGAACATTCGAGAAAGTTTCTAGCGAACTCTGAGCTATGCTGGCAAACCCAAAAATTAAGTCTAGTATCGACAGTAGTAGACCTAGTTAATGTCTGGCCTAGGCCTTTACTGTTGTAGGTATTATTCCAATGCGCAGAGCCTATTGGGAAGATAGGAACTACACTACATGGCGCCCAACGCGTTTGGAAAGGGCGATAAAACTAACGTAAGACATTTAGAGTAACTCAGTCGTGCTTTCTCACTCAGACCCCTTTTTCCATTATACTCCAAAGACGTCTGGAGTGGGTGAAAGGTTATATCCTCCAAAACCTCGCAGGAGGGAACTCCTATGTATGGTTCTTGGTATAGTCAACGTTGAAGGATAAACAGTTCCAAAATATTGTGCATCTAATCTCTGTTTCCATAAGAAACCTGATCTGCAAACAAACATAATACCATCCTGTCGGTAAAATGGGAGACAGTGATGAAGAAAGAGAGGCAGTTAGATTAGCAACTGAACTCGCAGCAGCTGATGCTGCAGCTCTAGACGCAGACGGGGATATAATACTAATCCCGGTCACCAAAAGGAAATCTATAACCTTAAAACTTATAGAAAATGGACTGACACCTAGAGGTGGCACAGTCATATTCGTAATTGAGGCACACGAATATCGGCAGACAGAGGTATATTATACATGGATACATTTTCCAGCAGCAAATGCTGTAACAAAGTACTTCCACTATTACAAAATAGAGGTACCACCTGACATTTACACTCCTTTCGAGGAGGTGGAAGTACCACTCAAATTTCAAGAGCATTTGCTCTTATTTGATGGCGCCCTAATACATAACAATCACATTACAAGGCTCGGTCCTTTAGGTAGACCAGGAGCAACGTGGCCGGTCCTAGCCGGATACACACCACATCCAGACATCGAAAGAATGCCTGCACCAGAGCTGTTAATACAGCTAAAACAATTAATAAAAGTACATAGACAATTAGTCCAGTATGTGATGCGGACTTCAACAATTCAGCCAGCGATTAAACTTCCACAGCTGACCCCTCACCAGGGGAACACAAATAAAATTACACCACAGAACATCCAATCCTGCCTAGGTAAAGTACCGGCTAAACGGGAACAAATACCATTCTGGTTGGCACAAAAAATCACCCAAATAGAGGCGGTGTTTCCTGACACCACCCCGTTAGAAAAACACAGGATTCTGACTATCTGTCTTCCAATGGGAATCGCACCACACATTGAGGACTGTGACACTTGGGGTACAGTCTTTGCTTCTATCTACACAAAAACGCACGGTGTTCCATCCATTTCGGTAATACCAGATGTGCTAAAACAAATTCAAGACGAATATGGTCCAGAACCTGCTTTAACTCTTGGTATGAAATTACTAAAAGACTTCAAGCAGGTCTCGGCTATACTATTAGCCAACATAAAAGGTGAAGCAGCAAACGTGGCGATCCGCCAGAGGTTAAAAGAGACAGATATAGCAGACCAACCAGCTGAAATTGCCAGAATCATAGAAAAATCCTATGAGGAACTAGGTAGAGATAGTTTAGGTGGAATACCAGTAAAACCGCAACTGACTGAAAGTCCTGAAAAAATATTTTTTAATAATAATTCACCGAAAAAGAACTGGGATGGAAACAAACAATCCAATCCTAAAGAAAAGAAATTCCAGTCCCGAGGAAGGTCTCCTAGGCGAAGGGAGAAATCTCCGAACCAGACACACAGGTCACCCCAGAGTGACCCCTCTGGGAAAAGATATAACCTTAGAAATAGGGATAATATAAAAAAGCCTGATAGATATCAAGACATTGATACACGTCCCTCTCAATCTTTTCAGAATTCCTCGCAGAAATCGGAAAGAAGAGGACGATCAGAACAAAGAGAAGAGCACGCCAAGTCCAAAGACAAGGAACCTGCTCATCTAAAAAAGAAATTACAATTTCCAAAAAAGAAGGTAGCCAGTATCAAGGTAGTTAACAATGCCGAGAATACTGAGGACACAACTGAAAAACGGAGAGTGGCCTCAGACAATGCTAGACAGCGCAGCAGAAGTGAGCATAGCTCGCAAAGTCCTTATGAATCATCTGGAGACAGTGGACACGAATGAATATCTTCAAGTGGAAACTGCACACACCAGGGTTAGCAAACCTCACAAGATATACGAGATAACATTACGTATAGAGGGAGATAAGTCTAGGAAAATAAGGGGACTATTTTGGGATAACCTCTCCAAGGGCTATGACATCCTTCTAGCTGAAAAAGACTGGCCACCAGAGTTTGTCAGGGAGTGCCCTCATGGCGAATAAATAATTATGCCTGCCTTCTCAAATCATATCCCAATTCATAAAAAATACACACTTGCTAGAAAGTGGGCAGTGGCTCTAGCACCTGCTTTATATAAAAATCACGTAGGATGGGATGAGGACTCTCCTCCTCACAAAATCCAGTTAAAATCACAACCTACTGCACAAAGGCAGTACCCAATTAAGCAAGAAGCTAAAAAACAGGTAAATGAAATACTAGATCAGCTAGAATACCAGGGGGTGATTGAAACTTGCACCTCACAAATGAACAATCCTTTGTTTCCGGTCTCCAAACCAGACAATTCATATCGTCTAGTTTTGGATTACCGACACCTTAACACATGTTGCAAAACCTTTGCAGTGCAAAACTCACACAGTGCTGCACTAATGAATAACATAGTGCGCAAAAAATACAAAACAACCTTGGACATCTCCAATGGATTCTTTTGTCAAAACATAGCACCAGAGAGCAGATATTTAACTGCATTCTCAGTAAATGGCACTCAAAAACAATTCTGTCGGTTAGCCCAGGGTTCCAAGAACAGCCCGGGGGTATTCTCAGCGAGAATAACAGAATTACTACAACTATATGATGATGAAGCATTATCTTATGTCGATGACATTTACTTAACAGATGATGACTTGGAGACTCACTTGAAAAGAGTGAACACCATAATACTTGGGTTCGCTGCAGAGGGTTACAAATTCAACTTTAAAAAGTCCAGAATTGCCCATCTGACAGTCCTGTTCTTAGGATATGAATTATCAAGTGAAGGCAAAAGCCTGGCTGACAATTTCCTAGAGAAATGCGCCGTAATCCAAGCACCTAGAACACTAAAAAATCTTCAGTCGATTCTAGGCTTCCTAAATTTCGGAAGAACATACATTGCAAACTACGCAGAAAGGGTCAAACCCCTTTATGATCTAATTAAACCAGACTTTAAAAGATCCAGTTGGACTCAAATACACACAGAAATTCTGAGATCCTTACAAACAGACATGCTAATTAAAACAAAATTAGAAACACGTGATAACACACGCAATCTTGTGATTCGAGTCATCCCAGGGAGATGCGGATTCACATACCTGACCTCTAATGAGGGAGAAAAGGTACCAATTGCATTCAAATCACACTTGTACACAAAAGCTGAACAGAGATTCAGCAACAAAGAAAAAATTGTTCATGCAGTTCAAACCGCAATAGCTAGAGAAAAAGACATAGCTGATGGTAGACATATCACAGTCAGAACAGCTGAATCAGCCCTTGAGGCATTAACAACACCATGTAATTTACCAACAACAACATTGGATCCAGAATGGTTACAATGGGTAAATTCAATCACAACGGACAAAGTATACTACTACTTTGATCCAGAACTAGAAGAAATGGAGAATCTAGAATATGAAAAAACATATCCTCTGCCATCCGACATTCTGCCTCTACGACATTACGCCTGTGTAATCTATACAGACGGACATGCTCAACCGTCCGTTTGGGGAGAACAAGCATACAACCCCACATGTGAGATTACAAAAGAAGTGTGGCGCGGAGGTAAACTAAAACCTCTATTAACAAAATCACACTCAGTAGAAACTAATTCAGAAAAACAAACTGAAATAATAGCATTGAAGATGGCGCTAGATAATGCGGATCGCGAATTCCCGACACTTATAGTGTCAGATTCATATTACTGCGTCAAATCATATAACAAGGATTTGCAGACATGGATTCAAAACGGTTACAAAGATGACAATGATGCACCAATAAAGCAGAAACTGCTCTGGGAACAAATAGCTCTTTTACAAAAAGAACTACCAAAGACTCACGTGACTCACTCACTGAGTCATCAGCGTGATGGCGTTCACGTTGTAGGGAATTCATTGGCTGAAACAGCCGCAGCGGCAGCCACTAAATCGGCTCCCGTAGTTCGAAAAAAGCGTACATTAAAATACATTGACGGTGAAACAGTGCTGGCGGTGAAAACGTCATCAAAAGGCGACTGCTCAGCGTTACCGATCAACTATCCACTCAATTATACATACATAATCGATGCAAACTCCGTCCCTTTTGCTCGAATCCCTGGAGTGGGGGATAGAGTGATTCCAAACATGGACAGGAGAAACTTGTTAATCGCAGACGCACACATGGGCGAGGGTCTCAGACACCTTAAATTAAAAGATTCTCTGGAAGAATTACAATCACGGTACTGGTGGCCAGGCATGAGCCTGCGTCACACCATGTTTGTAAAACGCTGCCCAAACTGCAATAGAGATCGCAGTGGGGAGAGAAACAGTTTGATACCTCGTCGTATTACGGCAGATAATATTACCAGTAAAAAGAATGGCTTGCGATTAACATATACAGGCTAGTTTCCACTTATAATGTAGATCACCAGCACTCGGCTGACGTCCGGACTGTTATACAAGATTTGCGAGTCTAAATGGCATATACGCTAAGAGCATGCTACGTTCGACCATTGTTTTCACTCAGGCCCACCAGCCTGGGGGGAAACATGGCCGAATGAGCACAGTCCAGCGGGAATCTTCTCACTTCCTTCCTGAGGGTACGGGATGGTGTAAAGAAAAAACCAAGGCAATAAGCAATCTATAACAAAAAGGATATTAGGTTCGGGAGCTGGGTGGGTCAAACATCTAATAAGTGTCCAACGTAGTCTAAATAACTTGCCAAGAAATTCTCTGAAGGGATTCAGTCCGTACGAATTATTATTTGGAACTAGGATGTTGATCTCTGACCTTGATAGTCAGACTTCAGTGGTGAAAGAAAAAAGCTTTGATATCAAAGACCGTTTGGCTATTTTGCAGGACTTAAACAAAACAAGAAAAGACCTGAGCAACATAAAGTTGAAACAACAGCCAACAACCACTGAAGAACCACCACCTGTCCCAGCAAGACCTGTCTGGATTCCAAAAGTCGGGGATCTAGTCAGAGAAAAGATCGCGGTAAAGAAGGAATTTGGGCCTTCTTACAGAAAAGCAGTTCCTGTCTTGTCTGTCAACGGGACAAGATCAGTTGTACTACCGCCACTTGCTGGTAAAAAGGAGAACCGAGTTGTATCCATCGACCTGGTAAAACCACAACATGTGGCCGATAACAAACAGTAGGCCAAGTGGACTCCCAATAAGTAGCAGAACACCAAGGTTTGCTACCAGTACAGAGGTCCTATCAAAGAGGCTCATCACATTCGAAACGCCTACAGAAGAACAACAAGGACTATGCAACAATGCAATAGAACTCAGACCTCTGAAAACCCAAATAAAAACATTTAGCCGAGACACACCAATCTATAATGAAGTACCAAGTGACAATGCAAGAAACAAAAATCCTGAACCAATTGGAACAATTGACAGAACTGCATCCGGCTACTTCATAAACTTCGATGATTCCTCCGAAGGCTTCAGTGAATCAAAGACACAGCCATTATCAAAAACCTTTAAAGATAAAGCTAAGGAACTTTTGAAACAACTGAAAGAAACATATCTAATTTCTCCATGGATTGAATTTTGGGTGGGTTTTGGTGCATTTATCCTCATACTTTGGCTCATCATGGTACTTACTTTGGGACGCTTCATTGAGGGAAAATATGCTAAAATGGACACAGCAAGTCAGAACATCAACTTGATCCTTAAACCACACACATCTTCACACGTCGAGAAAAGAGAACTTTCTTCAGCCAACTTCACAGCCAATCCAATACCTGGTGGGGTAGCATGGGACAACACTGACTATGACATTTATGGTCCGGTCGAGATCCTGAAATATCCACACCAAATTAAGATCTCCTTGAGTGACTTTGTAAAACCAAACTCATTTGCTGATGATTGGGACTTCGAAAGCATTAATAATATGATGTCTGACTTAGTAAAGTCTGCTAAATTTACCAAACATGATTATTTGCAGGGTTCTACAAATTATGATAGTATGTATTGCTATAACCACTATGGTAACCATTTTATACATAGATCTGCACAGCCTAGAAATGTTTTAAATTATAATCAATGGGAACATTGTGCAACACCTCCAAAAGGGAGCTCTAGAACCGTCTATGACAAATATTCATACTTTTCAGGTTTTAACACAAGTAATGCTGAAACATTTTATTTCAAATTGTCAAACAAAACAGGGACCAAGACCATGATAACCAACACAAAATTGATATATTCAGACTCATTTTTTGAACAAATGAATACTTTTGGATTTGATTATTGGGACAAAAATGTTGAATTTAAAAGTGTTTGGGGTACAAAAGAATGGCAAGTACAGGGTATAGAAGCTTTGTTTAGAGCCTGCATGATCCCAGAACAAATGATATTTTTAAATGACACTGTTCAACAAACCACCTGTCTTGGTCTAGCAAAAATCAAAGATTTAATTAAACCGTCTATTCCAAAGCCAACAATATTTAGCAATAACTCTGATACAGATGAAGAGATAGACGTAAACCATATATTAAACCAAAACAGAACACATCCTGATTGGAAACAGTGGTTGATCTGGCCCACAGATACTAATAACTGTCAAGACAGATTCCTGAACAAAACACAGGGGTTCAAAATGACCAGGCCAGACCCTAGATATCCCCAAAGACATCACCCATGGATAATAACCACCTACAGTGTGGGCAAATTATGCCTTCAATGGATACAAACTTCCACACTGCCTGAAATTAAGCAACACCTAACTTTACTTACTGATGGTGCTGACTTGCGTGATTTCATAATGGGACCACGCAAACAGCGTCAAAAGCGTTTCATAGCAGCCTCTGTATATGCAGCATACAATGAGGCCTGGAAGGTTACTCAAATTGAAACAGCAGAGAGAATACGGGAAATTGACCGTATTAATTCGGAAAAATCACTTGCTGTAGTGGACAATGGGTTAATGACTCTGTCCTCCAGAATTTTTTCTTTGGACAGCATTGTGTCTTCAGCAATCGATATATTATCGCAAGACTTACTGTTATTACAACATGGTCAGTCGCAATTGCGTTCTATTGTACAGCTTGGATGGACGTTACAAAATCTGCGTTCAGGCTATGTGCCTTGGCGTTTAATCAACACAACGTCACTATTCCAAATCTTTAACCTTACTGATAGACAAATCGGTATGGCGCAAAAGGGTGCTGATTATACAATCTTGAGCATTGAAAAACTTGAAAGATTACCAATGACAATGTCAGAACGACCTGTCAGTGAATGGATAATACACGGAATAATAAATATTCCAATCTCAACCTTCAGGTTTCAATACTGCCAAAAATATATACAGGCTGGCATGTACGAGAAATTGGGTAAGGGGTACCTTACAACAACTTGGAACCTGCCCTATTCACATGCATGTGTCAGTAATAAAGGACAGAAAGTGTTTCTTAGTGGCAACAATTGTGCGATGTCACTAAGCGGCACGCTTCTGTGTAACGGAATTAGTTTGCATGGAGCCTGTGAAGGGAATTCATACAACCTTTCATGTCACCAGCAAGGCGCACCTGCAACTGAAATAGAACCATCCTTTCAAAGACTCTATAATGGGAGTTACATTCTTATTGTAGACCGCAGATGTTGTAGTCTTATGCCCGGGACTCCTTATCTAGTAACTACTACTGCGAAGGTCAAGTGCTGTGGACACTCTTTGTTCCCCAGCTCCTTTCCAGACAGGGAGGCAAGGGCATGGCCCGATTTGAAAATTATATATTCTAATAGATACTTTAAGCAGAATGAAAACAGTCCTTCTTCAGACGCCTACCAGGCTCTCGTCATCAAAAGAAACGTATGATCTACAAGTCGCAAGGACGACTGCAGAGATACATACATTATTATCAACTAATTCCCCCGTACATTTCGCGGAAATCCTGAACGAAATCTTAAATATTTCTGATACCAATGGGATCTCAGGGGTATTTAAGACAGTATTTTCGATGGCATTAACACCATTCAAAGCCATACTGGGTATTTTTCCAGATTTCGTCCATTCGATTTTTGTCGGACTTCCCCTGATCCTGGGACTAATTGCAGGAATCCTATTCTTAGTCCTTATTTTTCGTTATGGCAACCCATGTCACAGACAAAACTCTTGCGACAAGGGAAGAAACAATCCTAGCCATTGGATACCGGGACCGGATATCAAAAATCCTGGGACTCTCCCGGCTTAGAGACCTGAACATGACCTGGTTTCTATCATTTCGACCAATGTGGCAAAGATGTGTTTTACCTGTATTGAGGTGTCTGCTATGCGGAGAAGAATGCGTGTTAGACACCTGTCTGACGCTACAATCGGATGCGCCGATGGATGCAGAAACATTGTTGAGCCCGATAAAGGTTCATGCTTTGTGCTGCCCTCAAAGGCTACCAATCCTGGTGACGGCATTCGTGGAAGCTTCACCACTACGATTGATGGGTAGTGAAGTTCAAGATGAAAGCAGCATCGAACAGGTACGACCTTCTGTCAGTAATGCAAATCAGAATGTCAATGGAGACAATCATGCGCAAGAATGCATGATTACACCTATTTCCGAGTTAGTGGAACTTTCCCAGGAAGCTGTTGACAGTTTTTTCGAAAAGCCTAAATGATATGATGTTCTCACCCGAACAGAAATAGAGACTTTTGAGCAAGCTCGCACACGGCGTTCCCTGAATTCGGCCTTCAACTTTAAAAATAAAGTCACATGAACATTTTCGCTCCAGTTCACGGACAGCAGTTTTTTCAGCAGCCCCAAATATTTTTGCATATTTTTCGGGACACAATATTCTGCTTAAAGTAAGAACTATTCTTAAAGAACTAAGGTTTCTAAAATTTAAGTAGCTTATAGACATTAGCTGCCCGCTGGCATGTTCATAAAGATATTTTATTCTGTGATGGAATGGTCTCGAAACTTTTTTCTGTCAGAAACCATTTCATGTGTAATTCTCATATACCAAATAAGCAATAATGTATATAAATGCAATTACTTTGGCATTTTTTCTACAGCTTGAGTGCATACCATATATATATGTCTGCAATTTTTTTCAGTATATTTGAAAATTTCAAAATGCATTTATGTATTTTGGGGTGGTAAGGTATACACACTACTCTTTAGTATGTTGTACTATGTTATACTATGCCTAGATTAGTAAATATGTCCATAGTTAGCATGGAGTGGGTGTCATGTATTCCTATCGGTTCTGAATCGATCCCCCTATTCCTGACCCTATTCTAGTTAAACAAACCAACAAGTTAACTAGCAGTCAGCCCATGAGGCAGAAAACCCCCATGATGCAGATACCGTTATCTGACGCAGTCACACTACGGCACAGGAACGTGTTATCTGATTAGGTCATAACGCTTGCGATCTAATTAGACAAGCGATATTCCTCCAGCCCCTGATAAGGCATACGGAGTTCTCATAACAAATCAAACCTATGACAACCTGGGCAAAACCCTGCGGCCATTGTTTTGATTTCATCGAGAACTTTAGTAAAAGAATGTGCTAACGAGCAAATCGTATGACATCTTTATTGACGTATCTATGTCCATCCTTACGTCAATCTCAGCACCTTAATGGTATAAATATTACCGATCTTGCCCTATGCAAACACACGCGTGGTGACGAGACGGAGCAGCCATACTTGCCGAAGCCCAGAGCAGAGCAGACCCCGCTGGCAGCAGCCCCGCCTTCCTGACGCGCTGAGAGACGCGCTGCTTTCTCCTGCCGAGAATCCAGCCCCGGCGTTTCTGGGTAGCCCTCGCAGGCAGCCTGGAATATCGAGACCAGAGAAAGAGATACCATTCCTCATTCATCCTAACTTCCAGGTACAGAACTGAATAACCCCTCACAGAGAATTCTTTAGTTATTCACTTGGCAAAAACAAACTTAACTTAAACTGTAACTTTCTATTCCCGCCCACGTATTAGGCTTAGGTCAGGTACACGGGGTAGGCGTATTTAGAAACACCAGTTGAGTACGTTTAGTCAAATGTATATGTGTATGTAAATATATTTTATTCATTTTAAACATCATATGGCTTAGAAACCATATCAATGTTTTTACAGTATTACTTTATACTATTGCTTTTAATGTATGCACTTTACTTAGCTATAAGTATTGCAATAATATCGATCCATTTCTCTTGTATGAGAAAAGAGACTGATCAATAAATAACACCTTTTTATTGAACACGCCCGTCTCTTCCTTTTCTCTACATTCTGATGAGACTAAGAATGCACGTACTGACTGAGTAAAATAATTTGCCTTTTGTTCACACGACTCTCGAGATTGACTCTTGATTAGGGGAGAGCAAAGTTGTCATGTCCTATGGTTGTCAGAAACTAAATCCCTTCTTGTCTAATCAGGGAAGTTAATTCCTCCTTGAACATTCGAGAAAGTTTCTAGCGAACTCTGAGCTATGCTGGCAAACCCAAAAATTAAGTCTAGTATCTACAGTAGTAGACCTAGTTAACGTCTGGCCTAGGCCTTTACTGCTGTAGGTATTATTCCAATGCGCAGGGCCTATTGGGAAGATAGGAACTACACTACAATGCTGTCTTTATTATTAGGACTAAGTAGTCCCTTGTGCACTTCCAGGATATGGCCGACCAGTCTTTTCTAAAGGCCAGATCTTTCAGAAAGATACGTGGGGCATTGGTAACCCAGAGGCCTCTGGGAGCTGCATTTACCCTCAAGTATTCCGTCATGATGATCCCATGGACGGCAGTTCTTACTTGTTCTTTTTTTATCTCGGTCAATTCTTCCCAGTCTGTGGTGCTGGATAGAGTCTGAGTGAGGTCACTGTCCAAAAAACGTGGAGGTCTCGCTAGTATTGCATCAATTTCCTCGGTTGTGTAGCTTAATCCGAAGTTTTCAGCCATGGTTGGTTCGTGCCAGGGCCAAAGGCTCAATCTGGTATAATTATCCAGAGAGTCTAGATCTTAGAATTCTCCCACAGCTGTGCGCTGCTTAGAATATGCGAATCAAATGGATGGGGGAGAAGGAAAACGCTGATCCCTCAGTTTCCTTAGGTAGTTACAAATAATCAGAAGGGGAGGGATCACTTGTCCTGCGTGAACCAGGGTATGCAGGAGATCGAACAACGGTGTCTCCAAATAAAAAAAACCCCTCATGCACGTGTTGGGTAGCGTGGTAAGCGGTATATCTTGGTTCTCCGCTCTTTGAACACGTGTGTGCATAATCATCGGGTTAGTTTTCGGTATGCAGCCTCCACCAGGAGGATCTTACCCTCGGTAAAAACAGTAGTGACCCAGTGATGTGGAGGGAGTGTAGGACAATAAAAATCCCCCGGAGACCCAGTGGTAGGAATTTTATTAGGTCTGGGTTCGGGTGCATCCCATTAGGGGAATGCTCAAGTGGCGTGCGCTCTATTGAAAATGTTAGGTTCTCAGGACGCACTAGCATTCAAAATGATTTAAAATGGCCAACATGTTTCAGCCCTCTATGCCGGGAGTCGGACTTTAGGGCTTTCTTCAGGACCCGTGGTGAAAGGTGAAAGTGATACTAGTTTACTGAATTATAGCAAGCAAGTGTGTAGAAAAGGGAAATTTTCAACCTGTTTCTTTTTTTTCGCGGTCACGATGTACCTATAATTCAAACATAATAGAAACATACACAAAGGGAAAACAAGGGTAAGGGAGACACAAAGCGTAGTGAATTCACTACTGGACAATACAAATTGTAGCAACTTAAAATGGCAATACTTCATAACCCCCAGTAAATGGCAGTGTCAACTCTCTCTTTCTCCAGCAAGCTATTTCATGCAAAAAGTGGTTTATAGATGGTAAATCATACTTTTATGCAAAAACGAGTGTATAGGGTTTGTAAATACCCCACCACTCGGATGACTATTGTGGTGGGTCAAATATGTGGCAATCAATTACCACGTGACATGCAGAACTATTAATAAACATGTGCAGTTTCTATAGTCTTGATCATGATAATAGTTGCCCAAAGTAGTGAAAAACTTTCATACCGATGTGCTCTGTGCGCTAATATCGTACCTGAAATGCACATCAGTTACACCTCCTTCGGGTGTGACAAGGGCTTCGAGGGGGCTAGATAAAAGGGGGACAGCTAAGTATTAGCGCGAAGCGGTTCCTAGTATACTTGCGGTTTTGTAGCAGAATTATCTCGAGCTGATACCTAACGCTCCTCTCCTCGCGCCTCGCGTTGCGCTGCAGCTGCCTCTTGGGACCCGGAAGTAACAGGACTGCGCTTCCGGGTCGCTTTTTGCAGGTCTCCGTTCATGGCAATAGAAAGGGGACTCGGCGCCTCTTCGTGTACACAATATCACGAAGTGCGAAATACGTGTTATAGAAGCCTCTGGTCATTCGTATTCCCAAAGAAATGATTCTAATGCTTCATTATGAAGAGAGGTGGACATTCCGAATATTAGGATGATGTTAATGAAAAATAAAAATGAAAATTAAAAGGAATATGATGATCAGTTGCGAGGTCATACAGAGTGGTTTGTAAAATCATGGGCAAACAGTTTGTTGCAGATTTATTGATTTTAAGCACTGAGTTGATCACTGGTGCTTCTCACAGTGCAACTTATGGATATCTTTCATTAGGTCTCTTGAGGCAGACCGCATTCTAGGGTGAAGCCTACAGGGAATGTGTAAATTATGCCGATGTTGGTTTCGGGAAACAGTTTCATTATTTCAACACGCTCAGCCACGGAATATTATCATTCAGCCCTCTTGTATCTGTCCCCAATCGGTGGACCCAGCGTTGCTCTTTCTCAAAGAGGATTCTCTCTGCATTGCTGACCTTTATATCCAGAGTTTCAAGGATGACCCAGTTAAGGTCATCCACTGTGTGGTTTTCCTCCAGAAAATGACTAGCCATCTTGGTTGTGTTTTTTTTACATTTGACGTTGCTCCTGTGCTCTACGATCCTTTGTTTAGCTTTCCTACATGTCATGCCAATGTAGTGCAGCTGGCAGGGGCAGGTGATCATGTACACTACGTGGCTGGTATTGCAGTTAGTATGTTTGAGCATTCTCCATTTGAAATTAGGAAGTAATTGTAACTCCTTAGTTGGTTGGGTCAAATTACAAACTGAACAAGAGCCACAGGGGTAATGTCCAGTAATAGGGGGGTTCCCCCATAAATTGGTTTGTTGTCCTCGTTTGGTTACAGATGGTCTCGTATGTACCAGGATGTCTTTTAAGTTCCTACATCGCCTGTTAGCAAATCTCGGTTTAGGCCAAGAAAGTGTGCCAGATGTGAGGATCCTCCAATTTTTGTTCACGATTTTTTTGACTTTGTCGGTTACTGGGCTGAAGGTGGTGACACAGGTAGTGAGATCTTCAGGTTCTGTTTTTGTAAAGGTCTCCAAAAGGCCTTCTCTGTTTTGGTTTTGTGCTCTTTTTTTGCATTTATTTACCACTCGCCTTTTTACTCATTGCCTAACATACACAAGGCCCGAATACCACCTCCAGGACGACCAATAGTGTCAGGCATCGGGTCAGTAATAGAGCCTCTCTCTCAGTTTGCCGATTATTACCTCAAACCATTGGTACAAAGCACACCTACCTACCTAAAGGACACGCGAGACCTTCTGAACTTACTTAAAGATGTTGAATATTCACCTGACACCATGATGCTTGTAGGACTTGATGTGGAAAGTCTCTACACGAGCCTACCACAACAAGAGACCCTGGATATGCTAGAGCAAATTCTTTTCGACAAGGACTGGACATACAAAACTCCTAGACACTTCGTTTTGGAATGTTGCCGCATGGCCTTGACAGAGAATCATTTTCTATACAAAGAGACACTGTACTTACAATGCCATGGGACCTCGATGGGCAGTACATTTGCCCCGAGTGTGGCTGGGTTATATGTGAGCACTTTTGAAGGCACACATGTACACACAGAAACCAACCCCTATATTCGTCATATACTGCTTTGGAAGCGGTATATTGACGACATCCTGCTAATCTGGGCAGGGAACGAAGAGGATCTAAAAGATTTCCACACATGGCTGAATACAAAAGACAGCTGCCTGAAGTTTACGTACAGTGCGGACAGAAGAAGCCTAGACTTCCTGGATATTACAATATATGCGGAAGACGGGCATCTACAAACACGCACTTTCTTCAAAGAAACAGCAAAGAACAGTCTCCTCTCTTTCAAGAGCTTTCATCCCCGCCCTTTGAGGGAAAATCTTCCCTACAGCCAGTTCCTCAGGCTGCGGAGGAACTGCAGCAAGAACACCGAATACCGGGCCCAAGCACAAGACCTTTGGACAAAACTCCCAACATCGAGATTATCCAAGGCGAGTGGTAAATAAATGCAAAAAAAAGAGCACAAGACCAAAACAGAGAAGGCCTTTTGGAGACCTTTACAAAAACAGAACCTGAAGATCTCACTACCTGTGTCACCACCTTCAGCCCAGTAACCGACAAAGTCAAAAAAATCGTGAACAAAAATTGGAGGATCCTCACATCTGGCACACTTTCTTGGCCTAAACCGAGATTTGCTAACAGGCGATGTAGGAACTTAAAAGACATCCTGGTACATACGAGACCATCTGTAACCAAACGAGGACAACAAACCAATTTATGGGGGAACCCCCCTATTACTGGACATTACCCCTGTAGCTCTTGTTCAGTTTGTAATTTGACCCAACCAACTAAGGAGTTACAATTACTTCCTAATTTCAAATGGAGAATGCTCAAACATACTAACTGCAATACCAGCCACGTAGTGTACATGATCACCTGCCCCTGCCAGCTGCACTACATTGGCATGACATGTAGGAAAGCTAAACAAAGGATCGTAGAGCACAGGAGCAACGTCAAATGTAAAAAAAACACAACCAAGATGGCTAGTCATTTTCTGGAGGAAAACCACACAGTGGATGACCTTAACTGGGTCATCCTTGAAACTCTGGATATAAAGGACAGCAATGCAGAGAGAATCCTCTTTGAGAAAGAGCAACGCTGGGTCCACCGATTGGGGACAGATACAAGAGGGCTGAATGATAATATTCCGTGGCTGAGCGTGTTGAAATAATGAAACTGTTTCCCGAAACCAACATCGGCATAATTTACACATTCCCTGTAGGCTTCACCCTAGAATGCGGTCTGCCTCAAGAGACCTAATGAAAGATATCCATAAGTTGCACTGTGAGAAGCACCAGTGATCAACTCAGTGCTTAAAATCAATAAATCTGCAACAAACTGTTTGCCCATGATTTTACAAACCACTCTGTATGACCTCGCAACTGATCATCATATTCCTTTTAATTTTCATTTTTATTTTTCATTAACATCATCCTAATGTTCGGAATGTCCACCTCTCTTCATAATGAAGCATTAGAATCATTTCTTTGGGAATACGAATGACCAGAGGCTTCTATAACACGTATTTTGCACTTCGTGATATTGTGTACACGAAGAGGCGCCGAGTCCCCTTTCTATTGCCATGAACGGAGACCTGCAAAAAGCGACCCGGAAGCGCAGTCCTGTTACTTCCGGGTCCCAAGAGGCAGCTGCAGCGCAACGCGAGGCGCGAGGAGAGGAGCGTTAGGTATCAGCTCGAGATAATTCTGCTACAAAACCGCAAGTATACTAAGAACCGCTTCGCGCTAATACTTAGCTGTCCCCCTTTTATCTAGCCCCCTCGAAGCCCTTGTCACACCCGAAGGAGGTGTAACTGATGTGCATTTCAGGTACGATATTAGCTCACAGAGCACATCGGTATGAAAGTTTTTCACTACTTTGGGCAACTATTATCATGATCAAGACTATAGAAACTGCACATGTTTATTAATAGTTCTGCATGTCACGTGGTAATTGATTGCCACATATTTGACACACCACAATAGTCATCCGAGTGGTGGGGTATTTACAAACCCTATACACTCGTTTTTGCATAAAAGTATGATTTACCATCTATAAACCACTTTTTGCATGAAATAGCTTGCTGGAGAAAGAGAGAGTTGACACTGCCATTTACTGGGGGTTATGAAGTATTGCCATTTTAAGTTGCTACAATTTGTATTGTCCAGTAGTGAATTCACTACGCTTTGTGTCTCCCTTACCCTTGTTTTCCCTTTCTGTATGTTTCTATTATGTTTGAATTATAGGTACATCGTGACCGCGAAAAAAAGAAACAGGTTGAAAATTTCCCTTTTCTACACACTTGCTTGCTATAATTTAGTAAACTAGTATCACTTTCACCTTTCACCACGGGTCCTGAAGAAAGCCCTAAAGTCCGACTCCCGGCATAGAGGGCTGAAACATGTTGGCCATTTTAAATCATTTTGAATGCTAGTGCGTCCTGAGAACCTAACATTTTCAATAGAGCGCACGCCACTTGAGCATTCCCCTAATGGGATCCACCCAAACCCAGACCTAATAAAATTCCTACCACTGAGTCTCCGGGGGATTTTTATTGTCCTACACTCCCTCCACATCACTGGGTCACTACTGTTTTTACCGAGGGTAAGATCCTCCTGGTGGAGGCTGCATACCGAAAACTAACCCGATGATTATGCACACACGTGTTCAAAGAGCGGAGAACCAAGATATACCGCTTACCACGCTACCCAACACGTGCATGAGGGTTTTTATTTGGAGACACCGTTGTTCGATCTCCTGCATACCCTGGTTCACGCAGGACAAGTGATCCCTCCCCTTCTGATTATTTGTAACTACCTAAGGAAACTGAGGGATCAGCGTTTTCCTTCTCCCCCATCCATTTGATTAGCATATTCTAAGCAGCGCACAGCTGTGGGAGAATTCTAAGATCTAGACTCTCTGGATAATTATACCAGATTGAGCCTTTCGCCCTGGCACGAACCAACCATGGCTGAAAACTTCGGATTAAGCTACACAACCGAGGAAATTGATGCAATACTAGCGAGACCTCCACGTTTTTTGGACAGTGACCTCACTCAGACTCTAGCCAGCACCACAGACTGGGATGAATTGACCGAGATAAAAAAAGAACAAGTAAGAACTGCCGTCCATGGGATCATCATGACGGAATGCTTGAGGGTAAATGCAGCTCCCAGAGGCCTCTGGGTTACCAATGCCCCACGTATCTTTCTGAAAGATCTGGCCTTTAGAAAAGACTGGTCGGCCATATCCTGGAAGTGCACAAGGGACTACTTAGTCCTAATAATAAAGACAGCATCAAGACTAACAGACGAACTCACTGTCAAAATCCAAATCTTAGAAACAAAACTGAACAACACGGTGAATGTAACCATTTATAAGAAAAGGCTTGAAGAAATTAACAAGGAGATGGATGACACTCAAGAGTATCTCACCCAGACCAAGCTACAAAAACTGGCAAAAGAACTAAAGAGGTTTTCCCTTGAACGTATACATCCTTACAGTAATAAGGACCATAAATTCAATGACAACGCATCAAACTATGGGTCAACCAGTGGGTCCTCAGTTGATGGATCGGACCAAAGTGGTGATCAATTCCCCAATTACAATAGAGGAAGACCACAAAACAGGAGAAACAACCGAAGAGGCAGGAACACATGGCGTCCTCCATTCTTCCAGGTAGACCATCAAGGAATTCCATTCCAACCCTTCAACCCACATTTTCAAGGCTGGATGAACCCTTTCTTCTCGGGACCCCCGCCCATAAACCATCAAGGACCCCAACAACAAGGACAAAATTTCCAACCCAGGGTTCCTTTTTTAGGGAGGGGCCAACCTCAACAACGAGGAAAGAATCGAGGAGTAACTTGGTCAGACCAAACCCGACAGGTCCAAACGAGGAGTGTGACAAAAGCCAACACTGTTCCCTCATCGTGAACTTGACTGATAAGGTCCTAACAAAAGAACAAGAGGATGTCCTTAACAAAGGCCTGGGATTTGTCCCTACCCCCAAAACAGACATTTTCAGAATAAAATGTGAATTGGCCGAATTCTGTCGGACCCTCAAACTGAAAGCCTTTTTTAAGGATCAACCGAAATACATCTCAGAGGGAGACACCTCATTGAGGAACAAGTCCACTTTTTGCCCACTGCCCTCTCAAGTTCCGATTGAAATCGCAACCTTTGAGCAAGCTATCATGAGAGAAGTAGACGAACTATCATCAAACCAACAAAAACCGTTTCACAATGTAACAAGAGCAGAGCAGACAGCGCTGGATGAATTGAAGAACGATGGCCAAATCATAATAAAACCAGCCGACAAAGGAGGGGGGGTAGTTATCCTGTCTGCAGCGGGTTATGACAAGCAGTGCCTTGATCTTCTGTCAGATGACAAGTTCTACAGGAAACTATCCAACGATTCCACCAAAAGGTTGCAGAGTGAAATACAAATGATGATTGAAGAGGCGGAAGCTCACAACTGGCTTTCCAAGAAAGAAGCTTATTTTCTGGTAGCAAAGAACCCCAAAACTCCATATTTTTACTCATTGCCTAAAATACACAAGGCCCGAATACCACCTCCAGGACGACCAATAGTGTCAGGCATCGGGTCAGTATTAGAGCCTCTCTCTCAGTTTGCCGATTATTACCTCAAACCATTGGTACATAGCACACCTACCTACCTAAAGGACACGCGAGACCTTCTGAACTTACTTAAAGATGTCGAATATTCACCTGACACCATGATGCTTGTAGGACTTGATGTGGAAAGTCTCTACACGAGCCTACCACAACAAGAGACCCTGGATATGCTAGAGCAAATTCTTTTCGACAAGGACTGGACATACAAAACTCCTAGACACTTCGTTTTGGAATGTTGCCGCATGGCCTTGACAGAGAATCATTTTCTATACAAAGAGACACTGTACTTACAATGCCATGGGACCTCGATGGGCAGTACATTTGCCCCGAGTGTGGCTGGGTTATATGTGAGCACTTTTGAAGGCACACATGTACACACAGAAACCAACCCCTATATTCGTCATATACTGCTTTGGAAGCGGTATGTTGACGACATCCTGCTAATCTGGGCAGGGAACGAAGAGGATCTAAAAGATTTCCACACATGGCTGAATACAAAAGACAGCTGCCTGAAGTTTACGTACAGTGCGGACAGAAGAAGCCTAGACTTCCTGGATATTACAATATATGCGGAAGACGGGCATCTACAAACACGCACTTTCTTCAAAGAAACAGCAAAGAACAGTCTCCTCTCTTTCAAGAGCTTTCATCCCCGCCCTTTGAGGGAAAATCTTCCCTACAGCCAGTTCCTCAGGCTGCGGAGGAACTGCAGCAAGAACACCGAATACCGGGCCCAAGCACAAGACCTTTGCACAAAACTCCAACATCGAGATTATCCAAGGCGAGTGGTAAATAAATGCAAAAAAAGAGTACAAAACCAAAACAGAGAAGGCCTTTTGGAGACCTTTACAAAAACAGAACCTGAAGATCTCACTACCTGTGTCACCACCTTCAGCCCAGTAACCGACAAAGTCAAAAAAATCGTGAACAAAAATTGGAGGATCCTCACATCTGGCACACTTTCTTGGCCTAAACCGAGATTTGCTAACAGGCGATGTAGGAACTTAAAAGACATCCTGGTACATACGAGACCATCTGTAACCAAACGAGGACAACAAACCAATTTATGGGGGAACCCCCCTATTACTGGACATTACCCCTGTGGCTCTTGTTCAGTTTGTAATTTGACCCAACCAACTAAGGAGTTACAATTACTTCCTAATTTCAAATGGAGAATGCTCAAACATACTAACTGCAATACCAGCCACGTAGTGTACATGATCACCTGCCCCTGCCAGCTGCACTACATTGGCATGACATGTAGGAAAGCTAAACAAAGGATCGTAGAGCACAGGAGCAACGTCAAATGTAAAAAAAAACACAACCAAGATGGCTAGTCATTTTCTGGAGGAAAACCACACAGTGGATGACCTTAACTGGGTCATCCTTGAAACTCTGGATATAAAGGACAGCAATGCAGAGAGAATCCTCTTTGAGAAAGAACAACGCTGGGTCCACCGATTGGGGACAGATACAAGAGGGCTGAATGATAATATTCCGTGGCTGAGCGTGTTGAAATAATGAAACTGTTTCCCGAAACCAACATCGGCATAATTTACACATTCCCTGTAGGCTTCACCCTAGAATGCGGTCTGCCTCAAGAGACCTAATGAAAGATATCCATAAGTTGCACTGTGAGAAGCACCAGTGATCAACTCAGTGCTTAAAATCAATAAATCTGCAACAAACTGTTTGCCCATGATTTTACAAACCACTCTGTATGACCTCGCAACTGATCATCATATTCCTTTTAATTTTCATTTTTATTTTTCATTAACATCATCCTAATATTCGGAATGTCCACCTCTCTTCATAATGAAGCATTAGAATCATTTCTTTGGGAATACGAATGACCAGAGGCTTCTATAACATGTATTTTGCACTTCGTGATATTGTGTACACGAAGAGGCGCCGAGTCCCCTTTCTATTGCCATGAACGGAGACCTGCAAAAAGCGACCCGGAAGCGCAGTCCTGTTACTTCCGGGTCCCAAGAGGCAGCTGCAGCGCAACGCGAGGCGCGAGGAGAGGAGCGTTAGGTATCAGCTCGAGATAATTCTGCTACAAAACCGCAAGTATACTAAGAACCGCTTCGCGCTAATACTTAGCTGTCCCCCTTTTATCTAGCCCCCTCGAAGCCCTTGTCACACCCGAAGGAGGTGTAACTGATGTGCATTTCAGGTACGATATTAGCGCACAGAGCACATCGGTATGAAAGTTTTTCACTACTTTGGGCAACTATTATCATGATCAAGACTATAGAAACTGCACATGTTTATTAATAGTTCTGCATGTCACGTGGTAATTGATTGCCACATATTTGACCCACCACAATAGTCATCCGAGTGGTGGGGTATTTACAAACCCTATACACTCGTTTTTGCATAAAAGTATGATTTACCATCTATAAACCACTTTTTGCATGAAATAGCTTGCTGGAGAAAGAGAGAGTTAACACTGCCATTTACTGGGGGTTATGAAGTACTGCCATTTTAAGTTGCTACAATTTGTATTGTCCAGTAGTGAATTCACTACGCTTTGTGTCTCCCTTACCCTTGTTTTCCCTTTGTGTATGTTTCTATTATGTTTGAATTATAGGTACATCGTGACCGCGAAAAAAAGAAACAGGTTGAAAATTTCCCTTTTCTACACACTTGCTTGCTATAATTTAGTAAACTAGTATCACTTTCACCTTTCACCACGGGTCCTGAAGAAAGCCCTAAAGTTCGACTCCCGGCATAGAGGGCTGAAACATGTTGGCCATTTTAAATCATTTTGAATGCTAGTGCGTCCTGAGAACCTAACATTTTCAATAGAGCGCACGCCACTTGAGCATTCCCCTAATGGGATCCACCCGAACCCAGACCTAATAAAATTCCTACCACTGGGTCTCCGGGGGATTTTTATTGTCCTACACTCCCTCCACATCACTGGGTCACTACTGTTTTTACCGAGTGTAAGATCCTCCAGGTGGAGGCTGCATACCGAAAACTAACCCGATGATTATGCACACACGTGTTCAAAGAGCGGAGAACCAAGATATACCGCTTACCACGCTACCCAACACGTGCATGAGGGTTTTTATTTGGAGACACCGTTGTTCGATCTCCTGCATACCCTGGTTCACGCAGGACAAGTGATCCCTCCCCTTGTGTTGCACAAGCAGCAATGGAAGCCTGTCTTGTAAGACTGCTGCTGTTTATTCTTTATTGATTTCCATTTTGAATCTTTGAATCCATTAAAGCACAAATTTGCTAGATCATTATTGTAGACTTGTACAAAGAATGATGAATCTGGTGCTATTGGTATGAGGACTATAGGAACAGCCTTCTGTAGAGAAAGTAACAAGGCATGAAGTTCTGCCAATTGCACAATGCAATCACCTAAAAATGTAGTTTATGCTTGCTGCAGCTAAAATTCGCCACTTTTAATAATTCCCTGCACTGCAATAAGCCACAGAGTATTAATGTTTAGTGCCTACCTTAGGCTGTACTGAACTGTTTGTGCAAAACAAGCTCTGTTAAGAATCAATGGGTAATGTTTCAGGAGTTTGTAGTGTGTCTTATATTTACTAGAAAACTTCTTGTGTGCGGAGAGTTAGGCAAGAGTGTACAGCGTGAACATGAGGTATACTTGCTTTTGTCACAGCTTCTAGTGTACGAACGGGAGAAAATATTGTTAAAAAACTTCAATTTGCCAGCAGGCACTCTTTCAAAATGGCCATCTGCACTATGCTTCTGCTTTGGAATGATGTGATTTGTAAGCCACAGGACTGTGTAGATTATATATGTATTACGTGAGATGCTAGGTTTTTGTATCCATAGTCTGTATATATTGTGCCTCGTGCATGTCTGTTTGGACTCCATGCAAGATAACTGTGTGTTTTCCTTCCAAAGTTAAGAAACCCAGGCCGGGCATGTCATATTCATAACATGTTTGGTGGATGCAATGTAGTGCACTTCTGGAGGAAGTCTGGAGCTAACCCATTGCCCTCACTAGACAGATCATAGCCGAGGAAAACAATTCTAGTTAAGCGATTTTGGATTGGTTGCAATTAAATTTATAGCTGTGTGTTGTCAATATTGTCACCTTCCAGACTGCCATAGTCAGGTGTCTGCTTAAATCATCATTAATGTAAGATAACTCACCAGATCAGGTTGTATAAATCTCTGTGATGCATGCGGTATATAAGCGAGGGCTATTCTTCTCCTTTATTAAAAGCAAGCTGCTGCCTATTAAGGAGAGAGCAGTTGATGCTTGCTTTCAGGCACTATGTTCTGGTAGAAAAATTAATTGAACATATCCAAAGTTGTTTTATGCTATTTCCACACCAGGTTATTCATTAAGCCTGTGCTGTGAGCATTTTGAACTGCATAAGTACATGCATTTGAATGCAAATTCTGATAGTCCAAGACTAACCTGTTGGATCAATCTAACTTAAAAATAGTGAAAAGAGTGGTATTCATGGTTGGACTGCAGGTCACAATAATGCCTTCATTCTGTATCTTATCTAGTATTTCTTTTGATTTGTGCTTTGAGGACATTGGGATTACATTTGGGGCTCTCTCCTTAGGGCAGTGACATGTGGAATCAAATTTTTACCCCACCCACTTGATTTCTGTTAAAGAATGGGTCTTGCTTTACAGTCCACTCTCTTGCATATGTTTTCCTGGTATCCTCCAGTACTAGGGAAGAAAGGGCTACTTATAATCACTTCATCTGCCAGAGAAGAACTTTTCAAATAGAGACTGGAGGTCAGTCATGCTCTGCAAGGATAATGTCATAAGGCTCAAATAAATCCGCTAGAATACTACTTTAATTGTGCATTGTATGTCACCCTAAATGTATATGTTAACATTATAATTCTTATCCTGAGGATTTAAATATTTATCTAGAGTCTGAACTTGTCTGTATTCATCAGTCAGTTTCACCTCCAAAAGCTCCTGTGAAGTCAGGAGCACTATGATAACTTCTGCTGTACTATCTAGAAACATTGTTGTTCAAGTCCCCATCTGCAGAAGTAGCTGTAGTTTGTACATCATGCTTTTTATGGTAGTCCAGCTACTTTCATGTTTTTGAAGTGTGTCTTAGATACAGAAGTGTGTCTTAGATACAGTGGGGCATACTCGCGAGGATTCAACGCAGCTGTAGCAAAATGTTTTTTACTCTGCAGGGGTTTCTTTAGTCACCATATTTACAAAGTGATGATAGAACCCTCTAGCTACACTCTTCACCTGCTAGTGCCTATTTTGTACAATGTCAGAGAGGTAGGCTAGTAGCATTTACCGAAAATGATATGCGAGGCAGGTGTTACCTGGGAGAAACACCTGCAAAACTCACGCCGCCATAAATACAAGGATTTTCTGAAACCTTGCTAATACTTAAAAACTGCCACTTGGTCCAAGATGGTCTTAAAAATTATGCTAGTGCACTTGTATATTAGCGGGACAGACCCAAATCACTTTGGCAAGTTCTACTACGTCATGGAACTAATGTTATTGCAGGTAGAAGCACCAAAGAGACAACTGCCACTGGCACCACCAGAGGCAGAGAAGGGAGTGGACATACCGCCAGAGGATAACCCTCATTGACTTCAGGAAGGAAGAGTTTATTCCTCCTTACATGCTCAAGAGTGAGTCCATTGTCCACCTCCTGCACGAGATTGCACCAAGGCTGCAGCCAACATCCCACTGATGCACCAACATAGCTCCACAGGCCAAACTACTCTCTGTACTTCACATGCTGGCATCTGGAACCTTTCAATCCACCACAGCCAGAGTGGCAGATGTCTCAAGGTTCCTCCCCACTGTCCTGCATGCCATCCTCAGCCTCATGACCCAGTACCTCTAATTCCCCAACACAGCATGGAAACAACAGAAGGACAAGCAATGCTTTTATGCCATTGCAGGATTCTCACATGAGTTGGGGGCAATGGACTGCACCTATGTGCAACTTGTGCCTCCTGCGGGTACATCCCACATCTATCGCAACAGGAAATACCCCTATTCCATTAATGCGCAGGCAATTGTGGACCATCTCGTGGACCATCTCAGACTTTTCATCCAAGTCCTTACCAAGCCTGGGCAGTAAACATGACTCATTCATCTTCTGAAAAGCTTTCCTCAATCAGTGTTTCCAGAATGGGACCTATGGGAATGGCCTACTGGTCGGTAAGTACACCTCAAGCACACAACAGATCACAAGGCATTCAATATTGTAGGAAGACATTGGCTTATCAGTCTTGGGTTTTATGACACAGTGCATACATTGTTGGTGTGGCCCCATAAAGTTGTACCAAACTACATGGCAAATGAGCAACACAGAATCTACAAGTCACATATGTCAACACTCACTAAGCCACTGTGGGCCACATGTACAAGTCTAATGGACTGATGGAATATCATCAATTACGATGCTCTGGTGGAGCACATGCCCAAATCGTGTCAATTTGGCAATAGGTATGCAGTACTGCAAGACACAATGAAGTGTAACTCTCAAACACCCAAAGTTAGGGATGTATACCTTGGACATTTTGTTTTGATGGCCTTTTGCGATCGAACACCAATGTAGATAACATCATTCTAACACACATCCTACGTACGGGTACCCAGCAACAGTGTGTGAGTGGTGTTCCGCCCAAGGGGAGGTGAAAAGAGGATGCATAAGCCCAGGTCTCTTTCCCATGTCGAATCATAATGTGTCTAGGATTCTGCATTACACAATGAAGGAGGAAATTGCACAGAGTGTATTAAATTGGTGCTGGACTATGTCCCTTAAAACATTATGTCATGTCAGAACAGCAAGCTGACATATGTGCCCCATGGTGCAATGTGGGGATTGTGTTGCCATTAGACAACATTATGTAAGTGAACGTAGAAACCCCATTGATTTGCTGTATGCAAATCACTTTGGATGCAGGTTAGCTCAGCCTTTCCATTACCATTGATGTCTAGTGGTACCAAGCAACATGAGGACCTATGTGCACATATGAAGAAAGAAGCACAATGAGGCAACAAAAAAGATAGCTGAAGCAAGGCAATCCCTGTGTGAAGTCTGTGTATTGCAGGTCAATCCTATGAGCAAGGCGACTGAAGATATATCACACATCTTTGAAATGGAGAAATATGGCCATACATATACACCGCACTGGTTACCCTCAACAAGGCTATATCACATCACAAATCATATACAGACATCACATCCAATGTGCACATGTTTACATGTGTGTTGTAAAAACCACTACAGCAGTCATCCAAGGTGCCAGACTGTGCAGCAAGGTTCACCCTCATGCAAAAACTACATCCCCCATAACAGCCAATAATAATGTTTTCAGGGAAATATTGTGACTGTCATGGAGAAATGCTACACTGCTTCTGCTTGCCCAGGCACACAACCAATAGACACTGAATCATGTGGAAGATAGGACCTACAATGTCCCCAAGATGTGTTGCACTGTATTGTACGCAGTCCACTTGTTGCACTGTACAGTGCAACATTATCATTCATCTACTAAGTCTTGTGTACTGTCACCACAGTGGACTCTGTGCACTACTATGTGCAGACTAACATGTCACTTATTCTCATACACTCACAATCCTTACTGTGCCTGACACATTGAAAACTATAGAATTAATATATTACTGCAATATATGTGTGCCTGAAGCAAGAAACATCACCAGATATCATTACTTGTCATCCTGACAGAAAGGTATTTGCTTAGGATTTTACATGGTACCCTTAAATTTACACAATGCGTGCTTGATTTCAAATCATCACCTGCGTGGCATTGCCACTCAGCTGAATGACAAATACTAAAGGCTTCACAGAGAACAGCACACTTGTATGTGTAGCTCTGTGTCGGCCATTGACAATACTATCTTCTTTGTAAGACGTACATCGTCATATCATGTACATGACAGTTTGCAAGGTGACTGTATAAAGCTGGACACAGGCCACAATGGAAATAAATGTTGGACTCATCCTCATCATGAGTTTTGCCTAATACTACACCTCCTTTCTTTGCAGCTGACCAAAGTTACACACTGATGCTGTGGGTCAAGACACCAGTGAAGTTCCTGCAAAATTAAGCTCAGCTGACACACAACCAAGCCCTATGCCTCACCAGGTCTATCTTTGAACGGACACTCGGAGTCCTGAAATCTCACTTACGCTGCCTTTATTTATCTGGCAGTAGATTGCTCTACTCTCCACCCATTGTCTGTAAGATCATTTTGGTATGTTGTATCCTGCATAATATATGCATCAAGACTAATGTGCCATGGCCAGATGCCAATGTGAAATAGGAAATGCTGGATGATGGAGAGGAAGGAGATGAGGAGCCTTTGCAACCTGCAACATCAGTAGCAGCAATAAGGTGAGGGGACAATGTAATAATTCATTTATTTACTGAATAAGTAAAGAATAAATGTTTTAATTATCACATTGTATATCTGTCTATGAATAAACATTCAGAGCCCTAACACTGTATACGCATATGTATTCTATACTCAAACTACTGACATACTATATTTGCATGACTGATGTCTGTCACACAGACTAGTTATCTAGCACAGTGTAAGAAACACCCTAGTACATCAGCTGGTACCTGTGAAATACTGTGCATGCCAACTACCTGTAGCAAATAGTTCTCCAGTGCCAGCCATAATGATCATGATGTGGTTAAGTAGATGGTGGCCAACAACTATGTGTGTGTGTCTCCTGAGGCTAGCCATGTGTTAGGCCTCATACTTGTGGCTAAAAGTAGAGGCCACTTTTTATATGAATACTTTGTAGTGTTCCACATAGGATGTGCATAGAAACACACTCACAAAGCTACAGTCTGCATTTGCCTTTAAATGAACATACCCACATGTCACATCCAGAAAGTTGCCTCATTAAATAGATACAAATGCTACATATCATACATTGCCAGTGCCTCAGTGTTGCATGTCTACACTCACTACAATGATCAAGCAACACTGTCTTGTTGCATAGTGTAGATATGGAGTCATATACATAGTTGAATTCTCAGCTAAATGTTGGTGAACACACCAAAGCATGCATGGTGACTTACCATACCACAATCCCCATAAATAATGATCATGGTGGCCACAAATGTTGACACTGTCACTGTTCCGTGGGATATGGCCATTGGATACAAATAGCACTCATGTGATCAATCAAATAGCCCTATCCAAACTCCCCCTTGCATGTTTGCGCAGGCAATAGTTGCACATTTTCACATTAGGACTAGGCTTGGGATGTGAGCTATGCTCCGTTTGTGGAGTTTGCAGTCGTCTGCACTCCAAACTCCCCACTTCGTGGACCTCACGGAGTGCAGAAAGTTCAGCTTTACCATGTGAAGCAGATTTTTTTCTCCACTCACAAATGATAAGATCGCGAATGTCATGTTTCGGCGTTTGCCGATCCCAGGAGGGTTCCGACGCTCACATACAGTAGACCGAGACCCTCACTTTCGGGCGGAAGTCCCGGTCTAGTCTTTCGCAAGGCTTCCTTGTTGCCCTGTAGCGCTTCCGGGGGAATCGCTTGAGACCAGCGATTCCCGCCGGTTCGGCGCTTTGAATTCTTCCTGTTTCCTGGTTCGCGTTCTTGCGTGCACTTCCGAGCTGTAATCCGTGTGAGCCGGGGACGCTTCTCCTTTGGCTTTCCTTTTGGTGTTCCGTTCAGCTGGAGCACCTCCTTGTCCTTCTTTGTGCTGGCAAGCGCCGACGTTCCTTTGCCCTCCAGTCTTCATTCCGGTACCGCCGGAGCCTGCATCGTCTTCATCGCACTGAGGAGCTCTCATTACGGGGTTGTCCAAGCGCCGCAGCGCCTCCAGGTACTTTCCCGTATTCGCGCAGGAGCGCTTTCTTTTGTTTTAGCTGTTTTCTGCGCTGAAGCGCATTTAGGTCCTTTGGGCAAGTGCAGGGGCACTGACTTTCATTTACTCTTTGCTACTAACGCGCAGGAGCGCTTGTACTTACCTTCACATAGCGCTGGGGCGCTATTCATCTTTGTTTTGCCAACAAGTACAAGGGCACCAGGTTTTTGGCCACTTCAATAGCGCAGGAGCGCTATTCATGGGTGCATATCATAGCACTAAGGCTATGCTCAGAGTAACACAGGATTGGTTGTGCTTACCTAACAACTATCTGTAACATTGTTCTGTCCAGCGCAGGAGCGCTCACTTTATTTTCTCCTTCCTGTTTGGGAGCTCTTCTGACTTCATGGTCTTGGTGAGTGGCCCTGTGGTACGGTCTTCTGTATGTGACTGGATTGTGGGAATAGGACGTGGGAGGTGCGGGAACCCTCTAACCTGGTCTCTCTTGTTCTCCCCAGCTGTTGGCCACTGCATCCGCCAGTGTCTACAGCACAAGCCTCCTGTCATCCTTCCTTTCTTTTGGCTCCCTTCCCTGGGTCCATCTACTCCCTGCCGGGTATTTCCTTTCTGCATGGGGTCAGGTGGGGACAGGGGTGGTGGCTCTTGTCGTCTCTGCGGAATCGCTTCACAAGGAAAGGTAAGCCTTGTGGGGTATATGATAGAATCCAAAGCCCACGTTAATCATTCCGCCCAGACGAAATGAGCGACCCAGAGGTTTCCCTTCAGGATATAGCAGCCCTGTTGGCTAACATGCAGGCAGAGAACCTTAGCCTCCGCCATGATATAACAGCTTTACAGGGTCAGGTAGTGACAGGGGCAACCAGCCCTTGGGGACCCACCCCGAGTCCCAGAGTCTGACAAGAGGGGTTGTTACGGCCTCCTACGTTCATGTTTGGTGGCACATCCTCTGCATCAAATCAAGACACTGCTATTCAAGTCATCACGCCCCATCCGGTGCAGTTGGCAACACCCGAACGTTTCTATGGGGACAGCACCAAGTACAGCGTCTTCTTCCACCAGTGCCACTTGAATTTCATGGCCAGGGCCCCGGCGTTTCCTGATGATGCGTCAAAAATCGCGTTTATACTGTCATACATGGGTGGAGATGCCACCCAGTGGTCCATAGCTCTTGTGGAAACGATGATTCTATGCTATACAACCTACCGGTGTTCAAAGAAACTATGCGGCGGATGTTCGCCCGACACACGTTCGTGCAGGCTGCCGACAACGAACTCCTCAGTCTCAAGCAGGGCAACAATGACCTGCTTCATTACATTACTACGTTCAGTAGCCTTGTCATCGAAGCACACTGGCCTGAATCTAAAAAAGTATCTGTTTTCTACAGGGGTTTGTGTGATGACCTCAAGGATCTGATATCCCAAATGCCTAACCCTCCTGACGGAATAGGCCCGTTCATTGATCTGGTGGTAAAATTGAATTACCGGATACAAGAAAGAAGGACTGAAAAAGGGAAAGGTAGTGACGCCCGCTTCCTGTCGTTCGGAGATAAAGCCAAGAAGAAAGGCAGGGAAGAAGCAGCCCTTCCTAGCGACTCCTCAGAACCAATGCAGATAGGCAGGGTACGAGGTCCTCTATCCAACAAGGAAAGAGAAAAGAGGAGGAAACAGAACCAGTGCCTGTATTGCGGCAAAAGTGGACACTTCGTTAGGGAATGCCCTGTGAAACCCACATGCACCGGGAGTCGAAGACCATTCGCGTTGCCTGTTACCAAAGGGAATCAGTCGGGAAACGAAACAACCCAGTAGACACAGGGGTCCGTCCTCTGGGTTTGTCGTCTTGCAAAACAGCGATCCCTGCGGTCTTTGATGGTAGTCACCATGTGGGTGTGGAGGTAACCTTGCGAAACATGACAGGGAAAGCATGGCTTCAAGTTATCAAAAAAGAGAAACGGACACTAGTTACACCTTATGACCATTGGTATAAGGAATAAAGATCAGAGTAGCCTCAAAAAACTCTAAGTAAAAGTTGGAAAGAAGTGCGGTATATCTGGTTCATCCGCCCCACATTAGAGTTGTGGCAATTATCATTGGCTACTCCGAAGTAGTGAATTTGCCAGCCTCACCCGAGGCACCTCTGGTCTAGGGTGCAGTGTCCAGAGAATTTGAGTGAAAAAAGAGGTGAAAAGTAAAATGTGCAAAAAAGGAAAAAATTGTTAAAAATGGCAAACAGCACAGAAGTTCTTTAATAGGGGTTGTTTTTACCACATTAAAAATTAAGTGATACGATTTTTAGACCGAGTTATTGGGTCTACTAGTATAATTAGTAGGGTACGTCGACATGTTTCAGCTCCTTGGGCCTGGAGGGGTCTATGGAGCTTTCGTCAGGACTAACAAACAACAAAGAATTGTACTTACACAATTAGTGTAGTAGTATTTCACATTTAGGCACTCTTATTTAGGTTATGTAGTTCGGAAATTCTCCTTCATAATCTGAAGCCAAATGCGTTCACGCTTCACCGGGGTATCGCTTGTAGTGTGAAGCCCAGAGCCGCGTGTGTGGAGGATTACTGCCTTGTGCTGACTCTGCCCCGGGGCAGAGTCAGCACAAGGCAGTATGAGGGTGAGGCTGGCAAATTCACTACTTCGGAGTAGCCAATGATAATTGCCACAACTCTAATGTGGGGCGGATGAACCAGATATACCGCACTTCTTTCCAACTTTTACTTAGAGTTTTTTGAGGCTACTCTGATCTTTATTCCTTATACCAATGGTCATAAGGTGTAACTAGTGTCCGTTTCTCTTTTTTGATAACTTGAAATTAACTTTGGGGAATGAAACAGAGATTCTGATCCCTTATCCCTCCTTCTGATTAATTATAATTATTAGGGAAAGCATGGCTGCTAACAACTCTGTTGGATTCCGGAGCAACAGGCAACTTTATTGACACTCAGAATCTACAAGCATTGGGAATGACCACAGTGCCCAAAGCTAAACCTGAAACAGTCAAGGCAGTGGACTTAACAGACTTCATTTCCGGTCTCATCCGGTATCAAACTGAAGACATGGTCATGTCCTTCGAGAACCATCATACTGAGACCATAGGGTTCGATGTGATTGACGCTCCACAATTCAAGATCATACTGGGTCTGCCTTGGTTGGTTAACCACAATCCCCGGATCGATCGGATGCCCAGAGTCATCACTCTGGATTCAGACCACTGCAGCGCTTCTTGTTACACAGATGGTGGCTCTTTTGGTGTTCGTGCTGTACAAGCACAGTCGTTGCCCTTGCTGGGCATGGGAATGGTTACTCAAACAGACGTCCCAGAGGAGTATTCGGACTTGGCAGACGTATTCGACAAAAAAGGAGCCAATACGCTGCCGCCTCATCGGTCTTTTGACTGCAGGATAGACCTGATACCCGGTTCAACGCTCCCTTGTAGCCGTATATACTCCCTTACGAACAAGGAGAACGACCATCTGCGCTCCTACCTAGATGAGTATCTGAACAACGGGTTCATACGCCACTCCAGGTCCCTGGTGTCCTCTCCCCTTTTCTTCGTGTCAAAGAAGGAAGGAGATCTGAGGACCTGCATCGACTTCAGGGCTATGAACACCATCACGGTGAAGAACCGGTATCCATTGCCATTGATCTCCGGCCTGTTAGACCAGGTGAAAAACGCCTCCCTCTACTCGAAGCTGGACCTACGGGGTGCTTACCATCTTGTCAGAGTTCGGAAGGGTGACGAATGGAAGACCGCCTTCCCGACTAAGTTCGGTCTTTTCGAATACCAAGTCATGCCTTTCGGACTCTGCAACGCCCCCCCCCAGCGTTCCAGTACTTCATAGATGAGGTATTAGGGGAGTACATCGATGTCTTCTGTATCGTCTATATAGACGACATACTGATCTATTAGAAAAACATCACGGAGCATGTCCACCATGTACCTGCTGTCCTCCAGCAGCTGAGAAAACATTGTTTATACGTGAAGCTGGAGAAAAGCGTCTTTCACGTAACCGAAGTCGAATTCCTGGGCCATATCATCAGACCTGCTGGTATACAGATGGACAACAAAAAAGTGGAGGTGGTTCTACTATGGCCTACTCCGACTACAGTGAAGGGTGTCCAGAGATTCCTGGGGTTTTCGAACTACTACCGTTGTTTCATCACGGGATTCTCCAGGATGGTAGCTCCTATCACTCGTCTCCTACGTAAAGGAGTGCCCTTCTGTTGGGATGCTAAAGCAGAAGAGGCTTTCAGAGAATTGAAAAGACGGTTCACCACAGCCCCTGTTCTGGAGCACCCTGATACCGAGTTGCCCTTCATAGTCGAGGCGGATGCCTCCCAGGATGCTTTAGGGGGCGTGTTTTTGCAAAGGGACACTAGCACAGGTCTTCTTCACACCCGTGGCCTTCTACTCTAAGAAACTCCAACCCGCTGAACGAAATTACACTGTGTCAGATAAGGAGCTCTTAGTGATCAAGATGGCATTCGAGGAATGGCGTCATTATCTGAAAGACGCAAAACACTCAGTAACCATATACACCGACCACAGGAATCTACAGTTCCTACGTTCAGCATGTGCCTTGACAGCCAGACAGCTTTGTTGGACCCTGTTCTTCAACGAGTACAACTTTACGATTACGTTCCGACCCGAAAAGGAGAACGCCAAGGCAGACGCCCTTTCACGATTGGAAGAAGCCGTCGATGCAAACCCTACCACCAAGCCCGTTCCTGTTATTCCAGAGCATCATTTTCAAGGGGCTATAGTATCTTCAAGGTCCCTGGCTCAATTACAAAAGGATGTACACCAAACCTGTTCAACCGTTCTAGCCGATGGACTTAAGGGGGTAATGTACATCGATGGTTTCCTGTACAAGGACAACAAATACTACCTGCCAACAGTGGCCAGACAACAGCAAGCACTGCACATGTGCCATGATCAAGTTCTCTCCGTTCACTCTGGGTATCACAAGACACTCGATCTACTACAAAGACATTTCTGGTGGCCCACGATGGACACGGACACTAAGAACCACGTGACTTACTGTGCCATCTGCCTCCAAGGCAAAAACAGATCTGAACCGCCTACTGGACTGTTGCGTCCCATTCCTGTCCCTCCATTCCCATGGCACACCATATCTATGGATTTCGTAGTGGAGCTTCCTATCACCAAAAACGGTCACATCACTGTTCTCACCGTTGTGGATCATCTCACTAAGATGGCTCATTTTTTTCACTAAAGAAACTACCCACGGCAACCGAACTGGCTCTGGTCTTCATGCAGGAAGTAGTCCGCCTTCACGGTATCCCGTCGGTGGTTATAACGGACGAGGGTCGCAATTCGTGGCCCACTTCTGGAAGGAAGTGTGCAGGGCTCTGGATATGGATGCGCGTCTGTCTTCCGCATACCACCCCCAGACGGATGGACAGTCTGAGAGGACTAACCACACCATGGAGCAGTACCTCTGCTGTTTACTGCTCGTTGTCGAGCGGGAATGGGCTGATATGCTATGGTTTGCGGAGTATGCTTACAACAACAATAGGCATTCCGCCATCGGTATGTCTCTTTTTTTTTGCCTCCAGGGACGGCATCCCCGTACCACTGCTTGGGAGGAACCTCTGCCCAGCCCCTTGCCCACTGTGCGGGCCTACCATGGAACTCTTTGCGACCTCTGGCAGGAAGCCCGGTTTGAGTTGGCCAAGGATAAAGAGTCCTACAAAGTGCATGCTGACGCTATAGGCAGAAGGAACCGGACTATCACACAGGTGACAGGGTATGGCTCTCCATGAAAACACCTTAACGTTTTTGGCTCCAAGAAACTGCTGCCTCGCTATGTGGGTCCGTTCGTCATTGAGAAGGTGATCAATCCGGTGGCCATGAAGCTCTCTCTACCTCCTCACATGAAGATCCACCCGGTCTTTCACGTTTCCCTTCTGCGTGCTGTCCATCCTGAGTGAACCACTGCCGCTCCTCCCATTCCAGTGCAGATAGAGTATGAGGTCAGGGCCATCCTGGGTTCTCGTCGTACCAGGGGGAAGTTCTACTACCTGGTTGACTGGAAAGGCTATGGTCCTGATGAGCGATCCTGGGAACCCCTGTTTCATGTGCGCCATGCTACCAGGCTGATCCGCGCTTTCCATCTGCGTCACCCTCTTTGCCCCCGGCCTGCCTCTTCTCTCTGATCTCCGGGTTGTGGGTGGGGGTTCTGTTTTAGTGGGGGGTACTGTCATGTTTCGGCGTTTGCCGATCCCAGAAGGTTTCCGCCGCTCACATTCAGTAGACCGAGACCCTCACTTCCGGGCGGAAGCAGAGTCCCGGTCTATTCTTTCGCAAGGCTTCCTTGTTGCCCTGTAGCGCTCCCGGGGGAATCGCTTAAGACCAGCGATTCCCGCCGGTTCGGCGCTTTGGATTCTTCCTGTTTCCTGGTTCGTGTTCTTGCGTGCACTTCCGAGCTGTAATCCGTGTGAGCTGAGGACGCTTCTCCTTCGGCTTTCCTGTTGGTGTTCCGTTCAGCTGGAGCACCTCCTTGTCCTTCTTTGCGCTGGCAAGCGCCGACGTTCCTTTGCCCTCCAGTCTTCATTCTGGTACCGCCGGAGCCTGCATCGTCTTCATCGCGGAGCTCTCATTACGGGGTTGTCCAAGCGCCGCGGCGCCTCCAGGTACTTTCCCGTATTCGCGCAGGAGCGCTTTCTTTTGTTTTAGCTGTTTTCCGCGCTGGAGCGCATTTAGGTCCTTTGGGCAAGCGCGGTGGCACTGACTTTCATTTACTCTTTGCTACTGACGCGCAGGAGCGCTTGCACTTTCCTTCACATAGTGCTGGGGCGCTATTCATCTTTCTTTTGCCAACAAGTACAAGGGCACCAGGTTTTTGGCCACTTCAATAGCGCAGGAGTGCTATTCATGGGTGCATATCATAGCACTAAGGCTATGCTCACAGTAACACAGGATTGGTTGTGCTTACCTAACAACTATCTGTAACATTGTTCTGTCCAGCGCAGGACCGCTCACGTTATTTTCTCCTTCCTGGTTGGGAGCTCTTCTGACTTCGTGGTCTTGGTGAGTGGCCCTGCTCTACGGTCTTCTGTATGTGACTGGATTGTGGGAATAGGACGTGGAAGGTGCGGGAACCCTCTAGTCTGGTCTCTCTTGTTCTCCCCAGCTGTTGGCCACTGCATCACCCAGAGTCTACAGCCACAAGCCTCCTGTCATCCTTCCTTTCTTTTGGCTCCGTTCCCTGGGTCCATCTACTCCTTGCCGGGTATTTCCTTTCTGCACGGGGTCAGGTGGGGACAGGGGCGGTGGCTCTTGTCGTCTCTGAGGAATCACTTTACAAGCAAAGGTAAGCCTTGTGGGGCATATGATAGTGAATGATAAGTTTGTGACCGTGAGCTGCCGCTCGGGTAGAATTTCTACCCGAGCAGCAGGAATACCAGCACAAACTGCAGTCAGCAACTCATGGAACTTCACGGAGTTCCGCAAACTACGTCAAGGCCTAATTAGGACTACATTCTCATTTTTCCACTTTGCGGTGGGGGCTAAATACCTTTCGCACAAAGTAGTTGTAGATGTATTACACTGTACCCATTGCATTGGTTGATTCTTGCATCCTAGGTGGAAGCACATACAATGTCCTTGGAAGACATCAACAACTTAGCACACATAGCACCCATAAGAATCAGCACCAATGTGCTACCGATGTGTTAGCGCATTATGCATAGTTTGCACCATGAGCCGTATGATTCGACACATGTGTAGACATAATTGACAAACATATGACATGTGCTAACAGTGACAATAGCCGAACAATACCCATCAGACAGAAAAACGCATTTACTGTCATTTTGAACCTGAACTGCACATCCTAAGAAATAAAAAGCACATTTTTTTGCAGAAAAATTGCACTAAACCATTCATCGTGGAATTTCTTCCCAACACGTACATCAAAAATGACTCATCCATCGTAGATGCGCAATATCTACATTTTATTCCATTGTAAGTCCTCTAGTTAAATAGAGGCAATGTATACGAGCATAAAAAAACATACAAAAAACGTCCCACATCCGCCCAGGCAATAGACTGTAATGGAGATGGGGAAGTGATGCAGTGGATCTTGCATGCCGAAAACCAGGAACTGTAAAATTACTTTCACTTTAACAATCGTTCACAGTTTTTTTGTCTGTGCTTGGGAATGGTGGTGCGTTTTGAGATAGTGAGTGCTTTTGGGGTTTGAGGAGTTTGTGCATTGTGCCTGCTGTCTTTGTTTTGTGCTTTGTGTCCATTTTTGTCTGTATTTGGTGTATTTTGTCATTAATTGTCTCGTAAGGTGTTGGGTGTATGTCTTTCGGGTATTAATGTAATTGGGGTATTAGGGTGGGTTTTCGGAGGTTTGTTAGGGTTAGGATAGTTGTATATGGGTGGGATCATGCCACGGCACAGACGTACTCGGCCTATGAATTCCCAGTAGTTCATTACTTTTTATGGCTGGTCTGCCATTATCCGACAAATATGTCTCAACGTGGGGGCTGTGTGATATAGGTCTACCCTGTGAAGGCTCAGAAGCAGAGATGGGAGAGCATCAGGCAACAGATGCTGCAAATACATGGCATTGACCGTGAGATTCCACAACTGAAGCATCGCGGGGCAGATGTGGTGGGCAGGGAGACTGACCTGCTGCAGTGCATGGACATTTCAGTTGGTGCACGAAGATGTAAGTGCATATATTGTTTCTGCTATCTATTGTTTCTCAAGTGAACGCTGTTACTTTTAGGGCACATTAAGTATGGCCTAATATGACGTTTTGAGCTGATTTGTCTTGCACACCTGCAAAATGGCAAATACACTGCCTATAGTGCAGGAGCAATATGTGCACCAGTGCCTTCTGCGAGATGACGAGGCCCACATCATTGTCACTATCACCGTAGGTGAGAGAAATAAGTCCAGAGAAATCATAGAGTTGATATGCATTGCCATGCCTGTCCACAAACTTCATATGATCATAAGGGTTGTAGTGCACATGTGCTGCAATAATGCAATTCCCTCTGCAGCCATTTGTCATGTAGGGGGCTAATTTACAAGGCTCTTGCACAGCTGTTGTTTCCCTTCTTACAACCCATTAATATATGCTGTGGCAGCGCTAGAACCTTGTGAAGGTGTACCATAGTGATGTGCCATTGATACTCCTTGGCATATCTCCCCTGAGTTGGCTATCATATTTGATGTCTGCCATGGCTTACACTGTTTAGCTCACCTCTAATTGTTATCTGTTGTAATTGGCTAAGGGATGCATGGAATATAAGTGTAAAATGACATGATATCAGAAGCACCAACTGTTTTAGTATAGAAGTTACTTTGTGAACCAGTACGCCTGAATTGTGGTGTATGTAGCATACTTATTTACTGGTGTTTGGTTACTGATGGGTTCCGGATACCATTACTTTACTGATTATAGTATGGGAATTGTGTAGGTGCATAGCTTCATCCAAGTCAGCTACATGTGTGTAGTTAGGTATTGATGCCACTCAGCACGTGGTTGTGCTAGATGGCCAGCAGGTGCATGTGTAAGACATTCACATGTATGTATAACTCAGCCAGCCTTACTAATGTGTATCATCTAAGCATGTAAACTGTGCCATCTGAACACTTACTACCTGAAAGGCTACATGGAAAGTAGCCTTGCATATATACTGTTAAATTGTTGCTAATATGTGTATAAAAAATTAATGTTGTGCAGTTCTTCTTATGTCTTGTAGCTGGACCACCCACCTACACAGATGCTGAGATTGTCAACTTCAGCAAAGCGAACTTCACCAGTGGGGTGGGTGCCTACATCTCTGTAATAAGCGTAGTGCAAGGAGTGAATGTCATGTCAGATGTGTAGGAAATTACCTGATTCATTGTGCATCATACTCACTATTTAATTTCTTGAAGATTAGGAATAGTTAATGGGAAGATGTGGTAACGTTTTGCATGTCTATCAGCCTCAGACTAGTGTCGAGGACTACAGTTTTTACCTGTCTGGTAATGACAACATAAAAGTTGTGTGTGAGGGGAGCCATAATCCCAATGTCAGACAGTGCCAATGTATGTGGTAGTGGATGCACAATAGATCATGATCTGGGTGTAAATGCTACAATATGCATGTCATTTGCACATGCCATTAGATTGTGTCCATAGATTCAGTGGTGGCATGATCCACCGTAGAGTTGCATCAGGTCACATATGATTACGGTCATATGCCACTGCATGATGTATGATACCTTTGCTCCATCCATTGTTACAAGTCATACCTACCCAGTTATTTGTATAAGTAGCAATGTGTCCTGATCTGCCTCCCAGCCTCATCAATTACAAAACACTGTGGCACAAGAAATGCCCTGTCAAAACAAGAAAAATCTAAATGTGTTAAATGCCTATGGCATAAAGGTCATTGCAGGATGGCAAAAGTACACCAATATGGTATTCAGTCAAAATATCTAGTTGGAAATGTCGACGTACACTGATATCGAGTTTTAAATATAGGGACACAGAAATATCAACAGCAAGAATATTGTGATCAAGAATATCGGCTTTAAGGTAAGAAAAATCCAATTTAAAAAAAGAGGTCATTAATATCGTTTGGGTATATTTTAAATGTATGTGATGTATTTTTTGAATAAGTATTGTTTCTGTTTTTTAATATACATGTTACATTTTTGGTAGTTATTATTTTATTTTAATAAAAGTTTGAGTTTTTTAGTTCTGTAACGTGTTGGGGGTTTATAGAGAATAGGGTGGAAAGTAATTTGATTATAATAAATTAATTAATATTTTTTATTTATTAATATTTATTTATTTGAGATTTTATATTGTTAATTGTGTTTTGAATGTTTTTGGGTACATTTTAGGCGCGGGTTGTGGGGTTTATGGGGGTAAAGGGTGGGAAGTAATTTATTTCTAATTAATTAATAAATAATATGTTGTTAATATTAATCAATTATTTAATTGACAATTATTTATGGAAATTGTGTAATTATTTTAGGTGTGAGATGTGGGGTTTATAGGGGTAAAGGGTGGAAGTAATGTTTTTAAATTAAATATTAATTAATTAATATTAATTAATTAAATGACAGTTTAAAATGGAAACTATACAATTAATTTTAGTTGTGGGTTCTGGGGTTTTTAGGGGTACAGGGTGGGAATTATTTTTTTGTTAATTAATTATTAATTAGTTGATAATTAATATTCATTAATGAATTAAATAGGGGAAAACATTGGTGGGGTTTTGGGTTTGGGGTTTATAGGGATGAACGGTGTGGAGTAAATTAATGTTACTTACTTTATAACTAATTGTTAAATACTAATAGTTATTTAAATGTTTTTTTAATTGTGTCATTAATTCTTTTACAGTTTCATTTTAGGTGTGAGTTGTGGGAATTATAGGTGTAAAGGGCAGAAAGTTAATTATCTTTCATGTGTTTTAATATTAATAATATTTGCTTGATTGATAATTAATTACATTAATTATGCGAATACATTTATTTGTTATGTTCAATGTGAGTTGTGAGTTGTGTGGTGTTATAGGCTAGGAAGTAAATAGACAAGTTATGCAATAGTGAATGTTTGGGTTAATAAACGAGTTCTAAATTAAAATATTTGTTTGTTTCAAAATTGTTTTTTATTTAATTTAATATAATATTTTAGGTATTTGTGGGATGTATGTAACATTATATATTGTTTTTCTGTTTTTTTATTTTTAATAAATGTATTTGTATTTTTAACATATGTATATATTTTTTTACTTACTTAAAAATAGATTTTTATTCTGTTGATGATATTCTGTTTCTTTTTAATTTTCAGTTGACTGGTGTGCGAATAATACATTTTACCCCTCTGCAATCCAACACACTTCCTATTGATGCACTGACTGAAGTGTAATATTACATTTTATTCCTCTGCTATCCAACACTTTCCCTACTGTTGCTCTCACTGGAGTAGGAATAGTACATTTTATCCCTCCCCTATCCAACACTTTCCCTAATATTGCACTCACTGGAGTGGGAATAGTTGTTTTTACCCCTCCGCTATCAAACACTTTCCCTACTGCTGCACTCATTTGAGTGGGAATAGTACTTTTTACCAATCCGCTATTCAACACTTTACATAATGTTGCACTCCTTTGAGTGGGAATAGTCATTTTTACCTCTCCGCTATCCCAAACTTTCCCTACTGTTGCACTGTCTGGAGTGGGAAATGTAAGTTTAAAGATTTTTACGTAGTTTAATGTATTCATTCATAATAGAATGTTGTTTTTTAAATAGATGTTATGTTATTGGTATATATATATATATATATTCACTGAAAAAACCATAGGTTATAGACCATATATAGTTAGGAATTAGCATTTACAAAACCTTGAAAATTCACTGAAAAAACCATAGGTTATAGACCATATATAGTCAGGAATTAGCATTTAAAAAACCTTATTTTACTCACACAAAACCATTGAAATTCCATATATAGTTAGTTGTACTAACTATATATCGCGCACCCGCAATCCACTGCTGATCATGTCACATATTACATCATTCATGACATGGTCAGTGACATCACTGATGACATCACTGATGACATCTCAAATGACATCACTGATGACATCACTGATGACATCTCAAATGACATCACTGATGACGTAAGCATAACAGGTCATGTGACTTGTTAATAAAACTTTTCATTGGTTCATTTTACTTTTCTTATTCTAATGATGAAAGGCTTGGTCATATGACCTAAAAATTACGCTTTTTATTAAATATATGTTATAATGTTCCAGGCTAATGTACTTTCCCGGAAAATTTACAACTGTCCTGCAAGTAAAATATATTCCTTTTTCGAGAAAAAGGGCGTTTCTTCGTCCCATGACGGAGCCGTTGAGCAAAAGAGGGTCGGCCTGCTGTCTTAGTCGCCGATGCGCCTGAATATGAGATTCTTATCGATCACTTTATGTTGCAGGAGTAGAAAACACAACAGCCCTTGACCATTTATCTTTACTGCGTTCCTGCATATTATACCTTTCACCCTTCATGTAATTGGTCTGCTTTATTTCACTTGCCTTTTACTGATTCTAAAACAGTGACTATTATTAAAAACTTTACCAATGTATATACTATTACCATGTTTTCTTTTAAAAACCTTTATTGTGAAAATGTCATTATACAAATACGGGACTATAACCACGTGGGCCGGCCACGGAGCAAACTGTAATCGTATATGATGAGTAGACATTTACACTGTAGAGGAACGTAACGGGCGGGCCATTAGGTTGCAAGGACTAAGGTGTCTAACAGTTGCGGAATCGGTGGACGTACATTTTATAATTAAAATACGACAGGGCCAGTTACAATAAAATTATCTAGATATACATTTGCGGGCAAGTACCATGGGTGACGTTAATTCGAACTTTCAATAGTACAGTAATCAATAACACATCAGAACTTAATATCAATAGGGATATCGAAATATTCAATCTATTCTCGTCCCCGCCCGCCATGTGCTTCAAAACTGCATACGTATCTCGTAATATCAAGGTTGTGCAACCAGTACACAACAAGGAGTTACGAGTCCCATTTATTCCGGCGCCATTTTGGGCGAGGACGGACAGGTCCAGGATATAGTCAAAATGTCTCTACCAACCATCGACTATGATGATGTTCATATGCTGTATTTATTAGAGTAACACTCATCTGTCCACATGAAATTAATTTGCCACAATCTAAACATGTCATTTTAATCTTTCCAAAGTTCTTCTAAATATTTGGGACCGTTTCCCTTGCCTCTGATGCTGTCAGTGCCACTTCTTTGATGAATGTACTGGCAGGTCGGGGGTTCTCCTCCAAATCTCTCTTTTATGCAGCACTATAATTAATCGGTGCCACCTCTCCATATGACGATGCATGGTATAGTTACCATAACTATATTTTTTTTCGGTTCCTCTGGAGAGTACATCGTGGCAGACGAAGCGTGTAACGTACCGGGCATTTACCTTTTTTTGCATGTAGAGGAAAGGAAAAAAAATTCGAGCGTCCGAGTTCTAAGGTGTCCCAGGGCCATTTTAGTGGACCAGGCCCAAATCCAAAGAACAGGCCGCCATTTTGAGAGTCCTGTTGCAGCCGCCTGTCGCTGTAGCATCAAGAGCGGCCGAAACTCAGTTGAATGGCAACTGAAACGGTAAAGGGGCGCCCCACTACAGCAGACGAGCCTCCACCTAGGAAGGCCCGTTCACGCCGCCCCCCCCCCCCTTCGGGCACGCCACGCCGTTATTCGGAGCAGGATTGTAGGATGGCCACACCAGTGCGGCAACTTGCCAGACACCACCTCGGTGCTAACCGAATCTCAGCGCCTTGTGGTGTCTGCTATTCAGAAAATATTGTTGCGCTGCCTTTGGCACTATTCGCACATCGGTCCGCTACTGACGCCACCTCACAGGCCAACGGGGCGCCCCACGCCTACTTTCAGCATTGTAGGATGGCCACACCAGTGCGGCAACTTGCTAGACACCACCTCGGTGCCATCCGGATCTTGGCATCTCAGCGCCTTGTGGTATCTTCTTTTCAGAAAATATTGTTGCGCTGCCTTTGGACCCATTCGCACATCGGTCCACTACTGACGCCATCTCACAGGCCAACGGGGCGCCCCACGCCGACTTTCAGCATTGTAGGATGGCCACACCAGTGCGGCAACTTGCTAGACACCACCTCGGTGCCATCCGGAACTTGGCATCTCAGCGCCTTGTGGTGTCTTCTATTCAGAAAATATTGTTGCGCTGCCTTTGGCCCCATTCGCACATCGGTCCGCTACTGCCGCCATCTCACAGGCCAACGGGGCGCCCCACGCCGACTTTCAGCATTGTAGGATGGCCACACCAGTGCGGCAACTTGCTGGACACCACCTCGGTGCCATCCGGATCTTGGCGCGTTGTGCTGCCTTCGGCCTATTCGCACATCGGTCCGCTACTGACGCCGCCTCACGTGCCAACGGATTTTCTACGCTTTTTATACCCTATGCCGCATAACAGGTCATGTGACTTGTTTATAAAACTTTTCATTGGTTCATTTTACTTTTGGTTTCCTAATGATGGAAGGCTTGATCATATGACCTAAAAATAACACTTTTCATTGGATGAAAACTTTTTTTTTTTCCCAAACGACGAAAGCCCCACCTTGTTTCTGGATGTTTCAGACTGAAGCTGGCGTCAGCATGAAAGCACCACCATCTCGTGGCTCCGTCGTGGTCATTCCGCGAGCAATCATGGCAGCCGCTCCCCACCAGAAGCCTGCAGGAGTCGAGGGCCCCCAAGACTTTTGTAGAATCCTCAAGGCGGAGGGGACGCCTTCGAGAATGGGGTCCAAGACCTAGCAGACAAGCGTCCGATTTCCAAGGTGTCCCAGGGCCATTTCAGTGGACCAGGCCCAAAAAGGAAAGAGCCTGCCGCCATTTTGAGAGTCCTGTGACAGCCGCCTATCGCTGCACCGCAAGAGTGGGCGCAACTCAGCTGAATTGCGGATTTTGACACAGTGGACCAAAAGCGGACGGAATGGCAACTGAAACGGTAAAGGGGCGCCCCACTACAGCAGACGAGGCTCCACCTGGGGAGGCCCGTTCACGCCGCCTCCCCCCCCCCCGGGGCGCCCCACGCCGTTATTCGGAGGGCGGCAACTTACTGGACATCACCTTGGTGCCATCCACATTTCAGCACGTTCTGCTGCCTTGGAACTATTCGCACAACAGACCGCTACTGACGACCCACCCCCCGGGACGCCCCACGCCGGATACCCAAATCAGTGCGGCACCCAGGCAACATCACCTGGGTGCCGTCCAGAAATCTGGACGTTGTGCTGCCTTGGGACTATTCGCACAACCGACCGCTACTGACCATTGTTCCTTCTTTTTCCCTAAACATTTTTACATGTTTTTACTGTTTTTGTTTTGTTGTATATATTTATAAGTTATTAAAGTTTTATAATCCTACTACTTTGTTGGAGTGCTATATATTTTTAATGTGACACATAATTGTAAAAACTTTGATGTACAAAGAGTCATCCCTGGAATCTTCCGCTTCAGGCTCGGTCCCCTGCCCAATCACAATACAGGATGGTTTTCAGATAGTAGGAACGCGTGTGGTGTGACGGATCTCATCGGGTGTGGGCCTTGATCTACTATAACTCCTTTGAAGAGGGGTGATTCTTTACAGCTGGGGCCATAAACTATATCTGCAGGGCTAGCTGATAGCCTGGGACCGGCCTGGACAATCGGACACAGAGGAAGAGGAGTGTCAGAGGGTGCGGTAGTGAATAGGGCGAAAGGGAGGTGTCGGGCGGGCACAGGGTGTGATTCTCAGGGAAGAGCAGCGCAGATGGGGGGAGGTTTATTGCCCATGCATAAGACAGAGAGCGGGGGTGACCAGTGCCTGGGGGAGATGCTTGCGAGGGTGGGGAGCCATGCTAAGGATCGACAGCGTGCAGAGAGTGGGTCTGGTCAAGGCATCTAAAATGGCTGCCGTGCACGACAAAAGTGTGGCATTTGAAAAAAGGCAAGATGGCGCAGACAATGTTTTTCAACACTTCCTGATTTCCTTCGAATCGAACGTTAACAGACGTTGGGGCATATTACCAAAGTTAAGCGATATTTATCCCTAACGATGCTTAGCAACAAATTTTTTACCGCTAAGCATCGTCAGAAATTATCGCAGATAAACCTTGCTATTATCAAGGTTTATCGCGAATGCGATAAAAAACGGCCGCAATGCATTAATATCGCTGAAAAGTCAGCGATATTCATGCATTACCGAGCTAATGCTCTTAGCCATGTTATCCACCTCCCATTGGATGACATGGCTAAGAACTGCTCAGGGCAGGTGTTACTTTTTGGAGATATTCGCGCTTAGCGCGAATATCTCCAAAAGTTGGTAATAGGAGATAGCGATGTTAGCGACTGTTTCCAGTCGCTAACATCTTGGCATGCCCACTTTGCATGTCATTAGTGATAAATATCACTGACATGCAAAGTGGGGCCCAAGATGGTCGCTATCTCCTACTAGCGGTCGCTAACTGGTGTTAGCGACAGCTAGGTAATACGGAGATAATTTTATCTCCGCTTTCTTGGCTTTTAAAGCCAAAAAAGCGGAGATAAACCCCCTTGATAATATGCCCCGTTATCTCTCCCACACTACCGGTCCCCCTGGGCTTAAACGCCGAGATGGTAGGGACTGCATCCCGTGGAGATAGGCCGAGACGTCACTCAGCAGAAAAAAAAGTAAAAAAAAAGTCTATAAACATACAATAAGTTAAAAGTCAATCATTCTTCTTTCCTTGTAGTACGCTCCCCAGTCCGCTTCCCGTTACGCTAACCGGGCGCACCCCACCAAAAAAACGATTTTTTTTTTTGCCCCGCGGATCCCGTTTAAAGCCTCCACATCAAACCTATGGGGTCAGGGAGGATCTACTATGCCCCCTTATGGTCATTTGCCCCTTCGCTTTGGCCTCCTCTTGTCTCTCGATCCTACCGAGAGACAAGATGGTGGCCGCTACGGACTGTTTGGAATGTTTACAGACGCCGGAGAACCAATCAGCTTCGCTTCACAAAGCTCCGTAACGCGAAAAGTACGCGAAGTGGAGCGCTGCCCGGAGCGCTGTTACAGATATATATCTTTTTTTGAACGTTAATTTCTCAAAATCCACTGGAGCACATATATTGAGACCTAGCAAAGGCACATCGGGCTACCAGTCCCTACAATTTTGCCAAGTTTCGTGCAAATCCATTCAGCCGTTCGGGCTAAAAGTGAGGCCAACCGCCCTATGGAAATTAACATTGGAAAAACGCGTTTTGGGACCCCGCTTTTTTCTCGGCCCCCCCTTGACGAACCCCCCCCCAACTTTCCAGGGGCTGCTCAGAAACAAAATGTTCAATTTTCCTGAAAATTTCTGCCAATTCCGTCCACAAACGCCAAAGTTATTAGACATAGAATTTTCAAAAATCCCATAGAGAAAAAATCCTAACTATATATACCTACTGGCGACCGCCAGTCGGTAACTACTGGCGACCGCCAGTAGGTAATTACCTACTGGCGGTCGCCAGTAGGTAGTTATAGTTAGGATTGTTTTCCATAGGAAATCCGCAACATTCTATTGGGAATAACTTTGGTGCAGATTGAGGGATCTGCCTGTAACTTTCCAAAATTAAGGCCAGCTCCGCTCTGCTCCTTCCCTGAAAGGTTCGGGGGGATTCGTGAAGTGGGGGCCGAGAAAAAAGGGGGGTCCCAAAACATGTTTCCCCCATGTTAATTTCCTTAGGACGAATAGACAAGGCTACAGCCCGAACCGCTGAACGGAATTAGACCAAACTTTGCAAAATTGTAGGGACTGGTACGCAGAAGTGCCTTTTCTATATTTGGTGAAAATTGCTCCAGTGTTTTTTTTTTTTTATTAACTTCAAAAATACATACATATCTATATGCGCGCTTCTAGCGCTTACCGGTACGCGTACCGGGGAGCGCACCCTGCTCGCCACGGAAGTGCGCGAGGGGAAAGCTGATTGGCTCTTGGGTGTCTGTCAACATTCTAAACAGTCCGGAGAGTCCGCTATCTTGTGTCTCGGTAGAATCGAGACACAAGAGGTGAAAATAAATGGGGGGAAATGATTAAAAGGGGGCAGGGTAGACCCCCCTGACCCCCTAGATTTTCTGAGGGGGGCCTAGAAGGACCCTGAAGGGCAAAAAAACTATTTTTTTTTTTTTTAAATATTCGCGGGGTAAGCGCTGGGTGCGTTCCCATGTACGCTTCCAGGTACGCGTACCCTGAGCGTAGCACAGGGAAAAACAGTGAAAGAAAATAGTGTAAAATAAGAATTTGGAGTGCTTAGAGGTAGGGTAGCTCTAAAAAGAGCTGTTGTGTTATGTGGGTGATTTAAGTACCTACAAGTAGGTACCGATGCAGAGTCTAAAATTCAAGAGAAAGACTCTGTTCCCCTCATCTGAGAAATGTACACCGTGTCCTCTGTAGATATCTTGCATGTTGTAATGCAAGTTATTGTGGTATATGGAACTCATACCATAATCTCTCAGGAAAGCAGGAACTGATCCTTTTGGGACCGCCTGAGAAGGCCTAGGGGGTGAAGGGTACTCTACTTTGCCCCCTTTTCACGTTCTGAACTATTTTATTTTACTCTCTTCTGTAATTACACAAAATGGCAGCAATAGGATGCATCAGAGACAGACAGTGAGAGAAAGGAGGCCGGAGATGAAGAAGAGATGTCAAATACACATTGGAGATAATATAGTGGGAGAAGGGAAGTAAATATGAGTAAACTTACTATGTAACATAAAAATGTTGCACTCTATACTATAAGTCTCATTTTATACTACAATCACTTCGCTACAACCTCATAAATTAAAAATAAAAATGAATAATGTCTCAAACAATTTTTGATTTCTAAATATAAATTTATTCTTCTGAATTTTCATAATTTGAAAGAACTAGTAACATGTCCTCATCAGGAATTTCCTCTTCAATCATCTCATCAGGAATCTCCTCATGAAAAGTCTGCAATGATGATTCTTGTAACTCTATGATCTCCAAACATTCGATAAATTCGCCGTCAAGAGATTGATCAAAAAAATCATTCAAGTCATCTCCTCCTTGTGAGAATATTTCATTATTGGTGCTGTCAATTTCAATAAATGTAGTGGATAATTCAAAAGAAATTGCCACGGTCTCTTCATTGTGATCCATTTTATTTTGAAATTTCTTGCTGTAAATTGCAGAAAAAAATAATCACTTTCATTTATCGTTTTTAGTAATACATAATATAAAACTAACTTTATCAAGTATTTAGTATAACAGAAGGACTGTAAATAAATAACAGAAAACATTTTTCAAATTATCTTAAAGTGTACAACATAGTTCCCCTTACAAATTAACAACTCACCTTTTTGAAAGTAGGAGAAGCGTTAGTACTGTGTAAATCAAACACCAGAAATTGAGCACCAAAAATTCCTCACAAATGTACCTCAGACAGTAGTATCACAAAATGGCTGTGGTTTCCTCTCATTTTAGATATATGCATAACCAATTAACTTTCATCACACACAAATACAAAACCAAAGTAACATTTTAATTGGTTCTAAATTTCAACTCTTTCAAATGTGTTTTCCCCATGCAATTTTCCATAGGACATTTAGATACGTCTACAGCCTGAATGGCTGAACGGAATTACACCAAACTTGGCAAAATGGTACATCAAACCTAGGGGGTCAGGGAGGATCTACTATGCCCCCTTATGGTCATTTGCCCCTTCGCTTTGGCCTCCTCTTGTCTCTCGATCCTACCGAGAGACAAGATGGCGGCCGCTACGGACTGTTTGGAATGTTTACAGACGCCGGAGAACCAATCAGCTTCGCTTCACAAAGCTCCGTAACGCGAAAAGTACGCGAAGCGGAGCGCTGCCCGGTCCGCTGTCACAGATATATATCTTTTTTTGAACGTTAATTTCTCAAAATCCACTGGAGCACATATATTGAGACATAGCAAAGGCACATCGGGCTACCAGTACCTACAATTTTGCCAAGTTTCGTGCAAATCCATTCAGCCGTTCGATTATTATTTTTCTTTTTTTTTTTTGCCCCGCGGGCCCCTTTAAAACCTCCACATCAAACCTAGGGGGTCAGGGAGGATCTACTATGCCCCCTTATGGTCATTTGCCCCTTCGCTTTGCCCTCCTCTTGTCTCTCGATCCTACCGAGAGACAAGATGGCGGCCGCTACGGACTGTTTGGAATGTTTACAGACGCCGGAGAACCAATCAGCTTCGCTTCACAAAGCTCCGTAACGCAAAAAGTACGCGAACCGGAGCGCTGCCCGGTCCGCTGTTACAGATATATATCTTTTTTTGAACGTTAATTTCTCAAAATCCACTGGAGCACATATATTGAGACCTAGCAAAGGCACATCGGGCTACCAGTCCCTACAATTTTGCCAAGTTTCGTGCAAATCCATTCAGCCGTTCGGGCTAAAAGTGAGGCCAACCGCCCTATGGAAATTAACATTGGAAAAACGCGTTTTGGGACCCCCCTTTTTTCTCAGGGGCTGCTCAGAACCAAAATGTGCCATTTTCCTGAAAATTTCAGCCAATTCCGTCCACAAACGCCAAAGTTATTAGACATAGAATTTTCAAAAATCCCATAGAGAAAAAATCCTAACTATATATACCTACTGGCGACCGCCAGTAGGTAATATATATATATATATTCACTGAAAAAACCATAGGTTATAGACCATATATAGTTAGGAATTAGCATTTAAAAAACCTTATTTTACTCACACAAAACCATTGAAATTCCATATATAGTTAGTTGCACTAACTATATATCGCGCACCCGCAATCCACTGCTGATGATGTCACATATTACATCATTCATGACATGGTCAGTGACATCACTGATGACATCACTGATGACATCTCAAATGACATCACTGATGACATCACTGATGACAACATCCAGTGACTGTATGTTTCTGTAAAGTTAAAATGTGTCTTACATATTGAAGAATGAGTGGAAGTATAAGTGTCTGGACAAAGGATTTAGTAGGTGCATGACTGAATGTATGAGTGAGTGATTAAATGTGTCTCACTGAGTGCATGGGTTAGTGACTAAAGTGTCTTAATTTGTGCATCATTATGTCTGTTGTTCTGTAAACTGCTGCATGTGTTGATCAGTAGCTATATGATTAACTATATGGGTTACTGATTGATTGTCCAAGTATTTGTATGGGAGACTGAGTGTGTGTGTGGCTGGCTGGGAGGTGTGTGACTCTGTGCAGATCAATGTGTACTTATATCAATGATTGTATAACAAGGTAAGTATGTGTTAGTATATGTTTGAAAATGTAAGGTGCTCTATGTTTAACTGTATAGACAAGAAAATGGAAGTGTGATTGAATCTTTACAGGACTGACTAGGTGTGTGAGTAACTCCATGGATGAGTGGCAGAGTGTGAGTGTCTGTATAGGTGTATGAGTGCATATGATAGTGTTGTAAAGATGAGTGATTGTATGTATGAATGATTGTATGGGTGAATGAGTGAATGTGTGTGTAGACGTAGGAATCAGTGAGTACATATGTAGTAACTAGTATTGGTGTGTCAATGGTTTCAAAAATTATACTCTGTATTTAACACTGGGTGAAACAGAGGTTATATTAAAATGTGAGGAGATGCATTGTATTGTCACATGAATGATATCATCAGTGATGTGGTCATTGATGTCAAATGAGATGTCATCAGTGATGTCATCAGTGATGTCATTTGAGATGTCATCAGTGATGTCATCAGTGATGTCACTGACCATGTCATGAATGATGTAATATGTGACATCGTCAGCAGTGGATTGCGGGTGCGCGATATATAGTTAGTGCAACTAACTATATATGGAATTTCAATGGTTTTGTGTGAGTAAAATAAGGTTTTTTAAATGCTAATTCCTAACTATATATGGTCTATAACCTATGGTTTTTTCAGTGAATTTTCAAGGTTTTGTAAATGCTAATTCCTAACTATATATGGTCTATAACCTATGGTTTTTTCAGTGAATTTCAATGGTTTTTTAATAGCAAATATCATAAGCTGTCGAATGTCAAGTACGTGGTAAGTGAAAACATTTTCGTGTTTATGCACACTGATCTGCTTTGAATGGTGCCCCCCCCCTCATTTCTATTAGGAGTACTCTCTCTTTGCACATAGTGAAGGGTAGTTAACGCAGGCCTTTGCCCCCGTTGTAAAACGTCGTGCCTGCTTCTCTCTCCATTTGATTGATTGTTATCCAAGTATTTACTGTTTTAGAATTGGTTCTCTTTGGTTCATTCTCTATTTACAAACAAACACAGAGTCGCAATACTCTGTTTAGTCTTTGCAGATAACGAAAAATCGTGTAAAAAAAAAAAAAAAGGAATCGAGCAAAATCAGTAGGCCACTAATGGGATCTATTTTTGACCTCGGTAAAATAGAAACATTAGGAACAACCCCTCATGACAAATACCAAACTAGTGAAATGAACTGAACTCCACACAATGATGGCTGCAAAACAGCTCGGCTCCGCCACCCACCCCGCCCAAAATAACGATAAAGAGCGGCTGCCATGATTGGTTGCGGAATGGCCACGACGGAGCTACGAAAGGGTGCTGCTCTCATGCTAACCCCAGCTTCAGTCTGAAACATCCAGAAACACTGTAGACTACCAATTCGATCAGTTCCGGTAGCGCCCCAATGTAACCCGGTAGAGAAGAACTAGCCCTCCCCTCTTTGACTAATGGTTCTTGTTGCCTGTCCCTTCTGTTGTCATTTAACAGAACTATTTAGCCTGCTGAAAGGGGTTGTGTTCCGACCGCTGGTTGGTGGAGACATTTTGACTATATTCTGGACCTGCGTTGTCGCGTAATGCGTCATATGACGCGCCGCGTTAGCGCATCCGGAAGTCATCCGGGGCGCGCAGCGCGTAACGTAAGCATAACAAGTCATGTGACTTGTTAATAAACTTTTCATTGGTTCATTTTACTTTTCTTATTCTAATGATGAAAGGCTTGGTCATATGACCTAAAAATTACGCTTTTTATTACTTCCGAACATTATTTTTTCTTAAATATATGTTATAATGTTCCAGGCTAATGTACTTTCCCGAAAAATTTACAACTATCCTGCAAGTAAAATATATTCTTTTTTTGAGAAAAAGAGCGTTTCTTCGTCCCATGACGGAGCCGTTGAGCAAAAGAGGGTCGACCTGCTGTCTTAGTCGCCGATAAGCCTGAATATGAGATTCTTATCGATCACTTTATGTTGCAGGAATAGAAAACACAACAGCCCTTGACCATTTATCTTTACTGCGTTCCTTCGTATCATACCTTTTACCCTTCATGTAATTGGTCTGCTTTATTTCACTTGCCTTTTAATGATTCTAAAACAGTGACTATTATTAAAAACGTTACCAATGTATATACTACTACCATGTTTTCTTTTAAAAACCTTTATTGTGAAAATGTCATTATACAAATACGAGCCTATAACCACGTGGGCCGGCCACGGAGCAAACTGTAATCGTATATGATGAGTAGACATTTACACTGTAGAGGAACGTAACGGGCGGGCCATTAGGTTGCAAGAACTAAAGTGTCTAACAGTTACGGAATCGGTGGACGTACATTTTATAATTAAAATACGACAGGGCCAGTTACAATAAAATTATCTAGATATACATTTGCGGACAAGTACCATGGGTGACGTTAATTCGAACTTTCAATAGTACAGTAATCAATAACACATCAGAACTTAATATCAATAGGGATGTCGAAATATTCAATCAATTCTCGTCCCCGCCCGCCATGTGCTTCAAAACTGCATACGTATCTCGTGATTTCAAGGTTCTGCAACCAGTACACAACAAGGAGTTACGAGTCCCATTTATTCCGGCGCCATTTTGGGCGAGGACGGGCAGGTCCAGGATATAGTCAAAATGTCTCTACCAACCATCGACTATGATGATGTTCATATGCTGTATTTATTAGAGTAACACTCATCTGTCCACATTAAATTAATTTGCCACAATCTAAACATTTCATTTTAATCTTTCCAAAGTTCTTCTAAATATTTGGGACCATTTCCCTTGCCTCTGATGCTGTCAGTGCCACTTCTTTGATGAATGTACTAGCAGGTCAGGGGTTCTCCTCCAAATCTCTCTTTTATGCAGCACTATAATTAATTGGTGCCACCTCTCCATATAACGATGCATGGTATAGTTACCATAACTATATTTTTTTTCGGTTCCTCTGGAGAGTTCATCGTGGCAGATGAAGCGTGTAACGTACCGGGCATTTACCTTTTTTTGCATGTACAGGAAAGGAAAAAAAAATCGAGCGTCCGAGTTCTAAGGTGTCCCAGGGCCATTTTAGTGGAGCAAGCCCAAATCCAAAGAACAGGCCGCCATTTTGAGAGTCCTGTTGCAGCCGCCTGTCGCTGTAGCATCAAGAGCAGCCGAAACTCAGCTGAATGGCAACTGAAACGGTAAAGGGGCGCCCCACTACAGCAGATGAGCCTCCACCTAGGAACGCCCGTTCACGCCGCCTCCCCCCCCCCCTTCGGGCACCCCACGCCGTTATTCGGAGCAGTATTGTAGGATAGCCACACCAGTGCGGCAACTTGCTAGACATCACCTCGGTGGTAACCGAATCTCAGCGCCTTTTGGTGTCTTCTCTTCAGAAAATATTGTTGCGCTGCCTTTGGCCCCATTCGCACATCGGTCCGCTACTGACGCCATCTCACAGGCTAATGGGGCGCCCCACGCCGAGTTTCAGCATTGTAGGATGACCACACCAGTACAGCAACTTGCTAGACACCACCTCGGTGCCATCCGGATTTTGGCATCTCAACGCCTAGTGGTGTCTTCTATTCGGAAAATATTGTTGCGCTGCCTTTGGCCCCATTCGCACATCGGTCCGCTACTGACACCATCTCACAGGCCAACAGGGCGCCCCACGCCGACTTTTACCATTGTAGGATGGCCACACCAGTGCCACAACTTGCTAGACACCACCTCGGTGCCATCCGGATCTTGGCATCTCAGCGCCTTGTGGTGCCTTTTATTCAGAAAACATTGTTGCGCTGCCTTTGGCCCCATTCGCACATCGGTCCGCTACTGACGCCATCTCACAGGCCAACGGGGCGCCCCACGCCGACTTTCAACATTGTAGGATGGCCACACCAGTGCACCTTACTAGACACCACCTCGGTGCCATCCGGATCTTGGCGCGTTGTGCTGCCTTCGGCCTATTCGCACATCGGTCCGCTACTGACGCCATCTCACAGGCTAATGGGGCGCCCCACGCCGAGTTTCAGCATTGTAGGATGACCACACCAGTACAGCAACTTGCTAGACATCACCTCGGTGCCATCCGGATCTCGGCGCCCCACTGCAGATGAAGTGCCTCTCAACTATGAAACCACCACGGTGACATCCGGATCTTGGCGCGTTGTGCTGCCTTCGGCCTATTCGCACATCGGTCCGCTACTGACGCCATCTCACAGGCTAATGGGGCGCCCCACGCCGAGTTTCAGCATTGTAGGATGACCACACCAGTACAGCAACTTGCTAGACATCACCTCGGTGCCATCCGGATCTTGGCATCTCAACGCCTAGTGGTATCTTCCATACAGAAAATATTGTTGCGCTGCCTTTGGCCCCATTCGCACATCGGTCCGCAACTGACACCATCTCACAGGCCAACAGGGCGCCCCACGCCGACTTTTACCATTGTAGGATGGCCACACCAGTACAGCAACTTGCTAGACATCACCTCGTTGCCATCCGGATCTTGGCATCTCAGCGCCTTGTGGTGTCAGTCAGAAACTATTGTTGCGCTGCCTTTGGCCCCATTCGCACATCGGTCCGCTACTGACGCCATCTCACAGGCCAACGGGGCGCCCCACGCCGACTTTCAACATTGTAGGATGGCCACACCAGTACAGCAACTTGCTAGACACCACCTCGGTGCCATCCGGATCTTGGCATCTCAGCGCCTAGTGGTGTCTTCTATTCAGGAAATATTGTTGCGCTGCCTTTGGCCCCATTCGCACATCGGTCCGCAACTGACACCATCTCACAGGCCAACAGGGCGCCCCATGCCGACTTTCAACATTGTAGGATGGCCACACCAGTGCGGCAACTTACTAGACACCACCTCGGTGCCATCCGGATCTTGGCGCGTTGTGCTGCCTTCGGCCTATTCGCACATCGGTCCGCTACTGACGCAAACTCACAGGCCAACGGGGCGCCCCACGCCGACTTTCAGCATTGTAAGATGGCCACACCAGTGCTGCAACTTGCTGGACACCACCTCGGTGCCATCCGGATCTCGGCGCGTTGTGTTGCCTTCGGCCTATTCGCACATCGGTCCGCTACTGACGCCGCCTCACGTGCCAACGTATTTTCTCCGCATTTTATACCCTATGCCGCATAACAGGTCATGTGACTTGTTTATAAAACTTTTCATTGGTTCATTTTAATTTTGGTTTCCTAATGATGGAAGGCTTGATCATATGACCTAAAAACAACACTTTTCATTGGATGAAAACTTTTTTTTTTTCCCAAACGATGAAAGCCCCACCTTGTTTCTGGATGTTTCAGACTGAAGCTGGCGTCAGCATGAGAGCACCACCATCTCGTAGCTCCGTCGTGGTCATTCCGCGAGCAATCATGGCAGCCGCTCCCCACCAGAAGCCTACAGGAGTCGGGGGCCCCCAAAACTTTTGATGAATCCTCAAGGCGGAGGGGACGCTTTCGAGAATGGGGTCCAAGACCTAGCAGACTAGCGTCCGATTTCCAAGGTGTCCCAGGGCCATTTCAGTGGACCAGGCCCAAAAAGGAAAGAGCCTGCCGCCATTTTGAGAGTCCTGTGACAGCCGCCTATCGCTGCACCGCAAGAGTGGGCGCAGCCGCCTATCGCTGCACCGCAAGAGTGGGTGCAACTCAGCTGAATTGCGGCTTTTGACACAGTGGACCAAAAGCGGACGGAATGGCAACTGAAACGGTAAAGGGGCTCCCCACTACAACAGATGAGACTCCACCTGGAGAGGCCCGTTCACGCCGCCTCCCCCGGGGCGCCCCACGCCGTTATTCGGAGCAGCATTGTAGGATACCAAAACCAGTGCGGCAACTTACTGGACATCACCTTGGTGCCATCGTTCTGCTGCCTTGGAACTATTCGCACAACAGTTTGCTACTGATGACCCACCCCCCGCGACGCCCCACGCCAGAAATCTGGACGTTGTGCTGCGTTGGGACTATTCGCACAGCCGACCGCTACATCGTTGTTTTTCCCTAAAAATGTTTATATGTTATTACTGTTTTTGTTTTCTTGTATATATTTATAAGTTATTAAAGTTTTATAATCTTACTACTTTGTTGGAGTGCTATATATTTTTAATGTGACACATAATTGTAAAAACTTTGATGTACAAAGAGTCATCCCTGGAATCTTCCGCTTCAGGCTCGATCCCCTCCCCAATCACAATACAGGATGGTTTTCAGATAATAGGAACGCGTCTGCTGTGACGGATCTCATCGAGTGTGGGCCTTGATCTACAATAACTCCTTTGAAGAGGGGTGATTCTTTACAGCTGGGGCCATAAACTACATCTGCAGGGCTAGCTGATACCCTAGGACCGGCCTGGACAATCGGACACAGAGGAAAAGGAGTGTCAGAGGGTGCGGTAGTGAATAGGGCGAAAGGGAGGTGTCGGGCGGGCACAGGGTGTGATTCTCAGGGAAGAGCAGCGCAGATGGGGGGTGGTTTATTACCCATGCATAAGACAGAGAGCGAGGGTGACCACTGCCTGGGGGAGATGCTTGCGAGGGTGGGGAGCCATGCTAAGGATCGACAGCGCGCACAGAGTGGGTCTGGTCAAGGCATCTAAAATGACTGCCGTGCACGACAAAAGTGTGGCATTTTGAAAAAAGGCAAGATGGCGCAGACAATGTTTTTCAACACTTCCTGATTTCCTTCGAATCGAACGTTAACAGACGTTGGGGCATATTACCAAAGTTAAGCGATATTTATCCCTAACGATGCTTAGCAACGATTTTTTTACCGCTAAGCATCGTCAGAAATTATCGCAGATAAACCTTGCTATTATCAAGGTTTATCGCAAATACGATAAAAAACGACCGCAATGCATTAATATCGCTGAAAACTCAGCGATATTCATGCATTACCGAGCTAATGCTCTTAGCCATGTTATCCACCTCCCATTGGATGACATGGCTAAGAACTGCTCAGGGCAGGTGCTAGCTTTTGGAGATATTCGCACTTATCGCAAATATTTCCAAAAGTTGATAATAGGAGATAGCGATGTTAGCGACTGTTTCCAGTCGCTAACATCTTGGCATCCCCACTTTGCATGTCAATAGTGATAAATATCACTCACATGCAAAGTGGGGCCCAAGATGGTCGCTATCTCCTACTAGCCGTCGCTAACTGGTGTTAGCAACAGCTAGGTAATACAGATATAATTTTATCTCCGCGAAGCGGAGCGCTGTTACAGATATATATCTTGTTTTTGAACGTTAATTTCTCAAAATCCACTGAAGCACATATATTGACACCTAGCAAAGGCACATCGAGCTACCAGTCCCTACAATTTTGCCAAGTTTCGTGCAAATCCATTCAGCCGTTCGATAAATATTTTTTTATTTTTTTTTTGCCCCGCGGGGCCCTTTTAAAACCTCCACATCAAACCTAGGGGGTCAGCGAGAATCTACTATGCCCCCTTATGGTCATTTGCCCCTTCGCTTTGGCCTCCTCTTGGGGAAGAAGCACGCAGGCTCTGGTGCTACCCGCTACTTGGAAAACCCCATGGAGCGTAATACATTAGCGGCGGTCCTGCCGCTGGGTTGCACCATCCCGAAGAAACGGGGGCCACGAGACTCGCTATCCAAGGAGTCTCGTATGTGGAGCTGCGCGATGGATGAGGACAGGAGTGATGTTTGGGGTTCATGGTAGAGCCTTTGGAACGAGCAGTAATTTGAAAGTGCATCCATCCAGGATATATGGACTACATCTCCCACAAGCACAATGTGTGTTTTCATATAGGGAGATGGTAGACGTCGTGCACTTTACTGCTGGCCCCTGATGAGGAAAATAAATTTCCGAAACGCGTCGGGCCTATTTCAAACACGCAACTGCCCATACCAACTAACGCTTTGGGGAAGGCGCACGCAGGCTCGGGTGCTACCCGCTACTTGGAAAACCCCATGGAGCGTAATACATTAGCGGCGGTCCTGCCGCAGGGTTGCACCTCCCCGAAGAAACGGGGGCCACGAGACTCGCTATTCAAGGAGTCTCGTATGTGGAGCTGGCGATGGATGAGGACAGGAGTGATGTTTGGGGCTCATGGTAGAGCCTTTGGAACGAGCAGTAATTTGAAAGTGCATCCATCCAGGATATATGGACTACATCTCCCACAAGCACAATGTGTGTTTTCATATAGGGAGATGGTAGACGTCGTGCACTTTACTGCTGGCCCCTGATGAGGAAAATAAATTTCCGAAACGCGTCGGGCCTATTTCAAACACGCAACCGCCCATACCAACTAACGCTTTGGGGAAGGCGCACGCAGGCTCGGGTGCTACCCGCTACTTGGAAAACCCCATGGAGCGTAATACATTAGCGGCGGTCCTGCCGCTGGGTTGCACCACCCCGAAGAAACGGGGGCCACGAGACTCGCTATCCAAGGAGTCTCGTATGTGGAGCTGCGCGATGGATGAGGACAGGAGTGATGTTTGGGGCTCATGGTAGAGCCTTTGGAACGAGCAGTAATTTGAAAGTGCATCCATCCAGGATATATGGACTACATCTCCCACAAGCACAATGTGTGTTTTCATATAGGGAGATGGTAGACGTCGTGCACTTTACTGCTGGCCCCTGATGAGGAAAATAAATTTCCGAAACGCGTCGGGCCTATTTCAACCCCGCGACCGGGCAGGCCGCCAACAAATGGAAAGAAAGAGTTGCCCCTAGGTGGGATGCACTTACAGGTAGGGATTAATGCCATCGCAAGGGCGCGAGCCGCGAACAGAGTCCCTTTCCTGCCAGACGCGTTTCGGGCCAACGCCCTCTTCAATGGCAGCACATGTATATTTACTGAAAATAACATAGGTTTTAGGGACGTTATAGTTAGTTGGACATTTCACTTATACAAAACAATAGAAATTCCGCTGGTATAGTTAGTTGAGCTAACTATAACTTGCGCCCCTGCAATGCACTGCTGATGAACTCACGTATTACATCCTTCATGAATGGTCAGTGACATCACTGATGACATCACTGATGACATTTCAAATGACATCACTAATGACATCATCCATGTGGAAATCTGATGCACCTCATTAGACTCTAAGACCCTAATATAACACTTGATACACCCACTCTAAAATACAGACTATAATTTTCGATCATGCAGCTCGGATACCCAACAAGGCCTCAACGTCCAGCGCCACTACCACCAGGACCTCCACCCCGGACCACCCCCCGCTACTACCACAAGGCAGCGCAAAAGAGGACAACGAACCTTCCCAAAATGCCATGTCACCTGAGCCACACAATTACTGAATGTTGGGAGATGTGGCATCCAACTATGTATGAAGGAGGCAAGTCACCCATCAATAATAATGCACACAATGCCCAGTGTAACGCTGATGTGCTGCACAGACCTTACTATGCAAAGCACAAACCTCTCCATGTGGAGATATACTAATGATACTTGTAGTGTAGTGCACAGTGGACGCAACCATGTTACCTCAGGCAGATCTCTGTCATGTAGCTGTGTTGTCCCCCCTGGAAGCAGAAGCAGAGTGGGCTGGTCCAATGTACGCCAAATCAGCATAGGAGTATGAATAAATAGGCTAGTCCCTGGGCGTCGTTCACTTGCAGGAAGACCAATGAGTCTACAGAGCGGCAGCCCTCACCCTGGCATGTTGCTGCCGCCATGACTGCGGGCCTCCTCCACACAAGCCCCCTGCGAACCTAGCGGCACCGCACCGCAGACTTATGTCTGTACCGACTACTGTCTTCAATTTACACTGCGGACAGCAGGGCTCACAATTCAGATGCAGTGGCGTTTGTAGATGACGCACTCCAGTACGCAAGACATGTTGCTCCCTGTGCGGGCTGCAATGACCACGCATGATCGCAGGCTGTGCACACGCTGAGTGCTTCAGGTGCTACGAACTCACTGCGCCATAAGTCATCACCATATGGCCTTATCAAGGCAGAATTTATTAGGCAAAAGACATTGCTCCCAGTGTTACCCACCTGGACCACGTATCATCGCAGGGTTCATGCACGCTGTGTGCTTCAGGTGCTACTAACTCACTGCTGATCAAAATAACAATTCCTAGGCAACTTAGGGGTCCTGTAGGGATATCAGGTAAGACAACACATTGATAAAAAAATACAAATATTGTGTGCAGTGAAACAGTGTACAGGATGGATAAACTAATGTAACAGGTTCATATAAATCTGATTTATTTAGAGTATATTACAAGGAATATTTTTTAATTAAAAAACATATACATAGTCAATCAATAAAACAGTTAATACATGGAATTTCAACATATATACTCCATCATATTAAAATCAATTTGCATGGATAAAATTATACATTTATAAAGCACAACAACCAAGTGGGTAAATGCAGAATCTCTACGCGCGTTTCGGCGTTACACACGCCTTCTTCGGGAGACCACTTGAGATTTCTAAAAAAAGGGATAATATGTATGAACAAATATATCTTACACCTGTACACTGCAATGATTCACATTTACTCAATGGAAAAGTCAGAGACTGGAATGAAGAAGCTGGTTCGTGCCAAAAGAGAAGAAAATCCAAATCACCAAACCCAAAAGTACAAGGATGCAAATGCATTTAACATGAACATGAAAGATTTGTCTATAATAGACCGAGGCTCTAGAATGGTGATGAGTGAAGGAAACATGAAGTAATAGCTCTAGATAGAGGTGATGAACTGCAGAATGATGTGCAGTACCGCAACCAGTGATGGTGACATGGTGGATGATGGGGCCCTTACCTAAAATTTCATAAAGACATATGCACGAATCTTCTGCCAACCTTGGATAGGTTGAAATAACAAGGATTTAGTCAAGCACAAAATAATTAATAATTGCAAGGTTTAAGTTGTGCTGCAGATTAAACATATTTATCTTGCAGTTACCTATTTATGGACTGGTGGTAATGGGGTCACAATCGGCTGTCGGTCCTTAGTTTCTAGAGCAATATAGCTGACTTTCAATGATAAAATAGACAGTCAAAGTTTGTTTTAGTGCTGTCTATGAGGTAGGGAACAGGCTACCTGAAAGATGAGAAAACAGTTGATCGCTAGATTGATTATAGTGGTCGCACGTGTGACAAATATGTATATCAGGCTCTTCGATTTTATATCTACCTTATGTGCGATCCGGCGTACACTTTATAGAGACAGAGCTTTATGCGTCAAAAGGACTGAAAGATCAGCGTGATTGACTGATGAAATACTTATCACTAAATATCAGGATCGCCTTAGGGTGAGCCGTTAAACTGTTGAATAAATGATAAAAAGGGTGTACATCAGTGACGTTACCTAACTGCATATGTTTTACATTTAAGCGCAACATGAAATGTATTATTACCTGAATACGTAGTGAAGCAGGTTTCTTTTAGTGATTTAAATCGGGCATAGATGGCCCCTTAAACACGGTGACAGTGTCTAAAACAGAAATACAACAGGGAATTGCATGAGCTCAGTGTGTGTTTTAGGTCAAGAATTTCCAAGTTAAAAGAATGATGAACACGGTGATGCGGCAGGGGTTACCTGAACACAGTGTGTGTTTTAAATAACGGATTACGGGTAGCGAATTTCAGAATTCAAATTGTAAAACACGAAAATGCGACAGGGAGAGCCGAAAGCTCTGGGCGGTTTAAGTGAGAGATTTAGGCGTTCAGGGGGACCCATGAGTACTGGACGATTTAGATGAGCGATTGTACCACGTGGCATTGAAGGCTCTTAGCAATATATTGTGCCGGCATAAAAGAGAGTAAACAAAAATGAAATGGTGTGATAGCAATTAATCTGACTGAAGAGACTTACTTTTCCTGTCGAATGTCCGCAACGCCTAATGGAGTTCTGATATGGGTAGAGGCACTGTCGGTCTGTCTCATTATATACTGAGGACGTCACGGCATCGACACATGTGAGTTCGATAATGTCTCATAGGAGTGACGTCAGAAGGGATGGCCCATGCGTTTTAAGTGAACAGCTAGACTGGGAACAACTAGACTGGGAGTGATGCAGTGAGGGTGCAAACACAAATAAGGGACTGTCGATTTTTCAGTATGGAAGGATTGGCTGCATAGAGTAAAATACACGGGACTGGAATGTAAAAAACAGGAGGGTGGGACTGCCATTTATTTGGTGTTGTATTTAATGGCATTTTCCCACGGTATCTCATTGTTTAAACCTTTGGGAAATGTTGATAGACTAAAAATCCAAAAAACCTCACGTTTTTTGCGTTTGTATTCCATATTGATGGAAGAGGTGTAATTACAATGTTCAATAATGTACCATCTAATCTCCGTAGGTTTATGCTTTTGTTCTAAGTAGTGCTTTACAAGGGGGGCACTGACTTTAGACGTGCGGATTGCTGAACGGTGTTCCGTCAGCCTCGTACATAGGGATCTAGCCGTTTCTCCAACATATCCTAGCCCGCAGGGGCATAGGAGTAAGTAGATGATATTTTTGGATTTACAGTTGGACATGTGGGCTGGGCATATGGTGATCCCTTGAGTATAGCTGGTGCCAGTGATAGCTGATTTACATGCGACACACGTATTGCAAGTGTAAGTGCCAGTAACTGGGCAGCCTCCATCAATGGTTTTCTGAACCAATGAGTTATTTTCTTTGAATCTAGAATGTGTAGCAAGATCTTTGATGTTTCCAAACAGGAAACTGTGGAATACGGGGGGCAAGATGGCCGCCGAGGCACTATGGGAGTAAGTCGCACCTAGACCCCTCTCCTGCTGTTGGGAAAAGAATCCAGGCGCTAATGGAGAACCACAAACAGGATGCAATCTACAGTCTCGATCTACCGCGGAGGCTTTATTAACTTGGCAAATCTAGTCAAGAAAACAAAATCGTGGTACTTCAGAATCTTTAAGGTATTGACTGCAGGTATGGCCACACGAGGAAAAGAAAAAGCCCAACAGTTATCCATGTCGAGCACTACAAGCGTTACAAGCAAGGAATCATTTCAAAAGGATTCGAGCAAATCAGGCGCTATCCCTAAAACAAAAGTGCCAACTAATAACAAAAAGGTAACCCCCACGGTCTCCACCTTAACTAAGACACAACTAAGAAAGCTGGAGAAAGCCGGCGAAAAAGAGAAAATGACAAATCAAAACAAAGACTTGAGAAGCGCTACCAACGCGCCAGCGATACGAGATGCGGCGGAAAGAAAGAGGAGTGATACCGTGTATCGGCAGCCTCTAGTGTCCGAGGCTTTTGGTGCCAAGGTGAGAGCGGAGGCATCGGAAAGCCCTGGAGTTCCAGGATCTCGGCAAGACGCGCCTGTCAAACCGCCCGCAGGAGTAGCGCAGAACGTCCTCGAGGACGCAAGCCAAAGCGTTGCCAAGCAACCAGAACCTACGGAGCTCACGCTTCCCGCGTTGGAACACCAGACGGCAGCTCAGGCACAGTCAGACGGCGGCGCTTTGGAGAATGGACAGACGCTGGCACTGCAGGACTACGACCCGGCTCAAAAGGCTCAAAAGGTGAGAGAGGCAAGTTGTGGGGGTTTGATATCGAATACAGGGCAAATGCTGGAAGCCCTTAAAGAGGTAGAGGATGAAATCAGAGGAGAGCAGCTACAAGCCAAAGGCAAAGAGGCTACTGTGCAGGAGACATACGATGGCAATATGGAAGGGGCAGTCTGCATTGATGGGGCTGAAGTGGCTGATGGCGATGGTTTCTTTTCTGTCCCAGAGGAAACAGAGTCAGAATCAGAGCCAACACTTGCAAGTAGCGAGGAGGAAAATGACATGTTAGGCTCACTTTCAAGCTCTGAGGATAGCGACTCTTCTAGAGGGAGAAGCACGCAAAAGAAGCGTAAATCTGCAGCAAGAAGAGCAGGCTCCCCACAGAACATGCATAAGGGAACAACTAACAGGCTTGTATGGGACTATTCCGCTACCTCTAGTTTATACAAGGAGGATGAAAAAGAGACACCAAATGAGGGGGGGAAGCTGGACTTGATGTTTGCCACATTGAAACAAATACAAATGGAGGCAAGGGCGGAAAGCCGAAGAGCCAGACACGACACAAAAAAAATTCAAGCCTCAATTAGGAAAATAAATAAAAAATTTGAAGAGGTAGAGGAAAGAGTCATTGAAGTGGAGGAAAGAACTGGCCGCTTAGAGGACGAAGTAAATGAGTGGCAAGCGACCAAAGAGGGACAGAATAAGGCCATGGAAGATCTACAGTGGAAGGTGGAGGATTTGGAGAATCGCCAGAGACGCAACAATGCTAGACTCCTGGGAATTGAGGAAGGGATTGAGGGACAAGATCCCAGAGGTTTTGTTGTTAAGCTGCTAAAGGGAGCATTCCCGGAGGTACCATGGAACTGGGAACAGGAGGTGCAGAGGGCCCATAGGTATCCACTCTTTGTAAAGAAAAATCATAAGGAAGGCTCAGGAACACTACCCAGGGCTATGCTCGTATTTTTTGGGAACTACCTGGCAAGACAAGAGCTTATGGAGAGAGCCAGGCCTGACGCCAAAAAATCAGTGGATGGGGTAACTTTTTTTGCAAGACCCGACTTTTGCCACATAACAGTGGAGAGGCGTTGGAGGCTAAGACAACTGATTAATGAGTTTAAGTCCCATGGAGCAGAGGCATACTTAATGTTCCCAGCGAAATTGAAGGTCATAGTCGCAGGTCGCACTAGAATGTTCTTTTCTGAAATAAAAGCGGGGGAATTTTTGACAGAACTACAAGAACAAAGAGGGGCCAGGAGAAAATAATGAAGGATACCTGATTATGCCTGACAAGAAAATGTAGTAGGCGATAAGTGGGCAGGGGAGGGGGGGCGACTCTACAGTGCTAAGCGGACACGCATAGGTCAGGGATGACCTATTTGCCTGTCATAGAGGGGGGGCTTTCGGGGTGGGGGGCGTCAAGGGGGGGGGGAGAGGGAAGGGATGAAGTCATGGGTGTAAGGTGGTGGTTTAAAAAAATACAGATTTGTAAAGTTTGGTGTGTAACACTTAAAGAATGCATAGAAAAAGACAAAAAGTCAAAAAAGTGGATGTGGAGCTGGCAAGCTCTAAATCTGAATTATGGCAGTTAGGATAATGTCGATTAACATCTGCGGGCTAAATAATATGGAAAAAAGACAGAAGCTATCTTCATTGCTGCGATACTGGAAAATAGATATAACCTGTATACAGGAAACACACATAGCAGCTGAAGAAAAGTTTCTACTTGGCCAAATGGGATTTGAGATTCTTGCTAGTACAGGTCAAGAGGGAAGACATAAGGGGGTGGCAATTCTGGCCAGAAAAGGAGTAGCCCAAATTAAAAAGAAAAAAGAGGATTCTGATGGAAGATGGGTGATACTAGACATAGAAACAGCCATGGGAAGATGTACTTTGGTCTCGCTATATGGTCCAAATGAAGATGATCCGGCATTAGTAGATTTTATTGACAGGGAGTTGGCCTTGTGGCCAGAGCCAGTGATCTGTTGTGGGGATCTCAATATCAATGGGCTGAATGGAATATTAGAGGCAAGTGGAGGTAGATATCAGGGAAGGAAAAAAAAGGTGTATAAAGCTGTACTAAACCTCGCTAGATATAACTCGCTGGTGGATATATGGCTGGAATTTAACCCATTAGGCACTGGCAGTACTTTTTACTCAGCACCCCATCAAACAGTAGCTCGACTGGACTACTTCCTTATCTCTAGCTCTTTAGTTAGCAGGGCTAAAATAGAATGTCTTCCAAGAATAATGTCGGATCATAATCCGTTGGTATTAAGCCTAGCATCGACACAAAAAGTAGGGAAAGCTAAATCAATATGGACATTTGAGAGAGGTTTGCTGAAAGAAGAAGACTATATTGCAAGGATGAAAGATTGGATGACTCAATTTTGGGATATAAATAGATACTCAGCCTCGGCAGACATGGTTTGGGATAGTTTTAAAGCGGGAATAAGAGGAGAGACACTGAGTTATACATTACGAAGAAATAAAGAAGAAAAAGAAATGGTGGAAGAGGAAATTAGAACTCTGATCGAGCTGGAGAAGATGCTATTAGATGCAATAGAAAGACGAGAGCCCATCGATCAGATACTAGTGGCTATAGAGGCGCAAAAGGCGGAAACAGGGATCACCTTGGCACAAAAAACAGCAAGAAAATACCTAGCAAATAAAGAAAAATGCTATGAATACAACGAGAGGGTGGGGCACCTGCTTGCAATAAGAACTAGGCAATCGTTAGCTGCAGGTGAGATTAAAGAAATTAAGGACGACAACGGAGTAACTGTTAATAAAGTTGAGGAGGTACAGGAGGTGTTTAGAAGATTTTATGAGAGGCTTTATGACCAGGATAAAAATGATGGAGAGATAGAGCTGAAAAGCCTGGAATATCTAAGGGAAAGCCTGCAAGAGGGATTGAGCATAGAAGAAAGGGACAAATTGGATATGCAGCTAACGGTGCAGGAGATAAGGGACGCAATATTTAGCTTACCCTCTGGTAAAGCAACAGGCCAGGATCAGATCCCGGTAGAGTTTTATAAAACTTTTTGGGAGACATTAGCTAAAGATATTTGGTCAATTTGCTGCTTGGCACAGGGAGGTAGAATAGTTCCCCAATCTTGGGCGGGCGCTGATATAATTGTTATATTAAAAAAAGATAAATCCCCCACTGAGCCGGGTTCTTACAGACCTATCACTCTGCTCAATGCCGATGCAAAAATATTCTCAAAGGCATTGGCTAATAGACTGAGTAAGGTGATAGAGAGGGTGGTGTGCCCCATGCAACATGGGTTTATACCCGGGAAAGGAACTACCGAACATATTAGACAGCTAATTACCATTCTGGATGCTGAGGCAGCCTCGGGGGACCCTGTCGCGGCTATCTTTTTGGATGCTGAGAAGGCTTTTGACAGGGTCTCTTGGGTCTACCTATGGAAGGCTATGGAGTGGGCTGGTATTGGTCGAGGGTATATAACCGCAATTCAGGCACTATATAAACATCCTAGTGCCAGGATACGCATTAATAGATCATATTCCAACGCAGTACAGATCAGACGGGGAACTAGGCAGGGATGTCCAGCTTCACCTCTATTATTCGCAATCTATTTAGATCCTTATCTGAGAAGACTTACAAAAAATAGGCGGATTAAGCCAGTCTTATTGCATGGAAAGAAGTATAAAATATTTGCTTACGCAGACGACGTGGCTGTTATAACACCTACACCAGAGGAGTCATTGGCTGAGATAGAACAGGAGGCAAGAAAATTTGGAGAGGTATCGGGATATTCAATAAATAAGGGAAAAACACAAATAGTTCAGAATAGACATAGTACATTTTTAGATGTAAGAGTTGTCTCAGACACAAAATACCTGGGTATTAAGGTGACAGCGGATTTGGGAAAGTTAGTAGAGATAAATATGGAACCATTATTAGACAAAGTCAAAACCAATTTGGAGAGGGTCAATAACTTACACTTGACTCTCATGGGTAGAATTAATTTTGTCAAAATGGTTACTTTTCCGAAATTTTTATATTTGTTCAGGGCAATTCCACTTTTTATTGAAGGGATATGGTTTAATAAAATAGAATCAGTAATTAATAAACTAATTTGGGCACAGGGGAAGACACGTAGGGCATACCGTTTTTTAACTCTTTCACGAGAAAGGGGAGGTTGGGGAGCACCTGACTTTAGATTCTATTATTGGGCAACAGCTCTTCAATACTCCAAAGGACTATTAGGTGGAAGCGCTCAGGAGGAGGAGGGGGGAAGAAAGGGTCCGGCTAATGTATATGAAGCCCTCTTAGGTAAAGTGGCAGAAAACGCCTTAGTAACAACAGTGGACTTCGCATATTTTAAGCATACAAAATTTAAGACCCTGAGTGCGATTTATAAAGTCTGGAAGGCAATAAGGAAAAGACTGGGACTGGGAAGGTATAACAGGTATTTAAGGCTTTATATGAACAACGATCTTCCAATGGAAATCTTCCGTGACACAGTTATGAGGGAATGGGATGTAAAAGGGATTAAGAAACTGGGGGACCTAATGGATGCAGAGGGGGTAATTTTAACATTCCAAAATATACAGCAAAGATATAACATAGCTGGGAATAATTTCTTTAAATACCTCCAAGTGAGGAGTTACTTTCACACAAAAACAGGGGGTGTAGGAGGGATGAAGAGCTGTAGGGTAATGGAATACCTGGGAAGCAGCCTGGCATGCTCAATAAGACAGCTGTATGCAGAGCTCCAAGTCTATAAGATAGACGATAGAGAAAAATACAGTAATAAATGGAGAGAACAGGTAAAGGCTCGACCGGAAGATTTACAAACTTCTTTAGATTATGGTCGAACTATTTTATGCTCAGCGACGCTTCAAACTCAACATTATAAAACAGTCTATTCATTATATTTCACACCAGCCAGAATAGCCAGTTGGGGCGGCTCCTCTGGAATAACGTGTCCAAGGTGTAACTCTACAGAGGCTAATATAACACATATGTTTGCAAACTGTCCACAACTGTATACTCTAAAACTGGCGATAGAAGAGTTTTTGGATAAATCACTGGGAATACAAACAAAATTAACTGAGGAGCTGATAATCTTGGGGGTAAGCCTAGATGTAAATACAACCTATCCAGAATTTTTATTCATGGTCACTGCAGTATTTAGGATAATTGTAGCCAAAGCATGGAAGGAGAAAACAGCACCGACATTCCAAACGTGGGTAGCTAGACTACTATCTACATATAACCTGGAGAGGGCCATATATGATAGAAGAGGAAGGAAGGCAAAAGCTCTGGGTGATAAGATATGGCTACCTATTGAGAAATGGAAATGCAGGAAATTTGTCTCTGATGGTAGCTGAGAAATTTGTTAACTCTATAAGGTTTATGGAGAGAACGCAGGACGTATTATTTTGAAGACTGGTGGTCTTGGATGCCTCTCTTCTTGGATGGCTTGAATATGTATTTTGGTTCTCTTCCCTTTTGCTTTGTTTACTTTTTTATTTTCTTATCTGCTGTTTTGTTTATTTGTTTGGTAATACAAATCTGTATTTGTTGCAAATGACTATGTAATGCTGTAAACACACCGGATGTAAAAGAAAAATTTGGGGGGGGAAAAACTTTGTCTGAATAAAGATATTTAAAAAAAAAAAAAAAAAAGATCTTTGATGTTTCTATTTCTTCTATGTGCGAACATAGGTTTGGGTATAGTATCATTTTCTTCTGTGCCACTGTTCAGAATATGCCAATTAGTGGTCACAATATGTCTAATTATGTTGTTTAAAGTGGAGTGTCGAGTGACACAGACCAATTGGTTCTTGATTTGTTTAGTCTTGGGTTCCAATAGTGCGTCCTTATCATAAAAACAAGCCCGTTTATATGATGTGCGGACTAATCTATGGGAGTATCCGCGTGCTAAAAAATTATTTTTCAGGATGCTTGCCTGTCTATCATAGTCTAGAATGTTCGAACAATTCCGCCTCAAGCGTAGGAATTGGCTAAAGGGGATCCCTTCTTTTTGTGCTCGCGGATGGTAGCTGTCAAAATGCAACAGCGTATTGCGCGCTGTTGGCTTGATAAACAGATCTACTTCAAGCTCGCCATTATGATGTCTAATATATAGATCTAAAAATTCAACTTGATGGGTGCTTATGTGTGATGTGAACCGTAGGTTACTGTCACATAGATTTAACCATGTTAGAAATTCAGCCAATTTGTCCTCCGAATCTGACCAAATGAAGAAGATGTCATCTATAAATCGTGCCCATGATGTTATAGATTCAAAGAAGGGTGTTATCTCGTTGTAAATATGGATTGATTCAAAGTGTGACATATAGATGTTAGCCACTGAGGGGGCTACAGAGGCCCCCATACTGACACCTTTGATTTGTTTATATAAAGTAGTTCCAAATTCAAAGGTATTCTCCGTTAAAACAAGATCCAAACATTGCAATAAGAAAGGTTTAGGGCAGGGGACTTGATACGTTTCTATGAACCAGTCTACCGCTAGTAGGGCTTTGTCTTGTGGGATATTACTATACAAGGCCTCCACATCTAAGGTGACTAAGATATTGGTGGCCTGATTGAAAGGTAAGTGTTCCACTTTCTTGACGATAGCCATGGTGTCTCTGACATACGCAGGGGTCAGAGGGATGAAAGGTCTTAGAAGGGCATCTGTATATTTAGATAGGGGTTCCGTTATCGACCCAATAGTAGACACGATGGGCCTGTAGGGAGGGTCAATAGGGTCCTTATGAATTTTAGGGATGCCATAAATACATGGCATGATGGGGTTGGCTTGGTTCAAGAAGTCATGCTCTTTAAGGCTAATGACGCCTTCATCAAGGGCAAGTTTAGTTAGTAGTTGGATCTTGCGTTGTACCTGAGGGGTCGGATTCTTGTGTACAGGTATATAGAACTGAGTGTCACTAAGTAAAGCTAACATTTTAGTTTTATAGATAGAGGTGTCCATGACAACTATGCCGCCTCCTTTATCGCAACTTTTGATGGTAATGGTGGAGGATTTGGACAATGTTTGGATGGATTGGAATTCATCATAGTTTAAATTATATGTAGGTTTGGGAACATATTTCGTTGCCTTTCTTACCTGGTTTAAAACTGTATGTTCAAACACCATCACTTCAGGACTTAGCATGTCGAGGGTGGGAGTAAAAGTTGACGGATTAGACATGCCAGATAGATTGATGTCAATAGTAGGTGGGTCCTCTCTGTTTTTAAAATAGCATTTTAATCTAACCTTACAGAAAAAAGATATCAGGTCTTGGTATAGTTCAAATATACTGGCTTTCGAGTGGGGCACAAAGGAGAGGCCTTTTGATAATGCATTGATGCAAGCTTGATCTAAAATCTGGGAAGAGAGGTTGAAAATTGGAATTATTTTCCTCTCCTCCAGTATAGTGCATTGTGGGTCTCTAGCATTTGGTGGCTGTTCTGTGGGTGGTATATGTTTTGGTAGTTCCCTCGTGTTTGATTTTGGAATCTGACTCTCTGCCTGCCTCTCCGGCCACTGCGCTGCCCTAAAAAAGGTACCGCAGTATTTTGGTGACTATTATAATTCCTCTGAGGGCCTGGTTGGTCAAATTGCTGTGCCATAGGTTCACCTTCAGAGTCCGAGGTATCTGAGAAGGTGTGAATACGGGTTTGTCTGCTCGACTCTTCATTGGGGTAATGATTCTGTTTGTAGAAATCATCAGCCAAATAAGGGTATGCTTTTTCTTTTGAATAGTATTTAATATCTTTCTGTAGTTTGTCTACCTTGTGTTTAAGTAGGTAATCTTTGAAAGATACTAACTCTTTCTCAGCTTGTTCTAAATTTGTTTTTGCTTCCTCTAAGACATTATTTTTTCGAATTTTTTCTTCATGTTCAAGGAGTTCATTTTTGAGGGCTGCTATCATTTCTATGGCTGTCTCAACTATTAAAATCATGAAGTCCCGCGAACATCTGTTCGCAAGAAGACTCCATTTATCTAGGAATGTTTTAATATGGACGAACAGTCCTGGGATATTGCGAATACGTAGTCCCTGTGGTATAACTCCTGCTTTAAGGTAGACTAACATGAAGTCTCCATGTGCCTCCATTCTGACTAGTTTCTTTAAGAAAATAAGGTCATCGACTTCATCATTACTGTGTGAGTTAGGAGCAGAGCCAGTGCTAAAGTTAGATGATGAACCCACAAGAGCTGCAAACTGTTCATCAGAAAAACCGAAGGTTTTTAATGCATCCATGTGAAGGGTATTATAAGGTTGAAGAGGCAAAAGTTGCCAGTGAAAAAGGAAAGCACTGGATCCAGCAGTCTCTAAGAGGAAGATTAACACAATTAATGCAATACAGTAACAGAAAGTCCCCGCACAGACAGGCTGTGGGTAAAATGAACAAATAAGAAAGGGACCCCCTGAGACTAGTAACAAGTTCCTAGGTCAGGGCTCAATATTGATCAAAATAACAATTCCTAGGCAACTTAGGGGTCCTGTAGGGATATCAGGTAAAACAACACATTGATAAAAAAACACAAATATTGTGTGCAGCTACTAACTCACTGCACCATAAGTCATTGCCACGTGGCCTTATTAAGGCAGAATTCATTAGACAAAAGACATTGCTCCCAGTGCGGCCCCCCGGGACCATGTATCATCGCAGGGTACTCACACGCTGAGTGCTCCAGGTGCCACTAACTGCACAGCTCAACTCAATGCCACGTGGCTGTGCGCCTATCCTGACCGCTGCCTCCACCCTACACTGAGGTTACACGGTTCACAATTTAAGATTAGTAGCGACGCAAATTGTGTAAGAGACTATAATTCATTAAGAAGAACAAATACTCCCAATCTGTGCAGCTCAAGTCAATGTCACCTGTCTGTGGGCCTTTGCCGACTGCTGCCTCCGGCCTACACTGTAGAAGACCGGCGACACATGGTGCCAACTAACCCTGTTCAACACAAGCCGATCCTACATGTGTAACTGGTTCCTGAGTCCTGAATACCAGCGACCCCAACTTCATGGCAGCGACCACAGCACCAGACTCCCTTCAATCAGTGAAGGATATTTGCATATGCAAGGCTAGTGACACGGTTTGCCACTGAACCTGTACTATGCAGTCTGGTGGGGCTGCTCAGTGCTGCGGAGCCAACGCGCTCCTGGGCCACCATTGTATGCACCTGGCTATGTGCCCTTGCTAACTGCTACCTCTGACCTACACTATGGAAGACCGGCGACACATGGTACCACTAACCGTCTTCAACACAAGCTGATCCCACATGTATAACTGTGCTCTGAGTCCTCAATGGCAGTGACCCCAAATCCATGAGACAACCACAGCAGCAGACTCCCTTCAATCAGTGAGGCATATTTCCACATGCAACGACGGAGACATGTGGTGCCACTAACCCTCTTTAACACAAGCCGATCCCACATGTGTAACTGTAGCCTGAATAGCAGTGACCCCAAATCCATGGCAGCGGCCACAGCACCAGTCTCCCTTCGATCAGTGAGGCATATTTACATATGCAATGGAGGCGACACGTGGTGCCACAAACCCTCTTTAACACAAGCCGATCCCACATATGTAACTGTGTCCTGAATGGCAGTGACCCCAAGTCCGTGGCACCACCCACAGCACCACACTCCCTTCAATCAGTGAGGAATATTTTGATATGCAAAGCCGTCGACAAGTAGTCCCACTAACCCTCTTTAACACAAGCCGATCCAACATGTGTAACTGTGTCCTGAGTTGTGAATGCCAGTGACCCCAAGTCCGTGGCACTGACCACAGACCCACACTCCCTTCGATCAGTGAGGCATATTTAAATTTGCAAGCCGGCGACACGTAGTCCCACTGACCCTCTTTAACACAAGCCAATCCCACATGTGTATCTGTGTCCTGAGTCCTGAATGCCAGTGACCTTCATCTCCGTGAGACAAGCACAGCACCATACTCCATTCGATCAGTGAGGCATATTTTGATAAGTAAGCCGGCCACATGTAGTCCCACTAACCCTCTTCAACACAAGCCAATCCCACATGGCAACTGTGTCCTGAGTCCTGAATGCCAGTGACCTCAAGTCTGTGGCACCGACCACAGCACCACACTCCATTCGATTAGTGAGGAGTATTTACAGATTGAAGACTGGTGACAAATGGTGCCACTGAACCTGCACTACGCAGGCCGGTGGGGCCACCAACGTATGCACATGGCTGTGGGCCCTTCCTCATCACTACCTCTGGTCTATACTATGGTCAGCATGCCTCACAATTCAGATACAGTCCCGATTCTACATGACACAGTCCAGTAGGCAAGACTCATTGCTCCCAGTGCGACCCATCCACACCAAGCATCATCACAGGCTCATACAGTCTCAATGCTTCTGGTACCACTAACCCTATTTAACACAAACCAATCCGACATGTGTAACTGTGTCCTGAGTCCTGACTGGCAGTGACCCCAACTTTGTGGCAGCGACCACAGCACCTTAATCCCTTCAGTCTTATTTGTAGTTCTTTTCTTTAAATAACTTTTTTTATATATAAATCTATACATGACTAAGATTCTTCTTTGTCCAACCGCACAGGGACACTTCCGTCCCAAAGAGGTTGCTGGGGGTATTTTGGTAATGTGGGAAGAGGGTGCCTTACCTGCTAATGTGGGGAGAGGGAGTGTCAAAGGGGTATCTCTCACAGAAAGAACTCTGATATATTTTCACAAATGCCTCGACAGATGCCAGCTGATGGACTGAATTAGAACATGATTTTTCAATGCTTATGTAGTGTGAGTTATGAACAGTTCGCTCCCAGGCAGAGGGACAGCTGCGGCCCATGCGCTCGACTCACAGACGCAGTACTATGAGCCGTCCGGTTCATTGTGGCTATCCCTGCCCTGTTCCGTTGTACGCCACACCACGTCACTCCGATTACGTTCTGATGTTGGCCCTACTTAGCTACCTGTCACAGGCATACTCTCTATTGGTGTGCAGGTCAGTGGTCTGGTTCTCAACATCTCACAGCCACTGCCTGAGGGCTGGTTTGCACACACACCCATCCGGCACATACGTCACAGGCCATGTGACCACGCAAATATAATAGATCGACAACGTCACATCCTTTATTGCCGGTGCTGACTAGCTGGCAAACGCTCCATGGCTCTCAACCATAAAGACTCCATGAAAAGTTGTGCAGAAGGTTAGTCACACCCTCAGCTGTATGGCCGTCAGTGGCCTACCATCTCCTTGGTGTGGACTTCATATGCATAGGGTTAGTGCCACCTCAAACTCATGTGGCCATCAGGGGCCTACCACCACGTGACACGGATTTGAGTTCCACAGGCTTAGCGGCACCAAACCCTGAGGTGGTCTCTGCCACTTACGACTCAGTGACATGTGTGAGATCTGCGGGCCGCAGAGAAGCTGATGTTGTCTCCACCATTCAGGACTCAGCGACATCTGTCAGATCCACGAGGAAGCTGATGTGGTCTCTGCCATTCAGGACTAAGCGACATCTGTAAGATCCACGCAAAATCTAATGTGGTCTCTGCCATTCATGACTTAGGACTCAGCAACACCTCTGAGATCGGCAGGGTTTTGACGGGCACGTGGAGAATGCCTCACTGCTGCACACTCCACTGGCACCAAGTAATTATTTGCTCATGGATGCCCAGAGGCGACCATCTCTCTCTCTCTCTCTCTCTCTCTCTCTCTCTCGCTCTCTCTCTCTCTCTCTCTCTCTCTCACTCTCTTCATTCCTTTCTTTCTAACTCTCTCTCCCTTTTTCACTCCCTTTTTCCTTTCCTCTCTTTTTCTCTGGCTTGTTTTTCCTTCTCTGTTTCTCTCTTTCAGTCCTTTGATAGGCACATTGTTAGAAATGGGATATCTGGTTGGCTAAGGCTTGCGCCAAAGCCAGGCAGAGAGCACCACTTTAGTCAGGACAAGGGAGTTACACTCCAATGATAACCACTGCTCACCCCCTTGGTAGCTTGGCACGAACAGTCAGGCTTATCCCGGAGGCAAGGTGTAAAGCGTTTGCACAACACCCACACTGCAGAAACATTCTGGCACACCACAAAAGGAACTTCAAGCAAGGTTAAATATAAAACTAGCCTTTATATTATAATAAACACATTAGATCCTAATCACACAATGTACACTGTGTCAACTGGCACTAGGCAGTATTTACAAGGGACTAGTTACACACGACAGGGCCAATGGGGCCACTGTCAAAACCATCACAAATCACCACGTAAATGTGGCACAAATAGTAAGAGCAGCGCACAACCAGTAACTACTGCTAAAGTTAGGAACTTAGCAGGAGATCCTGCAACGTAAAATAGAGGATGCATAAATCACCTTGCGCATGCATCACCTTAGGCATAAAACATATTAGGCCCAAACCTCCTACGCACAAACACATTACGCAATTAGGTACTACCACTAATCATCATAACATGACAATAATCATCATGTTAGGCATAACACTACGCATAAATCACAAAGGGCAATAATTAGCATGAGCGCAGTGTGCCCCAATCGGGGGCACAATGCACTGTACCTGGCCCCAGGCCAACTGGCCTCTCACAGGGGTTCAAATGCCCAATGTCCAGAATGTCCGGGCTGGCAGCACAGGTAGCAAAAGCAAAGTGCGCAAAACTGGCCTAAACATAGCAGCTGACAGCTAATTGCTGGGCAGCTGTAGAAATGAGCCAGGGCACCAGCGTGCCTACTGAGCCTTCTCTCTGGGACTCTGAAATTAGCTATGGCCCCACATTGCAGCTGCCTGCATTCTCGCAGGGCAGCTGGGAAGGATGGCCAGCATAAACAAGCACTAGCACTAAACATGCACCTCGAGTCCGACTGCGGCTTTAGAAACAATATACCCCCAAAAGAAATCAGCGCAGGCACCACTGTGCCTGGGGGAGCCCACTCGGGGGACTCCTGGAAAAAAATGCCCCCCAAAGTTGGAGTGGTCTGCTGCCTTGCGGGACCGCTGAAGAAGAACAGGGACCGGCCACGTGAGGTAACGTCCTACTCACCTGGGACTCCCTCTCGGTCGGCTCCCCCGGGCATCCTCAGAGTTGCCGGTCTCCTTCACTCTTCCCCGCTCACCGGCAGTCCCGGGTCTCCTCTTGCTGGTGGCTGAAATGGAGGCTGCAACGCTTCAATTTCTCTGGGGCTGCAGGGCTCTCTCCGGCCTCCACCACTTCTGGCTCGCTGGCTCGCTAGGTGACACCTCCCGCTGGCACCAATCCCAGCAGGGCATCTTCCTGACGTCACGGGGGATTCCTCATGGTGCTTCCAAGACTCCCGGTCCGGTCGGCGGTGATTTTACTACAAAGATGCGGGGTGGGTACCGATTGTAGGAATTAATAAAAAGGTAGCTTTAACCCGGGGTGGGCACCCGCTTGTAGGAATTAATTAAAGAGGCAGCCATAACGCGGGGTTTGCACCCGCTTGTAGGAATTCATTGAAGAGGCTGGCATAACGCGGGGTGAGCTCCCGCTAGTGGCAAAAGCATAAATGCGACAGAAACATGTGGTGGGCTCCCGCTCGTATTTTCCAGCGCACAGATGCAGGGTGGGCACCTGCTTGATGAATAGCAATTGTGGGGGAATCCCTATGTTGGGATTCCCTCAGTAGATGAGGCAGCTCAGTGCTGCGGAGCCAACGCGCTCCTGGGATGAGAAAAGCGCTCTGCAATAAAAATTAGGCGCTTTCAAGGTGCTAGGATTGGAATTCCCATAAAGTCTTGTAGAGTGAAGGGGGAAAGACTGGGCCCAGGCAGGCCAGCTCACAGGGCCCTCCAGCAGGGAGGCAGTCCCTTGTGGCATTCCTCCTGGAGCTCGGCAGCAGCAGGCCCCCCTCAAGTAAAAAGAACAGCACAAGCACAACATTTTTATTGTGTCACAGACCCTTCTTTTATAAACACTTTTTCTTTTGTGTAACAGCACAGGGCTTGGGGATACCAGTTAGGACTGGTTTGGGGGAGCTTTGGAGCACTTTGTTTTGCTCAGCTCCTCTCTCCTTTGTCAGGTGGGGGCTCAGGGATCAAACGCACCAGAGTCGGCGGAGCTGGCATTGTGGAGGGAAGGCACAGTCCTATTCAGGTCCCAGGTGCAACTCCTCCCTCCCATCTACATGCATATCTCTCTATTCACCACTGGGCTGACTCCCCCTGGCTCCTGGAGCCACCCACATCTTCCAGCCTCTGTCCCTCACAAGCCAGACATGCAATTCACATCAGGCAGGCAGACACATAGCACACAGAAAGACCAACTTCTAAAAGTGGCATTTCTCCACCAGTCACCATAAATCTGCGCACACCATTGCACAGCATTTATTCTCAAGAGTTCATACATACTAAACTCGCCCCTGCACTCCTCTCATACCAGGAATTACCATGGACACACATATCCCCCATGCATGCATTCCTATGGGAGGGCAGGCCAATCTCACCACACACACTCAGAGCGTGCACGCACTTTACACTGGGCCACAGTGCTAAAGTGCTCAGATGCTAACAACTACTAATATCAGGGCACAGAAGAGGCAAAAGGGTGAACCTGCCAAAAGGGCCAAGTCCAACACGCATTACACACATCCTTATTTTGTGCTCTATTTTCGAGGCTCTGTTGTCGACATCCATGGTCCCCACAGGAGTCTTCCACGTTGTTGTTTTCTATTATTCTTGTTAAATTTTGTTTATTGGTTTATATATATATATTCACTGAAAAAACCATAGGTTATACCATATATAGTTAGGAATTAGCATTTAAAAAACCTTATTTTACTCACACAAAACCATTGAAATTCCATATATAGTTAGTTGCACTAACTATATATTGCGCACCCGCAATCCACTGCTGATGATGTCACATATTACATCATTCATGACATGGTCAGTGACATCACTGATGACATCACTGATGACATCTCAAATGACATCACTGATGACATCACTGATGACAACATCCAGTGACTATGTTTCTGTAAAGTTAAAATATGTCTTACATATTGAAGAATGAGTGGATGTATAAGTGTCTGGACGAAGGATTTAGTAGGTGCATGACTGAATGTATGAGTGAGTGATTAAATGTGTCTCACTGAGTGCATGGGTTAGTGACTAAACTGTCTTAATTTGTGCATCATTATGTCTGTTGTTCTGTAAACTGCTGCATGTGTTGATCAGTAGCTATATGAGTAACTATATGGGTTATTGATTGATTGCCCAAGTATTTGCATGGGAGACTGAGTGTGTGTGTGGCTGGATGGGAGGTGTGTGACTCTGTACAGATCAATGTGTACTTGTATCAATGATTGTATAAGAGAGTAAGTATGTGTTAGTATATGGTTGAAAACGTAAGGTGCTCTATGTTTAACTGTATAGAGTAGAAAATGGAAGTGTGATTGATTCTTTACAGGACTGACTAGGTGTGTGAGTAACTCCATGGATGAGTGGCAGAGTGTGAGTGTCTGTATAGGTGTATGAGTGCATATGATTGTGTTGTAAACATGAGTGATTGTATGTATGAATGATTGTATGGGTGAATGAGTGAATGTGTGTGTAGACGTAGGAATCAGTGAGTACGTATGTAGTAACTAGTATTGGTGTGTCAATGGTTTCAAAAATTATACTCTGTTTTTAACACTGGGTGAAACAGAGGTTATATTAAAATGTGAGGAGATGCATTGTATTGTCACATGAATGATATCATCAGTGATGTGATCATTGATGTCAAGTGAGATGTCATCAGTGATGTCATCAGTGATGTCACTGACCATGTCATGAATGATGTAATATGTGACATCATCAGCAGTGGATTGCGGGTGCGCAATATATAGTTAGTGCAACTAACTATATATGGAATTTCAATGGTTTTGTGTGAGTAAAATAAGGTTTTTTAAATGCTAATTCCTAACTATATATGGTCTATAACCTATGGTTTTTTCAGTGAATTTTCAAGGTTTTGTAAATGCTCATTCCTAACTATATATGGTCTATAACCTATGGTTTTTTCAGTGAATTTCAATGGTTTTTTAATAGCAAATATCATAAGCTGTCGAATGTCAAGTACGTGGTAAGAATTTTTTTTTTCGTGTTTATGCACACTGATCTGCTTTGATTGCTGCCCCCCACCCCTCATTTCTATTAGGAGTACTCTCTCTTTGCAGATAGTGAAGGGTAGTTAACGCAGCCCTTTCCCCCTTTGTAATCCGTCGTGCCTGCTTCTCTCTCCATTTGATTGATTGTTCTCTTTGGTTCATTCTCTATTTACAAACAAGCACAGAGTCGCAATACTCTGTTTAGTCTTTGCAGATAGCGAAAAATCGTGTAAAAAAACAAAAGGAATCGAGCAAAATCAGTAGGCCACTAATGGGATCTCTTTTGACCTCGCTAAAATAGAAACATTAGGAACAACCTGTTGAAAATAGCAATGCGTATGTATATAAGCGGCGTTCATTTGTGTTCACAGTACCCCTTGTTGATTGTTTCAATCGAGCATTGAATTGTTCGAAGTTAATTCTCTTAACGATCTTCTCTACCTGCAAACGAGGAAGAATAGGAATATTCTATCTCCCTTTGCAGATAGTGAAGGGTAGGTAACGCAAGCCTTTAACACGTCGTACCTATTTCATTCCTCATTGATTGATTGATTGTCCGAACATTGACTGTTTGGGAATTAGTTCTTTTTGGAGGTATTCCCTGTTTGCAAATAAACGTAGGAAAATCTTTGCAAGTAGTGAAAGGGTACGTAATGCGGACCGTTCTCCCCCGTTGTAATCTGTCATGCCTATCTACTCCCCACTGATTGATGCACCTTTTTCACCCGGACCATTTACTAGAGATACGTCATCTGGCCCGACCAGAGAGCACCCCTAGTGAAAAGGACATATGCAATAATAACGAAGTGATCACTGTATCCTGTTAACAGAAACTTTACCATGAAACAACCTGGAAAGAAAAAAATAGGAAAACGAAAATCAGTAGGCCACTGATGAACATGAACTTTTATTAAACAACGAACAAAGAAACGATAACATAACGTAATGATAAAACCTATTAATGTCCTAGAAACAAGAAAACGTTAAAATATGCCAGTGGTGAGAGACCAGAAAAACAGTAAGAGAAACCAAATCACCCCTCGCTGTCCCACCGCCTGCCACGCCAAAAAAATCGATAGACTAGGGAAAATGCAAGTCAGTAGAACATCCACCCCCACTCTGGAAACTTCCAAGGTGGGGCAGGGTTCCGGCTACGCCCAGCCGGGAGCAGCCCATATAAGGCAGGTCCTGCTGCCACGCCTCGGCCAGGAGATCCTAACGTAGGGTGTAGCCGGAGGAGAGGCCGAGACCAGCGGGACCCGGCCAGGGGATTGCCTTTACAACGCTGAACAGTTGCAGGGGGGGGGAATGTCTCCTCGACCCTCCCCTCTCTCTCCCAGTCCGGCCGCGGTGGCCCTTGAGAGTTGCAGGTAGTCCCGCCACATGCTCTTCCGGTCCGACCACCAACGGTCGGGGGGCCGAGGCCGACGGGATCCGGCTGCAGCCGATAAACCAAGAAACCCGTTCATGGGGCCAGAGCCAGGGGCGTCCGGCCGACATCCACCGGAAGCCCGGCCCGAAGACGGACGGGACACTTCTTTCTTTTATAATGGCTGCGACAACACTGGAGGGGGATGTCTTGCACATGCCTCCGACCCCCCCCTCGTCCTCATCGCCTGGTCCGGCCATAACAAATCTCAAGCGAGACGCCGTGGGGTGCACTGGGAGGGAGAGACGGTGCGAACAGGCCTCTCCCGCCTCCCCAGGTGGAGGCTTCCCAGCTGCACCCTCAGCGCTCCAGGCGGTGGCATCCTAACAACTACAGTGCTGCACAGTTTCGGAACGACCTAGATAACGGTTCTTCCACTGTGGCCATGCTGCAACGTCTCGCCCGGCAGGGTGGAGCCCGTCCGCTCATGTGACCCCGCGATCGCCGGTAGCTGCCGAACTCTCAAAATGGCGGTCGACCTGGCAAGAGCGGGCCCAACATAAAGAAATGGCCCGGTCACTGGTTGACTCCACCACCGTAGTCCTCCACGACCTTGAAGATTCTAGAGGAGCCGCGGGAGTCTCCGACCCCCGATGGGGAATGACTGCCATGATCGCCCGTGGAGTGACGAAACTGTATCCGCGGGACGTCGGCGCTCCCATGCTGGCGCCAGCCTCACTTTGAATTACTACAATCCTGCAGACCTTACTTCCGGTGAAAGCACAGTGTGACCCGGTAGGAAAAATTATTGCACCCCCTCCCCTTTTTGACTGATAGTTCAAACCACCGATCCTTTCCTTTGCCCTTTTAACGGAACTTTGGACTGCCTCCCCCTCTTTTACATTTTCTAGAGAAAACAAAACATTAACCACTACATTAGCATAGCAGTTGACACCAGAACTGTTTTCAAATTGAAAACCAACAACATCTTCAACAGAATCCTTTTTGTTTCTGCTGTGACCCTGCTACAGCACAGGCATTGTCCCCAGCAGTAATTCTGCAATGCCGGTAAGAATAGCTGTGGTGCCTACTGGACTCACTCACCCCCGCGGCGCCCCACGCCGTTTTTTGCTGGGCGGCAACTTACTAGACATCACTTTCGTGCCATCTAGATTTCAGCGCGTTCTGCTGCCTTGGAACTATTCGCACAACAGACCGCTACTGACAAGAATATTTCATTATTGGTGCTGTCAATTTCAATAAATCTATTGGATAATTAAAAAGAAATTGCCACGGTCTCTTCGTTGTTTAAATGTTTTTACTGTTTTTGTTTTGTTGTATATATTTATGTTATTAAAGTTTTATATTCCTACTACTTTGTTGGAGTGCTATATATTTTTAATGTGACACATAATTGTAAAAACTTTGATGTACAAAGAGTCATTCCTGGAATCTTCCGCTTCAGGCTCGGTCCCCTCCCCAATCACAATACAGGATGGTTTTCAGATAGTAGGAACGCGTGTGCTGTGACGGATCACATCGGGTGTGGGCCTTGATCTACTATAACTCCTTTGAAGAGGGGTGATTCTTTACAGCTGGGGCCATAAACTACATCTGCAGGGCTAGCTGATAGCCTAGGACCGGCCTGGACATTCGGACACAGAGGAAGAGGAGTGTCAGAGGGTGCGGTAGTGAATAGGGCGAAAGGGAGGTGTCGGGCGGGCACAGAGTGTGATTCTCAGGGAAGAGCAGCGCAGATGGGGGAAGGTTTATTGCCCATGCATAAGACAGAGAGCGGTGGTGACCAGTGCCTGGGGGAGATGCTTACGAGGGTGAGGAGCCATGCTACGAATCGACAGCGTGCAGAGAGTGGGTCTGGTCAAGACATCTAAAATGGCTGCCGTGCACGACAAAAGTGTGGCATTTCAAAAAAGGCAAGATGGCGCAGACAATGTTTTTCAACACTTCCTCATTTCCTTCGAATCGAACGTTAACAGACGTTGGGGCATATTACCAAAGTTAAGCGATATTTATCGCTAACGATGCTTACCAACCAATTTTTTACCACTAAGCATCGTCAGAAATTATCGAAGATAAACCTTACTATTATCAAGGTTTATCGCAAATGCGATAATAAACGGCCGCAATGCATGAATATCGCTAAAAACTCAGCGATATTCATGCATTACCGAGCTAATACTCTTAGCCATGTTATCCACCTCCCATTGGATAACATGGCTAAGAACTGCTCAGGGCAGGTGTTAAGTTGGTAATAGGAGATAGATATCTTGCATGTTGTAATGCAAGTTATTGTGGTATATGGAACTCATACCATAATCTCTCAGGAAAGCAGAAACTGATCCTTTTGGGACCGCCTAAAAAGGCCTAGGGGGTGAGGAGTACTCTACTTTGCCCCCTTTTCACGTTCCGAACTATTTTATTTTACTCTCTTCTGTAATTACACAAAATACCAGCGATAAGATGCATCGGAGACACACAGTGAGAGAAAGGAGGCCGGAGATGAAGAAGACATGTCAAATACACATTGGAGATAATATAGTGGCAGAAGGGAAGTAAATATGAGTAAACTTACCATGTAACATAAAAATGTTGCACTCTATACTATAAGTCTCATTTTATACTACAATCACTTCGCTACAACCTCATAAATTAAAAATAAAAATAAATAATGTCTCAAACAATTTTTGATTTCTAAATATAAATTTATTCTTCAGAATTTTCTAAATTTGAAACAACTAGTAACATGTCCTCATCAGTAATTTCCTCTTCAATCATCTCATCTGGAATCTCCTCATTAAAAGTCTGCAATGATGATTCTTGTAACTCTATGGTCTCCAAACACTCGATAAATTCGCCATCAAGAGATTGATCAAAAAAATCATTCAAGTCATCTCCTCCTTCTGACAATATTTCATTATTGGTGCTGTCCATTTCAATCAATGTAGTGGAATCATTCAAGTCATCTCCTCGTGACAATATTTCATTATTGGTGCTCTCAATTTCAATCAATGTAGTGGAATCATTCAAGTCATCTCCTCCTTGTGACAATATTTCATTATTGGTGCTGTCCATTTCAATCAATCTAATGGAATCATACAAGCCATCTCCTCCTTGTGACAATATTTCATTATTGGTGCTCTCAATTTCAATCAATGTAGTGGAATCATTCAAGTCATCTCCTTGTGACAATATTTCATTCTTGGTGCTGTCCATTTCAATCAATCTAATGGAATCATACAAGTCATGTCCTCCTTGTGACAATATTTCATTATTGGTGCTCTCAATTTCAATCAATGTAGTGGACAATTCAAAAGAAATTGCCACGGTCTCTTCATTGTGAGCCATTTTATTTTGAAATTGCTTGCTGTAAATTGCAGAAAAAAATAATCACTTTCATTTATCGTTTTTAGTAATACATAATATAAAACTAACTTCATCAAGTATTTAGTATAACAGAAGGACTGCAAATAAATAACAGAAAACATTTTTCAAATTATCTTCAAGTGTACAACATAGTTCCCCTTACAAATTAACAACTCACCTTTTTAAAAGTAGCAGAAGTGTTAGTACTGTGTAAATCAAACACCAGAAATTCACCACCAAAAATTCCTCACAAATGTACCTCAGACAGTAGTATCACAAAATGGCTGTGGTTTCCTCTCATTTGACATATATACATAACCAATTAACTTTCATCACACACAAATACAAAACCAAAGTAACATTTTAATTGGTTCTAAATTTCAACACTTTCAAATGTGTTTTCCCCATGCAATTTTCCATAGGACATTTACATACGTCTACAGCCTGAATGGCTGAACGGAATTACACCAAACTTGGCAAAATGGTACATCAAACCTAAGAGGTCAGGAAGGATCTAATATGCCCCCTTATGGTCATTTCCCCCTTCGCTTTGGCCTCCTCTTGTCTCTCAATCCTACCGAGGGACAAGATGGCGGCCGCTACGGACTGTTTGGAATGTTGACAGACGCCGGAGAACCAATCAGCTTCGCAAAGCTCCGTAACGCGAAAAGTACGCGAAGCGGAGCGCTGTTACAGATATATATCTTTTTTTCAACGTTAATTTCTCAAAATCCACTGGAGCACATATATTGAGACCTAGCAAAGGCACATCGGGCTACCAGTCCCTAATATTTTGCCAAGTTTCGTGCAAATCCATTCAGCCGTTCGATTATTATTATTTTGTTTTTTTTTTGCCCCGCGGGGCCCTTTTAAAACCTCCACATCAAACCTAGGGGGTCAGCGAGGATCTACTATGCCCCCTTATAGTTATTTCCCCCTTTGTTTTGACCTCCTCTTGTCTCTCGATCCTACCGAGAGACAAGATGGCGGCCGCTACGGACTGTTTGGAATGTTGACAGACGCCGGAGAACCAATCAGCTTCGCTTCACAAAGCTCCGTTGCGCGAAAAGTCCGCGAACCAGAGCGCTAACCGGTCCGCTGTTACAGATATATATCTTTTTTTAAACGTTAATTTCTCAAAATCCACTGGAGCACATATATTGAGACCTACAAAAGGCACATCGGGCTACCAGTCCCTACAATTTTGCCAAGTTTCGTGCAAATCCATTCAGCCGTTCGGGCTAAAAGTGAGGCCAACCGCCCTATGGAAAACTCAATGTTAAAAACACGTTTTGGGACCCCCCTTTTTTCTCGGCCCCCACTGGACGAACCCCCCCCAAATTTTCAAGGGCTGCTCAGAAACAAAATGTGCCATTTTCCTGAAAATTTCAGCCGATTCCGTCCACAAACGCCAAAGTTATTAGACATAGAATTTTCAAAAAACCCATAGAGAAAAAATCCTAACTATATATACCTACTGGCGACCGCCAGTAGGTAATATATATATATATATATATATATATATATATATATATATATATATATATATATATATAAGAGGCTGTGAGTGAGGGATGCGAACTCCATCCAGCCCTGTACAAGTGTCACAGCTTCAAATCTGGCTACGTTACTAGTCGGCTTTCCAATTGGGAACATGAAGTGAATACCGACTGAACGGAACCACCAACCAGCAAGATGGATACACTGCATGCTGGGTAATGCAGTCCAAATAGTGGAGACATCGGTGATTCCGTGCAACGTTTTCCAGGTGCACTCAACACTACTTCAGTGATTGAGCCAATAAGAGACTTACTTAGAAGCTGCCAGCACCAGAGGAACTTTTTAAACTTACAGGCATTTGATAAAGGTTGAACTCCGAAACGCGTCATGCCTGTTTAAATAAATGTTTGTTTTTAATCCCGCAGTGTCGCCTCTTCTACTTCGAGAGAAGAAGGTAGCCCTGGTATATATTGCGTGTTTCCATTGACACGCGAGGATGGCCCTCCTGCAAGTGTCGTAAGAAGGGAGTCAATGGTTCTTTCCCGGACCGCCTCGTACAACGGAGACAACAGAACGCTGCCATATGGCAGTCCATACCTTCATGGAGAGACGTCGTTACTTCCCCGATGTCTCCGACTCTGCTGCCAATGGAACTGTGAGGCTGGGAGTGAGGGATGCGAACTCCATCTAGCCCTGTACAAGTGTCACAGCTTCAAATCTGGCTACGTTACTAGTCGGCTTTCCAATTGGGAACATGAAGTGAATACCGACTGAACGGAACCACCAACCAGCAAGATGGATACACTGCATGCTGGGTAATGCAGTCCAAATAGTGGAGACATCGGTGATTCCGTGCAACGTTTTCCAGGTGCACTCAACACTACTTCAGTGATTGAGCCAATAAGAGACTTACTTAGAAGCTGCCAGCACCAGAGGAACTTTTTAAACTTAAAGGCACTTGATAAATGTTGAACTCCGAAACGCGTCATGCCTGTTTAAATAAATGGTTGTTTTTAATCCCCGCAGTGTCGCCTCTTCTACCTCGAGAGAAGAAGATAGCCCTGGTATATATTGCAATCATTTTTACAAAAAAAATCCATTCAGACACGTATTTACCCATTTATTCTTCCATCGACCTTTAGATATACATATATAAAAAATATTTATTTTTCAGAAAGACACACATTCACTGGATGATGTCATCAGTGATGTCATTTGAGATGTCATCAGTGATGTTATGAGTGATGTCACTGACCATGTCATGAGTGATGTAATATGTGACGTCATCAGCAGTGCATTGCGGGCGCGCAAGTTATAGTTAGCTGAACTAACTATAACAGGGGAATTTCAATGGTTTTGTATGAGAGAAATGTCCAGCTAACTATAACATGTGTGAAACCTATGGTTTTTTCATTGAATTTCTAAGGTTTTTTAAATGCAAATTTCTAACTATAACGTGGCTGAAACCTACGTTTTTTTCTGTGAATTTCTAAGTTTTAAAAAAATGCTAATTCCTAACTATAACGTCGCTGAAACCGATGGTTTTTTCAGTGAATTTCTAAGCTTTTTTTAAATGCTAATTCCTAACTGTAACGTGTCTGAAACCTATGGTTTTTTCAGTGAATTTCAAAGGTTTTGTAAATGATAATTATTAAATGTATTCATTATTATATTTCTTTATTTTTATACTAATTTCTTACATTTTTTATATAAATATTTATATTTATTTTATTTTCAAATTATATTTCATATTCTTATTGTAAAATATTACCAAAACTAAATTGCTAAATATTTTTTTGATAAAACATTTTTTTTCCAATATATTAAAATTGAATTCCATATAATTCCTTTTTCATTTATTTTTGGGGTAATCGTACTGTACGTATACGGAAACGGAATTACACCAAATTGGTCTGAGAGGTAGAGTTCAGTTCGCAGATTGTGCTTTTTGTTAAATAGTGTAAATCCGTTCAGTACTTTCTGAGAAAACCCCTATAGACTATGCATGTAGTGTTCTATGCACCGGGAAACTTGTCTTTTATATCTTCAATTTCCCAATCTGTATTCTTACACTTCCAGTAAACACAATCACACTTCTGTTTCAGTATTGTACTGACCATACAGCACTATGTGTTTATCTATACACTGTTCTAAAAGAATCCATTTACTACATTAAAACACGAATCAGCATATTTACAATAAGTGGTACATCCCCAGAGATATGGCAGTTATTGTGTACTGTGATATGACCTCCTTCTGGAGCAGGGCTTTATAATGTGATGCACCTTCCAGATGTGTCACATTGTAAATAGTACACACCATGGCACATCTTTTGCACCAAAAAAGAAGGAGAGAACTCTGGGTAGTTCTCGAGTTTAGGTGGAAAGCAGCTCTTGTTAGAGCACTCTCAACACCAGTGACACTCTAGATCTGCTCACCTCAACTGTCTGTTTTTCTATCAAAGTCTTTAAGCATAGGATTAGCAAAATGTCATCCACGCTGAGATAGAAAAAGACAAAGTCTTTTGCCATTTCTACAGCAAATTCTTTAAGCATATGACTACCACAGTGCTGTCCTTGCCGAGCTGTAAAAGGACAAAAGCCATTTTTCACTCCAGGCACAGTATTACAGCTTTGAAATGGTAAAATACCAACTCAAGCCAACCTGAAATTAGTAAAATCAACCCCCGACACAGTGGTGTTGAGAGTGCTCTAACAAGAACTGCTTTCCACCTAAACGCGAGAACTACCCAGAGTTCTCTCCTTCTATTTTGCATAATTTATACATCTTTTGCACCACCAGTGCGTCACAAAAAGTGACGCAACAACTGTGTTAAAAGAGACTCAAGGGGGTTGTAAATCCACCCGTAACACATAGAAATTCATCCAGGCATTTTCACCAGTAGTGCAAATTGAAGCGTAGACTTGTAACATATTTATGTGCATATGTTACATTCAAGTGCTTCGGAGGTACTACTGTATACTATAGGTAAACTGCTTATAGATTTATGCTGTAGCAGTTCCTTATAGTTCTGTACTTTCACATTCTCCATACACTAGTAATGTATTCATTCATTCATTTATGAACTACACATTCATTCTGAGAAACTTTTATACAGAAACATAGAAATATAGGGCTAGATGTAGGTAAATCACAAATACCGAATCGTTATTACCGATTTTTACCAAACGGGTATTAAGGAATCGGTATTTGCGATGTAGGTAATAATTCGGTAAAAATTACAGAATCGGTAAAATTCTGTAATAGTTACCGATTCCTTAGAAATCGGTAAAAATATTACCGAAAACCCATTACCGAATCGGTAAAATACCGATTCTGTAATACCAATTCGGTAAATACCGAATCAGTAATTCAAAAAAACTGGAATTTTGTAATCAGCCAATCCAGAACAAGCACATGACTCCCAACCAGGAAGTGGCCACATCCATGAAGGTGCATTGAATCAGTTGGTGTTTGCAGAAACTGTGAGCAGCAGCAACAGCAGAGGAGCAGAACAGCCAACACCCAGTTCACAGAGACAAACTGCACCATGGCCACACCTGAGAAAAGCAAGGATTCTGCAGCTGGGAGAAAAAGAAAAATGGAATTTAGTGAGAAGGAGTTGGAGGTCCTCTTGAGGAAGTAGTAAAAGACCATGACCAGCTCTTTGGTAAGAGGTCACTAAACGTGCCTGGGTACCAGAAAAGGGCCATTTGGATGGCAATCCAAGAAAAAATAAATGCCATTGGGGTCACACCACGGAAAATTGAGGACCTTAAAAAGCATTGGTACAACCTGAGAGCACGTGCCAAGGAGAGGATGGCTGAGCGCCAGAAACAATCAGGAAAAACTGGTGGTGGAAGCTCCACAGCGCCTGATGCTACTGCCCTGGACCAACTGGTAGAATCCACCCTCCAACCAGAGAGTGCCCGTGGAATTGGGGATGTGGATAGCTCTGCTAGACCTTCCAACACACAAGGTAAGTTGCATTACATCATACTGTTTCCCCTTCCTAACCCCAATCTCCCTGCAACAATCCCACTCCAGGTCATGCTTTATGTAAACTGTGCAATGCATCATGGGAAATGTAATCCCTATCAATGGGTAGCAAAACAGCCACTCCCCAATTAGCTTAGGCAATTGTTACACATCTATAGATGAGATAGCAGAGGTCACTCAGCTAGGATGTCAGTTGTGACATTTATTAGCACACATTTGCTGCATGAAAAGTAAGTAATGATACATTCTGTATCCACAGGCAGAACAGCGCCACAATCTTCAGAGGGGGAGACTGCTGATGCTTCCAGGGATGATACAAGAAGTGATGAGGAAGTTCTGTCACCTCCACCCATTGCACCAACTACTCCACCACCACCACCTACAAAGTCAAACCGATACACAGTTGCTCAACTCCCAGAGATAGATGCCACAGAGGAGGACAGGCCGTAAGTCCAGCATACTTCACTAGGCGCAGACGCACAGCCTTCTGGGGCGCAGTCCCCCATGCTTGAACGCAGCACAGGTGTCCGTAGATGACGCCCAATGTCACAAAGTCCAGAATTTCAAGGCTCAAATGTCTTTGCAGGCCTGGAGGGTCAAATGCTCATAGTGCAGTGCCTGCAGGGGAAGACAATGCGGACCATTCAGATGCAGATAGTGGCAAACAACTGGAAGGTGGATGAAATGAAGGAGGTCATATACTGTCTCAACAATACAATGGTAGAGGGACTGAAGGAGGTATCTGAGGCAGTGAACAAATGAAGTGACAGAATGGAGGGGGAGAGACAGGCAGGTGATTGCAGGCATTACGAAGTCTGTGAACAGACTGTGTAATGCCACCCACGTGCTGAGTCGAAGATCTGTGGCCATGCAAATGGAGATGGCCAAGTACAGCCGTGAGGTTACCCAGGGCCTGGTCAGAGTCACCAGTGCCGTGGAAATCATGCAGACCAACTGGATTGCTGCCACCGGTTCCGGGGACGTTGAGGAAAGTGAGGTGGCAAGCAGTCTTAGCACTGAACCCCCCCCGCCTTGCTAGAGAGTAGGAGGCGCAGTATGAGGCATGGCTCTGCTGCAGGACACAGTGCTGCTGAGGACAATGTGCAAGCAGGACTCGGCAGTGGTGTGCAGGGGCGCAGGAGATAGGCACAGCCCTACAATTCAGATCTGTAGTGGGTGAAGTAACCCTTTTGAACACATAGCTGGTGTCATGGTGTGCTGATAATTTGCCTGATGAAAGGTCTATTAACATCCTGACATAAATGCATTACCTGGCTTTGTCTCATTACTTACTTAAAAATAATTATTTGTGATCTCTGACCGTCTCTGTCTCCTATCTGCTGCAGCTGCGCCGCCTGCTTCGCTGAGCTGTGGCTGTGTACCTTCCTCATCCTCATCCTCCTCTTCAGAATCACACATTTCAACAGGTGTACCCTTCTAAGTGGTAAGGTTATGCAGCATGGCACATACAGCTATGATTTTGCAATACACCAGGCGCTGGTACTGCCGTGCACCTCCACATTTGTGCAGACAGCGGAACCGGCTTTTGAGGACTCCAAATGTTCACTCAACCACACTGCGTGTTGATCTATGTGCAACATTGTATCTCCTTTCACTTGGGGTGGATAGGTGCAGGTACGGAGTCAGGCTGAAAGAGCGCACTGCATAGGCACTGTCACCTGTGTGTGAGATGTAAGTAAGTATTACACAGCGTACAATCTCATCAACAGTTGTGTAATTCAGGGGGTCTCACATGTACTTACCTAGCAGGTAGCCTTCACCAAATTCACCTGCAAGGAGCTGGGTATATATCCCACTGTTCCTGAATATGTATGAATCGTTGGTGCTCCCTGGAAACTTTGCAACTATGTTGGTGATTATGTTCTTCGCATCACATATAACCTGTACATTGATGGAATGTGTGGACTTGCGACTGTGCTGGGGAATTTGATGTAGTGTGCCATCCTTTGCACCATAACGATTCATAACAGGGGGTGGTGATGGACAGAGTATCTGAATTAAGCAGAACACTCCTACCCAGTCAAAAGATCAGGGCTTGATCCATCGCCATTTTTTAGCTCACTGCACCATCCCAGTTCAGAACCTGGCTACATGCACCATGGCATCCAGGAATTAGCGGAAAAAACGCAGGCAACTTTGTGAAACTTCACCTGCCACAGCTATTACCCCTTGGTAACTGCCAGATTCCAGGAGGTGCAGGCAACAGAGTACCAGTACATGAGTGGGTATTGCGTCGCCCTTGGTGTCTGGTGCTCCAGGAGTGGGTGCAGGTCCCGTATAAGGTCTTAGATGGTGTTTGGGTGTAGCCTGTAGCGCTCATGGATTTCCGTTGGAACAGTGTTATTCGCACTCTGTACACGCACTCCTCCCATCTCCAGATCCTCAGTCCTGCTGCACGCAAACGTAGCCGCCTTGCTATCACGTACAGGGCCGCCATTGTGTTCACACTGATGCATTTTGGGGCTGTTTTTATGCAGTGCACCTGATTACCACCTGCTTTCACTTAGTGTTAAATACCGATTGTTAATTACCGATTTTTTACAAATTCGGTATTACCGATTTTTGGTACATCGCATTACCGAATTTTTACAGATTCCCTATTTCCGATTTGGTATTTTTTTTCCGATTCGGTATTTGTTTTCCGATACGGTATTTTTTATTCTCTGAATCGGTAAATAAGGAACCGTTAAGCGTTTTTCCTTATTTTTACCGATTCCTTATTACCGAGCCCAATCGGTAATACCTACATCGCACATGGCTAAATACCGGTCGGTAACGGGGAAATTTACAGATTTTCACCATTACCGACCGGTATTTAGCCACCTATATCTAGCCCATAGTTCTTTCTTTGACCAGTGAAGGTAGTTCTAAAAAGAACAGTTTTTTTTGTGTTTTTAGTTTTCTATTTTTTGTGTGTTTTGTCAACAATTTTTTTTTTTAAACCCAAAAAATTGAACTGGAACCCAAAAGTGTTCAACAGGAACAAAAGAATGAAAAAAAAAGAACTAATGTCGAGGACACCAATGCTCCCGCTTCCTGCGTCTTATCAGGTCAATAGACTGTTCCCCATAACACAAAAGTTTATCGCAATAAATGCATACAATTTTAACTTCGCCAAAGTCAGGATGTATTTTTGTGGGTGTGGACTGCTTGCTGAAAATGCTGCTGCAGCAGTTGATGTGCTTGGTGCAGGAGCAGGTGGGTTGTCCTGCAACCTCCGTCTTGCAGCTCGAGCAAAGTTGTTGGGGTGCAAGTTCTTCACGTGTCGCACCATATTTGCTGTGCCAAAGGAGTATTTTTCAGATGGATCACCCCTTGAAAGAGTTGTTTGGAAAATTTTACAGGTTACTTTTGGAGCATTAACCTATTTTTGCCCTTCTGGAAGAGTAAAAAACTGCCAAATTTGAGCTTCTTTTCTCTTCTTTGGAGGTTCTTCAGGAATTAAATATTCCTCTGAAGAATGGCTGGAAGATTTGCTGTTGCTGTTATTATGGTAATCTTCCTTCTATTTGACAGGATTCTCAGAAGAGATGCTTCTTCTTAGAAAGTCAAAGTAGAATGATTAAAATGGGACGGAACTTTCAACAGTTGGAATAGGAACTTTTATGAACCAATCAAATCTCTTCTTTTAAAGTCACATGGCTTTGCGTACGCTTACGCTGAGCTTATGGTGCTCTTACGATGCGAGTACACATAACATTCCACCGCGATTTGTGTAATTGCTTTTAAAAGTAATATACGATTGTTCAAGGTTTAAAAAAACAATTTTTATAACTACTCTAGATAATGTATGTATGTTCATTAAATATACAAATATATGTTTTTAAACAATTAAAAACATTCGTGCCTTTCACGTACGGGGCGCCGTACATTTCGTTACACGGATGCTTTAATGCGACGCGTAACGTCAAAGCGTATTCGTAGCGTATGCGTGGGTACGTGCTGAGAATGATTAGCAGTACAAACTATGGTGCGATCACTCTCACTGTCAAATCAGAGCACATGGCGCGCTACGAGAACGGTTATAAGAGGTCACTCATTGGAGATTGGATTCTGGGCCTGCCTCCGCCACATGAAAACCCTGCCCCGTCTCTCTTTGTTGTTAATTGTTGGTGTACACACACCCTTGCACATGCACGGTGCACGCCCGCCCACACTTCCCAGATGTCAGCACGTAGCTTTTTTGCTATTACTAAGCCTGGGAGTCAATACATAATGACGGCCCTGGACTTAGTTTGGTCAGCCCCCGTGGTTCCCATACAATGCGGATACTGACGTAAGCACGCTCTCTTTTGCCTGACTGTGCTGCGGTGACAGACAGACTCTCATCGTTGTCGATTGTACTACGAACTGTTTGCTCGAGAGGAGGAGGACTCGTGACACTCGACGTGGTGTCACTGCTGCTGCCCAGCCAGGCCACCATAGGCTCAGTGCCGGCGTTGCCCACGCCCACCCATCCAGGCCCAGCCAAAGCCCCAGCCTTTGAAGACAAGAGACGACAGAAGCAAAGGTAGGAGAAGCCGTCACAACATCAGCCTCCGCTGTAAATTGTACCTACATCATAATATTTTTTTTTTACTGAGTCACGTGGCCCTCCCAGCTCTGTTTTGCTTTATTTTTGTGCGACACATACTTTGTGCTTCATTGTATATGCTCCCTCCTAATTCTCCTGTGACTTTTAATGTTTATTCCTACCTCACATGGCCTTCCCAGACCTCTATTCGTATTGATCATATATGGTTGATCATAATATTTTCTTCTGCGTCAAGGGGCCCTCCTAGGCCTTTTTAAAATAAATTAGGCGTGCACGACTTTCTGTGTCGTGTTTGAACTGTGCCCCATGCTTCAGCCTGTATTGTTACAATGTGTGCATTCATATTAGTATTACTTTTTTTACTGCGCCACGTGCTTTGTACTTCATCGTATTTGCTCCCTCCTAATCCTCCCGTGAAGTTTAATGTTTATTCCTACCTCATGTGGCCTTCCCAGGCCTCTATTCTCATTAATCATACATGGTTGATCATAATATTTCCTTCTGCGTCACGGGCCCTCCTAGGCCTTTTTTAAATACATTTTGTGTGCACAAATTTCTATGTTGTGTTTGAACTGTGCCCCGTGCTTTAGCCTGGATTGTTACAATTTCTGCATTCATGTTAGTATTATTTTTTTACTGCGTCACGTGCCCCTCCCAGCTCTGTTTTGCTTTATTTTTGTGCACCACGTGCTTTGTACTTCATTGTATATGCTCCCTCCTAATCCTCCCGTGACTTTTAATGTTTATTGCTACCTCACGTGGCCTTCCCAAGCCTCTATTCTAATTGATCATATATGGTTGATAATAATATTTCCTTCTGCTTCACGGGGCCCTCCTAGGCTTTTTTTAAATAAATTGTGCGTGCATGAATTTCTGTGTCGTATTTTTGAAGTGTCACGTCCTTTAGCCTGTATTGTTATAAATTGTGCGTTTATAATGGTATTATTTTTTGACTGCGTCATGTGCCCCTCCCAGCTCTGTTTTGCTTTATTTTTGTGCTCCACGTGCTTTGTACTTCATCGTATTTGCTCCCTCCTAATCCTCCCGTGATTTTTAATGTTTATTGCTACCTCACGTGGCCTTCCCAGGCCTCTATTCTTATTGATCGTATATGGTTGATCGGAATATTTTCTTCTGCATCACGGGGCCCTCCAAGGCCTTTTTTAAATAAATTGTGCGTGCACGAATTTCTGTGTCGTGTTTGAACGGTGCAACGTGCTTTTTTAGCCTGTATTGGTTCAATTTGTTCATTCATATTAGTATTATTTTTTACTTCGTCACATGCCCATCCCAGCTCTGTTTTGCTTTATTTTTGTACGCCACGTCCTTTGTATTTCATCATTTTTGCTCCCTCCTAATCCTCCCGTGACTTTTAATATTTATTGCTACCTCACGTGGCCTTCCCAGGCCTCTATTTTTATTCATCGTAATTCCATGATCCTATTATTTAATTCCTTCTGCGTCACGGGGCTCTCCTAGACCTTTTTTTAATAAATTATGCGGGCATGAATTTCTGTGTCATATTTATATTACTCTTTATAGTAAAGTATACTATATATACTAGGGCTGCTCATGTAAATGCTACTAGTGGATCTGCAACAGTAATTGTGCCACACCCCCACAAGTAACCTTAAATAAAAAAAGTGAGGGTTGGCACTACAGTACCTGAGCGCCCTTTCTAAAACTGCCATATTTTCAAACTGTATCCATTTGGCAGGCCTTACCCGTCCTTTGTATGGACTATACTCTGTATCCCTCACTTAAACTTTGTGGGCGTATTGAGCTGTGAAGACTGGGTGACAGTTGTTTTACTAATTATATATTTACACATCTTTATATTCATTTATGTCTTTATACTTGAATGTGAGCATATAAAATGTGTTCTTTACATCTATAATGCTTTTCTTCTAACGTTTTTTGCCGTTTATCTTCATTTTTCATAGAAATGAATGCCACTAAGTACCAAGAGCTTCCGGATTACATAAGCCATAATGTGTATCCTAGTGGTTTCAGTAGATTCCACAAGCATGGATTGCGTAGACTATCTAAAAAATTCTCTGTTGGCGGTAGTATAATTTTTTCAGTATTGGCACATAATTTAAATGTCTACATTAATGATGTTCTATTGACTGATGTAATTCTCTCCTATATAGGTGAAAAGTGAATACATTGAAGAACAGTACGTGATTATATATTTCTGCACACAACATATTTTACAAACTACATTATTGTAAGAAAGGTCTTCCTGATGAACTTTTTGTGTTTGAGAAAGGTTGGTGGTAGGTTGTTAAACTAATTTCTTCTTTAAGAAAAGTTACTTTTTTTGGATACCTGCTGAGGTTAGTTTCTGCTACATGTAAATTGTGTATATTATGGCTAATAACTTATGATGTACATATTCGTTCTTCTTTACAAGCTCATGTGCTTTCAAATATTTTTACAGGTACTCCATATCTTCTTCTCAAATATGGTTCAGAAGACCAAATGTATGTATATTTCCATTCCTAATACAGTTACCTATCTTTCAGTAATAATTTCAAATCAATCTGTGTACTGAAATCCTTTAATTTTAACCTTGCTGTTTAGTAATATCCACAACAGTGTCTTCTTGTATCTTCCTCAACAAATATCGCTCTTCTACTTTTCAGGTAAATATTCATATCTGTTATGTGACTTTTCAGTGTTACTGGTGCAAATACTGATTGTCATTGGATACTTTTGGAAAGTGGATTTATCAATCTATTTTGAAAGTTCTTGTTCGAAAATGACAAGTTGAATATTTTACATGCTAATTTTTCTAAATGATACAGCGATGAAAAATATGATTGCTTTTCAACCTCAAACCTTTTCTGATTAATTGTTTTTATCTACATTAACATTACACATCTTTTTTACATTTAGAGTCTGTTGAAATGTATTGTGGTGTCTGCAACCAAGATACTTCAATTTATATGCAAAACTTAATGGTAAGTACCCTCAATGATTGTAGATGCTGAAGATCAAAATGAAGTGACATAAGTCTTTGGGCTGTTTTGTAGGCATGAAGTCTCCAGTTCACATTCGTCTGATACAGAGTCTATGATAGTATGACTCAGATAACTGAGCCATTTGAAAGGGTCTTTTCAGAGTTACATCCGCAATGTTGCTTAACTGGCTATGCACCCTTCATAATTATAGACTCATTCCCACTTTTCCACTGAGTTTTGAGAGGTTACTATGTTTACTATGGAAATACATATAAAGTTTTCATTTAAAAAATCTATTGACCTTTAAATAATACAATGTTAATAACAAGTTACTGTTCACTATCTTCCCAACAGGCCCAATGTTTCGATTGCAGCAGATGAGTCCACCTTAAATGTATCAAACAAAATGTAGCATCCTAGTTACCTTTTACTGGTTACAAATGTACAAAATGTATGTCTTAAACTAAACATGTGATCGCATGCAAGATGTTTAATTAGATGTTTTCAATACTCCTGCGATCTAGTGGTGTGTTTGGATTATCATAGGAACTAACCATGCTACGTTTTCTTTGGCTTCATGGAAACATGTAGTGTAAACTTTCAAACACTTTCAAATGCTACCCTCCCACTAGTCCTAGAGGCGGATGTAGAATTTAACCGTTCTACATAAAATAGAATTACATGTCGCTATGTGTTTCCGTATTATGGAAGCCCTAATGTGTCCCTTGAAGATCCCAGCGAAGTCCAGACACATACTAACTGAAACACACTAACCATTAGTAACCAGTAAAATGTGTGATCAATGCAAACATACTCCTTTGGCATAGCAAATATAGTGCAACATGTAAACAACTTGCACCCCAACAACTTTGCTTGAGCTGCAACACAGACATTGCAGGACAACCCAGTTGCTGCTGCTGCACCAAGCACATCAACTGCTGCAACAGCATATTCTGCAAACAGTCCATACTCACATATGGATCTTGATTTTGGTCAACTTAAATTTCTATGCATTTATTGCGATGAACTTTTGTGTTAAGTGAAATAGTCTATCGACCTCATACAAAACAGGAAACAGTAGCATCGCTATCCTCCACATTAGTCATTAGACATTTATCGAGCTTTTTTGTTGTAACAACTACCCTGACCGAAGGCAGTAGGAAATTTGCACACTTGCTGCCTTTCTTGGCTGGGGTTATCAATTACTGTTCAATTTCATATTCTGATTCAAAGTCAAGGCCGTTTATCAAGCCTTTTTGTTGTAACTACTTCCCCAGCTAAAGGCAGTGGGTAATTTGCACACTTGGAGCGTTTTTTATTTTTTACATTATTCATCTTCCACTCAATCAACACATCATCTACACGTACACACACCTACTTGCTGCCTTTCTTGGCTATGGTTATCAACTATTCTATTTCATATTCATATTCAACGTGCACGCCCTTTATCAAGCCTTTTTGTTGTAACAACTACCCCGGCCGAAGGCAGTAAGAAATGCATACTTGCTGCCTTTCTTGGTTGGGGTTATCAATTATTCTTGAAGTTCATATTCTGATTCAAAGTCAAGGCCCTTTATCAAACTTTTTGTTGTAGCTACTACCCCGGCCGAAGGCAGTGGGAAATTTGCACACTTGCTGCCTTTCGTGGCTGGGGTTATCAATTATTCTTCTTATAATACAAATTCAAAGTACAGACCCTTTATTGAGCCTTCTTGGTAACGAATACCCGTGAATGGCAGAGGGTAATTTGCACACTTGCAGCCTTTCTTATTTTTTTACATTATTCATCTTCCAATCAATCAACACATCATCTACACGTACACACACCTACTTTCTACCTTTGTTGGCTATGGTTAACAACTATTATTCTATTTCATATCCATATTCAAAATGCAGGCCCTTTATCGAACCTTTTTGTTGTAGCTACTAACCCGGCCGAAGGCAGTGGGAAATTTGCACACTTCCTGCCTTTTATTGGCTGGGGTTATCAATTACTCTTGAATTTCATATTCTGATTCAAACTCATGTCCCTTTATGAAGCCTATTTCATGTAGAGACTGTCCTGGCAGAAGGCAGTGGGAAATGTGCGCACCTGCTGCGTTTCTTCGCAGGGGTTATGAACTATTGTTCACTTTCATATCCCTATTCAAAGTGCAGGCCCTTTATTAAGCCTTTTTGTTGTAGCTACGACCCCGGCCAAAGCCAGTAGAAAATGTGCACACTTGCTGCCTTTCTTGGCTGGGGTTACCTATTATTCTTCTTGTAATACAAATTCAAAGTCAAGGCCCTTTATTCAGCCTTCTTGGTAACTACTTCCCGTAAATAGCAGTGGATAATTTCCACACCTATATTCTTTCTTGCAATGCACAGTCTGTGTAATGAGCTGAGTATCCAAAGATCTACTTCCCTGATAAGGCAGTGGTTACTTTGCGCATCTGCAGCCTTTCTTACTTTTGACCTTATTCATCTTCCTTTCAATGAACACATCATCCACATTTACACACACTTACTTGCTGCCTTTCTTTGCAGGGGTTATCAATCATTGTTCAATGTCATATTCTGATTCAAAGTCATGGCCCTTTATCAAGCCTTTTTGTTTTAGCTGCTACCCCGGCCAAACGCAGAGGGAAATGTGCACACTTGTTGCCATTCTTCGCAGGAGTTATCAATTATTCTAAGAGTAATTCAAATTCAAAGTGCAGACCCTTTATTGAGCCTTCTTGGTAACTACTACCCATGAATGACAGTGGGTAATTTGCACACTTACGTCCTTTCTTACGTATTTTCTACTGCACAGTGTATGTACTTTATACAGTTGCTTGCCTCCTTAGATGTACTGCCAGTTTGTCAGGATCCCACAACGGAATACCACTCACAGTCTATAATGACCTGGAAAACCAAACACCCACTTGTTTTACAAGGCAGTGCGTAGTCTGCACATCTGCTGCCTTTCTTAATTTTCACCTTTTTCATCTTCCACTCAATCAATACATCGTCCACACATATACACACCTACTTCCTGCCTTTTTTGACTGGGATTATCAATTATTCCTGAATTTCATATTTTGATTCAAAGTCAATGCCCTTTATAGAACCTTTTTGTTATAGCTACTACCTCAGCCAAACACAACACAACATAGCAGGACTATGAAAAGCATCCAAATCTACAGCACTACATGCCAAAAAGAAATGCTTACTCTGTAAGTGGCATTTTCCATCTGTAAGATATAGCATCTGTCAATAGAAAAGAAACATGTTCTCAGTGAAGTGAAATGAGTTTTTGTGACATATTGAAACTCTTTTCACAACTTCTTTACTGTTGTTTGTTGTAACACTGTTTTTTTGCTCCTCACGTTCAATATTTTAAGCTACACTGCAACTATTTTCACAACTTCATTACTGTAATATCGAACTTTGTAGTGCTCACATGAAAAAATTTGTGATACCTTGAAACTATTTTTAAAACTTGTTTACTATAATATCAGTGTTTCAACTGCTTTTATAAAATGTTTTGGGATAGATTGCAACTATTCTAAACAATTCTTTACTGTAATATCAGTGTTTCACATGATAACAGAAAATAAATGTGATACATTGTGCTGTGTGACTCACTACAATATTTAAACAGAAGTGTGATAGTGTTTGCTGGAAGTGTAAAGATACACACTGGGGTACAGAGGGTATAAAACATAAGTATGCCGGTGCATGGAAGAGTGCATACATAGTCTATAGGGGTTTGAAGCAGTCCGTGCCCTAACACCCTTTTTCAATAATGAGTACTTCAGTACTATCTGAATGACTACAATTCTGCAACAAGAGTGTCTCAAACTATTATTATTATATGATAATAATTTTTTTCTTGTAACATCTCATAATTTAATAGAGCTTCTAAAATAATGTCATCATGTATTCCATTTACCTGATTATCAATTTCAAAAGTCATATCATCATACTCGATGTCATCTAATGCTTCCACAAAATCAACATCCAAGATTTCGTCTAGGTAATCACAACTGATATATGCAGCATTAATTTCTTCCTCTTCATTATTGCTACTTACAAAAAAGTATCTTCAGCTCTTCTATGGCACTATTACTAATTTCGAAACCATCTTCCAAATTGTTTTGTTGATTTTCCATACTGAATTTCTTATGTTATAGCTCCTTGTACAAAAACCTAAACACTTCATTTTATGAAGCAACAATACTTTGTACATGAATGTATATTATTTTGTACAAAGCATGTCATTGGAATGTTGGGTATTAGGATAAGATACACATCTCGCATACAAAATAATTTCAGAAACGTACTACTTTTTCGATGATAAGGATTAGTAATGTCTTTTACAGAAGATTTGTATATTTAAAACGGTAAAGTAGGAGATAAAGAACACAGGTAAGAAGTTACATATCAGGATGCAAGAATGGATGAAAATGGTGGTCCAAGGTACACTGTAGGAGGACGTGCAAAGATTAAATACTTAAGACATAGCAAACGAGGTGGCAACAAGGGCCAGAAGGTTCCAAAAGTGGTGGAGACTGTGTTTCTTAACCCGTATCCTACCTACTGTGTTGCAAACTTAAAACAGTGACGACAGCAGTGCCTTAGTTTGACTCACCCCATTATGTTGTCAATTAGGGTGGAGGGATACAAAGGAAAGGAGTAAACTACATGTCTACAGATGTACTGCTATATTCGGAACACTGGATGAAGCACTGAATAAACAAAGTCAGATACAAAAGAAGATACACAAAAGAAGGCTGCAAAAAGCTACACAAAAAGGACACCGAATCTTTAACACAAACTAGTAAGTCAGCAAAAGAACAAAAAGGCTGAGAACACTACAATGGATGCTACACCGTGGAACTCATTGTGAAGAGAGGAAGAAACATACTGTAACTAAAGCGGAATTCAAAAAAAGAAAAAGTAAAAAAGATACATGGATGACAAAGTCACTAGGGTAATACTCTGTTTCCCAACACAAAAAAAGATTTTGCAGAAATTATATGTATGAATGTTTAAGGAGCTGCAAAGGGACCCCATCCCCCGGGACTCCACAAATAACATTGGGGACTGTGTGGGGAACCCCAATACCCCCCCGGTCCCAGCCGGCTCCCCGCGTCGTTCGAGAGCCGGCATTGCTTTGTCAGAGAGAGCAGTTTATATGCTGCTCTCACTAACGAAAAGCAATCTGCTTTCCCACTTGAAAGAGACAGCAGATTAACTTGCTCTCATTTTCAAATAGGAAACTGGTTTGCAGTGTTAAAGTGGGAGCCACGAAGCTTCCGCCCTACCATAGCAAACAGCAGTGTTCCAGGGGTAGGCACCCCAAGATACTGCAGGAGCTAGACCTGAGAAATGGTGGTCCCCAGAGCTATCAAGAGCTCCAGGACGGAGGGCGCGCGACCCCCTCCCAACATTAAAAAGTCCAGAGAGGTGGTGGTCCCAGGGGCTGGGAGGTTCGTGCCGTCACAAATCCCCCTATTTTAAATATTACTGCCCCAGGAAGGTGGCGGTCCCCGGGGCATGTAGGAGGGCCATGAGCCCCCCGCATACTTCAAAATAAAACACCGGGGGTGGCGTTCCCCAGGGCTCGGAGGGCCTTACAAGCCACCCATTATGGAAAAAAATTACCCCCGGGATTTGGCCCCCCCGGGAGCGAATTAAGAATAAAACGGACTTCTAGTTTTTTTTCCTTTGCCACCCCGTACATGTACAATACGCGTACGCCGCCATTTTTTATTTAAAAAAAATAATTGTGTCTAAACATCCATGTGTGACCCCCTCCGCAGGCCTAGAGGGTCAGGATGTTTCTACCCTGCCCCCTTTCCTTATTTTTCAACTTTGTTTTACTGTTTACTTGTACCTCGGTTCTACCGAGGCACAAGATGGCTGCCAACACTTCCTGGTTTGGAGTGTTGACAGACAGTTGACATCCAATCAACATGCAGCTCGTGCTCGTAATTGTACGGTTTTTGGTACAAAGCCCCGAGGGGTGGCGGTCCCTGAGGCTGCGGGGAGGGGAACCGTAACACCCCCGCATACTTCAAATAAAACCACAGAGGGTGTCGTTCCCCGGAGTTCAGAGCACCTTACAAGCCCCCCATTATGAAGAAAATTGCCCCCGGGAAACAGTTGACATCCAATCAACATGCAGCTCGTGCTCGTAATTGTACGGTTTTCGGTACACTTTCTGTACGCGTAGGAGGGGGCTGAAAACATACTTTAAAAAAAAATAAAAAATTAAAAAGCCCCGAGGAGGTGGCCGTCACCGGTGCTGCGGGGAGGGCTACCGTAAACCCCCCCCCCCCCCCACATACTTCAAAATAAAAAAACCGGGGGGGTGGCGTTCCACTGAGCTCGGGGCACCTTACAAGCCCCCCATTATGGAAACAAATTGCCCCCGGGATTTGCCCCCCGAGGAGCTAATTAAGAATAAAATGGACTTCTAGTTTGTTTTCCCTTTTCCACCGCGTACGAGTATAATACGCGTACCCCGCGATTTTTTATTTAAAAAAAATAATAAATTGAGCCTAAACATCCATGTACGACCCTCTGAGCAAGTCTAGAGGGTCAGGATGTTTCTACCCTGCCCCCTTTCCTTATTTCTCAACTTTGTTTTACTGTTTTCTTGTGACTCGGTTCTAGCGACGAGCAAGATGGCTGCCAACACTTCCTGGTTTGGAGTGTTGACAGACAGTTGACAGCCAATCAGCATGCAGCTCGTGCTCGTAATTGTACAGATTTCCGTACACGTACGGTACTTCGTCTATAGATATCGCTATGATTTCACTTTTTATTTTCTCAGAAACTACTGAACAGATTTACACCATTTAACAAAAAGCACAATCTGCGAACCGAACTCTACCTCTCTGCCACATTTGGTGTAATTCCGTTCAGCCGTTCGGACTGTAGCCCTGGCTTAAGGTCCCTATGGAAAGTTGCATGGGGAAAACACGTTTCGGGATCCCCTTTTTTCTCGGCCCCCACTTGACGAATCACCCCCAAACTTTAAGGGAAGGAGAAGAGCGGAGCAGGCCATTTTCTTGGAGATATTTGCGAAGATTCATCCACCGGCGCCAAAGTTATTCCAGATAGAATGTTGTGGCTTTCCTATGGAAACTAGGTCCTAACTATAAATACCTACTGGCGACCGCCAGTAGGTAATATTTATATATATATATATATATATATTCCAAACAACAGCGAGGTCCTTCCGGGATCCTTACTCCCCAGTCAGGTGGCTTCTCAGGTTCGGCGGACCGCGCCGACCGAAAAGTAAATATTACAAGCAAGTTGCTTGAAAGCAAAAAGACGCACTCAGGAATACTGCAGCATAACAGGTTTATTGCCCAGCTAACACGCTACGCGTTTGGACAATGATTCTTGTCTTGATCACATGTGAAAAAACCTGCAGGTTAAGGCATGATATACACATTCTGTACAAATCCATAAACATAGAAGAGGTTTCCCTCTAGCATTCACAGCTAAATCTAGCTGCCATCTTGGAATGGCTTACATTGTGTATACTTTCAAAGCGTGATGAACGGAGTTTACTTCTACATCACCTCGTATTACCATCCAAGTCCACATTTGAATATTGTTAACATTACAACATCATTTTTACATCATTTTCTTTTTTAGAAATATAGATGCTTTCGGTCTAGTGCCATAACTGTAACCACTTATCAAAGGGGTATGGAATTTAACGGGTGCCAAGAAAAGCCTATCATTGCCAGAAAGCAACTTACTTGGAACAAGTGTAAAGGTCTAGTGCCCATATACAATCATCTGGGTGGGGATCCCCCATTCAGAACAGAATGACGTACAGATGCCTATGTCCTGCAGGGAACGGTGCAATGCAAATTATAAAGTGAAAAATCTACTTTCATACAGGTGCTTTGTGTCTCTCATCCAGGATTCAAGCAGATCCGAGGACCGTGACAGGAGTGAGAAATATCTTCCAATCCTCCTAAAAAACACATGAAAAACTTACAGTTAAAATATGCATTAAAATCAGTTGAACATTTTAACTTCTACATAATCACACAGATACTTCGATTCTTTTCTCTCCTAGTTATATATAATAAGTCGTTACATCATAGTGGGCATGAACTGTCTCATCCAGATGTCTAATCCTCATGGAGGTGAGTCGCAAGCTCTACATCCCAATTATGCCCCCCGGGGAACTTAGTTTCGAGCTACTTAACAAGTGGGGGAATACGCAACTAAAAAACTTTAAAGAACAATAGACGGTAATCTTACCGCTACTGTGTCCAGTGAAACTACGAGTGCAATAGATACATTTTTTCACACAGAGACTTCGGTATTTAACCTTTGACATAATCAGTGCCTCGAGATGGAGGAGGAGGGAGAGAGAAAACGGGAGTCAGTGACGCTCTTTGCTAGAGCACCAGGTAAAGGTAACACCCAGCCTATTACCAATGAAAAATCTGACAATAAGTCTCTCTCTGTGCAACTGAGAAAATATGAAAAACTACGGAAACAGGAGAGTGCCCGATGGTGGGAGGCTACTTCACTACAGGATTATGTAGATAAAGAGATGGTGCCACGTGGGCTTCGAATCTACATAACACCGTCCCACGAGTCACCAAAACCGCAGATGCGAGATGCCTGGGCACGCAATTCTGCAACAAGTAGTAAGAAGCGTGGCTCAGTGGTTAGAAGCGGCAGACCCGGATGCTGAGATTGGCCGTGGACCAGGGTTCGATTCCCGGGCTCGGGCTCAAAAATTTCACGGACTCGACAATTCTCGCTTCGGTGCCTACTCAACTCACGGGGTCACACTCTGCGACTCTGGGCAATAGCTTGCTTAATCTCCGCTACAGCCCCTCGCGGCGGGATGCCTGGCTTTCACCTTGTGGATACCCTGCCGGGGTATCTGACAGGGGAATACCAGGACGGGTTCCCTAAGCAAGCGCCTTGATACCTTTGGGTGATACGTGCGCTATATAAGTCGCAATACATTTACATTCAGTATGGATAGGAGGAACATGAAGACATCCTCAAAGAACTCAAAGAATTGGATGAAGAGTTTTCTAGCAGTCCAGATCAAGATATCATTGTTAAATTCAAAGATGAATTAAAAACTCGCCTTAAAAAACATGAAGACGACATAAAATATCGGAAACAGCGCAAGCTACACAGGGACTGCGGCGATTACGAGAGTGGACGTATTTTAACGTACAGCCCGAAATACGATTATATTTATAATCAAACAGGGTTACAAAAACAAAATACATCTACTAACATACCTATGGATGAAAAAGGAGCGTCCAATATACCGAAAGAATCGGACAGCGAGACATCCGGCCAAAGTACAAGCACCGCATCTGACCTGGAAATAGTTACCAAGCAAGCAAATCTTTTTAGACGAGTTCAGGGTGTTGAGGACAAGACGCAAAAAGGTACAGGAACCAACTCCCATCTTCCAGAAGAAACCAATACGGGGACGCCCAAGGGAAAGAGGAAGAGGCAGGGGAGATCATTCAGGAGAAGACTCAAGCTCCAGCAGAGGAGAAGAAAAGAAACAAAAACCAGTGGGAAACAAAAGAAGTGGTTACAAAAACAGAAAATAACCATGGATGCACAAATGGTAAATAAAACTATCATTAACCTTTCTTCTAGAACCCTCACTCACTCTGAAAAACAAACTTTATGTCTGGGTCTTACTTTCTGCCCCACCGAACTCTTCAACTATTCTGATACTAGGGTGGACATATTTAAGTTCACTAAAAATTGAAGAAATGGCACTTTCTGAGACAAAACCAAGATGCAATGCGTGGGGATGGTGGGGTTGCCTTGGGTGAAATTGTGCCAGATGAGGATTTAAGCGATATGATGAACCTGACCATATGGGAAAGTCAAGGAGACGTTAGTAACACGACTATGAGAGAAAGCAGAACTGATAAACCAGCATGCTCCTCATTTAAGCCCAAATCAATTTTCTGCCCGATTATGCCCCATGACGCCATAGATACCTTTCACGAAGTGGTAACCAAAGAACTCACCAAACTTAAACACACCCCGGGAGGAGGGGGTAAAGGTGACTTTAATCTCACTAAAAACCAAAGGGAATTTATTCTCTCATTGGCAGAAGATACTAACATTATACTGAGACCTGCCGATAAAGGGGGAAATATTGTACTTTGGGGCAGGGATATGTATGTCACCGAAGCACTTCGACAGCTTAATACCAGTAATTTCCATGCGAAATGTACAATGATGAATTACAATGAAAGCATAATGGAAACGTGGGAATTACTAAATGAATGGCGCAATAAGGGTCTGCTTACGTGGCAATAATTTTGCTTTTTGAAAAGGGACTACCCCAAGCTACCTATATTCTACCTTTTACCCAAGGTGCATAAGGATGCCAGGGTTCCTCCTGGCAGGCCTATCATTTCTTCTATAGGCAGTGTAAACGAAAATCTCTCACAGTACATCGACCACTTCTTGAGGGAATATGTTAGCGGGTTACCAGCTTATATCAGGGATACTACTGATTTCCTGAACAAGATAGACACTGTACAATGGATAGAGGGCTCTCTTCTCATTACAATGGACGTCACTGCCCTGTATACGATCATTGATCATATCCAGGGCATGGAAGCCAGCTATCATTTCCTTAAACAAAGGGAGGTGTGCTTTTCAGAGCACAACCATATGCTCATTGAAATGATGAAGATTTGTTTAAAAAACAATATCTTTATGTTCGACCGAGCTATATATAAACAAATACGTGGCGCCGCCATGGGTTCTGCATTCGCGCCCAGTTTCGCGAATTTGTTCCTAGGTAAATGGGAGGAGGAAATCAGATGTGATAGGAATCTTATGGAAGATTTTGAGAAAGTCTCCACTTGGGTCAGATATATTGACGACTTGTTCGTCATATGGCAGGGCACACGTGAGGAAGCGGTCCTGTTTATTGAGAACCTCAATATTAACATCTACAATATACATCTGACATATAACATCAACGAGAAATGTGTAGAATTCCTGGATACTATAATAGAGGTGATTGATGGCAAACTCACTTCTAAACTACATAGGAAGGACATGGCAGGAAACACCCTACTCCATGCCCTCACTGCTCACCCGGACCCCCTGAAATGGAGTATTCCGTTCGGTGAGCTACTGAGGGCAAAAAGAAATTGCAGCGATGAGGATAGTTTTGCTGCCGAGCAAGAAACTATGTTGAAAAGATTCAGGGAAAGAGGGTACCCAGAGGGGGTCCTTATCAAAGCAGTCCAAAAAGTGTCACTTATAAATCGCAGTGATACGTTGAATCCGACAGCTTCCAAGGATGATAATGATACAGAAATAGGCACTCGTATCATTACTACATTTAACCAGCAATCAGATAAGATCAGCAAAATTCTTGCCAGTAACTGGAATATCCTCAAGGCAGACAACATAGTGGGCCCAAGTCTCAAAGATAGACCTCAAATTACCTACAGACGAGGAAGGAATCTCAGGGATATGTTGATCAAGGGGGACATAACTGAAAACAAACGCCACGTACAAGGCCTAAAGGGGTTTTACCCCTGCGGGCACTGTAAAGCCTACTACAACTAGCATCATGATCAAGCATATTGACATACCAGGCAGGAAGGAACCCAAAATGATCAAACAGTTTTTGACATGGAGAAGCGTGGCTCAATGGTTAGAGCGGCAGACCCTGATGCAGAGGTCTGGCCTGGGACCAGGGTTCAATTCCCGCCTCGGCGGCTCTTGGACTCAATTTCCCCGGACCTGAAAATTCTCGCCTCGGTGCCTAGTCTGATCATGGTTCCCACTCTGTGACTCTGGGCAATAGCTTGCTTAATCTCCACAACGGCCCCAGCAGCACTTGGATGCCTGGCTTCACCTTGGGGGTGCCCAGGAGTGGACATTTCACAGGAAAGCCAGGATGGGTTCCACAGCGGTATGAATACAGCGCTACGAGACCTCTGGGTAGAAGTGCGCTATATAAATACAAACACATTTACATTTACATTTACATTTACAACTACCTTTGTCATTTATGTACTGGTGTGCCCGTGTAAAAAAATGTATGTGGGTAGCACCACATGTATGGCTAAGAAGAGGATACAAGAACACCTCAGGGCCATTACACATATAGATAGCCATTATCCCATTGCTAGACACTTCCAGGAATATCATAACTCTGACAACTCCCTTTTGAGATATTTTGTAATTGAGCAGGATTAGACATCTGGATGACACCGTTCATGCCCACTATGATGTAACGACTGATTATGTATAACTAGGAGAGAAAAGAATCGAAGTATCTGTGTGATTATGTAGAAGTTAAAATGTTCAACTGATTTTAATGCATATTTTAACTGTAAGTTTTTCAAGTGTTTTTTAGGAGGATTGGAAGATCTTTCTCACTCCTGTCACGTTTATCTCAAGGTCCTCGGACCTGCTTGAATCCTGGATGAGAGACACAAAGCACCTGTATGAAAGTAGATTTTTCAGTTTATAATTTTCGTTGCACCGTTCCCTGCAGGACATAGGCATCTGTACGTCATTCTGTTCTGAATGGGGGATCCCCACCCGGATGATTGTATATGGGCACTAGACCTTTACACTTGTTCCAAGTAAGTTGCTTTCTGGCAATGGTAGGCTTTTCTTGGCACCCGTTAAATTCCATACCCCTTTGATAAGTGGTTACAGTTATGGCACTAGACCGAAAGCATCTATATTTCTACAAAAAGAAAATGATGTAGTGGAGAAGCGTGGCTCAGTGGTTAGAGGCGGCAGACCCAGAAGCTGAGATCGACCGTGGACCAGGGTTCGATTCCCCCGCCTCGGCGGGTCTTGGGCTCAAAATTCCACGGACTCGACAATTCTCGCTCTGGTGCCTACTCAACTCACGGGGTCACACTCTGCGACTCTGGGCAATAGCTTGCTTAATCTCCACTACGGCCCCTCGCGGCGGGATGCCTGGCTTTCACCTTGTGGACACCCTGCCGGGGGTTTTTCACAGGGGAATACCAGGACGGGTTCCCTAAGCAAGCGCCGGGACGCTTACGGGCAGCCGTGCGCTTTACAAGTCCAATACATTTACATTTACATTTACATGTAAAAATGATGTTGTAATGTTAACAATATTCAAATGTGGACTTGGATGGTAATACGATGTGATGTAGAAGTAAACTCCGTTCATCACGCTTTGAAAGTATACACAATGTAAGCCATTCCAAGATGGCGGCTAGATTTAGCTGTGAATGCTAGAGGGAAACCTCTTCTATGTTTATGGATTTGTACAGAATGTGTATATCATGCCTTAACCTGCAGGGTTTTTCACGTGTGATCAAGACAAGAATCATTGTCGAAACGCGTAGCGTGTTAGCTGGGCAATAAACCCGTTATGCTGCAGTATTCCTGAGTGCGTCTTTTTGCTTTAAAGCAACTTGCTCGTAATATATATATATATATATATTACCTACTGGCGGTCGCCAGTAGGTGTTTATAGTTAGGACCTAGTTTCCATAGGAAATCCGCAACATTCTATTGGGAATAACTTTGGCGCCGGTGGACGATTTTTCGCGTATTTCTCAAATTAGATGGCCCGCTCCGCTCTGCTCCTTCCCTGAAAGTTTGGGGGGGATTTGTCAAGCGGGGGCCGAGATAAAAGGGGGATCCCAAAACGTGTTTTCCCCATGTTAATTTCCATAGGGCCGTTGGACTCACTTTTAGCCCGAACGGCTGAATGGATTTCCACCAAACTTGGCAAAATTGTAGGGACTGGTAGCCCGATGTGCCTTTGCTATGTCTCAAGATATGTGCTCCAGTGGATTTTGAGTAATTTAGGTTCAAAAAAATATATATATCTATAAGCGCGCCCCGGTACGCGCACCGGGGCGCGTACCAGCGAGTAACGCGAGTTCGCGAGCGGAAAGCTGATTGGCTCTCGGGTGTCTGTCAACATTCCAAACAGTCCGGAGCGGCCGCCATCTTGTGTCTCGGTAGGATCGAGACACAAGAGGTGGCAAAAACAAAGGGGGAAATGACCAAAAGGGGGCAGGGTAGACCCCCCCTGACCCCCTAGGTTTGATGTGGGGGCCATAAAAGGGCCCCGCGGGGCAAAAAAAAAACCAATTCGATTTTCGCGGGGGGAGCGCCCGGTACACACACCGGGGAGCGTACCAAGGGGAAAACCCAGTGAAACAGTAAAATAATAATTTAAAGTGCTTAGAGGTAGGGTAGCTGTGAATAGAGTTGTTGTGTTGTGTGGGTGATTTAAGTACCAACATGTAGGTACGAATGCAGAGTCTTAAATTCAATGTACACCGTCTCCTCCGTAGATACCTTGCATGTTACAGAAGTTATTGTGGTATATGGAATCCATACCATAGTCTGTCAGGAAAGCAGAAGCAGATCCTTTAAGCACTCCTTGAGAAAGCCTATGGGATCATGGGTAGTCTACCCTGCTCCCTTATGATGTTTTCAAGTATTACATTTTACTCTCTTCTGAATCTACACAAAATTGGTGGTGATATGATGCATTAGAGACAGACAGTGAGAGAAAGGAGGCTGGAGATCAAAAAGAGATGTAAAATACACATTCGAGATAATATAGTGGGAGAAAGGAAGTAACTATGAGCAAACTTACTATGTAACACAAAAAAGTTGCACAGTATACTGTAAGTCTCACTTTATATTATAATCATTTTGGTACTACTTCATGAATTACATATAAAAATGAATAATGTCTCAAACAATTTTTAATTATTAAATATAAATTTATTGTTCTGAATTTTCATAATTTAATAACACTTGCAACATGTCATTATCCGGAATCTCCTCCAAATTTGTATTGCATGATTCCATATTAACTAAACAGTCAATGAATTGTTGGTCAGTAGACTCATCCAGAAAGTCAAGAAAATCTTCTTGAAGAATCTCCTCATCGGTAATTTCGAAAAGAATCTCCTCATCAGTAATTTCGAAAGAAATATTGATTGTCTGTTGTGTATCTTCCATTTTCTTGCTGTAAATTGCATAAAAAATAACTATATCAGTAGAGTTAGGGCACTGTTGGGTTTAAGTTCAGAGAGGTACTTCTGAATTTTTAACAGTCAAGTTATCTTTGGGCAGTGTATGGTATCAGGCAGGAAGTAGAAATATAAAAAAGTGCATGTGATGAAAAGTAAGTAAATTCATAATTATACCAGAGAAGCCTAACTCAATCCATAACTATAACAGAGAAACCTATCTCAATCTATAACTATAACAGAGGGACAGTAAATAAGCATCAGAAAGCGTTTTTCCAAATTAACTTAAAGTGCACAACATAGTTCCCCTTACAAATTAACAACTTACCTTACAGAAAGCTGTTGAAGTTTTCTGAGAATATCCTCTATAAATGTACCTGAGGTAGTTCTAGTCAAAATGGCCGTGTTTCCCTCTCATTTTTCATATATATTCATGTACATAACCAATCAAATGTCAGCACATAAAAGTAGAAAATGAAAGTAACATTTTAATTGGTTGTAAATCCTAACACTTTATATGTGTTTTTGTCATGTAATTTACCTCAGGATATTTAGACAGGGCTACAGCCCAAATGGCTCAATGGAATTCCACCAAATTTGGGAAAATGGTAGGGACTGTTATGTAGTAGGGCCTATTCTATATTTGGTGAAAGATTCTCCAGTGGTTTGTAAGTAAATTGACTTACAAACATTTTTGGGGGCGCTTACAGGTGCGCGCCCCGGTACGCGCACCGGCAGCGCAACGAGAGTCCTCCATCTTGTGTTTCGGTAGAATTGAGACACAAGATGGAGGATAAACAACGTTGGGAATGGGTATAAGGGGGCACGGTAGACACCCCCTGACCCCCTAGGTTTTCTGAGGGGGGCTTAGGAGGCCCATATAGGTACGCGCACCGGGAAGTGTACCGGCGAGCGCACCGGGGAGCGTACTTTGGTGGAAAACAGTGATAAAAGTTAGAGTAAAGTAATCATTTTGAGTGATGAGAGGTAGGGTAGCCCTGAAAAGAGCTTTTGGGTTATGTGGCTGATTTAGGTACCTACAAGTAGGTTCCAATGCACAGTCTTAAATTCAGGAGGAATATTCTATTCCCCTCATCTGAGAAGTGCACACCATCTCCTCTGTAGATATCTTGCATGTTGTAACGCACGTTATTGTTGCATATTGAACCCATTCCATAGTCTCTCATGTAAGCAGAAACAGATTTATTCACATGTTTCTGTGCTTTCTCAAATTGTGGACAAAATTGGTTGGACCAATTCCATTTCTGTCTTTGGCATATATTGGAATATAACAAGGCAGTTTGTGGAAAAAGTGTCATCAATTGCCCAAAGGTGTCCTTTGAAAGCATTTCCAGACCTACCCCAGTCAAAGTGCCTAGGTCATTTCCACCACAGTGCAAAATTATGAGGTCAGGGTGTGGCAGATGGTGAAAGGTTTTCACCAATGGTATCAATTGATGACATCTCAATCCTCTCTGGCCAATCCACGTGATGTCTACATTTGGTAAATCTAGGTTGTGAAAATTTCTGATAGCTGCATACCTTTGAGCCCAGTGGATGTAGCTATGTCCAATAATCCAGACAGAATACATGGTGAGAGGAGGTTCTGGTGCAGTCAGATGAAGTGTAGGAATGAAATGGCAGTTGGAACAGTAGGAGTTTGCAACAAAAAAAACTGTGGAGTTTCAGTGCTCTTGATTGGTGGATTCAGATAGTTGAAAACTGAAAGTTAGGGTGCATGCTTCTGTTCTGTGAAAGAAGTAATTTGAATGGTTAAGAAAAAGTCATTTAAAGAAACATTGCACTGGATAAGCTGGTGTATTGAGAGGTCAAACATCCTTGCTGAGTTCATTTGCAACATTGTAGAATAAACTTTTAAACCTGAGAGTTCAGTGAGGGGGGAGTTGCTATGGTAACAGGTAGAAAGGGCTGAGGGGGGGAAGGGTGTTGGTTTGAAAATAGAGAGGGAAGAGTTTTAATTGGTTAACATGAGGGATATGTGTGTAGAATTAGAGGTTCTCTGTGCCATTCAAGGTTGCAGTGCCTGGAGTGCATACCTTTTGCTCTGCTAAAGAAATATTGGTGTGTGTGTCTGACACTGTTCTCAATCTCCCAAAGCATTTGTAAAGGTGAGTAATGATTCATTTAATATAGATATAGACTTGTATACTCTATGGAGAAGATTTGGAAGCAAAATGTGGTTTTTTAATGTTGCTTTGTGTCATGTTTTTTGATAATGCTTGGTAAAAAGTTTTTGCTGCATAGAGGAATTGTATTTTGTAAAATGTTGAAGTTTCAGTAGTGACATGGAATGCTTGTACATAGGACCTGTGCTGTGTTTCTTAAATGTGATGTGAAAAACGATTTTGGGGAAAATGAATCGCGTTTACATTTTTGAGAAGGAATAAATAGTGTCTACATGATTAAAGAAATATATTTGAACCTTTGACAATGATGTCACCTGTGTTATCTCAGATTAGGAAGCACATTGAGTTTCTTTCTTGTTGGTTTTTGTCATGTTTTTTGATAATGCTTGGTATGAACATTTGCAAGATAGAGGATTTGTATTTTGTGAAATAGTGAGGTTTCAGTAGTGAAATTGAATGCTTGTACACAGGACCTGCGCTCTGTTTCTAAAATGTTATTTAAAAAACGATTTTGGGACAAATGAATGGCTTTTACATTTTTGAGAAGGAATAAATAGTGTCTGCATGATTAAATAAATATATTTGAACCTTTCACAATCATGTCACCTGTGTTACCTCAGATTAGGAAGCAGATTGAGCTTCTTTCTTCTTGGTTTGTGTCATGTTTTTTGATAATGCTTGGTATGAACATTTGCAAGATAGAGGATTTGTATTTTGTGAAATGTTGAAGTTTCAGTAGTGAAATTGAATCCTTGTACATAGGACCTGCGGTCTGCTTCTAAAATGTTATTTAAAAAACGATTTTGGGGCAAATGAATGGCTTTTACATTTTTGAGAAGGAATAAATAGTGTCTGCATGATTAAATAAATATATTTGAACCTTTCACAATCATGTCACCTGTGTTACCTCAGATTAGGAAGCAGATTGAGCTTCTTTCTTCTTGGTTTGTGTCGTGTTTTTTGATAATGCTTGGTATGAACATTTGCAAGATAGAGGATTTGTATTCTGTGAAATAGTGAGGTTTCAGTAGTGAAATGGAATGCTTGTACATAGGACCTGCGCTCTGTTTCTTAAATGTTATTTAAAAAACGATTTTGGGACAAATGAATGGCTTTTACATTTTTGAGAAGGAATAAATAGTGTCTGCATGATTAAATAAATATATTTGAACCTTTCACAATCATGTCACCTGTGTTACCTCAGATTAGGAAGCAGATTGAGCTTCTTTCTTCTTGGTTTGTGTCATGTTTTTTGATAATGCTTGGTATGAACATTTGCAAGATAGAGGATTTGTATTTTGTGAAATGTTGAAGTTTCAGTAGTGAAATTGAATCCTTGTACATAGGACCTGCGGTCTGCTTCTAAAATGTTATTTAAAAAACGATTTTGGGGCAAATGAATGGCTTTTACATTTTTGAGAAGGAATAAATAGTGTCTGCATGATTAAATAAATATATTTGAACCTTTCACAATCATGTCACCTGTGTTACCTCAGATTAGGAAGCAGATTGAGCTTCTTTCTTCTTGGTTTGTGTCGTGTTTTTTGATAATGCTTGGTATGAACATTTGCAAGATAGAGGATTTGTATTCTGTGAAATAGTGAGGTTTCAGTAGTGAAATGGAATGCTTGTACATAGGACCTGCGCTCTGTTTCTTAAATCTTATTTGAAAAACGATTTTTGGGCAAATGAATAGCTTTTACATTTTTGACTAGGAATACATAGTGTGTGCATGATTAAATAAATATATTTGCAGTTTTCACAATCATGTCACTTGTGTTACTCTAGATTAGGGAGCAGCTTTTTTCTTCTTGCTTTTTGTTAAGTTTAATGATAATGTTTGGTATCAACATTTCCTAGATAGAAGAATTGTATTTTGAAAAATAGTGAGGTTCCAGTAGTGAAATGGAATGCTTGTACATGACCTGCGCTCTGTTTCGTAAATGTTATTGGAAACACGATTTTGGAGCAAATGAATGGCTTTTACATTTTTGAGAAGGAATAAATAGTGTCTGCAAGATTAAATAAATATATTTGAACCTTTTACAATCATGTCACCTGTGTTTCCTCAAATTAGGAAGTAGATTGTATGTGGAGAAGTGTGGCTCAGGGGTTAGAGGCGGCAGACCCGGAATCTGAGATCGGTCCTGGACCAGGGTTCAATTCCCCGCCCCGGCGGGTCTTGGGCTAAAAATTCCACGGACTCGATAATTCTCGCCCGGTGCCTCCTCGACTCATGGGTTCACACTCTGCGATTCTGGGCAACAGCTTGCTTAATCTCCACAACGGCCCCTCGCGGCGGGATGCCTGACTTTCACCTAGTGGATACCCTGCTATCTCACAGGGGAATATCAGGAAGGGTTCCCTAAGCAAGCGCCGGGAAACCCACTGCGGGTAGCTGTGCGCTATATAAGCTCAACTACATTTACATTTACATTGTGCAGATGAGGTGAGGCATGTCCAGGGGTGCAAAGGAGGTGAGGCCTGTGTCCAAGAGTGCAGTGGAGAGGACTCACCTCCTCTGACCCTTGGACAAGACTCACCTCCTCTGTGCCCCCTGGACAGGCCTCAATGTATTGGGTATAAATGGGTGCAGATAAGGTGAGGCGTGTCCAGGGGTGTAGATGAGGTGAGGTCTGTTCAGGGTTGCACATGAGGTGAGGATTGTCCAGGGGTGCAGAGGAGGTGAGGCCTGTGTTCAAGAGTGTAGTGGGGGAGAGGCTTCATGAATTCCAGCCCACTGCACTCTTAGACACAGGCCTCACCACCTCTGCTCCCCAGGACATACGTCTCTCCCACTACACTCTTGAACACAGGCCTCACCTCCTCTGTACCCCTGGACAATCCTCACCTCATCTGCAACCCTAAATCGTTTTTTAAACAGGCCTAAATGTATTGGGTATAATTGATGGTAACAGGGTGCAGATGAGGTGAGGCCTGTCCAGGGGTGTACATGAGGTGAGGTCTGTCCAGGGGTCCAATTCATGTGCCCTAAATTGATTTTTAATTAATATTTAAAAAACAAAGCACAGGTCATATATAGAAGCATTTCATTGCACTACTGAAACCTCATTTTTTTACAAAATACAATTCCTCCATGTAGTAACATTTCTTTACCAAGTATTATCAAGAAAAATGACACAAAGGAAGAATAAAAAAGCTTAATCTGCTTCCTAATCTTAGAAAACACAGCTGACATGTTTGTGAAAAGTGCAGGTATATTTATTTAATCATGCAGACACTTTCTAATCCTTCTGAAAAATGCTAAAGCCATTCATTAGCCCTTTAATCGTTTTTATATTAACATTAAAAAAACTGAGCACAGGTCCTATGTAGAAGCATTCCATTTCACCCTGGACAGGTCTCAATGTATTGGGTATAATTGATGGTAACAGAGTGCAAATAAGGTAAGGCCTGTCCAGGGGTGCACATGAGGTGAGGCCTGTCCTGGGGAGCAGAGGTGGTGAGGCCTGTGTCTAAGAGTGCAGTGGACTGGACTTCATGAAGCCTCTCCCGCATTGCACTCTTAGACACAGGCCTCACCTCCTTTGCACCCCTGGACAGGCCTCTCTCCCACTACACTCATGAACGCAGGCCTCACCTCCTCTGCACCCCTGGACAGTCCTCACCTCATCTGCAACCCTGAGCAGGCCTCACCTCATCTGCACCTCTGGACAGGCCTCACCTCATCTACACCCGTGGACAGGCCTCACCTCATCTGCACCCTGTTACCATCAATTATACCCAATACATTGAGGTCTGTCCAGGGTCCACGGAGGAGGTGAGGCTTGTTCAAGGGTCAGAGGAGGTGAGTCCTGTCCAATGCACTCTTGGACACAGGTCTCACCTCCTCTGCACCCCTGGACAGGCCTCACCTCATGTGCACAATGTACTTACTAATCTGAGAAAACACAGGTGACATGATTGTGAAATGTGCTATTATATATTTTTTAAATCATGTAGATACTATCTAATTCTTGTCAATAATGTAAAACCAATTCATGTGCCAGAAATCTTTTTTTAGAATAACATTTAAAAAACAGAGAAAAGGTCATATGTATAAGCATTTCATTACACTACTGAACCCTCGCTCATTTATAAAATACAATTCCTTTATGCACCAAGATTTCTTTACCAAGTATTATCAAGAATGTATAAGTCTCTCTTATATTCTCTTCCTGACTTACTCTATTTTTCCATCAGTCCCCTTTTAACACCCTCTCTCTGACTTATTCCTTTTTACATCCTGACTCTGTGTTACACTCTCTTACACTCTCTCTTTGACTTACTTTCTCTTACACCCTGTCTCTAATTTATTCCCTCTCTCTCATTACTCCTTGTTACATCCTCTCTCTGATTTACTTCCTCTTACACCCTCTCTCAAACTTACTCTCTCACTCTACCTTTTACAGCCTCTCTCTGTTTTAGTCTCTTTTACATTCTCTCACCTTCTAACACCCTCTCTCTGTCTTACATCGTTTTACACCCTCTCTCTGTCTTACACCCTGTTACATCCTTTTTCTGACTTACTCCCTTTGTCCCTTTCTTTGACTGACTCCCTCTCCCTATTACATCCTTTTTCTGTCTTACAACATAGTATACACTCTTTCTGTGTTTCTCCTTCTCTATGTTTTACTCCCTCTACCTGTTTCGTTGTCTGTTTCTCTGTCTTTTTGTGTTAGTTCCTCTAGCTCTTTTTCTCTGTCTTACTCCTAGGAACATAGTTGCTGTGATATAAACTTAGATATGTTGTAAACTAGTGTTTATATCGTTTGCTTATTGTCATTGCTTTGTTGTTTGGTAATAGTGGTCTAAAATGTGTTACTTTTTTCTTTAACACAGATTGAAATCAAGATTTCAATAGTAAGGAAATATGCCCTCAAGGCAGAGGAGAAGAAAAGATGCCAAGCGGAAAAAATCAAAAACAGCAACGGAATTAAAGCACTCCTCTACAACAAATACTTCAAAAAGCTCCTGGTAAGACAACTAAGTCTTTCTTTCGGAACATATGTAGATAAAAAAAAAATGTTGATGAGAATGTGAATATACAGAAGGAGAGAGCAAATTTGAAAAAGAAGGAGAGGCCCCCCAAAAATGTTACTACTGGAGCAGGAGAGAATAATATGTATAGGAATAGAAGGCAAAACCAATTTAGGGACATTCGTAAATGAATGTTTCGCTATAGGGTGGTTTTAAATTTGTTAAAAAATATTAGGAAAGGTAAACAGAGAGCTGCTTTTTATAAGAAAAAGAAAAGTGTAGAGAAGATTGTTGATCAGGCTTTTGAAGTTAAGAAAAAATTATTTATTTTAGTAATCAATAGAATTAGGACACTTAACAAGACAATTGATGTTTTCAAATCAAACAGTAGATGCAAAAGAGTAATTAATCGGACTAATTTTTGTAAAGTTTTTTCTGGAGAATGGATGCATAGTTCAAGTTGTGAGCCATTTTTTAATGAGGAGAGTTACTTACAGGAGAATGATTTGGTGCATGCAGTTGACACCAGTGGTCGAGCATATGAGGTGAAAGACGGTTGTCCGATTGAAAAAGAGAAACTTGTGCCTAGAGATGCAGAAGAGGTGTTAACTGATGAAGTTTTAGTGAGACGTACTAAGGGTCCAGTGTACACTTGGAAGTGTAGTAGTATTTGTAGTGTGCGACAGGATTCAATCGATTTGTTTCGTAATTTCTTACGTACATATAGTAAGAAAAGTCTAAAACAGAAAATGAAGATGTTGCAAGCTTTAGATCCTTGCAGAGTGAGAGAAAACACAGGTTTGCAAGGGCATTCACTGGCTTGTCTTTCTAGAAAAGTATGTCAGAGTGTTTTTCATCATTTTAGAATGTTAGCAGTGCATCATAACAAAATGAGGAAATTATTGAGAAGGTTGTATTATGCAAAAAGTCCAGCACTTAAGCTTAAACAATTAAACAGTGCTCTTTTGCATGGAACTGAATTAGATGTGAAGAAGATTTGTGAAGTAATTGAGATTTGTTATTTTGGTGAAAAAGAGGACAGTGTAGAAATTGACACAGTAAAAGAAGGTAATGTGGAAGACAATGTACAGATTTCAAGTACGGAAAAGTTTGACCAGGAAATTACCAAGTTTAAGGTGAAATCAAGTGAAAGGCCTAATTTTACTTGTGTGTGTTGTCGACGAACTCATTATAAGCATCAAACTAGATTAGTTGATTTATACGTAAAAAGTGAAAAGATAAATAATTATGAGTGGAAGGATTTTGCAACTTATTTGTTGGTGGAGAATTCTTTTGATTTGAGTTCTGATCAGCGTATTTGTAAATATTGTTATAATAAATTAAATGAAAACAGAATGCCTGCTAGAGCTGTTCATAATAATCTTGGGTTGGTAGACATTGCTCCTGAATTGATGGATTTAAATACATATGAATCTATTTTGATTCAATGTGTCCATCCTTTTCAGGCAATTGTTTGCATGGAGCCTAAGATAGGGAAATTGCCTCCTTCAGATTTACAGAGAGGATTAAAGGGAAGAGTTGTTTATTTGCCTCTAGATTTCAAGAAAAATATTGATACAATTGGTGTAGAGAAAGTGGAAGAGGAACCTCTGGTTATTCTAGTTAATGGGGTTCCGACAAAGAGTAAGAAAATCTGGCAAGATTTAGTGGATGTTAGGAAAGTCAAAAAGGCAACGTTGTATTTGGTCAAAAACAATGAGTACTACAAACATGTATGTGTTGGAGTAGAGGAAACAGCTGCAGAAGAAGACAGTGATTGTTCAGCCGGCCAAATTGAAAAAGTTGATGTGTCTAGAAGTGAAGAAATATATGAACATTATACTGTTCATTCTTTGCATTCCAAAGAAGTAATGGGGAATGCAATTGACTTGTTTCAAATGAAAGCAGCAAAAGGAAGTCCCATTAGTGTATGGGAAGAAAGTTTGGAAGCTCGTTGTTTTCCACAGTTATTTCCAACAGGTCAAGGTGGACGATATGACGATCGACCACTTCAAATTCCTGCATCTGAATACCGGACTTTAAGATTATATGCTGAAGATCCAAGGTTTCGTCAATGCATTCCGTATTTGTTTCATCTACTGTATGAAAGTGACTTGTCTGGGCTTTCTTATGCAGTGAACCATATACTGAAAAGTGGACCACATCTGCAAAATAATTCGGCGAGGGACTTCATGGAGAAAGTCAATCTGCAAGACAGTATTTTGGAATCTCAGCTAATCAATCTCATGGCATGTCAACGTGGTACAAAAGAGTATTGGTTCCGTCGTCATGGGGAATTGAAATGTATGCTAAGAAACTTAGGAACTCCTACATGGTTCCTCACTCTTAGCTGTGCTGAGTATGCATGGGACGACTTACTTCAATTTCTACAAGAGGCAAACGCAAACATACAAAATATAGAATTCAAAACACCTGGAGAACTGTGTTCTTTGGATCCAGTCAATGTATGCAGATATTTCAATCATAGATTTGAAGCTATAATGTCTTTTATTACGAACAAAAAAAATCCTCCCCTTGGAGAGGTTTTGGATTTCTTTTGGAGAAAGGAGTATCAAGCGAGAGGTGCTCCTCACATACATATGTTGTTGTGGATTAAAGATGCACCCAAATTTGGAACAGATTCGGATGAGACAGTGATGAGCTTCATTGAAGAGTATTCAACATGTGCTGTTCCGAAAACTACCGAAGAAAACAGTTTAAGGCAACAAGTTTTACGCTTTCAATCCCATTGTTGTGGAAAGTACTGTCGTTGAAAATTCAGAAACAAGGACAAGTTCTACACAAAATGTCGTTTTGGGTTTCCACGACCAGTGATTTGTAAAGGAAGAGTAAATAATTTGATGTCTTCTCTGCGACATACTGTGACGAGGAAATCACCAATAAATACATACAATTTAAAAAGAAACGAAGAGTCCAAGTACATCAACGACTACAACCCAGTGATTTTGTCCATGTGGAATGCTAACATGGATATTCAGTTCGTTGCTGAGAACTCTATTGCTGTGGCTGGATATGTGACGTCTTACATCACAAAAAAAGAAAAGACAGAACTGAAGGAAATGTGGGAGGACATTTCACATGAAAAGAGTATAAGTAAAAAATTATACAGTTTCAGTCTGAAGATGTTGTCGTATCGAGAAATTGGAGCATATGAATGTTCTGATCGGTTATCATCAGCAAGTCTCTACGCCAGCTCTATAACAATTATTTGGGCGATTCTAGGTCTTGCTACAACACGAAACCGAGTTTTGAAATCTGTACAAGAAATTGAGTATTTGGCGGAGAAAGAACCAAACAGTACAGATATTTTGAAGACAAACATGTTGGATACATACTATCCAAATAGAAGTAGTCATCTTGAGAACAGTTGTTTGTATGAAGTTCTGCAAAACTATATTTATAAGAGGAACATCAGAGAAGATATCAATAATGGAATATATGCTGTCATTGGGTGTGAAGGATGTCTAGTGAAGCAGAGAAAAGGACATTTGATTAATCATCAAAAATTGAGTTGCGAAAATCCAGAGAAAAGGTAATTTTACTATTTAGCTCTTTTGCAACTCTTTAAGCCATGGCGTACAGAAGAGGAACTACTTGGAGATTTTCTCTGTTACGAAGATTCTTTTAATGCAACCAAGGATACCATAAAATGTCCTGTTTTTCCAAATTATCTGCAAATGTTGAACGAAGAAATAGAGCAAGAAGCCACAATTGCTGTAGAGATTGCTAGAGACAGTTCTCAAAACAGTCAGAGTTCTACTTCATTGAGTCAGGATCCACTAGGAGGACCAATTATCCAAAATGAAGCTGCCACTGCCATGGATGAGGTGGAAAGAGCTATGGAACAAGCTCAAGATGATGTAGTTAACTTAGAAGATTTGGTGAAACAACTAAACCTTGAGCAGAAACAGATATATGACAAAGTCACAGAATAGATTGAACATGGATTCAGTCATGAGAAAAAAGAGTGCTCATGTACATCATTTAAGCCTGTCCGACTGTACGTGAGTGGAGAAGCGGGAACTGGAAAACGTTTTCTGATTAAAGCAATTGCAACTTATCTGCAGAAAAAGACTGAATCACCACTATCTTGTGTTGTTACCGCTCCAACTGGGCTGGCAGCACATAACATTAAAGGGATTACTTTACATCGTTTACTGATGCTACCAGTTGAGCATGATAACAAATTGCAATATCACAAGCTATCTGGAGATGCATGTTCTGAAGTTTACAGAGTCCTGAAGAAAATGAAACTTCTTATCATTGATGAAGTAAGCATGGTCTCAAATCTAATGCTTGCTTATGTGCATTTGAGAATGCAAGAAATTCTTAGAACAGAGTATGATGTGTTATTTGGAGTGAAACACATTATTGTTTTTGGAGATCTACTGCAGTTAACTCCAGTGAAAGGACAACCAGTGTTTAAAATGGTCACGCAAGAAGATACCAGGAAGTGCCTAGGAAGCATTGGAAACGTTAATATATGGTTAAATTTCAAATATGCAGAACTACTTCAAAATATGCGACAGGCAAAGGATGAAGACTATAAAAATATTCTACAAGATGTAAGAATCGGAAAAGTAAGTGAGCATGGGAAAGAAGCTTTACATGCACGATTAATTTCAAATTTGTATCCAAATAAAAACATTCTTCCAGAGAATGTTTTTAAGAAAATTTATGAGAACAAATCTGGGATATGTTTGATGCCAACTCTGCAAGAATGTTCCATCTTCAACAAAAAAATGTTAAAGTTAGAAAATGAAGAGATAGTGTAACTGGAAGCTATAGATAAAATAGAGCATATGGGAGCAACAATTATTTTGTCTGAAAATTTGAAATCAAAATTGGATTCATTAGAGAAGAGTATATCTAAAACTGCTGGTTTTGAAAAGACTCTGAATGTGTGTTTAAATTGTCGTATCATTTTGAGAAGGAATTTAAATGTTGAAAGAGGTCTGGTAAATGGAGCAATGGGTCATGTTGTTGATTTTGTGAATTACAAAAATAGAGATGGAATTGAAATTTTAAAAATTTAATTTGATGGCATTGACGAAATAGAACAAATTTGTCGTTGTTCAGCTAGATTTTTGCTTGTGAAAGACTTATATGTTCGCCGAAAACAGTTTCCTGTTTGTTTAACTCCAGTGAAAGGACGGGGCTTTGGTGAACATTGGAAGTTCTGTGTTTAAAGAGGGTATGGCATATGTGGCATTATCACGAGTCAGAACTTTATCAGGATTGTACTTGATTGAGTGTGATGAAACAAAGATTTGTGCAGATCTAGATTGTGTTAAAGAATACAATAGGTTAAGAATAGAGTATGCTCCACATTTGCCTCAATGTCCTCTGTTTGAAAAACGTGTGTTAGGCCGAAAAAGAAGAAATGAGAATAATTGCAGTGAGGTAGTAGCAAAAAGACAAAAAGTAGATGAAACTGTAATTGTAAGCAGAAAGAAAAAGGATTCTGTTGAAGATGTTGTTGGATTTCAGTTTGAAAACAGTTCTGGTGTCAACTGCTATGCTAATGTAGTGGTTAATGTTGTTTTTTTTCTTCAAACTTTACAAGAACAGATTGTTGAAAATCGAGATCAAAGATTCTGTTGTTTATTGAATTCTGTGTTTGAGAAATGTAGCAGTGATAGAGCAAAAATAGAAAGTGTTTCAGAAATTCAAAATCTTTTAGACATATGTTTTGGTCAAAAACAATTTTCACAGAATATTCAGTAAGATTGTCAGGAATTTTTTATGTATATGTTTGATGTATTGGAAGATGAAGGTGTAGATATAAAAAATCTTTTTAGCCTTTCTTATCAATGGCAGCATGACTGCGACAACTGTAGTTTATCAAGTACTACTACAATAGACACCGAAAGATTTATATATTTGACTTTACCAGACTGCAAATCAGTGCCTTTTAATAATCTAGTTAAAGCAGCTGATCACAATATGGTGTGTACCCAATGTAAGTCTGCAATGCTGTCCACATTATTTATACAAAATTATGGTCAGTATGTCATTTTAATGTTCCAACGATGTAGACCTGATGGAACTAAATTGACGACTTCTATTAAAAATTTCATGGCTTCTCAGTTATCAATTTCAGGAAGAACTTTTGCAACTGTAGCTATTATTTATCATGAGGGTCCTTCAACAACATCAGGGCATTATACAATTTATTTAAAATGTCGAAAAGATTGGACTAACTGTAATGCTACTCATTTGACTTTCAAACAACGTTTGCCTTTTGACTTAAAAAATTCATACCTAGTGTTTTTACAACCAAAATTTCAGTAAAGGTAATTGGCCTATGAAGACGGGAGCAGTTAATAAAAGTTAGTCTGCTGTTTAAAATTATATTGTGAGCAAAAGTCTTCAAGATAATATAAAAATTCTAGTTGTCATATAGGTACTGTAAATGGATCTCATAGTAAGTGATATAAGTATTATAGGAAATGTTGAATATCAGTGAGCCAGAAATGGAAATATGAATATTTAAACATTGTGAAAATGTTGTAGGAGCTTTTCTTTCAGAATGTTGGGAAAACGGTAATTTCAGACTTTGTTTTGAGTAATTTGAAAACATACTGATACATCTGACACTATTTGTCCTTATGGAAAAGTGAAGGAATAAGCAAAGAGTCATGACTGAACACAAGAAGTAAATGAAAACTTTGAAAAATATTTCACATGTTCTTGGAGCTTTTCTTATGGAAAGTCAATGAAATGGAGGTTTTAGAGAACAGTAGAGTATTTTCCAACGAAAAGGACCTTCATGATGTACTATTTGGCTTAAAAGAAAAGTAAGTGAATCAAACATTAGTGTACTTATGTGATTTGTAAGTTTATATGTTTTTTTTTAAACACAATCTTTTAGATTGTGGTTTTTTTCCCGCTGTCATATGATGAGTAGTTTGAAGTCAAGTCACTATTTTTAGTGAAATTCAATATATTCTGACAACAGCAAAAATAAACTATGTAACATGTTGTACAAGTTATTCTATAGTTTGTATTGTGTAATTTAAATTCTCATTCTCTCTGTTCCGCTGCTTTAGTCCTCTTCCCCTCTCTTTCCTTCTTTTGCTCCCTTACTCATTTTCCTTTCCTCACTTGTTGTAGTCCACTTCAGTCAGTCCTTCCCTTAGTCCCTCTGTCTACTAACTTCCTCACTCCTTTTCCCTCAATCCTTCTATATTATCCTCTCTCCCTTCATCCCTTCACTCTGTGACTCCCCTTCACTCACTTTCAGTCATCTTCCATTCCTCATTCTTGTAAATGCATCCTCAATCAGACTCCTTTCCCTCTCAGTCATTCCCTTTTTACTTACTCCTGTTTCCTAATTTAGTTTTGCTAACTCACATTCTTTTAGTATCTTTAATACCTTCAGTTCATTTCTCTCTTCTTCTCTTCCTCTCTGTCACTGAATGTACACTGAAAGGAGGTCTGTTACTCTGTCACAAGGATGGTGTCATCAGTGATGTCATGAGTGATGTCACTGACCATGTCATGAGTGATGTAATATGTGACGTCATCAGCAGTGCATTGCAGGCGCGCAAGTTATAGTGAGTCCAACTAACTATAACGTGGGAATTTCAATGGTTTTATGGGAGTAAAATTTCCTGGTAACTATAACTGGTGTGAAACCTATGGTTTTTTCAGTGAATATATATATATGCAGAAACAATCCCGACTTCAGGTGCTTGGCAGCACAATCAGGACACGAACCACATGGCAAGTAAGTTTCTATAACTTGATTTTATTCACCTCCAAACAGACATGACGCGTTTCGTCTGGTGAACCCGGACTTGATCACATGACATGCCGTGACCCTTCACTGCATATATACTATTCAAGGTTGTACCCATCTCCTCCCTCTTGCATATAGATATAGAAAACAGACTTTGCGTGATGTTTACATTCTTATACAAACATTATAAATATATTTGTATAGCTATTTTGAAAATGCAACAAAATGCAACAAAATAAAAGGCCAGTGCCCTATATTATTACAATGCATTAATTATTGTAATTACCACATATGTACATTAATTATATACACATCAATATTTTCATACCATATGACGTGATTGGGGGTACACCCAAATATCATAAAACATATGTGCATATCCAAAAGAATAAGTTTAAATTAAAAAACGTGTTATGATTTAAAAAAATACATTATATACTAGCAATGAGTTATATTTGGTAGGCGATACCAGATACAAGAATATCAACATAATAAGCATGTAGACTCATGATAAATGTTTGTACTGTTGTATGTGTATAAATGTATCATTCCTAAATGAATGCTAGTACATCAACATCGTAAAATCCTTCACTCATCCCAAGGCTTTGGCACGTGAAATTCCCCCCTCACAAATTCTCTGCGACCAAATCGCCGACTTCTTCGAGGAGAAAATTCAGAATATCCATAAGGACTTCCCCTCCCCTCCCACTCCAACCCAAGAACCCGACTCAACCACGCCCCTACTTAGTCAATTCACACCAGTCTCCCTACAGCGAATGCAAAAAGCCATTTTGGCTTGTAAATCAGGTGCCCCCACGGACTCTTGCCCCCCAGTCATCCTTCACCACCTCATCGAGGCTGTTAATCCTCTAATTAATGCCATTGTGAATCAATCTCTCCACTCCGGTGTTGTTCCCTCTGACTGGAAGAAGGCCATAGTCAAGCCCCTTATGAAAAAGCAAAATAAACCCCCCACCGATCTGACTAATATGCGCCCAATTTCCCTTCTCCCAGTACTAGGCAAAATTACCGAGCAATTAGTCCATGAGGAACTAAAACACTTTGTGGAAAATTTACATATCTTGCACCCACAGCAATCCGGCTTCCGCCCCGGCCATTCCACAGAAACCGCTCTGATTGAGTTGTCTGACACCATCAAGTTCCTGCAAGATGAGGGCAGGCAGGCTGTCCTCATCTTGCTCGACCTAACCGCGGCCTTCGACACCATCTCTCATGCTATTCTTATCAATAGGATGCGTGAGATTGGTGTCTCGGGCTCCGCGCTTGCTTGGATAATTTCATTTCTGTCCAACCGCTCTCAAACGGTTTCCTTAGGCCCTTATCTTTCCGGCGAACGCCCTATTACCTCAGGTGTGCCTCAGGGTTCCGTCTTGAGCCCTCTCTTTTTTAATGTATACATGGCCCCCCTCCTTACGTTGATTGAGTCACATGGGATTCTAGTGACATCCTATGCTGACGACACTCAACTCGTCGTCACTATTGACAAAAGAATCCCTGACGCTGCCATCAGATTCCAAAACTGCCTGTCAGAAGTCTTCTCCTGGCTCAACCTGAATCATCTGAAATGTAACAGCGCCAAAACCGAAATAATACCCCTCGGTAAAGGTACACTCTTTTCCCCTAAAGAGTGGTGGCCTCATAACTCCGAAGCACCACCTAGCGCGGTTGTGTCAGCCCGCAATCTGGGAGTTCATTTCGATGCTTCCCTCAGCTTCGATGAACATGTGCGTATCACCGCAGGGCGCTGCTTCAGCTTAATCAGGCAACTAAAGAAATTCTTTAATTTTTTGCCCATTTCAGCCAGGAAATCAGTCGCGGTTGCACTCATCCTTTCCCGGCTGGATTATTGTAATGGCCTCCTAGCAGGCATTAAGAAGTCCTCACTAAAAAAATTACAAACTGTTCAACACGCAGCGGCCAGGCTCGTCCTGAAACTCCCCCGTAGGTCTTCGGCCACTGCAGCCCTTAACGCACTCCATTGGCTGCCCCTCCACAAGAGAATCTTGTTTAAGCTTTTAGTCACCGTCTTCAAAGCTAACAAGTGTACGGGTCCAGCTTACCTAATCAAGCGCTTTCAGCGTTATACTCCAACTCGCTGCTTGAGGTCATCAGGCGCTAATTTCATCTCTGAACCCCGAATCAAATTAAAAACAAAGGGTGGAAAGACCTTTTCATTCCTTGCTGTTAGGGCATGGAATCGCCTCCCCCCTAATCTTAGGCATGCCCCCTCAGAAAGCCTTTTCAGGAAATACCTGAAGACATGGATTTACTCTCAATCTGACTCCTCAGTTCTCGCAGCTATCTGATCCATGCTATCCAAGTAGATCTGCTGTGGGCCTAGCGCCAAGATGCTCCCTCCGGAGCGAAAGAAGCGCTTTACAAAAAACCAATAAATATCAAAATAAATACTATTTGACAGTGACAAGTGCAAAAATGAAGGTTCTTTCTTTATAATTCATATATTTTTTCGCAAAAATTATACATTACATTTTATTTGTGATCGTAATGTCAGAAGCGTGAAAATACCAACATACCTTAAATATCATGTGCAAAATAGCAAAAACGTAAACTTCCCACTCTCAGACACCAAATAAAAACTGGTAAAACAAAGTAAAACCAGCTAAAATCCGGCATAAATAGAGCTAAAAGTCCACATTAAAAAAACATCCGCACAGATAAAAACGGTCATGGTATAAAAGACTCAAATTTCATATGTATAGATATGTATAAAAAATATATACATTTCATTTAGAATTAAATAAATAATACATTATATATTTCATTTAAAATTAAATAAATAATACATTCAATACAATAACCCTTTATGGAGAATTCAGAATCTAAATATATTTCATGGTGTTAAAAACAGCTTTTAGCAGCACAACAATTGCTTAAATAACGATTTGTAAGAACAGTTTAAAAGCTAAGTAAAAAAGCTTTATAAAAAGTTATACAAATCTTCCCCTGTGTTTAATCCGTTCGGTATTTTGGTGTCAAACTGCATGATATATTGGCTTTCCAGTTGTCGTGGCTTTTTATCCCTGTTGCCTCCTCTTATATCCTTGGGCACCGCATCAATCACAAAATAAATTAGATCTTTAAGATTGTTATTGTGAACTAATTTAAAATGGCGTGCCACAGGGTAACTGGAATCTGAGTTGACAATAGCACGTAAGTGCTGTAAAATGCGAAAACAGGTAATTTAGTACTGCCTATGTACTTAAGTTTGCAAGTGCATTCCAACATGTAGACAGCAAATTCTGTTTTACATGTAACAAATCCTTTCAATTGATACATTTCAAGGGAGAAAGCATCCTGTACTTCCCTAGTGTTCATGCCAAATTTACACGCTCTACAAGAGCTGCATTTGAAAACCCCTTTCTGTTAGATAACCAATCCATTTTATTTTTAGTTAGAGTCTCAGGCATAGATCTGTCTAAAGCATCCCGCATAGATGGAGACCTCCTATATGTGATACTCGGGGAGTTCTCAATTTCAGGTGCCAAGGTTATATCAGATTTTAAGATTGTCCAATTCTTGGCAATTATTTGTCTCACCCTCTTATGTTGGCAGTTGTAAGTGGTTATCAATCTGATAGGTGTCTTTTTAATTGTTGTTTCCTCCTCTGAACACTCTAAGACCGTTACTTGGCCCGTATCTTGGTACGGTGCCTTCTGGGAAGCCTCCAATTTTAATAAAGCTTTCTGTAAATCATCCATTCTGTAACCCCTTGCTGTAAATCTCTGCACTGCATCCTCTAGACAGACTTTTAAATCATCTTTGTTGCTGCAGAGTCTTTTTATATGTAGAAATTCTCCATAGGATATGCTTTTGATTAGGTGTCTTGGGTGGGTGCTTTTTGCCTGGAGTATGGAGTTTCCAGCAGTAACCTTTCTGTGGAGTTATGTGTTAATCATATTATTAGAAATATATATTTCCACATCGAGAAACTCGACCCTCTCCTTATTGATGTTGGCCGAGAATTTAAGATTCAGGTCATTAATATTGATGATATCTACAAAAGTCTGTGCTGATTCCACAGAGCCCTGCAATATCACACAGACATCATCAATGAAACGCCACCATGCAGCGATGTTGTTTGGGAATTTCTCCTCCAGAATGCGACCCAGGACATGCTCCTCCCACCATCCCACATGCAAGCATGCAAAACCGGGGGAGAAGCATGCCCCCATTGCCACACCCCGGAGTTGTTGGTACACCATCCCATTAAATAGAAAGAAATTATTCTTGAGGCATATGTTGATCATTTTAAGCAGCATTTTGTTGTGTTCATTTAGTCTGATGTCACGTTGAGATAAAGAACATATATCCATCACAATAAAACAGTAATTTTCACACCAAGATATTCTTTTTCGTTTTTCAAGAAAATGGCCCGTATCTTTGATGTACAAATCTAGAGACTCTACATAGTCTCGAATAAAAAAATCTACATACTTAGATATGGGTTCCATTAGGCCTCCCTGTGCTGATACATTGGGGCGTCCAGGTACTGGATAGACTTGCTTATGGACTTTGGGTATGAAATACAGTGTAGGGGTAATCGGATAATCTATTTTAAAAAAAATGATATTCCTCCTTGTTGATTAAACCCATCCTTTTCCATTGAGCCAACTCCTTAAATACCAGTTCCTTGACTATTTTTAATTCATTAAAGGAAACTTTTTTATAGCATAAAACATCATTTAAATGTCTATTAGCTTCCTCTTTGTAAGTCACTCGAGGCCAATGGAGAATGTTGCCCCCTTTGTCCGCATTTTTCACAATAATATTGTCACTGTCCTTAATTTTCTTTATAGGTTTGGTGTATTGCTGTTCACTGTAGCTTCTATCAGGTTTCTTATTGATGATGTCTTTATTCAGTTGTTTTAGCTCCTCAATGACCACCTCACTGAAGACATCTGTAGCATCACGTGGCATGACAGGAATTAATGTCGATGGTGGTTTGAATGGACTTATAACAGTACTGGTACTTGCAATACCCATTCCTCCAAGTTCTTGTTGGGTGTTAGTACATTCATTGTCATTTGTTAGTCCTACCAGCGACTGCACTGCTCTTAAAGTGGAAATATCTGACACCTGAAATTGCATGCTAGGTGTACTTTCACCAGAGATAGTGGACGCCAACTTGTTAGCTTTATTGAGCTTGTGGAATTTCACCAATTTAAGCTTGCGAATGTACTTAAAAACATCAATTCTTGACTGTGTGTATTTGAAACTTGATTTTGGACATATATATAGATATATTGATATATATTCATAGCATCCCACTCCCAAGAGAACAGGTGGAGGCCACTCAGGGGAAGCGTCAGGAAATCTTCAATGCTTCATCTCTGCATAATGCATTTCAGCCTTCCGGCTGAGTACAAGGAAATGCTTTCACCCACACCTTTTTGAATGTCCAGTGTCTCTCCCATTGGCGGTAGTCCGCTGACCGTAGTCACGTGATGGCAACTCCTCTGCAGCTTGGAAACAAACTACATCTCCCAGAATGCTGTAGTAATGGGTGAGTGTTGATGGGATGGACTGATAGTTAGACACTGTGAGTATCTAAATCCTGCTGGATATATATCCACAGCCAATTGTTCGCGAGTACGCCCAAGCCTCTTTCATCGGTGGGCTACGGCGGGGTCGTGAATCCCAAATCTCCAAATCACTGTGAGTATCTAAATCCGCCTGGAAAAGTTGCAGGGTGTTCAATTAAAAAGTCCTTGTTGAATTGAAGTAGCAGATTTCCCTCGGTCCCCTTTCGACATTCTAACCTTATAGTGCATGTGTCTACCGGGCCGTGAGACAGAATAACAGTACATCTGTCTCCTTGTTAATAACGAGCTGCGCCTGCAGCAGCCCATGGCATGGCATGCATTCCCAAGTGGGCCGGAGTCAAATCAATTCCTTGATACAAGCAAAACTGCAACAGCAGCGGGTGCCAGTGACGCTCCAGCCTCTTAGCAGAACAGGGCCTCCAACGCGCTTATGGCTAGCGCGAAAATATTCATAGCATCCTACTGCCAAGAGAACAGGTGGAGGCCACTCAGGGGAAGCATCAGGAAATCTTTAATGATTCAGCTCTGCATAATGAATTTCAGCCTCCCGGCCTTTGTCAGATGCTGATGAGTACAAAGAAATGCTTTCACCCCCACCTTTTTGAATGTCCAGTGTCTCTCCCATTGGCGGTAGTCCGCTGACCGTAGTCACGTGATGGCAACTCCTATGTAGCTTGGAAACAAACTAAAGCTCCCAGAATGCTGTAGTACCTGGTGAGTGTTGCTGGGATGGACTGATAGTTAGACACTGTGAGTATCTAATTCCTGCTGGATATATATCCACAGCCAATTGTTCGGGAGTACGCCCAAGCCTCTTTCATCGGTGGGCTGCGGCAGGGTCGCGAACCCCAAATCTCCAATTCAATCGTTTCTAACTCCTCTCAGAAAAAAGACGATGCCACAGAATCCTGCAAACTGCATGTTTATTTAGAGGGCCAAAATAACTCGACGCGTTTCGGAGCTGAGCTCCTTTGTCACGAGTACAAGAGCATGAAAATGGTGCGTGTTTATACAATTAGCGTGTTTTACTTCCTGGTAATAGACAGTGCAAACAGACTATACATCACGGCATAAAGTGGTAACAGGAGCTAGACAGACTTAAAATGAATTTACATCAAGCCATAATAATAAATCTTATCACTATTAACGGAGAATACATCATAGTAATTAATAACAGATAAATTAAATGTATTTGCATTGGCGAATGGACAAAAACGTTATTGTTTACACCGTGAACATCTCTTGTAAATGCCATTTACATTCAATTGCTTGATTGTTCAAAGTGAATTAAATCTCTCATACACGTGAGCACTTTCACACCCAGCTTTGTACTACAACAGTGCCCCAGTGATGTTGTAGTCTATGTGAGCTACGGTAGTAGCACTCTGGTTGAATATATGCTGCACCTCACAGTAATGGAAACTAAGTGGGCAAAGATGGCCCCTTAATTTTTCTTGGTTAAATGATAGGTGTTTCACCCAGTGGGCTATGGCAGTCCGTATTCTCTCCATACATTGTCGTGCCACCTACAGCTTGAAAGTCTAGCCCAAGTGGGCAAATGTCCTACCCGATATTTGTCGGTTTGCATAGACCAGTGGAAGTGTTCGGGTCTTTGCTCACAGGCTCCCTTGCTGGTGTTTAAACTCAAATTCATGCTTAAATAAAGTGCTGTAACTCCGTTCATCCATTGTGTCATTCATGTGAGAAGGATATCGTTTCATTCCTGCCTTCCACTCTCCTTTTTAACAATGCCGTTTCATCTGTGAAAGTGAACATATAACACATAGTGAGATTTCTTAAAATAACCTATTTACATACACTCTACAGTATTCACAAAGGAACAAGGTTAAAATGAATTTCAATTTCATGACAATATACTTTACATTGGGTTCATAGACACTAGCCCAAGTGACATGCTAGTCCTTCGTCACAATTGTGCCCATCAGGTTGCATGGTTTGATACTTTATTATCATTCTTGATTCTAATCTCCTTAATTCCTGCAACCTGTCCCCGCCTCTGATTCTCGATGGTATGTGATCTAGTACACAAAATGTACCATTGTGGTTTGAAGCAAAGTGCCTGGCCACCGGGTATTGCCTGTCGTTGTTCTTGATAGCCCTGAGGTGTTCTAGCACTCTTTTCTTCACTTTGTGTAATGTATTACATATGTAGTATTTGTCGCATGGTCACTTCAGGGCATACACCATATATTCCGTATTGCAAGAGTAGTGGTTCAGGATTTTGAAAGGCTTACAGTGTTGTGACAATTTAACATATTTTACATTCTTACTGTATTTGCATGCTTTACAGTTACTGCAGGTAAAAAAAACCTGCATATTACTTTTTCTGGTGTTATTAGGAATCACTGCCCTGCAGAGTGTGTCTTTTAGGTATGTTGCTTCTTGATATGTGATTTGTGGGAATTCTTTAACCGAGTCTGCCAAGTCTTTATCAGTTTTCAGGACCCCCCAGAATTTATTCTGGGCTTCCCGAACACTCTTAGACTGCTTGTTAAAGTCGGTTATAAACCGAACAGTATATTTTCTTTCTGTGTCCCTTGGTGTTGGTGGAACTTTGAAAAACAGTGATGACTACAAACAGACCCACATGGGTAAGGAAATACCAGTCCCATCATGCTTTGCGGGCAATGTGATTTGTCAGCCCACTTGGGGAGTAACTTGCCCACTTTGGGCTTGACTTGTATAAATGGAGGGAAAATGCTGGCAGTAATGTTTGGCCATCCTGGAGAGCAGTTGGTTTGAAGAAGGGTGCAAGCCTGAAACGCTTTGCATTAAACTGCTGGCCAGTGTGTTTTAAAAATTCAGTTCCTGAGTCTGCTTACTTCCTGGGAGTGCATCTCACAAGATGGCAAACCTTTTCAAATATATATATATGTTTGTTACATTTTATATAATTTTTAAATAATAAAATACATAAAAAGTGTTAGTTTAATAATTGTTTTATAGTAAACTATACTAAATCTAATTTATTTTGTAAAAATACAATTAAATTTATTCTTTAATATATTTATTATTTATTAATGTATTATATATATGTATAGATAGATAGATAGATATATAGAGATAGATAGATAGATAGATAGATAGACAGACAGACAGACAGACAGACAGACAGACAGACAGACAGACAGACAGATAGATAGATAGATAGATAGATAGATAGATAGATAGATAGATAGATAGATAGATAGATAGATAGATAGATAGATAGATAGATAGATAGATAGATAGATAGATAGATAGATAGATAGATAGATAGATAGATAGATAGATAGATAGATAGATAGATTAATAGATGTGAGAAAACGATATTTTGTACAACTATATTCATGACATCGATATTTTTTTCCTGATGTTTCTGTGCTTACCATTATAAGTATAGGATGTAGATTTTTTTACATCGATATTTTGGTCACAATATTTTTGTATGAGGATATTTTGAGTGTCAATATTTTGTCAGTGTACCCACTAATACGCGGTAAATGTGAAAATGTCTACCATTCGATGGGTACTAAAACATGTATGTTTACAAACTTACCCTATATAGAAATGGTCATTATTAAACCTGCCAATGGTGTTAGTATTGCGCAGTATAGCAAATGGGTTACCTCTGCAATAAGGACCATCAACTTTAGATATGCTAGATGTAGGTATGTGTGTAGTCAATCAAAGCAGCAAGGTGTATGTGGGTTGTTGGGGTAACTAACTTAGGGGTAGTGGTCTGCATTTCCCAGTGGCCCACCAACCACCACCACTGGAAGCTCGGACAGCCTGGGGCAACCAACTGCAGGACCCTCAAATGCCATAACACCCAGCACCTTAAACACCGGACCCATAAAGGCATTCGGCACCCACACATCAGCCCACAGGAGTGCCCTCCAAGTTTGAAGCAGACTTGAGGAAGGCTATGTCAGACATTAAACTGTGTATGGCAGTTGAAGAGAGCGAGGTGGGCCAGGCTCTGTCCATGCTACAGAACATCAAGCCGGCAGTTGGATAGAGCAAGCATTAATACCCATCAAGGCACATCCTGCTATTCAGCCTGCTTGAGAGGCATACATATTAGATGGGTAGTGTATTGGATAGGTTATGTTAGAGTAGTGTTAGTGTAGTGATATGATAGTGTTAATAATGGTTCCTTAGGGGTGGGTTTGTTGTTGGATAGGACTACTTTGGGTTGGTTAGGGGGTGGGGCGTTGATGTGTGATCTGTGTAAAAAAAGCAAAAAAACAAAAAAAATCAAGCATTTCTATGAAACTCCAAAATATGTATTTGTTTAGGTTACATGTGTAGTTAGTTGATGTTTCTGTATAGTTTCTGTTGTCCTGTGTTATAATGTGACTTATTGGGGTGGGGGGTTGATGATTAAATATTGTACTAAGTGTGCAGGTTAAGCTAAGCTAAGTTAAGGTAGTATTCAGTTTAGATTGGCTAAGGTATTGTAGGATAGGTAAAGATAGGTATTTAGTACAGGGTAGATAGGTATAACTATTGTTACTTTTATATTTCCATTAAATCATGATTTACTGTGTGTGAGTGATCTAGTGTGATCAGGTGACATTTTTTACTTGCACTAGTCTTAGATTGCAGTGTCTGGCTACATGTGTGAGTGGGTTTCTTATCTATGGACAGGGATCTGTCATATTGCTCATGGCTTCACATGATCTTATAAATACACAGTGTTGACCAGTGGATGTGGCATTAGTCAAGGCATGATGACAGAGTGCTCATTTTGTTCTCACATACAGGGTCAATGTGTGTTGCTAATGGTACATGTATTGGAGGGATGCCGATCCCTTTGACTTCTGCACATATATTTGGTATTTAAACTGATACACTGATGGCTGCCCCGTAACCTCTTACACTTGCAAAGTGTACTTGTCAACCCAAAGAGGTTTCTTTGCTAGTAACCATGGATGGACATAACACTTGTGAAGTTACGGATCTTACCATTAACATTGACTGCATGACACCAGCAGAACTATATTGTAGCCACTTTGAGTATGCTCTTATTGTTCATCACACAATTGGTGCTTCCAACATTTGTAATTCTCTCACTGTCGAGCATTGTTCCAGACTCTGCTGACAATGATATCTGTTTTGATAGTAATTCGATGTAGTAACCACACTGATTAGCCAAAGGTGGACCTTATCCTGACTCATAGAGACAGACAACACACAGCTAGTTCTTATTGGTGTATTTATTCACATGTGCAATGTTTGAATGGTCTCACAGGAACTGTTAACAGGATTAGAACCCCTAAGGATGTTTCAAGCCAGTGGATGTCCAGACAGAGTCCTTGTGGGGAACATTTCATGGGTCATGTTAAGGATTAGGAATGCATCAGTCAGGAGTATGGCCACAGTGTCATTAGGGAGGATAGGCCACATTGTCAGTCCACAAATGTTCAAAGTGAACAGGGCAAAGTCAAAATGAGGACAGTGACAGAGGTATGTTACACCTACAACGCAACTTTTACGTAGCATTCCGTTACAACGCAGATTTTACAACGCGGGATCCATTACATCGGATGTCATTACAATGCATGGCATTACATCGCAGATGCTATTACAACGCATACTATTACATCGTAAGTATTGGTAAGTATTTAAATTTTTTTTATTTCATTTAATATTATTTAATTGATTTAATTATTATTAATTATAAAAAAAATATTTATTTTAGTTTTTAAATATTATAAATTAAATATATTAATTTAAGTGATTTTTTAAATAAGTATGAGTATAGGAGTATATGTTTTTAGGGCAGGGTTTGGGTTTTGGGGTACAGGGATGTTTTTAGGTTTTAGGGCAGGGTTTGGGTTTTGGGGTACAGGGGTGTTTTTAGGTTTTAGGGTAGGGTTTGGGTTTTGGGGTACAGGGGTGTTTTTAGGTTTTAGGGTAGGGTTTGGGTTTTGGGGTACAGGGGTGTTTTTAGGTTTTAGGGCAGGGTTTGGGTTTTGGGGTACAGGGGTGTTTTTAGGTTTTAGGACAGGGTTTGGGTTTTGGGGTACAGGGGTGTTTTTAGGTTTTAGGGTAGGGTTTGGGTTTTGAGGTACAGGGGTGTTTTTAGGTTTTAGGGCAGGGTTTGGGTTTTGGGGTACAGGGGTGTTTTTAGGTTTTAGGGCAGGGTTTGGGTTTTGGGGTACAGGGGTGTTTTTAGGTTTTAGGGCAGGGTTTGGGTTTTGGGGTACAGGGGTGTTTTTAGGTTTTAGGGCAGGGTTTGGGTTTTGGGGTACAGGGGTGTTTTTAGGTTTTAGGGTAGGGTTTGGGTTTTGGGGTACAGGGGTGTTTTTAGGTTTTAGGGCAGGGTTTGGGTTTTGGGGTACAGGGGTGTTTTTAGGTTTTAGGACAGGGTTTGGGTTTTGGGGTACAGGGGTGTTTTTAGGTTTTAGGGTAGGGTTTGGGTTTTGGGGTACAGGGGTGTTTTTAGGTTTTAGGGCAGGGTTTGGGTTTTGGGGTACAGGGGTGTTTTTAGGTTTTAGGGCAGGGTTTGGGTTTTGGGGTACAGGGGTGTTTTTAGGTTTTAGGGCAGGGTTTGGGTTTTGGGGTACAGGGGTGTTTTTAGGTTTTAGGGCAGGGTTTGGGTATAGGGACAATTAAATTATATTTACCATTTTAAAATTAATTGAAATATATTTAATAAATTAAATTAATTATTTTACATTAATTACATTTTTTAATTAAATTAATTAAATTAAATAAATTAATATTATTAATTTAATTTCATTATAAAAAATATGTACATTAAACTAATTACTTTTTTTAATTAAATTAAATTAATTACAATTTTTATTATATTTACATTTATTAAATAGATATTATTTTATTAAATTAAATTAATGACAATTTTTAAATGTCTTTTAATTAAATAATTTAAAAAAAATTAATTACAATAAACTAAATAACATTTTTAAAAAAAAGTCAACTTACCTATACTTACGATGTAATGCCATGCGTTGTAATAGCATCTGCGATGTAATGCCATGCATTGTAATGACATCCGTTGTAATGGATCCCGCGTTGTAAAATCTGCGTTGTAACGGAATGCGTTGTAATACAACGCGTTGTACTGACACCAATCCGTGACAGCAGATGTTCCCTGGCATATTGGTCAGCACAGGGCTAAAATTAAACTGGACATATGACACAGATGAATGCTACCGCAGACTTTTTTGTTGGAAAGATGTACTTCCACATCTTCCTCCTCTAATGTGTGTGGTGTCTCCCATGAGGGAGGTATTGTAGGTGCAGCATGTGAGGGAAGCACACACACATCAGGGGGTGAAGGGGTGGGTGCTGTGCCTGCAGCAGCATTCATCTGTGCCAACAAATGAGGCATCTGTGAAAAAAAAAACCTAGGCAATTGTAATTACTTGTCTATTCAATGATAGATGGGAGAGAAACCATTTCCAAGATTTAGAGTACAGATTTTATTGTCAGTGCATCAACAATTTATATTAAAAAAAAAAGTATTAAAAAAGCTTTTAATGAAACAAAGATAAAAAATTGTCAAACCATACGTTAGATGACAATATAAAATACAATATAAAAAACAATCATATGACAAAAACCAAATAAAAAAGGTTAAAATACAATATGGCACAAAAGTAAATTATTGACGCGCGTTTCGGCGAACCAGCGCCTTCTTCAGGACAGGCCACTTAATTACTTCCTTCCTCAAAGCGAAGTTAATTCAAATGCCTTCTAACTTCGTGTTACAGATAGTAATTATTATTCGATGCAATTTTATTTTCAGTTTTCCATATCCGATTTTTTATTTTCACACGCTTGCCTTCAAGTTCTCAGACGGTTTACATAGGAAGGAGCTTTGATAAAAACATATTTCTATAAATTGAAGGCCAGCGTCAAGAAGTTTGTGATGTCATCGTTCGAACAAGTAGCAACACTGGATATAGTGCGTTACGTTACTTCTCATAGGGATCACCAGATAACGGGATCTAATTACGGATATTAACGTGCTTGGCCTCCGTGATGATTCACTTGGATAAAACACGATACTGCGATTCGATTGCGAAATACACGAACACGGAGGCTAGCAGAAGGATGCAGCATCTGACGTCACAATGGGCGCGATGGCGGTAAAATATATCAAATGAGGCATCACCACAGCAAGGAGGATGTGCTGGTTTTGTAACATATCAGCAATGTTGCGGTAGTAGGTCGCTATGGCTACCATGTGGGAGTCCTGCTTCTGCTCCATGGTCTCCAAGATGTTCCGGATAGCCCCCAGCTCTTTGGTCACATCACTGGTGCCACTTTGGCAAGGCAGTTTTTGATGCTGCTGCTTAATGACACAAGCGATGTCAGCCAGAGACTGCTGGAGGCCACGGAGCTGTGAGTAGGTGCCTTTGATGGCAGCAGAGTTGTCCATATTGGGGCTTAGGTACCCTCTGACTCCCACTAGGTTGGCCGCCATGGTCTTCATCCCTACCTGCACCTCATCTGCCAACTCCTGCAGGACTCCTACCGCTGTCCATTGGAAGTGATCTGTGAGTCCTTAGAGTTCAAGGGTGTGGCTGTGGTGGTAGGTGGTGTCTCGTGGTTGTTAGGCGGGGTATATGGAGACACCACAACTCTGCTTTCCCTCCCTGTGTCCCAAGATGGTAACCCAAAGGAGTCCAGGAGCTCTTGGAGGGTGTTGTGGTTGATGGTTGGTAGGTTGTCATCATCGGTGATGTCCAGGTTAATTATTTGAGGCGAAAAGGGGAAATGCTATTGGTGCTGTCTTCTATATATTGACATGGTTTAAAGCAGTTTACAAACAAAGTGCATGACAGGCTGTGGATGACAGATAGCACTGTATCTTAATTTAAAACAATGATAGGACCAAAGAATTGTGATCAGTACCACTGTGTGCCTACTCTGAGTGGATGGGGCCTGTATTAGTAGTCAAAATGTAATAAGTGATGTTCATGCCATTTTATCATGTGCATAGTTGTTCATCTGCAGAGTGTCAGACATCTTTTTGATCTGATCCATGCACTTGTATGTGTCCATTGACCCCTCAGACTGTTTCAGATAAGGTCCTGACAGCCTACTTACTGCCACACAGTGATGTTATCCTGATCATACATACACTCTCCAGTGCCTACACCCCCTACATCATGTGTGTGCACCTCCAATAAGCAGACATGGCAGGCTGTTACAGGGTGACGTGTCAAGCAGAAATCCATTTTGTAGTGTTGCTGGGAATGGTGACATGTATCTACGGAGGGGCATCTTCCCAGTGTCATGGCACAACATAGTGTAGCAGGCACTTTATCTAGGCAACCCTGCATCCTTGAACATGCACGGACAGCACCATAATCACAAGGATTGTGTGCATCCCATGTGTTTTCCATTGCGCTGGCAACGATGAAGACAGGCAAGCATCAATCCAGCAACCTTGTACCATGGTGCAAGGGTGCCTGCATTGGTGCATAGATGTTCTTTTTGCAGAAGTGCAGAAGTGTGCACAGGGATTGGACATAATCCAGTGTATACAGCCCTTCCATGCATTTGTGAAAGATTGCATGTTGGCACTGCCAATATGTATACATTTAAGCCCTGACCCCTGAACCCCTTCTTCCACCGCAAGATCACAGACATCCATGACAGTTTCAACACTACGACCGCCCGACAACCACTGAGACCTCCACCACCACGACCACCATCCGCACCAACCACCTGCTCTACTGGACCAACATCAACGATGATGACACCATCATGATCATGAACACCATCCACTCAGGATCTCCGTCAGATCCATGCCCACACCACATCTTCAACAAAGCCAGCACATCCATCGCACCCCATCTCTGGAAATTCATCAACACATCCTTCGAGACAGCAACCTTCCCGGAGAGCTGGAAGCTCGCCGAGATCAACGCCTTACTCAAGAAACCCGAGGCAGACCCCAAGGACCTCAAGAACTTCCGGCCCATCTCCCTGCTCCCGTTCCCTGCAAAGGTCATCGAGAAGACCGTCAACAAACAACTGACCCGCTATCTCGAGGAGAACAACATCCTGGACCCTTCCCAGTCCAAGTTCCGAAGCAACCACAGCACCGAGACTGCCCTCATCACCGCCACCGATGACATCAAGTCCCTGCTGGACAACGGAGAAACGGCGGCCCTCATCCTCCTGGACCTGTTAGCCGCCTTCGACACTGTCTGTCACCACACACTACGAACACCCCTCCACAACTCTGGCATCCAAGAGAAGGCCCTGGACTGGACCACCTCCTTCCTCTCCGGCAGAACACAGAGCGTCCACCTTCCCCCCTTCTGCTCCGAAGCCACTGAGATCATCTATGGCGTACCCCAGGGCTCATCCCTCAGCCCAAATCTGTTTAACAGCTACATGACCCCGCTTGCCCAAGTCGCCCGTCAGCACGACCTCAACATCCTCTCCTACGCCGATGACACCCAGCTGATACTCTCGCTCACCATGGACCCCCCCACTGCCAAAACCAACCTTCACCAAGGAAGGAACGCCGTTGCTGAATGGATGAGGAACAGCCGACTGAAGCTGAACTCGGACAAGACAGAGGTCCTCATCCTCGGATCCAACCCTTCGGCCTGGGACGACTCCTGGTGGCCGACCGCACTGGGAACTGCTCCAACACCCAACGACCACGCACGCAACCTAGGGGTCATCCTCGACTCCACTCTCTCCATGACTAAACAGGTCAACGCCGTCTCCTCCTTCTGCTTCAACACCCTCCGCATGCTCCGTAGGATCTACAAGTGGATCCCCACTGAAACGAGAAGAACAGTCAGCCAGTTCCTCGTCAGCAGCAGGTTGGATTATTGAAACGCCCTCTACACAGGAGCCTCGGCCAAACTCCTGAGACGGCTCCAACTCATCGAGAATGCCTCTGCATGCCTGATCCTCGACATCCCTCGCCGCAGCCACATCACACCCCACCTGAGAGACCTGCACTGGCTCCCGGTCAACAAGAGGATAACCTTCAAGCTCCTCACCCACGCACATAAGGCACTCCACAACACCGGACCAACGTACCTCAACCGACGACTCAGCTTCTACACCCCCACCCGCCAGCTCCGCTCCGCCGACCTCGCCCTCGCTACAGCCCCCCGCTTCTGAAGAGCGAACTCAGGCGGCAGATCGTTCTCCCACCTTGCCACCAAGACCTAGAACACCCTCCCCATCCACCTACGGCAGACCCAAGACCTGCTGACCTTCAGAAAACTCATCAAGACCTGGCTTTTCGAGCAGTAGCAGCATTCCCCACCCCAGCGCCTTGAGACCCTCACGGTTGAGCAGTGCGCTTTACAAATGATTTGATTGATTGATTGATTGATTGATTGATTTTAAATATGGCCCATGTTCCACTTGTGTAAATAGGTTCCATTTATCCCCACACCCAGTCATTTAATTGTTGATGAGAGGAGTTCAGGTGGCCCCTGCCATGGCATCTGGCACATGTGTAGTCTGAGCATGCATGCCTTGACAGCTGTGTGCTCTAGGTGAGTATGGAAGTGACAATATGCATATCCCCATTTGAAGGTGAGAGCCATTGCCAACATATCCCTCAGCCCTCAGGTGTGGTGTTGCTTTGGTAACATACAATTTGTTTGCTATGAATTACCAGCCTAGATTGATGTGCAAAGGCCCAGGTGTTACGGTGGAGCATCATTCATAGACATGTGGGGCATCGCAACACAGGGCAAGAAAGCATTTACATGCCCCAAACTGTGTGGAAAGGAAAGTGCAGAGTTGCGCTGTGTCTGGGACAGTACAACACATACCTGTGCTTTCCTTTCTGCGGGTTCACATTCAGCTGGGCAGGACAGCTGGACAGGACCACCTCAGGTGCCTATTTACCTATGGTACAGGGGTTCTTGCATTGGTGTACAGCAACTATATGTGCCTCAACAAATGCAGTTACAACACGAATGTGCCATGTCTTGTAGACATGTGATATTGCTGCACTTATGATGAGAGTTAGAATAGCCCAGCTGTGACACTTGCAATGCTGTCTTATGCAAACATGTGAGAAAAACACCCATTAGCCTTCCATTGTTGTCATTTCTAAGCATACAGTAGACTGGTGGCTACTGTTTGGCCTGCAGACAGTGTGGCAGAGCACTGAGACATAGCTACCTGGACTGCACAACATTACATATCTCCCCCGATTGCCCAATGTAGGTATTTACCCTGTTGCTGATGTAGTTGGTCATAGCACTGTCCTGTCCCGCTACTTCAGCCACCGACTCCTCACAGATAACTGGGGCCACCTGCTCCTCCAAGGAATCGTGCTCCTCCCTGGGTGCTGCACTACCACCTACGGTCCGCAATGCTGCCTACAGATTGGTTGCCAGTTTCTCCTTAGTTTTGTGCATGGCATTGTGCCAGCACTTGTAACAGTCTGCCACTGTCCATTTGATTTCATCTATGCAGTTCACCTTGTTCACTGTGGTCCCCAATGACACCTTGGACCTGATAAAGAGTTGGTGATGATGCTCTATCTCCTCCGCAATCAAGATCTCATTCTCCTCCTGACTGAACCTGCATTTCCTCTTCCTCTTCCCATTAGACTCTGGCTGGCCCTGCTGGCTGGTAGTGTGGTTGGGGGAGTTGTTGTCCTGTGCTATGCTGGTTCCTGGCTGCTCCAGTCTGCATTCGGGTCTTACTGTTTTTTTTTATTTACTGAGCGGCGTTTTATTTCACACTAGGTGCAGAAATGTGACACTAGGTCGGCTAGTGTGTGTTTTCTTGATGCTAATAAGCGACTGTCACATTTTTCACGTTAGCGTGAATATTTTTAATGACTTGATGCCCGTGTTAACAGGATTTTTTCTTCGCCCGCTAGCTTTTCCTAATGACATGTTGCGCCATATTGTAAATACAGCATTAGCATGGCGTTAGGAATTGTTGTATGGCAGCAGGACATTTTTTGACACTCCACTACATGAAAACAGGGAAGCGCAATTTCTTGTAAATATACCCCAGTGCACCTTAAAGTCTTTTTTTTTACATTAACATCAGCTTCACATAATGTTTCACCTTTCTTCTTGCTACATTAATCTTTTCTATGACACTAGACCTATCCACTTCCTGCTGTTCTTTTCATGTCAAAATTCTGAAAAGAACGGGAAGAACAGCTATCAATACCTATCCCGCTTTTTAATTTTATCATGGTCTCTCAAATTGTAACCACTCCCACTAGGACTACTTAGCTGACGGTGATTCAGTCTATTTTTTCTGCCTCACTCTCTGTTTCGTCTTAATTTTAGGTGTATTTTCCTCACAGGTTCCCTCAACCTGGCATTTGGCTTTGAAATGCAGTTGAATGGACCATGAACCTAGGATATCACAGCCCACAAATGTGTAAGTTTCAGAAATTATTTTTGGGAAATTCACATTGACAATCAGGAACTGCTTTAAGTTTCTGGTGGATGGCCAGAGCTGCTGTTTCTGCAAATGTTACTCCGAATGATTGAGGACACTGTCAAAATTCCCCATTGATTTAACCTCAAGATCAAGAGCTGGTACAGTTCTGTGCTAATTTTGCCCTGCCTTAATGCATATGGAAGAAGTGCTTCTGAAGGTAAGCCATGCATAATAGTACAAATATACACAAATATAATTCCCCAGGTGTTACACTCCTCTACAGTTGGCACGATCCCACAAAGTCAGGATTCTATGCTTGTCTTGGGGTGATGTATAAGGATAGACTCTGAGGATAGACTACTTTCAACTGATTGGTCTTGCGAACACAATAGAAGGCAATTTCATCATATTTCTCTGCTATTTTACCCATAATAGCATTTAGGTCTGTGGACTATTTGCATGTATAGCAATTTTTCCCTGTCCTGCAGATACTCGGGGGGCTTGTCGATCGTGTATGTTTTGTAATACATGTTGCATGAGTACCCTTTATAAGGAAACTGTATAGTTTAGTACCCCTACTACAACATTTAGTGGTAAGTTATTTGGATTTGTATTGCAATTCTTTATTTGGGTTTTACAACTACAAACATACATCGAAACAAGTATCAGTTCCAAAATAAAACAGTCTTTCATGCATCAGGTATGAGATTGAAAAAGAATACAAAAGGATAAATAATGATTATACAGAAAGTTAAAAGAAAAGGGATAAGTCCAACAAGGGCATGTGTTGCAGGAGAGAATAAGAAAGCAGGGATACCATCCTCAATACATAATAGTCCAACTGTCTTAGTAAAGGGGAACTGCCTTGTAATGAAAGGGGAAGAGCTCGGGAACATCAGGTCCTGCTTAAGTTAAGATGCTTTCCCATTTCTCCTCAAAATGTGCCATCTTATCATGCAGTGTATAAACCAATTTTTGGAAAACCTCCATTTCACTCATCCAACCAGGTATGTAGAGTCAGGAAATGTGTTGCTTTTCATAGCAAAAGAATACCTACTTTTGCCTCAGCAGAAGCAGTTGGCAGCCAACTGTGTGTGTGGGTGGTGAGTGGTACTAGGTCAGAAGTATCATGTAGGAGGGATAGTTGTGATGGCAGAATGCTCCTCAGACCTGACCTCTGCTCAATCAAGTGCCAGATTTGTTGCCAATACTGCTGCAGGTAGGGGCATTCCCACAGGAGGTGTACTATGTCCCTGGGTTCCAGTCCACAGCACCAGCATTTTGAGTGGTTACTCAGGACCTGATTTAGATCTCAGTGGATGAGTTACTCCGTCACAACGGTGACGGATATCCCGTCCATAAAAATAAAAACCCCATAGGATATAATGGGATTTATATTTCGGCAGACAAGATATTTGTCACCGTTGTGAAGAAGTAACCTGCTGAGATCTAAATCGGGCCCTAAATCTTGGTTCTACATAGTCTGACATGGGACCAGTGGCAGCAGTCGAAGAGTTTCAAATAACTACATTTCAGCCATGCTACTTCAGCCTCTTATCATGCTCTGACATTGAGGTGTCCCAAACATCCTCCATGAATTAATTGTGTGTGAAGACGACGTTTACACCAGGTCCATAGAGAGGAAGAGGTGGACTGGGAGAAGGCATGATCAATAAGACTGGAATATAGACTCGAGTTAGTTTCCCCAATACTCTTTCTAGGTGAGTAAGCACTGAAGTATTCGGGAACAGGGCAATATTGGGTCATCATGTGTGAGACCGTAGCTAGGGCATGGGCAAGCTGCATATGGTGCCATGGTTGTGAAGTGGGCAAACAATGCGAGTGATGGAGGTCTAATTATGGTTCAAGAAATGCGTCATGCAGTATGTTGACCAAAAATCTGATTTGAAACTCTTTCTAAATTGACTATTTGAGTTTATTGCCACCAACTTGGATCGGATTGTTATTCCACAGTGGTGCTTTACTGTGAAAAAGGTGGGGCGTTCACAATAGTTTGTGCGCTACCCAACATGCGTATTGTAATGTGAGGATCAATGTGTTTCCCGATGCGGGGCTAGCTGATGAATATAGTATGTTGTAAGACCCGCCTTTGTGTTAAGCATGTGTCTTTCATGTGAGTCCAAAGTGGGTGTCTTAAGCATACAGATGGAGTGAGCAAAATGATGAGGCAGCCAGTAGCATTCTAAATGTTGCCTCATAATGTTTCAATCCCCTCAGCGTCGGGTAGTCAGTCCCCCATATAAATGCCAAGATGTGTCCCTATAATTCCTTAAGGAGGAATGGGGGAGTTGCAGTGGGAGCATCCCAAACACAATTAAACTGGGGAGCGATCGACATTTCAACTACATGAATTTCCCCCTAGAGCTAGAGCAGTAAACACTGCCATCTCCAAAAGGCATCAGTAGTTTTGTCCAAAAGGGGGTAATGTTGTCTTGTGTCATGTTTTCGAGGCCATAGTTAATTAAAATCCCAAGATATTTCAATTTTGAACATATCCACGTGAAGGGTGACGGGCCTAACATTGCGTGGGTGGTGGTGGGGGACATAGGGAGGGCCTAGCATTTAGACCAATTAAATCGGCAGCCTAAAAAAAACAGAATTAGTTAATCAGGGCTTTTAATGCACGTGTGGATGCTAAAAGACTTGCGAGGTTGACCAAGACGTTGTCTGCATAGTAGAGGGTTTTGTGGTCACTTTTAACAGTGGGTATCCCGTAGATCCTGTCTTCCCTGCATATTGCAATGGCCAAAGGTTCCATAAAAATCAAGACAAATAAAGGGGAGAGAGGGCATCCATGGTGTGTTCCCCGATGTGCAGAAAAGTATGGTAAAAGAAAACTCCCACAAGAGATTAAGTCCAAACATGCACTATACAAACCCCTATACAAACCCTTGACTAAGGTTATGAAATGTAGACCCAAGCCCACGCGCTCCATCATGCAGAAAACATAGCCCCACTCCACAAGATCAAACTCCTTTTCAGCATCTAAAGACAGTCAGATCTTTTCATCTGGATCGTTTGTCACCTGCCACAAAAGGTGCAGAGTACAAAGACAGTTAGCGAAAGTGAAAACAATATCAAACCCCAATTGATTTGAGTGAACAGAGCAGTAACCATTTTTCCTAGTCTGTTCTCCAAATACATTTGCAAGAATATTAACATCAGGATTGATGAATGAAATGGGCCTGGAGTTTGGCATTCAGGTGGTTCCTTTCTGGGTTTTACCATTGAAGAGGTTATGTCCCTTTTAAAATTTTCAGGGATTTACCCCGTCTCATGGTTTCTCCGAAGGGCGATGTGAGTAGCAGTACTACCAAGGCTTTGGTGGTTTTGTAGAACTCCATAAGAAATCCATCCTGTGCAAGGAGTTTGCTGGTTGCCCTACCATCTATGGCTGCTGCCAGCTCATCCTCTGTTTTGTCAAGGTCCAGCACATCCCCCTGATCCTCAGTCTGTTTTGGTATGGGCAAATCATCCATAAAGCCATTCTCAGCTGCATATCAATTATGCCTTCAGAAGAATATCATGCAGAATAATAGGCGCAGGAGGCGTCCAGGGCTGTAGGGAATGAACTTGTCAATTAGATATTTAGGGCCTGAGCCCAAAAGACATTTGTGTATGGTGCAGCAGATTATAAATTTGACACGCTGCCGAACAGGCAGCCAGTGGAGTTTGTCCAGAAGGGGACGTGAGGGAGTCCTGGGCAAAGCGTTGAGAACCAGTCTCGCTGCAGTATTCTGGACCACTTGTAATCTATTAAGTTGTTCCTCATTGGCAGGCCGTTACAGTAGTCCAGCCTACTGACTACAAGGGTCTGGACAAGAGTTTTTCTGTGACAGTCAGGCAGAAATGGAAAGACACGCTGCGAGAGTCCAATGGTATGGAAGCAAGATCCGGCAACTTGATTGGCATGCTCTTTGAGCAATAGTGCCTGATCTAGTCGCACACCAAGATTCTTCACAGTCTGTTTTGGACTTGGTACTGGCCCAAGGTTCAGGGGCCACCATTCTGGAGACCACAGAGGGAGGGCCTCCCCGAATAACATCACCTCTGTTTTGCCTACGTTGCACTGGAGGCAATTTGTGGCCATCCAGTCCGATACTGCTCTCATACCATCCGCAAAAGATTTTTTTATTGCAGGCGTGAGGGACTGAAAGGGGAACAAAAGCTGGGTGTCGTCAGCGTACGACACCGGGGTGAACCCATATTCTCTCACAATGTCAGCCAAGGGGGCCACATACACATTAAAATGTGTAGGGCTTAGACATGAGCCTTGTGGCACTCCCTTGGTGAGCTCCCTTGAGATGGAATGAAGGGAGCCCAATCTGACTCTTTGTGAGCGGTCTGAGAGAAAACTCTCCAACCAGGACAGAGCCGCGCCTCCTAAGCCCAACTCCCTCAGACCACCGAAAAGAATCTCATGTGATACCGTGTCAAAGGCAGCGGACAAATCTAACAGCACTAGAATCATCGAGCCCCCCCCATCCAGTGCCATCCTGATGGTATCGGTCACTGAGAGGAGGGCGCATTCGGTGCTGTGATTGGGTCTTAACCCTGATTGAGAATAGTCTAGACCCCCCGCTGCCTCGATGTGTTTAGACAGGTGGGTATTCACATGTTTCTCGGTCATCTTGCTAAGGTATGGCAGGAGGGAGATGGGTCGGAGGTTGGAGAGGTCTGTCCACGGATGTGCCGCGTTCTTTCGAACAGGGTTCACCACCGCTTTCTTCCACTCCATAGGCACCCGCCCTTCACTGAGAGAAAGATTTAATACTGACTGGATCTCTGGTCCAATCAGAGTACTCAGGGAAGCGATCATTTTGGCGGGCAGAAAATCACCAGGGGACCCTGATTTTATGTGACTGATAAGGGAGGGGAGATCAGAGTCATTAATTGGCGGAAAGATAGTAAGTGAGTAGTCTCCGAGTGTGGACAATTTGGAAGGGACAGGGATGTTGTTCCTTTGACTGGAGGCTTTCATGATTTTATCGTAGATCATATTTATTTTATTCTCAAAAAACAAGGAAATATCATCACAGAGGGACTGGGAAAACTCACCCGGGCTTTCACAGGCTACCGGCTTTACAAAGGCCTGTAATATTTTATACAGTTCCTTAGAGGAATTTCCTGCCTCTTCAAGTTGCTGGTTGAGACTGTTCTTCCTTGCCAGCCTAATGTTTTTATAATAGTTGGATTGGGCATCCTGGTGTGCTTTCTTACTTTCCTCATTTCGGGTTCTCCTCCATATCTTTTCAATCTTTCTACATCCCTGTTTCTCTGCTCTAAGTGCCTCTGTATACCATACTTCTTGCTTAGAGGTGGGATGTTGTTTATGCAGCTTCAATGGAGCCAGTATATCGAATGCCTCTATAAGGGATTTATTAAATTTGGAAAGAGCGGACTCTACGCTATCAATCTCAGTGAAGATGGGCCTCTTCCACACCCTCTGCAGCTCATCCGCTGTTATTTTGTGCCACTGTCGTTGCCAAATTGGCGGGAGAGGTGGTTTTTGGGGAGATTTATTTACACCCAGCAAAGAGAATTCAACTAAAAAGTGATCGGACCAATTTACCTGGGTTGTGGGGTGACACCGTATTTTGGGACAGTTGGAAAAAAGTATGTCCAAAGTGTGACCCCCTATATGCGTGGGGCCTCTATTCTGCATTTCTAGACTCAAGGTGGATGGATCAGCAAGCAGTATTAAGGTTTCTGGGTGCGTGGGAATATCTACGTGAATATTAAAATCACCCAGAAGAATGAAATTTTCCTTTGCTTTAAAGTGCGGTGCCAGCAGTTTCAGAAGGGATAGAGTAAAGCCCGAAATGGACAGAATAGAGTCACCAAGGACGGTATCAGGGAACCAGAAGGAGTTCAGCGGAGAAGCCAACTGTTCATAGAGCAGTCTAACCTCCAATTTTGGTCCTCTGTCCTTACATTCGGCATCGACTGACCGGAGCAATATAAGCAGTTGTTGCTGTGAGCCACATCCAACAAAAAAAGTAGGACAGTTTGCATGGTCATGGAGGAAAAGCACTCAAGAAGACAACATTGCTGTACAATTACGTTTTGAATGGAGACTGGGACTTGTCACATGGTTCTGTGGACTTCCAACGTCCCTGTTTATGACCTTGACAGGTCATTTGACTGGGTGACCATAGCCAGGTGTTCTCTCTCTCATCTGGGGTGTCAGTTGACGTTGGAGTCAAGTTCTATTGAGCAGATAATGTGAGTTGAACAGATCGCAGCATTGTGTCCAAATTAGTGCCCTTCAAGGCATCAAGGAACTTTTCCAATTCTTCTAGGGTGCCATATTCTGTGGTTTTCCCAACTATCATTATAATCATCAAGCCGGCTTCTAGCAGGTCATATCTGATATCCTTTTTCCTCAGGTGGCGTTGAAGTGCCAAGCATCTTCTTTGTTAGGCCTGCTGATGTTAAAGACAACATGCCAGAATTTGACATTGTTTTGATGGATCAGGGCTATGTTGAGATTGCACACGATGGGCTCTTTGGTGTTCCAAGGGGAGCTTGAGCATTAGGTTCAGGAGAGTTGGCAAAAATGTACTCAGAAATTGTTACATATTGTCCTTCGCTGCCTTTTCCAAGATCCCAGAGATTTGTACATTATCCCTTCTGCTTCCATTCTCCAGATCAATCTCCTTGCAAGGTATCACCAGTCTGGTGATTTATCTAAATCCTGTTCCACGTTATTGATCCTGGCCTCCGCTGACATCTGTTGCTGTTGAAAAGAAGAGAAAGGCCCTCCAAGGGATTTAATATCTACTGCAGTGGAAGTGACAGCAGTAATTATGAAGTGAATGCATACCTTATTCCATACCAGCTCCTTTAGAAGCATTGCAAGTGTGGGGTCCAGGGTTGTTGACATAGCTGGATCGGGGACAAAGTCTTAGGTTTTCGGGAGGCTGCTTCTGAAAATAGCAACTGCTGAGAATGTTTAGACTTCAACAGGTGGAGTGTGTAAGGAATCCTGCTGCTGACGACCCACCTCTAGGGCAGAAGAGTGCCCAATCTGCGAGATGGATATGAACCAAAAAATAATCTGGTCGCAAGGAGACCAAGGAGAGAATGGGTCAGCTGTTCTACATAAAAACAACTGTGAATGGCCTTGGTGCCAGAGAAGGGAGAGGCGTCATGACACTGTATGCACAGTGTTCCCAGGAATGCATGAGTACCAGATGACAGTCTTCATATGTGTGCCAGTCTCATGGGCAGTGATGAGGCAGTGACTCCTCCAACATGGCCACCATTTTCTGGCTCACTGGCCCCCAGGAGAAGGTCGAGCCGGACTGTTGATGAGGCACCCAAGATGAGCAAGTAGAGAATGGGTCAAAAAGTCCCAGCACTCATCCGAAAAGAGAAGTATGAGGTGTCTGTGACACAGAAGGTGGACAGTTCTGAATGACGTGTGCATTTACCTCCAGTGAGTCACTAGTCCTAGAAGGCTGCCTTCATGTAGGTATGTTAGTCTCAAGGGAAAGGAAAAGGTAGTACATCCAATATGGCCACTACTGATGTGATCTAGTCCTCTCTTTTATCTTTGATGTACCCCGGGTCCTGCTCTCTGGTGCACCAGATTTCTGGTATAGGTGGGCGGGGCCATACAAACCAATGTATCCTGCCGGCTCACATAGCAATGGAACATTCCGGCTCCAACTTCCATTGAACCACTGCAATAAGACAGGCTTGCATCTTCCAGAGGTGAGGCCAAGAGATGTTGGGCAGGTAGGCAGTCTTCAGAGACTTAACGGTGGGGAGTACAGGGAGCTTGGTTCATCAAGCTGGTGAGGTTTGCAGGCTTCCTATGATCCGCTGTGACGCACTACCCACTTGGTGGGCAGTAAATGGGAGATGGCATGAAGCGGCAGAGATCGAGTGCCAATTGCCAAAAGAATTCCGGGGATTAGCGGCTGGGCTTGTCTGTATTCAGCCACATCAGGGAGAGCATAGGGTGGCCCCAGGTCACAGTTGGTAAATGTGCATCCTGCTTGTGCCATGGGAGCACTACCCAGTTGACGACTCTTCTTGTTGTTTGGATTTGGATATGATGCATATTCAGCCAATACAGGCCAGGTAACATAAGGGACCCAGTCTAACAGTTCTGTGTGTGAGGGGAAGCACATCACCAAACAAATGTTGGTGTTCCTGGTAGGTTAAAGGAAACTCCAAGTCATGATCTGATCTGTAATATGCAGGTAAGGCTGCACCTGTATAGGCATGAAAGTGCCATGTGCTTATACCTATGGAATCAAACTCTACCCATGTGTAAAACGTCTCAAAGGTCTCAAATTACAGATGGCGAATTACCCTTTTAGAAGCTTGATTACCCTACAGAAAATAGGGGACTCCTATTTTATCTTAAGGTGGTAACCAAGATTACGATTTATGTCTCTGTGTATTTGTAATACTTGGTTCATTTGATTGTATTTATCCTAGAATTAGTCAAAGTCCAGAAACACCCAAAAGCCAGCATTGGGTGCCAAATGATACGAATTCTGTTTTTTACCAGATCTGCAGGGGTCAGATTTCTTACCTGCAAGTGCCAACACTGGTTGTATAGCTGAGTGTCAGAACCCTTTTCAGAGGGCCACAAGGCAACCAAGAGTTACTGGGCACTGGGCTCAACATTGTTGATTGAGGCTATTTACTCCTGTTGTATCAGGGCCCGACCCTCTATGGATTCTGAGCAACTGGGCCAGGTGCAGCTTCAGCATTTGATTCTCAGTGGTAATGTAGGTCCAGCAGTCCAAATGGGCAGTTAGACACAGGGGGTGAACACAGGCTCACAACTCAAAATACATTTAGCAGCAGCAATAAATGATTGTCCAGTGAAATACTTGCTTTTCTGATAAAACATTATTTATATATATAATGAAATGTGGCCTGCCATGAGGACGGAGTAAATTGCTCCCTTCCTATGACTGACAGACCACCCACCAAATACATAAATGCTTAGCAAGCAGGTGGCCAATTATAAAGGCATTGGCAGAAAATACTGTCTCGTGGTTCCTGTCAATGGATTTTACTCTTTGCTACAGTGCTGCATTGGAAGGACGCAGCCCTGTAGCAAACAGTATTTATTTTCATTTTTTTTTAAAGCAAAAATATAATCCTCCCCTCGATATGGGAGTCGTCTCCCCTGGCAGGGGAACATCATAATGATTTTACTGCTAAAATGGCAGCAAGGAACAGTAAAAAATGACTACATGTCCACTCATCTAAATTAAGGAGGGCAGACATGTAGCCATTTCTCCGATGGCCCTTATTTCCAGGACAGTCAGAGAAGGTTAGCGACCGTTGAGACAGAACAGTCTCTGCCCTGGCCAAACTGAAGGTCAACCCGCCCGATTTAATTGTGATCATATCGCTGGTATGTATACTGCCAATATATACATTGGGCTCTAACTTTCCAAAAGTAATTACAAGAGATTGTTTAACCCTTTGCATGCTCGTGACGGAATCATTCCATCACGAGCCATGGTGGCGCTGTGCTGGTGACGGAATGGTTCAGTCACGGCCCGGCCGCCGCGCCTACGCAGCATCAATTTCACGCCTGCGCGGCGCGTTCTATTGAGCTGGCGGGGCCGTGACGGAACCATTCCGTCACAAGCACAGCGCCACCGTGGCTCGTGACGGAGTGGTTCCGTCATGAGCATGGCGGCGCCGCGTGGCCCCCCCCTTTCCCTCTAGGGCCGCGGCGGAATTACCACCACGACCAAGGGGTTAAGACTGCACAATGATTTGAAAACACCGTGGCTCTTTTGCATATCCCCAGAGAAAGGGCCCAGTTTAATGATCTTCTATTATTAGATGAGCCAAATAGCATAACACACTTTAGTAAAATGTAATTAAATATTTTAGTTCTTAAATATATGTTTGATGCTAGATGTGCTGAATATATTACTAGGCCATCATTTGCAACCTACCTCTTTGTGGCACAAAATGAGGGACTTCAGAGGTATCTTACACTTACATCTAACACCCAACCTCATTTTGTCCTGACACATCTACGATTGGGTATAGCTCATGTTTTGTAAGCCTTTCCAAAAATGAGAAAATAGCCAAAGCCATGGCCAGAGGCGAGAGCCAGAGGCCATGTGATTGAAGATCCACTCAAAGCACAATTCAATTTATTTTGTTTTATAGTTTTTTATACTAGAATTAGGACATTGTTTTAGCTAATAATATTAGGAACTAGAATGAAGTTTATTTATATTTATGTTTCCTGGAGGATTCAAACACGTGTTTTAAAGTTGCCTCCTTTATATGGAAAGCCATTTGTATTAGGAAATACTTTAATTATATGTATTAAGCTCATTTGTGGCACCATATTCGATTCGTCAATGGCCCAAAGTTGTAATTTATTTACTGTTTGGAACGTGTGCCCCACTGTGGGCCAGTGTCCTGGTAGTCTTGCCATAAGGCTCTCTTTTTACAAATGTACTAGCATGACAAATTTGGACTTTGCGATTTTAGGTCCATAGTGATAATCTTTGAAAGTTGTGTTTTATCAGGTTTACTACTTTATGTAATATTAACATAGGCGACCCTAGTTCGAGGTTTTTGTTTTTATAGAGTCTAGTGGTTAACCTACTTTTAACTCCAAGTCTATTTTGAAGTTTATGGTTCACTATAGCATGGCAATTGCATTAGTTGATGTTAAGTTTTAACCAGACTCATTTAAACTTGTATTAGTCAGTGGCACTTGTGACCCCATGGGGGTATGCAGACAAAATATCGATATTTAAATATCGATATACAATAATATCGAAGTTTAAATATCAAAGGGACATAATATAGAAGGTAAGTAATATCGATAGATTTAATATCGATATTAGTAATATCGAAGTGTTAAATATCGATGTTAGTAATTTCGATGTTACTAATATCGATTTTCTTATTATTTTTGTGTATATTATTATGTATTTATAATGTTTTTAATGTATTTTTATGTCATTTTGTATTTTAGTACTGTAGCGGGTTGTGGGTTTATAGGGGAATAGGGTGGGAAGTAATTTAATTATGTTAAATTAATTATTAATTAGTAGGAATTATAAATTAATTTTAATTAATTGGTAATTTATTTTAATTAATTGATTAATTGATAATTATGTTCTGTAGCGGGTTGTGGGTTTATAGGGGAATAGGGTGGGAAGTAATTTAAATGTAATTAGGGAAAAAAATGTAAATTAATTGTTTTGTTAATTATATAATTGTTACTTATTTATTAATTGCTAAATAAATATTATTAAATGGTATTTAAAAATTTTTTTTAATTGAAATATATTTTGCTAATCATGTTTTTAATAATTATTTATTGGTATTTGTAAATGGTTTATAATTATGTAATAGTTAAGTTTTTTATTATTTAAAAAAATTAATTTATTTATAAGTATGTTATTTTTACCCTTACGCTATCCAACACTTTCCCTACTGTTGTACTCTCTGGAGTTGGAATAGTAATTGTTACCCCTACGCTATCCAACACTTTCCCTACTGTTGCACTCTCTGGAGTGGGAATAGTAATTGTTACCCCTACGCTATCCAACACGTTCCCTACTGTTGCACTCTCTGGAGTTGGAATAGTAATTGTTACCCCTACGCTATCCAACACTTTCCCTACTGTTGCACTCTCTGGAGTGGGAATAGTAATTGTTACCCCTACGCTATCCAACACTTTCCCTACTGTTGCACTCTCTGGAGTTGGAATAGTAATTGTTACCCCTACGCTATCCAACACTTTCCCTACTGTTGCACTCTCTGGAGTGGGAATAGTAATTGTTACACCTAAGCTATCCAACACTTTCCCTACTGTTGTACTCTCTGGAGTTGGAATAGTAATTGTTACCCCTACGCTATCCAACACTTTCCCTACTGTTGCACTCTCTGGAGTGGGAATAGTAATTGTTACCCCTACGCTATCCAACACGTTCCCTACTGTTGCACTCTCTGGAATTGGAATAGTAATTGTTACCCCTACGCTATCCAACACTTTCCCTATTGTTGCACTCTCTGGAGTGGGAATAGTAATTGTTACCCCTACGCTATCCAACACTTTCCCTACTGTTGCACTCTCTGGAGTTGGAATAGTAATTGTTACCCCTACGCTATCCAACACTTTCCCTACTGTTGCACTCTCTGGAGTGGGAATAGTAATTGTTACACCTACGCTATCCAACACTTTCCCTACTGTTGCACTCTCTGTAGTTGGAATAGTAATTGTTACCCCTACGCTATCCAACACTTTCCCTACTGTTGCACTCTCTGGAGTGGGAATAGTAATTGTTACCCCTACGCTATCCAACACTTTCCCTACTGTTGCACTCTCTGGAGTTGGAATAGTAATTGTTACCCCTACGCTATCCAACACTTTCCCTACTGTTGCACTCTCTGGAGTGGGAATAGTAATTGTTACACCTACGCTATCCAACACTTTCCCTACTGTTGCACTCTCTGTAGTTGGAATAGTAATTGTTACCCCTACGCTATCCAACACTTTCCCTACTGTTGCACTCTCTGGAGTTGGAATAGTAATTTTTACACCTACGCTATCCAACACTTTCCCTACTGTTGCACTCTCTGGAGTTGGAATAGTAATTTTTACCCCTACGCTATCCAACACTTACCCTACTGTTGCACTCTCTGGGGTGGGAATAGTAATTGTTACCCCTACGCTATCCAACACTTTCCCTACTGTTGCACTCTCTGGAGTTGGAATAGTAATTGTTACCCCTACGCTATCCAACACTTTCCCTACAGTTGCACTCTCTGGAGTTGGAATAGTAATATTAACCCCTACGCTATCCAACACTTACCCTACTGTTGCACTCTCTGGGGTGGGAATAGTAATTGTTACCCCTACACTATCCAACACTTTCCCTACTGTTGCACTCTCTGGAGTGGGAATAGTAATTGTTACCCCTACGCTATCCAACACTTTCCCTACTGTTGCACTCTCTGGAGTTGGAATAGTAATTTTTACACCTACGCTATCCAACACTTTCCCTACTGTTGCACTCTCTGGAGTTGGAATAGTAATTTTTACACCTACGCTATCCAACACTTTCCCTACTGTTGCACTCTCTGGAGTTGGAATAGTAATTGTTACCCCTACGCTATCCAACACTTTCCCTACAGTTGCACTCTCTGGAGTTGGAATAGTAATTTTTACCCCTATGCTATCCAACACTTACCCTACTGTTGCACTCTCTGGGGTGGGAATAGTAATTGTTACCCCTACGCTATCCAACACTTTCCCTACTGTTGCACTCTCTGGAGTGGGAATAGTAATTGCTACCCCTACGCTGTCCAACACTTTCCCTACTGTTGCACTCTCTGGAGTTGGAATAGTAATTTTTACACCTACGCTATCCAACACTTTCCCTACTGTTGCACTCTCTGGAGTTGGAATAGTAATTTTTACCCCTACGCTATCCAACACTTTTTTTTTATTTGTTTTACATTTTTATTAATTGTTATTTATATGATTATTTGATGTATATACATTTATTTGTAATGTATTATATTTTCATTTATTTATAAGTTATTAAAATAATGTATTAGAGGTATTATTAATGAAGTATATACTATGTATTATATCTTTATTATTATTAGTTTTTATTACTTTTAAATATTATAATATATATTTAACTATGTTTATTAAGTTTATCAGTATTATTTTGTTAATATTCCATGTTTTTTAATTTTAAAAAAAACGATATTTTTAAAAAACCGATTTTTTTAACATCTATATTATTTTTTCGATATTTTTGTACTTACCTTGTTAGAGATAGGAACTCGATATTAATGGCATCGATATATTTTGTTGCGATATTTTGGTAGGTAGATATTTTTGTAGTCGATATTTTGTCATAGATTCCCCATGGGACTAGCCTAAACTTATTAAATCGCGTTAGCACTTTACAATGAATTGGCTGGCCTTATGCCGTGCTATTGTGGGTTCGTAGTGCGATTTGTTGTTCCTTACTGTTAAATAGTTTTTAAATGTTTTATGAATCATGTGATAATTTTGTAATTTTAGTTTTATATTTTATATTATGCTATCGTTGTACAGGTTATCTATGATGAGGTTTGAAATATCTTATCATATTGTGATATATTTTGCACTTATTGTTAGCGTTTTATGTTAGATATAACGGCGATATGATAAGGTATTTTTATAAGCTATGGAACTGCTATGTGCTGTTTTATGGTGTTATTTCAAAAGTGAACAAAGATTTTAAATAGAACTAAATTGTTCTAAAAAAAGGGCATGTTCTGGCATTCAATTTCTAACTTTTTAGGGGCCTCATTTACAAGAAAATGGTGCAGCGTGGCACCGCAAACCCTGTGGCTGCGCCACGCTCTAACACTTTCAAAGCACAGGGATGCTTCATAACTACAAGGATATGATGAATCCCTTTGCTCTCCCCTGCGCTGGCGCACAATTAGCTACCATGCACTGACGCAGGCACCCTTGCACTATGGTGCAAGGATGCCTGTGTCACGGTGATGATTGTTTATGTGCAGGAAGGTATCCCTTTCTGTACATAAACAATCTGAAATCGTGTTTTCAACTTCTATATGTGCTGCATTAGCACATATAGAACTTGTGAAACCTCATTTTTGTAATGATTGTTTATGTGCAGGAAGGGAAGCCTTCCTCCACGTAAACAATCTTAGGAGGTGATTTTCTTGTTATATCTGTATTAAAGCCTTGCCATGTTAGCTATTTTGGCTTTTTTCCCATACCAGGGCATATGAAACATATTTTGTATTGCCCCTTTTATATTACAATGCATCCTACCCTTGGGGAACTTACGGCAGACCTAAGGGGTGACTTATATTTATATAAAGCAGCTTTGAACTTTGAAAATTCTTTTAATTCCAAAGTCGAATATGTACATCGTTTAAAAGCAAAACCAGCCAGCAAGGCAGGTATGGTTTTAAAATGACATCAGTCACCACAGCAGTGCACACTCAGTTGCATTAAGTCCACTGGGGTCTCAAAACCTATGTGCCTTTCCATAAACTAGGCACTTACAGGTACATTGTCTTGACCAATTAGATGTATACCAATTACCATATATATATATATATATATATATATATGCCCTGTGTAACAACATTTAAGAGGTGGAGCGCACGATTTTAGGACGATGACACCTGAGGAAGGCTAACGCCGAAACTGGTTGTGGAAGAGACCTGAATAAAGCAACCTGTGATTTCCCGAAGTGTCCCTTGTGTTCTTTCGCCGCAAAGGAAGAGAGAAGTTTGGGTTATATGTTACGCTCTGCCAGCGAGCGTGCAAGGGACCCTCTCTAAAGAAGTGGACACGGTTAAAACTGGCAAAAAGTTGAAGTTATCCAAGGCATTGGACGTTACCGTGACCCACCACGATCCTACCTGGCATCTTGAAGCTGCTGCTGTGCAGCGGACCGACATTGGGAGGTGGCACGCTGGAATATGTCTGGAGTGTCCCGACAGAGTGCTGGAGATGCTAATGGCAAAGTGAGTATGGGGGTCAGAGAGAAAATTGCATGAACAACAACGTGACTCCCCCGAGCATCGGACTGCCTTCGAGAAGCATTTTGGGACTGGTAGTCTCCAAGATAGGCGGTAGAAGGTTGGACTGTTTGCGGGTGGGGTTCCTAAACCACCTGGAGGAGGAGCCCTGTGTAACAACATTTAAGAGGGGGAGCGCACGATTTTAGGACGATGACACCTGAGGAAGGCTAACGCCGAAACCGGTTGTGGAAGAGACCTGAATAAAGCAACCTGTGATTTCCCGAAGTGTCCCTTGTGTTCTTTCACTGCAAAGGAAGAGAGAAGTTTGGGTTATATGTTACGCTCTGCCAGCGAGCGTGCAAGGGACCCTCTCTAAAGAAGTGGACACGGTTAAAACTGGCAAAAAGTTGAAGTTATCCAAGGCATTGGACGTTACCGTGACCCACCACGATCCTACCTGGCAACTTGAAGCTGCTGCTGTGCGGCGGACCGACATTGGGAGGTGGCATGCTGGAATATGTCTGGAGTGTCCCGACAGAGTGCTGGAGAAGCTCGTGGCAAAGAGAGTATGGGGGTCAGAGAGAAAATTGCATGAACAACGACGTGACTCCCTGAGCATCGGACTGCCTTCGAGAAGCATTTTGGGACTGGTAGTCTCCAAGATAGGCGGAAGAAGGTTGGACTGTTTGCGGGCGGGGTTCCTAAACCACCTGGAGGAGGAGCCCTGTGTAACAACATTTAAGAGGGGGAGCGCACGATTTTAGGACGATGACACCTGAGGAAGGCTAACGCCGAAACCGGTTGTGGAAGAGACCTGAATAAAGCAACCTGTGATTTCCCGAAGTGTCCCTTGTGTTCTTCGCCGCAAAGGAAGAGAGAAGTTTGGGTTATATATATATATATATATATATATATATATATATATTTTTTTTTTTTTTAAAGCATCACTACGATATCGGCGTGCTGGTCATTTTTCTAGCCTGATTGGAGTGGATTGTGCTAGGTGAGAGAAACTGTACTTTTTTAAGTTTAAACTATTGATATCTGAAAAGCTATTTTTAATATTAACTATGTTGAAAATTGCATTAAAATTGGAAGAGACCTGAATAAAGCAACCTGTGATTTCCCGAAGTGTCCCTTGTGTTCTTCGCCGCAAAGGAAGAGAGAAGTTTGGGTTATATATATATATATATATATATATATATATATATATATATTTTTTTTTTTTAAAGCATCACTACGATATCGGCGTGCTGGTCATTTTTCTAGCCTGATTGGAGTGGATTGTGCTAGGTGAGAGAAACTGTACTTTTTTAAGTTTAAACTATTGATATCTGAAAAGCTATTTTTAATATTAACTATGTTGAAAATTGCATTAAAATTGAGTTTATCCTAAAAATCATGTAGTTGTCATTAAAATATTTTACATTATTATGATTGATATTTCTAAAATAGATAGAGGCAGGCAGAAATATTAAAAAATATCAGGAGTCTAAGTTGATACTGTAAAGCCTCTCCTACAAACATAGATTCACAGGGATAATGAATAATGGTGCTGACTACTATACTACCCTCAGTTTTACAGACATTGTGGAAAGTGCATAAATGCCTGGGGGTTAATTTTCTATTATACCTCTATCCCCAGAAACATTGGGCAAAGTGCATAAATGCTGAGTGTGGGGAAGATTAAGTACTCTAGGTCCATTGGTGTAAGTATTATTGTAACTCCAGTCTCACAAATATTGTGCAAAGTGCATACATTCTACAGGACTGATTTACTATTATAAATCTGCTACCACAAAAAATCAGGAAATTGAATGAATCCTGCTGGACTGATTTGCTATTGTAATCCCACTCCCAAAATCATTTGGGAACATTAATTAATAATGGAGGGCAGATTTTCTCGCCTATCTCGAGTTCAAACACAGTGGAAAGTGCATACATCCTGGCGGCTGCATAATTCCTGGGGTGCTGGTTACTTTTTTAAATCCTCTCAAACAACCATTGAAGAAAATGCATAAATCCAAGGGGCAGATGTATTATTGTAAATCTAGTCCCACACACAATGGGGAAGGTGCTGAAGGTGCTTAAACACTCTGGCACTAGCATTATTATTTTACGCATCTGGATCTGGGCGGACATCTGGTGACCTCCCAATTAATTTGCTGCGATTCACTCACAAGTGATCTCCACTCATGGACGATTTTTATGACACAGTGTGTTCCTTTGGACCCAGCGTCTAGAGCCTTGAGACACACACCACCTTAGCCTAGCTCTAGCACTTGCAGGATCTAGATAACTAAAACAGATTCTTGCTTGACAAGCCCACTACCACTTCTTGTCATGACTCATTGCCATAAGAGTCAAAACGTTCGCAAATTATGTCACCATTTGACTGAACCTATCTTTTGACAGCCTACCAATGCGCACCCAGTTCTATATGTGCATGCTAAATTCAGTTTAGACACTTGTGACATTGTCACATTTACTTTTCACTCATTACACTCAGTGTTGGTGCACTGCACCATCCCCACCATCTGAACCACTGGTTTCATAAAAATGATCATGGAAGATGAAAGTGGTACAGACATATGTTATATTGATGGACTGAGACTAAAAGTACAAATCATTTGTTAATTTAAATATGATAGTGACAGAAATTGAAAACACATTTGTCTTTCGTCAACTGTTTTGTACCGTAGTGCCAATTCAGCGTGTACCTACCAATGCTGCTGACAACATTGTGTCCCAGAGCACATCATTTTGTCACTGCCCATGATGCTAATATAAAAGAGACCCAGTGTGGCAGTTATTGTGTAAGTGCAGGTAGTTAAGCTTGATCTCACACTGACCCACTATGTTGATCCCATGCTGAAAAGAATCACCACCCTCAGAATTCCTGTCCATCCAGGTCTGTATGCTTGCCAGTCTGACCTGCAACCTCATCCGCTTGTGTGGGTTGTCTGTTTCACTATGGGCTCTTCCTAAGGCACTCTGGAATATGAGGGGGTCGGGTGGCTGGATGTAAGAACTGTGAAGCCTGACAGAATCACAAGTAGAGACTGAACTGCATCAGCAGTCCAGGTAAAGCTGTAACTGCTCTGCTGATTGAGCCGGTTGAATAAGAAATGCAGAGAACTGAACTTATTTAGACAAAAGACTGACTTTGGGTAGATTAACTAAGCAGCTGTTCTATTCATGTGAATCTTGAACCCATATCTATTTGTGCAGGGATTGTAGCGCTTTAGGAAAATGATACCTTACTGTATCCTTTAGCACTGTGGTGTGCATGTAAACCATTAAGATCATCTGTTCCAATGGGCCACTGTGAGAATAAAATGTGTATTTTTCAAATTAAAATAAAGTATTGTGAGGACTTTGTAATTGCAAGTGTGTTATTATGTGCGTTGCTGGGTTTTGAGTCTATGACCTCTCACCTCACCACATTCCATGTTTGCCTTGGACTGCTCACAAATGTCAACCGTTGAAAGTATAGCTATAACACTATGGGCCTTATTTATGAAGGCCTTGCGCCGCCAGTGTGCCACTTTTAAAATGGGAAAAAGTGACGCACCGGCGGCGCAAGGCCTTCATAAATAAGGCCCTATGTACTTGCTGCTGTGGAGGTATGTAACCTTTACAACGAAACTTTTACAATGACCTACCATTACAACGCAACTTTTACAAAGCAAACTATTTCAACGCATTGCTCTGGGGGGCGCTCTAGGATAGGGAATAGGTTAATTTACTATCCAATAACCTTCCCTAGTGTCCACGGGGACTGGAGTTGGAATAGTAAATTAAACTATTCACTATCCAGCACCCCAAAGCGCTATGCGTTGTAATGGTATGCGTGGTAAAAACCGCGTTGTAAAGGTAGGCGTTGTAAAAGTATGCGTTGTAACGTCATACATCCCTCTGGTTGCATGGCCATTGATCATTCAGCATCAAGTAACTTCCATTCAAGAGAAATCTGAAAGGCAGACAGATCACAGCAGCCAGAGAACCCTTTAATAACGTGACAAGTTTGCTTTGGATGCATTACTTGCGCCGTGAAGTGAAACTTCCCTGCAAACTAAGGAATGTCTGAAGATACTCTTGCTGTCAGTCACACTAAGAAAAACCTCAGTCTCCCCATTCCATCATCAGAATTTTAAAAGTAAGATCAATAGCCTATGTACATACCCCTCTCCTAGCACCTCATATCTGCCCGCTTGATGATGTTTGTAAGCAGTATTGGAAATTAAATATTGAAATTGGAAGATAAATAAATCTGTGGATTATCCAATCCACTGAAGATGTTTCTGCAACAGTCAATGGTAGTTTGTCTAATTTCTATAGGTGTAACATGGTGTATGTTGCTTCCTTCTTTGCCATGATGGTCTGCTATTTTGTGAGATTATGGGAGAAACAAACTAGTAGTGATCAAGTTTTTTCCATGGAATGCTACCAGCATGAAGTGTCTGCAGAGTTCAACTCAGTAACATTATAGCTCCAAGCTGCGACTGCCCATGTTGTAATGAAGACATGTTACTCTGTATGATGTTGATTGCAGATAACACAATGTTACCTATTGAGTAAATCCTGGTGGATAGAGTACTCATACCATTATCTACTATTACCAGAGCCCTTTCTAAACTTGTCCTGTCAATTTCATGCAGTCTCTCAGCAGCTTCCTTCTGTATAACCCTCTACACTTCATTCTGTATTGCATACAGACATTGCTTTTGAAGTGGTCCTGAAGGACCTAGTTAAATGTCCTATAATCCCATGTCATCAGAGAAAAGGTACAAGTGTTGTTTCACCTGAGACAATGTGGATTGTTTAAGCCAATCAAGGCACAACTTCCCAATGCTTTAAGTCGTTGTCACCCTGAGAGTTATCTCTGCACGTAATGTGGGTTGGGTCTATCAATCTTAAAACCTTTGGTGTTGTCAAGAAAAAAGTGCCTGACATCCAATAGAATCTAACAGCCACACTAACCATCCCTCCTGATTGGTACCTTAAGAATTGTATGAGCCATTGCAAAGTATATCTGGGCATTCCTCTGTGTAATTTGTGAACTGTTTCCAGTTTGCAAATGCAGGAATGTTTGGTGCATTTAAATCTTTTATCTTGGCCAGGCCAAAACCGGATGTTTGCTGCACAGTTTTATTCTGGAAAATCATTTTTTGGGGTATAAGGAAGTCTCTGATTAAAGCCTTGTTACCCTGAACCTGCAAATCCTTAGTTCCCTAAATGGATTTCGCATGTAACATTGTCTTTCCAAAAGTCAATCCCTTGTACAGACAGCTGGGAAATGAAAGATGCAGAATAAATCAGCTTGGTGTCAATGAGCATAGTTTTCTTAGCCCATGAGGGTGTGAGTTTAATAGTAAGACTCTGGGTCAGCTGTATTGTGACAAGGAAAATATGCAAACTTCTGCGCAAATGCTTTTGAGCTACCCCATGGTGCTGTAGGACAGTGATCCCATTTTGTGTACTTGAATACTGCATGTGAATTACTTGCTTTATGCAGAAAATGTGACCATAATGGTGAAAACAGAACAGTTCATTATAATTAGCCATGCCATCATACATTTTGTTGTTATTATAAACAGTTGAATTGCTGTTGATCATCCGGCATTTCATGCACCGTACCACTGTCCCAATCATCAGAGATAGTACTAGGACTGATCATATTATGCAAAAAAAGAAGAAATATATTAAATGATACCTTATTCCAAACAATCCCATCAGGAACTGGACCACAGCAATGTTCTCCAGGCAAAGGTATCTTCGCACTTTGTGTGAATAAAAATGGGGTGTTAAAACCAATTTCAACACTTCAACAGCAGAGCATTCTGGGAGTTAGTTTCCATTCAGAATCAAGAAAAATAATGTCACAAGATGAATCCAAATAAAGAGTACAGGTTACAAAATTGTAATCCAAGTTTACACCCAAGGAGGTATAAAGTATGTCTTTTTCAGCCAAATGTAGAATTCACACAGTCTTCTCTGAGTGGTAGTGGTGGTAGATCAGATAAATCCGAAGATAAGTCATTGAAGTCCAGAGGCTGTTTGATCTATTTTTGGCAGCACTGGAGGTTGTGTAGAACTGGGAGTTGACTCCATTGGGGGTGTGTTAAAGTAGACACCATCTTTGTCAGTTTGCTGAATTGAAATCTGTTTTCTGTGCATGATGTTTGGGAGGAGCTTGTTGATGTAACAAAAAGAAGTGATACTTCAGTGTTAGCTATCCCCTGAAGGGAAGAAGAAGCATTTTTGCTGATCAAAGCTTTCAACTGGACTTCCTGTAGGGTAGTGAGAGAAGGCAGATGACTACCCAGGAGCCTTCTTGGCCTTTTGTTGAATCAGTCCTGTAATGTGGTTTGACAAGATCTATTGACACAAATCTCTTGTTTCTGTAACTAGCAAGTGCAGTAAAAGTATCATATTTGTACCTTCAACTACCAGGACAGGATCGCCTAAATTCCTTCTTGTCCACAATATTCTCCCAAGCTAGTTCAATGATTTTGGGAATCCAGCCAGGAGTTGCTGGTGCTTCCTTCACTTCTCCAGTGGCGGTACGTTTGAGCTGGACGTTACTCTCACTTTCTCAAAAATCATTCCGCTCCTGTAAAACAGCGAAACATTCATTGATGTCACATGGTGTTTCAGCTGCCAGTGTAGTGGGACTGTTGAGGTCAGGAACCAAATTCTTACACCCAAACAGGATCTCGTAGGGAGTTTGACCACCCAGGGATTTTCTAGGCAGATAGTTTAGGGCTCTTTGAACCCCATACAGGTGATAATTCCAGCTGTGACCTGAACCTAATATCCTTGCTGTTAAAGACTGCGTCAAGTCCCATATCTTCCTTTCCACTACCGTATTCCATCAGAATGGCAGGGGGAGGAGTACTGCACAGGAACACCCAATTGTTTCATGGTCTTTCTGTAGGCCTCGAGGCAAACACCAGACCCTGGTCCGATTGGAATGTGGTTAATGCGTATGTCCTAATAAAGACTTGCATATATTTTATAACAGTTTGAGCGTCATTCGATCGCTGTGGCCAAAACCCCTAGGTATCGAGAGCAGGAATCCACTGATACCAAAATGTATTTGTAAAGCCCCATCAGATTGTAAAGGGCAACAGTGATCCAAGTAAACACAAGCAAGTGACTTGTCTGAGATCAATAGAGGTGTCTGTGGTGGGCATGCTATAGTGGAAACCTTCATCTGCTTGTTGATGTTGCATTTAAGGACAAAGTCATTGGTCTGTTTGCATAGACCTGCACCAATAGCATTGCTGCAATAATTACATTATATCTACCACCCCTACATGAGCAGATTCTAGGAACTCATGTGCTATCAGGATAATACCTAACCTACAATCTGAATTAGGTTACACTCATTCCCCCACTCTGGGGATCTGAAATGTTTTGTGCACTTAACGGTTAGAAGTAATTTATTGGAAAGACTTTCGGCAGGTAGGTGCCATTGCGTGCAGTGTTAACAGCCACCATGATTGCTCCCTCTATCCTCATGCTAGAACGAGTAATTGCAGTGACTGCAGCAGTTTACACTGCTGCTTTTATGGCTTTGTCGGCCATAGAATTCCATGCAGCATGTATCCCTACACAGTGGTAACTCGGTGTGTGTATTGCATGAGCCTGTGGCAAACACTCTTTGAGTTTTGCTACATGTTCCTTAAGCAGCTTGCACTTTATGGTGTACCCTTTGGAATCTCTGAATCCATTCTCACTCCGATAGTGTAAGTACTCATTGTAAGGCTGGACACAATAACACAAAACACACAAAATAAGTGTGGGGAATCCAGGATCCATCTTCTCAAGTGCCAGAATTAGAGCTCTAAGTTCAACCAGCTGCACTGTGCAATCACCTAGTGACTGGGTGTACATGTTGTAGGGTAGAATCCACCATCCTGAATTCTACCCTTGACGGTGGCGCATGCTGCAGAGTACTGGTGCTTTATCCCTAATGCAGGCTGTGCTGAAATGTCAGTATAGATAATGTAATCATTCTGATCTAGAGGCGTGACTTCATAAGGCAGAGGATTTTCATTTTTATATTGTAGATATGCTTGTTTTTGTAGTGTAGAGTCAAATCTGAAATCTAAGTCTGGTGCAGTGAAAAGTTGGCATGCTGTATCCATCTTGGATGTAAAACTTTTGCATTTGGCCCCCCGGGTCTTTGTGACAGCTTCTAAGGCTGGAACCAGAGACACAATGGTAATCGTTTCCTCTGAACCAAGCATATTTCTCTCTACAGCAGCCTCTACCGCACTAAAAATGTTTCCTGTTGGTGCAAAACACATCTCAGCATTGGTGTATAAATGTTATTTATATGCAATTGGCACCTTGTTTCCTTTAGCAAATGTGACCTGAGTGTACCTTGATGCACCCTCAATTATACGGCTCATCAGGTTTGTGATGTTTACACATGTGTGTAAGTGTTTGGATGCTAGCATGTCTGTTTGTACTGAACATAGTATTTGTGGATGTTCAGGTGTCAAATGTGTGCTTGAAAAGTCTGGACGTATCAAGTCTGTTTTATCTGCTCTTCGTAGTCTGGAATGTATTATCTGCCAAAATTCAGGAAATCCAATATTGATTGGAGATTCTTCAGTGTATTTGGTGGATGTAGAAGCGCACACTGCCCAGGGAAGTGTTTTGCTACTATTCTTCCTTCACTCGACAACTCATATCCTACAAATGAGACATTGAGGTGGGCTATTTTTTTTTTTTTTTTTTATTGAATCTGTAGCCCATGTGATCAAATCGCAAAACTATTCAATCAACTCTAGCTAGGTGAGTTGAAAGGTCATCATCCATCTGGTATATGTGGTAAATAAATAAATAATACCCTATTTTTGACTAGACTTATAGCATAACAGATAGCTCAATAAATAAGAGTCAAGATTCGAGGTAGTAGGAGTTTCTGCAGGTTTATTACAGCATAAGGACAGGATCAGGACAACCTGCATAGGAACAGAATGACAGGGCCCAGCAGGACAACTGGGACCCAGCAGGGGAAAAAAGGCCCAGCAGCTGCTGGGGCTAGGTCTGGGATGAGCGCGCTAACATTTAATAACAAGACATTCATTTATATACATAGCGCAAACACATAGCATTACATTGCAGTAGGCGTAACAGTGGGTGGAGTAGAAGGCGTGACTCGTAACAGTCGCGAGAGATAACAGTAAAAAGAGGTGTAACTGGGAGTTTACTTAGACATGTGATGCAAAACGTAACAGAATATGTCATGAATGGGCGGAAACATTGGAGGGGGCTACCTAAGGAGCCGGGACCTCTAACCTAATGGTGCGCGAAAACTAGCAATGACGTATTACTAGGAGAAGCTGGGGGCTACGAACTCTGTGCTAGGAGCAGAGACTAGAGTCTGGAGGGTCGGAGCGACATGTACCTAAACCCTATCTGGTATCTAATGTTTAGGGAACATGTTGATATAAACTAGAAGTCATAAGGGGAGAGGCTAACCTGATTCTAAGACTGGACCATGCATTATTCTACATGTAGTGCGTGAAGAATATTAAATGACCATTAAATACAGTATTTCTCTAACGTGGAGCCGAGAAGGCTAGACAATGACGGAAACTATTGATGCAGTTCAGTAGCTTAGGAATGCAGAGGAGGAGGACTGAACTGATAGCTGGAACTATAACATACTTTTGGCAGACTCAGAGGCAGAGCCGGGGTGCACCGGGCACTGCGGAGCAGGAAGTAAGTGAAGGGTCGAGGATACAGGTGGGGGCTGTATCGCTCCTCAGCGAGGCTTTCAGGAGACAGGAGCTGAATCTGTGGTCCGGGCCCTTTTGAGGCCTAGAAACAGGGACTTTATAATTGAATAACGTGCACACTGAGAAACGTGGCAACATTACTTTACATAGGCCTGATATTCGTAGTATTCACGAGGACTGGAAACTAACATACTAGAGGTGGACACAACTGTAATTGCGTCTTTAATCAGAAATGGGGAATAACATATGCATATTGGTCATGCACACATAACACATGATGGATGAGGCGTAGGGACACAGAACATGGCAAAATTTACTTTTCCACATTCCCTCCTTGTCACTACGTTTCCATCAGGAAACATCAATATTCATGATACCGTCTATCATTTCATACAGTACCATTTGCTCGTCTCGAATTGTCTTGGAACGGGATTTAGAACAGGGCTTGGGACTGGGAATACAAGAGGTAGCACACATGCTGCAAATCGCAGGGCCACATTGTATACAGAGGCAGCAGCTAAATATGATCGCTACTGCAATGCCTAGAAAGGACAGGACTTTCCATCCCCATGCGGAAATTATATTCCAGAACCAACCGGACCATGTCCAGGTGCCTGGATCTTGGTGTAACAGATGGGCAATTTTATGGAGTCTGGTTATAGCTGAATAAACAGACGGTGCGTTATTTGGAATGAAAATGCAACAACTGGATCCGAGAATTCTACAGGCCCCGCCCCTATCGGCCAGTATGACGTCAAGGACGAGACGATTCTGTAAAACGACAATTCTCATAAAGGATTGTTCTTCAGTTAAGTTACCTAGAGCAGAGGCAGTCTCATCTACTACTGCTTCAAGGGTTCTTGTTAACCTACGGATTAGCTTACTATTTACAACTGTGCCTAAATAAGGAAAAACACCTTTATCTATATCAATGAATTGCTCTGCGGCAGTTTCAGTATAATCGACAATCGGGAGATTTCTCTTGTGTCTAGTGTGTACTAAGAAAGAATTCCTATGATAGTCAGGTGGGGCTAGAAAAACAGGTGGCAGTAGGAAAGCAATGTAACAGGTTCCCTCCCAATCGAGGGGCAGACGGACATATGCAGTTTGACCACAAATAAAATAAGAATGACGTGAAGCTTTGAAAATAGATTTCCCACTGTCACTATACTGGATAACAGTAGTACATTCACTATGACCTATATGTACAGAACCATAACTACGGACACATAATTCGCCTTTGACTGGTAGTACTGAAATAGCGGGTGAGTCTGGAGTAGTATCAGACTGAACATTCAGAACCATGAAATTCGACGAATAATTTCCTAAATTATATACTTCATTTTCTAGATCTAAACCTGTTCTGTGGGGGAAACCTTGCTTGTCTGGGAAACATGTACTGTTAAGAAAAGACATATCTGTTGAGGACGACGTTAACGTGGACCATGCTCCACACGAACCATTGTGTGAGAATGGATAAGGAAACAGTGGCAGAACTCCCTTCGATGTCTGGAAAGGGGGGAGTCGACCACACACCCAACAATTAGTGGCATTGCTGGTCTGGTGTGAATAATGTAACATACGGATGAATGTGTTATTACGCATGGCGAGGCGGTATGAATATTCGTGAGGAGGCAGATCACTAAACGTGTGCTCTACTGTAGCATGAGCAGACATATTTACATGAGGAACTGGAAAACACAGATAGAAAGCATAACTGGTGCAAGAAATCATTATGCTGAGAAATAATATGAAACTCAGAAAAACGATACATTGAAGTGAACTTCGACTGACTCTCTCACTATGGGGGTCTATTTTATACATGTCAGAAACAATTTAACCGTTTCACCTAGGGGAGGACTTATACAATCAAACTGGCTGACTTATTAGACCTGAGCTTTAACTTATACTCCTGTTGCGGAGTTTTCTCTAACAAGGGAGGGGTTGTAATAATGTTCGGTGCGGGACAGTCCTTTAAAACAATGTTCTGGCAATCCTTCGAATCCTGGAAAATGTTCTTGGCAATGTCTTTGGAGGCTGGCTTTGGTCCTTGGAAAAGTTTTACATGAGAAAGATGAACCCACCCCTTCCTGCCTTCTAACTTGACGGCAGTTCGGGTGGTCAAGAGGACCTGACGTGGCTCCTTCCAACGTGGTTCCAGCGGACTTGATCTGTCAAAATTTCGGATCATCACCAAGGATCCTGGAACGATCTCGTGCGGTGCCACCTCGGTATTGTCTGGAAATGCGGCGGCAACCTGTGAACGACATGAGTTGAGGGCAGACATCAAGGAAGCTAGGTAATCTGTCAGCATATTACATGAAACATCGGTAATACTTCGGGGTCTAGGAGTACCCCACATGTTAGGGGGGCGGCCGAATACGACCTCATACGGGGACAGACCTGATCTGGAATGTGCGACCATACGCATGTAAAACAGAGCGACTGGCAAAGCTACTAACCAGTCCACACCCTTGTCTTTACAGACTTTTGCAATACGGATTTTCAGAGTCTGATTATGTCTCTCGACTAGTCCAGCTGCTTCTGGATGGCGTACACAATGGAACTTCCACTGGTACCCTAACAAAAGGGAAACGTGTTTCATGAGTTCGGATGAGAATGGCTGGCCGTTATCAGAATATACGACTCTAGGGAGTCCATATCTAGGGAAGAATTCACGAACCAACTGCTTGGCAGTGGTCGCGGCTGTGTAATCTGGGACTGGATATGCTTCTGTCCACCTGGACAAGGCACATACAACTACAAGGACATACTTGAAACCTCGACATCGCTCCATCTGAATATAATCCATCTGGAGGACCTCAAAAGGGTGGTCAGGGGGCTGGAAACCACCTTGTTCCACCGGGACACTTTTACCTGGATTAAACTGACAACATATCATACAGGTACGGACTTTCTGCTTGGCTGCAGCTCGTAAATGCTTGTTGAACCAAATGTTCTGGATACTGTCTAACATAGCTTTTTCTCCTAAATGTGCTGGACTATGTGCGGTATTGATAATGACTTGAACCATAGAATCGGGGAGAAACCATGTGGCTCTACCCTTCGTTAACCATCCTTGATCTGTCTGGACCCCTCCTTGTACAGACCATTTCTTGATTTCATCGGGGGTAGCATGTAACTGGATATCTATGACATCTTGTGTAGGGTCCTTAACTGTCATGCATGTAGTCAGATCTGGAATATGTGTCTTGTTTACTGGAATGTCTGGAGTCTGTGCTGTAAGCTTGGCTGTGCGGTCTGCTAAATCATTACCTTGGGAAATAATGTCAGTGACTTTCGTATGTGCTTTGCACTTCATGATAGCAATAGATGTCGGTAAATGTATGGCATCTAACAGGGCTTGAATAAGGAGACCATGCTGAATCTTGGTTCCATGAGAAGTCATAAAACCTCTCTCCTGCCAGAGCACTCCGAAGTCGTGTACAACTCCGAATGCGTAACGTGAATCTGTGTAAACATTAACCTTCAGGTTCTTGGCATGTATACAGGCTTGTGTCAGAGCAACTAGCTCTGCTGCTTGAGCGGACAGAGCATCAATACGGTGTGTTTCAATAACTTCAGTGTCAGTAGTCACTGCATACGCGGCGACTAGTTCTCCTGTACTAGTTCTCATACATGAACCATCCACATAAAGTGTCAGGTCAGGATCTGATAACGGAATATCTGTCAGGTCTTGTCTTGGCTTTGTCGTAATGTTAACTACTTCCACACAATCATGTGGGTCTGGATTTGAACTAACTGATGGTAACAGTGTAGCAGGATTCAGGACGTTGCAGCGTCTAATTTCTATGTGTGGCTGGAACAGTGTCAATTCATAACCTGTTAAACGTGCAATTGTCAAGTGCTGAGTTTGTGTTCGGTTTAAAAGAACTTCTACTGAATGTGGAACTTGTACTGTCAGGGAATGTCCTAAAACTATGGAATCACTTTGTCTGATAGCTAGTGCTGTGGCTGCAACTGACTTGAGGCACGCAGGCAACGCCTGGGCGACTGGATCTAATGTGCTCGAAAAATAAGCACAGGGCTTGTATTGACCTGCTTGATTTTGTGTGAGAACAGATAATGCTGTACCTTCGCGTTCAGTAACAAAAAGTGTAAAAGGCTTACTGTAGTTCGGTGTAGCTAGAACTGGAGCTTGACATAGGGCTTTCTTTAACTCGTTGAAACTAAGTGTATGTTCAGATGTCCAAGGGAGGACAGTCGATACGGCTGCCTCCTGTGTCGTTAACTGTATCAATGGCTTGGCTAGGAATGCATACTGGGGAATCCATTGTCTACAATAAGAAGTAAGGCCGATAAAAGCACGTACCTCCTTCTGGGTTCTGGGCTGGGGAAGATTCGCTATTAACTGGATACGGTCGGGTGTCAACTGCCTACCCCTCTTGGACAGCAAGTGTCCTAAGTATACCACTTGCTGGACACAGAATTGAAGCTTTGAAGGTGACACCTTGTGCCCCATCTCGGCTAGAAAATACAGAACTGTAAGTGATGCTCGCTCGCAGTCACGTTCAGAACGGGCTGTGATCAGTAGATCATCGACATACTGGAGCAGGGCAGTGTCAGTTGGCATGTGAATGTTGTCTAGTTGTCTCTTGAGTGCTTGACTGTAAATACTAGGGCTTTCTGTGAAACCTTGAGGAGCGCGTGTAAACATATAGCTCCTTCCATTTAAACAGAATCCGAAAAGAAACTGGCTGTCTGGATGAATTGGAACACTGAAAAATGCATTCTTGAGGTCAATAACAGTGAAAAACATGGCTTCGGAATCAATGGCTGTTAACAGGGAAGAAATATCTGGGACAACTGGGTACTGAGGAATAATACATTTATTAAGCTCTCGTAAATCAATCACTAATCGATATACTGGGGGTGCATTTGGATCAGTACGTTTCATGACTGGAATGATCGGAGAATTACATACATTGGAGTCAGTTTCTACAACTACTCCTTGAGCCATGAGCTCGTCAATAATTTTGGATAAGGCTGCTACAGCCTCAGGTGGCAATTTGTATTGCCTGATTCGTGGTAACACTACACCTGGTTTGAGAGTCACACGATAGGGTGTGATTTGCATGTAACCTACATCAGTTGGACCTTTCGCCCATAGATGCTGCGGAACATTAGACAATCTTGAATCAAAATCTCGTAACACATAGTGACCCTTAAAGTCACGTAGGAACAGACGTATTCCCTCTGGGGAACAGCAAATAACTGCACCTAACTCTTTCAGTGTCTTAATACCTAATAGATTTTCCGGACATGACTTAGTAAGTAACAGATCAGTAGTACGGGACAATGGACCTACTTCTAGAGTAACTGGCTTTGATATCTCATTAACGATGGGTTTTCCTGAAAATCCAAGGGAAACATTTCTTGAGCCTGAGAGCGGAGCCCCTGGAACTTCGGCGTGACTAATTGTGGTCCTACTTGCCCCTGTATCGATCAAAAACTTTCTGTCTTTCCCTAATACTTGGCTGTGAACATAGGGACCTTCTTGGTCTACAGGTATCTCGATGAGAGGCAAGCCTACCTCCCTCTCTAGGCTGTTTCATGAATATGACTGGTACTCTGGATACTCAGACTGTGCATACTGGTACATCTGCTGTGTAACGTGCTGTGTTGCAGCAATAGGCTGCGGTACTGTAACTGTCTGTTGTGCATTCTGTGGCTGAGGAATCTGTGAAACTTGTTCTTGTCTCGGCGGACGTGGTCTTTCTTTAGTCTTACCAGTAGCTATGTTGTGTTTCAGAACTGCACACTCGTTTATAAAATGACCTGGCTGTTTACAATAATTGCAGTTCCCTTTAACGGGAGCCGCAGGATGACTGGCTTGATTCGGACCTCTCTTCTGACTGTCTTGAGGAATAGACTGTGCAACTAGCACTTTCATTTTCGTGTCTTTCATACGTTTTCTTTCGTGTTCTTGCTCTTCTCTAATTCTATTCTGGTGGTACTGGAGCATCTGGAGCATCTGGGACGGAGTATTTGCTTGCCAGGTGCTTTCGACTTTCAAAACTCGGTTTTTAATTTGTGGACTTGAATTCTCGACTAATTTGGTAACGAAAAGATGAGGGTATGACTCACTACTTGTCTTGAGACCACTGTTAATACTGAAACATTTCTCAAATCTAGAATAAAAATCACTAATGTCTTCATCTTGTTTCTGTTTACAGGCTGAGATTGCATCCCAGTCTTCTTTCCTAGTTGTCAATAATCTGGGTAAAACTTGAATCAATAATTCTGGTAATTCTTTACATTTATCTCCAAGACCGGTACCTGGTACTCGTGCCTTGTCTTCAGCTTCTAGAGCTGTCCAATCGATCTTTTTCTCTCCCACCTCCCATTCTTTTTCCTTTAACTTTTCATACACCCCTGCGGGTAACAGGACCTTTAACATTTTAATTATATCTGGGTACGTGTATTCTCCCATACGGAGCATGTCTTTTAATTCTCTATGGAACCCCGCTGGATCTTTGTCATGACAGGGGATTAATTTCTTCATTTCAAGAAGTTCCATCTTTGATATCGGAGTGTATACAAACACTCGTTGCATTACGCCACCCGCCCCTTGGACTGGGTGGACTTCTCGTAGCGGATTCTGTCTGTCTATGTAGAATGGTTTACTTTCTGGGGGTGAGACATGAACAAAATGCGGGTTCAGGAACGTTCTATACTTGTGGCGCTGGTCTAGAATGACACTTATTAAATCGGTACCTAGACCTCTCCATCTGTACTGGAGTAACTCGTTCAGGATATCATGTAACGGGCCTGGATCAGAATGTTGACCCTCATACAGGGTAATGAGGTGTTGGATCATATACATACCCACCAGTCGTTGCTCGGCTGGGGGCAATTTCAGAAACATTTGTGCCACTATTTCGTCTGGAAAAGTGGTAGAATCAGTAATCCATCGGACTGCTGATCGGGCTAGTTCTTGTTCATGCATAGTACTTAATTCGCTATAACCGACTCGTGATTTCAGGATGTGATCGGTAGCTTGAAATACTTGTTCTAAAGAGCTTTGTTCTGGTGCTGGATGATGAAAAATAGACTTAGGTTCTGGACGTAAATGGCGATCTGGAAATCTGGATTTTCCTACATACGCTATTCTGGCGGGATTCTCGTCTTCCTCTTCAGGATCAGAGATACTTTCTTTCTCGCTTACTTGTGCTGCTTTACGCTGTTCGTGTAACCTTATTATTTCTTTACGAATTTTCTTGTACATACTTTCCATGGCACTAATGGTCTTGTGCTTACCCTCGGCTATATTATCACTCCACCTTGTTAAGATTCTCATTTCGGCGGGATCTTTAGACGGATAATCTTGTTCTCTTATTAGACAATTGATCAGGAACTTTAATACCATGAGCTGAATCTCAGCTTTTCTTTGAGACATAATCTCGCCAATACTTTCTGGATCATCCCCTGTACGGATGAAACGATATATTCTGTCTAGATCTTCTTTCATATTCGGTAAGGTGACTAGATACTCGGTCACCCTTCTTACGCGTACGGAATATAAAACCATATTATACTCGCCTGGGACTGTGTCATAGACACATTCGGCAAGGGCTTGTCTGATTTCTGTAACAGACTTATTACTTTTAGGAGTACGCTGTGATGCTTGGGCATGTAATTCGAGTGCTGATAGACGCTTGTGTGGCGGTGGGGTTTGAGGAGGACCTCCTCCTGCGGCCCCTAGACTAGAATCGTCGACTGACATTCTTCGTGCTTGCAGGGTCGGTAATTGTAACGTGGGCTGAACTTGTATGACAGGCTGACCCGGGGGTACCGTAACAGGTACTCCGGTGTCTGGAGAAACGGGAAGTGCCTGATTTACAGGGACTGGTGGAGCGCGAACTGGATTTGCATATTCTGGGACTGTGTCGTCCAAATAGGACGAAATAAAAATATCAGCTGCTGTCGGTTTGTGACGTAGCTTGGTCGGAACTAATGGTGGCGGGAAATTACTGGGTGCCTCTGGGGTCGCTTTTGGCAAGCCTTCGGCAAGGAGAGGATACATACCCTTAATAAGGGCATGCCTCTGTCTGTCTGACTGTTCGACTTTGACTTGTTCACCTATCTCGATTAATTCTCTTTCTTGGGCTCGTTCTTGGGATTCTCTACTTAACTCTGACTTTCTGACTTCCTTTTCCGTTCTTCTATGCGCTTCCTTACGCCATAACTCGATGGCATCTTTCTGTGACTGTCTGGCTTTCTTTTTCCATAATGCTTCTTCTACTCGCATGATACATTCGGCATCCCATGTACCCGATACGGGCCATCTATACTTTTCTTCTAACTGTTTGGTATACTCTACCCATAAATCTAGATACAATATGGCGCTTATGCCATGTTTCTGATACATAAAGTGACCTGGACTGTCCCTAGGCGGAACAGGAACTGCTGCTTCCAGCAGACCCTTTCTAGTTCTTAACTGACGTAACTTGGAAAAGAGCGGCATTCTAAACTTGAATCGGAACACAATACAATACACGAAAAACAATAACAATTGGGAAAACAATTCAGGCATACCACGACATTGGAAATACATTGAACAACATTATAAGTAACAGTTCGAACAGAATACTACCTGAAAATACTGAAAACAGAACAGAACAGAATTCTTGAGAACGGAACAGACTAGAATTACTGGATGCACTGCTGTAACAGTACGGAACATACCGGTCCCATAAAGGAACACATCAAGACCCGTATCCACCTAGGTGAACACTTCGTTTGTGGGCTTGGGTACCACCAACCCACGGACCAGGAGTCAATTTAGACTGACCCTGTCTAGACACTACCCCAGCAATGGTACTCACCGGGCAGCACGGTACGGAAGGCCTCGGACGGGACTGGACTACGACGACGAACTTCGGACTTCGGACTTCAATTACGGGTGGACCTCCGGATACCTCGGACCTTGGACTCTCGGCTTGGGCTCTGGTCGGGACTCGCCGCGTTCCTCCACCGTCTCGTTCGGATGCTGGACCGCCTCCTCCGTCTCCTCCGTGGGCCTGAGGGATACTTGAAGCAGAAATATCTGCACTGGCCAGTATGGTTCCGTCACGACTGCAGAGGGTCAGGGGGTCGGCGTGGCTTCACCGACGCGTGGGGAAAGGGCAAGTCCCTATTCGGGCGCCATTATGTGGTAAATAAATAAATAATACCCTATTTTTGACTAGACTTATAGCATAACAGATAGCTCAATAAATAAGAGTCAAGATTCGAGGTAGTAGGAGTTTCTGCAGGTTTATTACAGCATAAGGACAGGATCAGGACAACCTGCATAGGAACAGAATGACAGGGCCCAGCAGGACAACTGGGACCCAGCAGGGGAAAAAAGGCCCAGCAGCTGCTGGGGCTAGGTCTGGGATGAGCGCGCTAACATTTAATAACAAGACATTCATTTATATACATAGCGCAAACACATAGCATTACATTGCAGTAGGCGTAACAGTGGGTGGAGTAGAAGGCGTGACTCGTAACAGTCGCGAGAGATAACAGTAAAAAGAGGTGTAACTGGGAGTTTACTTAGACATGTGATGCAAAACGTAACAGAATATGTCATGAATGGGCGGAAACATTGGAGGGGGCTACCTAAGGAGCCGGGACCTCTAACCTAATGGTGCGCGAAAACTAGCAATGACGTATTACTAGGAGAAGCTGGGGGCTACGAACTCTGTGCTAGGAGCAGAGACTAGAGTCTGGAGGGTCGGAGCGACATGTACCTAAACCCTATCTGGTATCTAATGTTTAGGGAACATGTTGATATAAACTAGAAGTCATAAGGGGAGAGGCTAACCTGATTCTAAGACTGGACCATGCATTATTCTACATGTAGTGCGTGAAGAATATTAAATGACCATTAAATACAGTATTTCTCTAACGTGGAGCCGAGAAGGCTAGACAATGACGGAAACTATTGATGCAGTTCAGTAGCTTAGGAATGCAGAGGAGGAGGACTGAACTGATAGCTGGAACTATAACATACTTTTGGCAGACTCAGAGGCAGAGCCGGGGTGCACCGGGCACTGCGGAGCAGGAAGTAAGTGAAGGGTCGAGGATACAGGTGGGGGCTGTATCGCTCCTCAGCGAGGCTTTCAGGAGACAGGAGCTGAATCTGTGGTCCGGGCCCTTTTGAGGCCTAGAAACGGGGACTTTATAATTGAATAACGTGCACACTGAGAAACGTGGCAACATTACTTTACATAGGCCTGATATTCGTAGTATTCACGAGGACTGGAAACTAACATACTAGAGGTGGACACAACTGTAATTGCGTCTTTAATCAGAAATGGGGAATAACATATGCATATTGGTCATGCACACATAACACATGATGGATGAGGCGTAGGGACACAGAACATGGCAAAATTTACTTTTCCACATATATATCATCGACATAGGACAATCCCTGGTCATCATATTCTTACAAAAGTTCTGTAACCTGGACTGAAAACAACCCTGGGCTGTTCTTTTCCATGAGGCAATTGATGGAACTACTTTTGAGAACTGATTGCAGTGAATGTAGTCAAGTACCTGCTTTCAGGTACTATGTTTTGGCAGAAAAATCCATTTGAAATGTCTAAAGTGGTTTCGTGTTTTTTCTGGACTATGTTGTTCATTGGTGCTGCAATATGCACGTTTTATACAGCAAATGTATGTGTGATCTTGTTCAAGGGTCTATAATCTAATGCTAGATATTAAGAATGATCTGGTTTCATTACTGGAAGGATTATTCAAAGGGGAGGTGCAACTTTTGATTACACCTCAGTATTCAAGTTGTGTAAGGATCTCCAACTTGTTTTTTAGCCTCGTGTTTAATGGGGTATTGTCTTTGAGGTTGTGGGGTTGACCTTACTGGTATAAAGTGATACAGGGATTCATCATCCCACCCCACATGTTTAAGGTATAATGCAGGAGCAAGTGCTAGAGGTTCACTCCCTGGCGTTTGAATGTTTAACAGTATACAAGTACTGTAATATATCGAACTCCTAATTAGCGCATTCGAAACCATCATGACTAGGGTGAAAGAATCTGCAAAATCCCTGTAGGTTATCTAACTCCCTGTTACCTGCAGGTAAGTGTCATCATGCTGCCCGTCTTGATGGAGAGCTGGGCAGCATCCCTCGCATGGGGTAAAGAGAAATCAGCTGGTCTGGAATTCCGGCATGGGTCGACCTCGCAGTGACAGAGAAATGCTCCTCTGTCTAAATAAAGGGCTCATGACATATATATATTAACATCGTCCATATTACCACGTTAGGCCGCTATTGTTTATTCTATTGCGATAGCTACATTTTTGTGATTAACTTAGCCCTTGTACAGAATGTTCAAGGTGCCTGATAGTGTACCTACAAAGTGGCAGTGTAAGCAAAACTGAGTTGAAAGAATATTATCCCATATGTGCACGCAGATGAATGTGTCAAATGTCATTGTGTTTAGGGAGAGAAGGCAACTTAAAAGTGTTAGCATGCAAAATGGCGTCTCTATCTAGGCCAAATGTAACCACATGACACTGACACTATTAGAATGCTAACCAAATGGATAACCACACATCTGTTCAACTTCGATGATTTTTTTAAAAAGACAGCACAATCAAAAATGTCCTATATTTTGAAAGGATCTGATTAGGGTAACCTGCAAAAACTTTACAATAGATTGTACTAATGAATATTAACCCCCAGAAAATCATGGTACAAGAATATCGAAGGCAGTATATTGAGGGTCAAAATATCAAAAGTTAACTGTATATAAGAGAAATTAATATGTACTATTCCTAACTCCACATCCAAGTATTTTAAAGATATATGTATGGCATAGGTACATGTTTGTCGAGTTATATATGGAAAATCTAAACCTGCTTAACTGTTAATAATTTTTTTCTCGCTATTGTGTCGATACTCTGGGGTCGATATACAAGGTGCACACTGTTCAGTAGTATTAAGTATCATTTTCCCTTTCAGTGACGCTCGTGACTTTAAGTACAATATGCATCAGCCTATAAAGAGCAACTGAATACTCCGCGAGAGGTGTGTCGTACCTATGAACTGAAATCGCCACAGTTTATTGGTGCACACTTGTCCCCACTAAATATAGATGATGCTGCTTATAATGTGCCAGATTCCTGACAAGGGAATCCGTGGAAATCTCCAAGTGCCTGTCGTAGTGGAATCTTCCCAAGACGCAGAAGCTGCATGCCTTATTACTGCATTACATTTATTGATAGCAGGCCTGAGTATTTAACTAGACAGATAACACAAACCCCAGTCACTTTAGTGCAACATCTGGTTAATATAATAAGGCCCTATAATTCATTTTTAACTTTCCCTAATTGCTTGAGTCATTTCATTATTGCAAATATTAGGTATGTGAAAAAAGGAGCAGTAATTCTTTCGACTAGACTCCGTATTTCAGCACGGGTGCAGGCATGCTAATCTAATTATAAAGGCAGCGGAGCCGAACGGCAGCATTTTCTCATACTTAGCATTCACAAGTCAGGTCCCAGCAGATGTGCTGTGAAATTAATTTCCTCTGGTGTAACCAGAAACTCTCTGTTATGCAATTTCCATTTCACAGATGATAACCTATTATCACTTTATTCAAGGAAAATGTGTTAATAGCCACGAGGAAAATTGAATTATTCATATTTGCTCATTTCTATTCCGGAGCGCGCGCTTCTCTTTTCATGCATAGGGAGAAGGCTAATGTAAACATGACCAGATCTTGTAAATTGGCTTGTAGAAGAGGCTGTTAGCATACTGCCTGGGGACTGATCCGGGATGGGGATAACGGCTGATATCTGTGAAGTACAGCATGTGGAAAGCAGGCTGTTACCAGGTGGTAATGCGAGCTAATGGGCGCCAGGTCAAACACGTCAGCTGTTAATTCAGAACTCAAGCACAGCTATATTGCCGGAAATGCGGGGAGCAAAGCAATCTGTAACAAGTGGCTACAGTTTACAAGGTGTGAAGCTCCTGGGTGGCACAGGCGTTTTGTAAGCATTGTTTCCCCTCTCTGCAGGCAGCGCTGTTTTCCTATTGTTGAGCCAGGCTGAATTCAGATGCGGGAAAGGTTTACTAATCTGCAATGTTGATGTTCACGGTTTTGGAAGCTGGATTAGCTTTGTCTGCTTACTTATTCTACATTTACAGAGCAGTCTTTCCAGCACACTTAAAATGATTTGCCAGCAGAATTTCAAACTGAAAGAAACTACAAATGTATTTAGGCCTCCAATTCATGGCATAATGTAACAATAAAATGATACCACTTCAAAATTTGGCAAGGGGTCACTCAAATTTCAATCTCATAGTACTGCTAAGCAGTTGGTTAAATAGAGCAGAAGGCGGCTATAATGGATGAAGGGGTGCAGGGAAGTATATAACGCTATTTCAAAGCTCATGATTTGTGGCGAAATGTATAAAAGGTTTTAACAGTTGTAAATAGAAAATTGGGCGGTTAGCGACTGCTAAAGATCCTTTTTCAATGTACTAACCAGGGCTCGAGTCGGGGTACCACGCGGGTGGACGGCGTCCCTTCACTTATTTTACCGGGTGGGCGCCGTCCCCCCTGCCAAACAGCTGGACTTCACTCTTTGGCCTCTCTGGGACGAGGTCAGAGTGCACCTTTCGTGAGGTCACTTCCTGTTGTGACGTCACTTCCGGTGACACGTCCCCCCACTTCTCTTTTTAGGACTCGTGCCCTGGTACTAACCTTAATTTGGGAGTCGCTAACCCCTGACCGACTCGCAAAACAGGGTTTGCAAGTCCGTATTAAGAAGGGGCATTTCAAGGGGTCCCTTCAAGTTGCTGGGGCATATATGAATGTTTTGCGACTGGAATGCGGTCTCAAAACATTCATATTTTACTGAGTCCTTGAAGGAAGTGGTAACCCATTCACAAACGGAAATGGGTCCCAAGGGAGCCCTTCCTCTTTGTGAATGTGGGCTCCAACATTTTTTATGATCAGGCAGTGGTTCCACTGACCACGGCCTACTCTTAAAAAATGAAAAGGAAACTTTTCGTTTTACTTTTTTAATTGCATGCCGTTTTCCTTCAAGGAAAACGGGCTGCATATAAAAAAAATCGCTTTATTTAAAAAGAAATTACAGACATTGCATGCTGTGCACAGTCAGGTGAACAGAAGTCAATGAGGTTCCTACCAGGCAGATATCTCATAATATGGCAAGCGCCGTGGCATAGCAAAGGCATAATGGATTCTAACGCAAGCAGTGGAAATTTGCTTACTTTAAATGGGTAGTAAAAGGCTTTCATAATTGAGGTGCAGTGAGTCCCTTAATCTTCTGAGTCCTGACGCCACTGCACCTGCTTCACCATTGATTGCTCCAACTCCTCTCCTGAACATGTCCTAGTCTAGCATCTTATGCAGACCACAAAACAGCATTGGTTTAGTAAGGATGCCATGGATTCTTAAGATAAGAATGGGAACATGGCCCTACTTCTTGTCTTGGTAGTGAAAGTCAATTACACTCTTGGGGCCTGGTGCCACAGCATGTGCTGCAAAGTGATAGCTACACCATTAGGCTGGCAGTCGTGCTCCTGGAAGGTGTAGGCCATGGAGGTCTGGTGGGCCAAAAAAAACCAAGGTCTAATGATCTCTCATGCTCTCGCTTCTATGGTGAGTAGATGTCTGTATCAGCATTGCTGCTCAACGTTCTGAAGTGAGATAATGCCTCCAGTGGACAGGAATTGAAGATCATATGAAATGCAGGGTGTGTACGTGTTAGAAATAAGGGTCTCTAGTTGGCAAAGGTCGGCACCTTGTCCAAGTAGGGCCCCTTGCTTCTGGTCAGGATAAGGGAGTTGCACACTCTAGCTAACCCCTGCGCAACCCCTTGGTAGCTTGGCATGAGCAGACAGGCTTATCCCAAATGCAATATGTAAAGTATTTGCATCATATTCACAGTAACACAGTGAAAACACCACAGAAGTTACACCACCCCAGTTTAGAAAAATAGTATTATTTGATCCTAATTACAACAAGATCAAAAACTACAAAAATCCAACATACATATCATCTCAATATAGCTCTTCTAAAAAGAAAATATCAGTGCAAAGTGGGGACCTGTTCTTGGGGGAGAGAGCACAGGATTACTCACTCTGACTGCTTTAATGCGGTCCCTGAGCTGTTTCACTGCACTCTTCAACTCCTGTGGCAGCTCCTCTTCTGGCTGCACCAAAAAAGCTCCTCTTATTCACTGAAGCGGGGTCCTGGATCTGGCTATGGAAGCAGAGGCATGTCTACGGCTGCCTACCCTGCTCGAACACCAGGCAACAGCTGTGTCTATAACGGTCCTCTCTCCTGGTGTCTTTAGGCATTTCTCTGGCCGGGAGCAAAACACCCATCCTCACGGGAGCCACAACAACAATGCCGTATGTCCTCTTCAGCTCTGGGGAAAGCAGCTCAGGGCTGGGCTCCCTTCTCAGCTTGCGAGGTGGTTTCTTGGGCAACAATGGAATGCCCTCTGATTCCTCCGGCCGCTGGTCTTCCTCTTCAGCCCTGCATGACGGCTGCTCTGGCAACACAGGGACGCACTCAGGGGTCTTTCTTCTTGGCCCAAGACAGATTACATTTACGGTGATCACCCGGCAATGTGGGTTAAGTCCACCTGGACTTTCCATAACTTGGGCACGGCTCACATCGACAATGCACTTTCAATACGGCACACACTGGTGCCACAGCTCAACTTCCAGCTTGACACACTGGTGCAGCGGCTCCTCGCCTAACACAGCACACACTTCCTCGGTGCCTCGAGTGCTGTGGTGGGACGATGAAGAGCAATACTGGTAAATCTTCAAATTGAGCATGGAGAAGACTTTGTTGTCCCTGAGTCTTCCACAACAGGAAGCAAGCACACACAAGTTCTTGGAGATCTTCTCAAGCTGGATACCACAGCAGACTAAAAGAGTCAGTCTTTTTCGTATGCCCACAGACAGAAGCAGCAACTGCGGACCAGCTCACACCTCACACAACAGAAAGGGTAGCGCTCCTCACAAAGCTCTTCAGTTCTTCTTGACAGGGTGCGCTTGTTTTCAGAAGTGAGCTAAAGCTCTTGAATTTTAGGGTTAATACTTATAGCTCATTTTCTCTTTGTAGTCTTGGTTTCAAGAGTCTCTGAGCTCAGAAAGAAACAGTTCTCTACTCCCTGGTCCAGCTTCACTACAGGAGGTGGAGACAGCATTGTGTAAAGTAGACACAGCCTATTCAGGTGCTAGTGAAAACTCCTACCACCACTCTAAATGCAGAAAGGTCTAGTCAGCCTGGCTGTGAATCACGCAGGAAAGGCAGGACAAACCTCAACCCACTTTGTGACTCTCTAGAGTGAATTCACATGCTCAGCTCCTGTCACTTCAAAACCAGAAGGTGAATACACAAACAGGCAGAAGCACACAGGATTGTTCAAGAAGAAGTTGACCACTTTCTAAAAGTGGCATTTTCAAACACATAATCAAAAAAACACCTTTACTTAAAAGGTGTGTCATTAAATTTGCAGTTCAGAAAGCCTAAACTCCATTTCTCTATATTTTCCCAAAGAAAAGTTACACTTATAACATGTTACAAGATAGCCCACATGTTAACCTATGGGACAGACAGCCTTTCAATAGTGAAAAATGAAATACCCTGTATTTCACTACAAGAACATGTAAAATACACCAGAACATGTCCTACCTTTCACATACGCTGCACCATGCACATGGGGGTACTTGGGCCTACCATAGGCGTGTCCTACACGTAAGAAAAGATAAGATTAGGGCGTTGCAAGTGGGCGCACTTGCCAGGTCGACAGGGCAGTTGACAACTGCACGCACAGCTTCAGCAGTGACAGGTCTGAGAGACATTTACAGGGCTGCTCATGTGACTGACACAACCAGTGCTGAAAGCCCACTACTAGCATTTGATATAATGGCCATGGCACACTCAGTGCAAGTTACAAGGGATTTACCAATAAATCAAATATGCCAATCATGGATAAACAATCATAATCAAATTTACCCATGGAGCATTTGCACTTTGATCAGCAGTGGCAAAGTGCAGAAAGCATCTAAGCCAACAAAATTGAAACCCGGCACACAGTCAAAAATACAGGAGGTAGAGGCAAAAATTCTGGTGAAACCATTCCACTGATGCCAAGTCTAACAGTACTGCTATACATTATTCAAGCATCAATACTAAAACAGTATTACGTTTTAAAGTATGTAGGCTCCTTGTTATATTTGGGGGTCTCTAGTTGGCACTGGTAGGTACTTGTGACAAATAGGGACCCTCTCCTCTAGTCAGGATAAGGGGATTACACTCCTAAAATAACCCCTGCTCACCCCCTGGGTAGCTTGGCAAGAGCAGACATGCTTTATTTCAGAGGCGTTGTAAGTTAAGCATTTGTGACCACATACAGTAACCCAGTGACAACACTACAAATGGACACCACACTGGTTTTACATAAAAAATAAGTATACTTTATATAGAGTTACCACAAGAAAATAAATGACAAAAATACACAATACTATTACTTTAAGATGGTAGATTAAGCTTAGTTCAGTTCAGTTCTTAGATGCGACAATTTGCGTCAATGTACCTTAGGTTGCTTTGCGCTTCCACGACAAGCAATGACGCAGAAATGAGAATGCATCAAAGTTCAGATACAAAGATATAAAGACGTGAAGATCTTCCAGATGCGGCCCACTTCTCGGGGATGCGAGAAGTTCTCGGTTTGATGTGTGGACTGCAGTGACGACACCCTTACGATGCGACGACAGCAGCTCCAGCGGCGGCGCTCTTCTCCCACGATGCGTGAAGCTTCGGCTTGATGCAACAACTACAGCGGCGACATCCAAGATGCGACGGCAGCAGCTCCGACAGCGGCTCACTTCTTGGGGATGCAAGGTGCTCTTGGTCGATATGGTGCAATGCGACACTTCAAGCGGCGACTCCCTCCTTCAGAGTTGTGACGGCAGGCACAGCGACAGCAACAGGCTCCGACCTCATTGCAAGATTCTTTCTCCTGATGCAGTGCAGTGCAACAACTACAGCGGCGACACCCTCCTTCGGAGTTGCGACGGCAGCAGCAGCGACGGTGACACGCTTCTTCTTGTTGAGTCGCGATTCCAGCTCCTTGCGATGCGCAGTTCCTCAGAAGGCCCAAAACAGCAGCAGGCACTTTCAAAGAACTCTGAGGAGCTGGGGTTTGAAGTCTGTAGTCCCTGAGACTTCAGCAGGAGGCAAGCTCTTTTCCAAGCCCTTGTAGATCCTTCACAAGTTGAAGCAAAGTACACAAAGTTCCTTTCTCCTTCCTTTGGCAGTAAGGCAACCACTGCAGGCAAATCCCCCAAGCAGCACTTCAGCTTGGGAATAGTCTCTCTTCAGTTTCTTCAGGTTCCTCTCCTCAGTAACGGTTTATTCTTCTAGTCAAAAAGTGATCTAATTTCATGGGATCAGGGTCCCAATATTTAAACCCCAAAATCCTTTGTTCTCTGAGGGGAGAGGGGCTTTTGCCCAGTCCAAACCAGTTCTGAAGCACTCTGTTTACCAGACTTCTCCTTTCCTTTCACAGTGCAGGGCAGGCAGATCAGACACCCCACAGGAGGTGGAGCCAGCATTGTGAAAGGCAAGTACAGTTCTGGAGCACTTTGTTTACAGGACTCCTCTTCTTTCAGTGTGCAGGACAGAGACATCAGCTGCTTTCCAGGGGGTGGAGCCAGCATTGTGGAAGGCAGGCACAGCCCTATTCAAGGTTCAGGTGCAACTCCTCCCTCCCATCTAAATGCAGATCTCTATATTCACCACTGGGTGACTCAGCCTGCCTCTTGGAATCCCCCAGCCCTGTCACTCACAAAACCAGACAAAGGAATAAACAACCTAACAGAGGCTGGTTTGAATGGTTAGACAAGCAAATACCTAATTTTTAAAAGTGGTATTTGCAAACACAGAATGTTAAAACCAACTTCACTAAAATATGTATTTTATCATTCTGAGTTCAGGTATACTAAACTCGAATGTATACCATGTTCTCTGAGACAGTTAGGATTATAAAATGTAATAACTCTAACAGCCCATTCTGGCCTATGGAGAACAGGTAGCCTTGCAATAGTGAAAAACGAAAATGGCTGTAATTCACTATTAGGACATGCCACACACACCAGGGCTTGTCCTACCTTATACGTACAATGCACCCTGCCCTTGGGCTTACCATCGGGGTGTCTGATATGAAGAAAAGGGAAGGTTTAGGGACTGGAAAGTGGGTGCACTTGCCCAGTCAGCATGACAGTACCAGACTGCAGGCAGGCACTGCAATGGCAGACCTTAGATACATTTTACAAGGCTGCTTATGTGGGTGGCACAACCGGTGCTGCATGCCCACCAGCAGCATTTAGATGTACACGCCCTGGGCACACTCAGTGCACTAGTCTAGGGTCTGACAAGTAAACCAAATAGCCAAACATGGAACCACTGATTAATACATACATTTACAATAGGGAGCACTTGCACTTGGCACTGGATAGCAGTGGCACAGTGCCCAAAGCATCTAACACCAGCAAAAATACATGAGGCAACAGCAAAAATTGAAGGGAGACCCACGCCAACGGTGCCAGGTCTAACACTTCTGTTAAGGTTGCTCATGTTTTTTTTGCCCCAAGGTTGGATAAAAGGACATATAGGAGGAAGACAATGTTGCTGCTCTTTAGAGATGCTCTTATGGAACTACATACATTTTCATTAATGAAGATATCCATACCTGAAATTGCGTTTAAATATTGATATGTACAGTAGCAAAATCACATTGGTTTCTTTTCCACTCTTGAGTGACTTTATTTACTATCATCAAGAGGGGCCTCAATAGAATTTCCTGCTTAATACCTTTTCTGTGCTAGAGTTGGCACCTAGGCATGCCATGAAGTATATCTCTGTACATCTAGGCCGACTGTGCAATGGTGCAATGTGGAGTAGACCATCTAAACAACCAAACTCAGGTCACAAGTCAAGGAGAGCATTGAGTGGAAAAGTACGTGGAGCAAAACCAGACACTCCTCTTTAAGGGCCCACAAACTTGAAATACCCTGTCTGATGTTGTTCATTTAAATGCTGAGATAATGCCACTATACCAGTGACACACTGTATTTTTTCAGGCGACTATGGTAGGAGCATGCCCTTGTGTACTCTAATACATATCCAACCTCCAGAAGTTTGGTTTGTGATCGATTCTGGCCTCATAATCACTGCTTTCCGAATGCACCTTTATCTTCTCAATGATGAAAATGTATTTGTGCACAATTCTTTGCACGTCCTCGTCTCCTGCTCCCGCTGCTTGCAACTACTACTGCTTCAGAAGTCAAGCGACTTGTGACAACTCCGACAACATATTGGAAGGTTCTCCGAGAACAGTGTAATATGGATAATGTCTTAAGGGGTAATGCACATTATATATTGACAATCTTTCACACAGCTATAAAAACTATATTTCAGCACTAGATTCTGCCATGGATGGAAGAAGCATTATCATTAAAAATCGCTGTACTTAATGCAAGGAAGATAGAATGAACCATATTAGGGTCTGAAGCCATTATCTTGGAATGATCGAACTCCATGTTTTTGTGATATTGTGTTTGTATAAAAGTCATTGGCCACATATATGCTAGGTCTCCTTAATTTCCAGTATGAAAAATATGGAGCCACAATGATGAGTGCAGGGTTTCTTTTTGTTCACTTCCGGTGAGAAGCACTTCCATATAATATAATGCTTTCCAAGCATCATACATGTCTATATGGCACAACCGTATCCTTTGGTATGAAGTAGATTATTTTAAAGACAGTTTAAAGTCATTTCATTCTCTGCGTTGACGATATTCTCAAGGTTAACAGCTCAAACTGTTTGTTTTTTCTGTCCATAACTTATTTATATTAGACCCTTGATAAATCTTTAGATGTCATTGGCCAAAAACGTATGGCTAAATGAACCGCTGGGCAATCATACATATCCCAAAAATACGGAGGAAAATTGGAATTAATTTCATGACATCTGTTGGTTCAAGGACAAATTAAACTACAAACATATTTAATTTGAGTGCTTTGTTTGTACATTACTATTTGTTATACTATCTCCTACCCTGAAGAAGTGGCAATAATAAAAATTTGTGAAAAACAAGTCAGCATGGATTGTCTCTGGCAAAGATGTACATGAATCTCTATTGGTAAAGAATTGCAATTGACTACAGAATTAAGAAATACAGCTGTTTTCTTACTTTCTCTTTGTCTCTGACTGTTGTTTTAGAATTCTTGTTTTGCAACATATGGGGATGCATTCATTGCTATAAGGAGCACACATTGTGCTACTCTCTAGCCAAATATGCTATAAGTGCTGTAGGAGAGATAAATAATGCCATGATATTGTAGCCAAATAATTGAGATTATTCTTGTTTTCTAAAATCTTTGAAGACAATAAACAAATCTTTTATCAGCAGACATATTCTAGAGATAACATTGGGACCCTCCTTAGAAGGTTGTGCATAACTACACCACAGCTCATTACTTTGACAAAGCAGTGCACCACTCTGAGGTGCTGAGGGCTGCCTATCAATCTCGCTATCTTCCCTTAAACTTTAAGTGCTCCCCATTCTTTACACTCTGGCTGTTGGAAATGGGTGTCTCTAGTTGGCAGAGGTTTGCACCTTGTCAGAGTAGGGACCCTTGCTTCTAGTCAGGCTAAGGGAGTTACACACTTTAAATAACCCCTGCTCACCTCTTTGGTAGCTTGGCATGAGCAGGCAGGCTCATCCCAAAGCCAATGTGTAAAGTATTTGTACCCAGACACAGTAACACAGTGAAAACACAACAAATGGACACCACACCAGTTTAGAAAAATAAAGTATCTTTCTCTAAACCAAATAAGACCAAAACAACAAAAATCCAACATACACAAATCAAAATGTGACGTTTTAAAAGGTTTCAAATAATTCTGTCCATAGAAAACTATGGAGGCGCGACTGTACCCAAATACTCAAATGCATCAAAATCCACAAGGCAAAACTGCAGCAAAGTGAGAAAGCATTTGAAAGGACAGCAAAGCACCAGTTCCTGAGTACTTTGGGAGCCAATGCAACTTTTTTGCTGCACGCAGGAGAAGTGATGCATCGAATCCGGACTATAGGGAAAGTGATGCTTAGATTCCAAGATGGTTCTGGTCTGCGGGTGATCCGTCCGAAAACTTGCCCCACTGGTACAATTTGTTGAAACATGGAAGCGCTGCAGGTCAAGGCAGCAGTGGCAAACAGGTGCTGTGTCAATTTCCTCAGCTGCGGTCCAACAATGCGCTGATTCTTTCAGCGCTCAGCAGGGCCTGAGCGGGAGTGGGTGCAGTGATCTTGGACTTTGGAAATCGGTGTACAGGACTTGGTTTGTGGTGGATTCTCAGCCGCTGGCAGGTGCTTTATCAATTCTTTGGCCACACAGCAGTGGAGTGTGGTAATATCTCCCGCTCAGTGGTGGTGCATCGAAGAAAACAGGCGCTGGAAGTTCGATGTGACTTTTTTTAGTTTCTTCAAGCTCTTTCAGCTTCCAGTAACAGGAACAACCTCCAAAGGCTCAGAACTGGAATAGGCACCACCTGGCAGGTGTGAACTCCAAGTAGTGGAGTTCAAGGAAGCTGGTGGAAACATCTTTGTGTCCCTGAGACTTCAGAACAAGCTCTTGAAGATTCTTCTCAAGCAGGTTCATAGCAAAATTCCAGCCTTTGACCTCTCCTTGGCAGAAGCAGCAACTGCAGGCCAGCCCAGCAAAGCAACACACAGCAAAGGGCCTCCTTACAGCTTTTCAGCTCTTCTCCTTGGTAGAGGTTCCTCTTGATCCCTCAAGTGATCTAAGATTCTGGGGTTTCAGGTCTAGTATCTATACCCTATTTTCTCTTTGTAGTCTTTATTGCTAGAGTCTCTAAGCTCAGTAAAAATCAGTTCTGTGTCCCTTGGTCCAGCTCCACTAAAGGAGGAGGAGTCAGCATTGGGCAGAGCTGACACAGCCTATTCAGGTGCTAGAGAAATTCTCTCCTACCACTCTAAATGCAGAAAGGTCTATAAATCCTGGCTGTGAGTCACTGAGGAAACCCCCCTTGTGACTGTCTAGACTTAATGCACATCCCCAACTCCTGTCACACCAAAACCAGACAGTGAATACACAAACAGGCTTGCCCGCTTTCTAAAAGTGGCATTTTCAAACACACAATTTAAAAACCACCTTAACTAAAAGTGTTAGTAAATTCTGAGTACAGGAGCCTAAACTCCTAATTTCTAGCTGTTCTCAATTAAAAGAGGGTGTACATGCCAGGTCGACGTGGCAGTCTAAGACTGCACTCGCAGACACTGCAGTGGCTTCTCTGAGACACATTTATATGGCTACTCAGGTGGGTGGCACAACCTGTGCTGCAAGCCCACTAGTAGCATTTCATGTACAGGCTGTGGGCACCCACAGTGCACTTTACTAGGGACTTACCAGCAAATCAAATATGCAAAACCTGGATAACCAATCATAAGAACAATTTACACAGGGATCACTTGCACTTTAACACTGATGAGCAGGGGCAAAGGGCTCAAAGCATTTAAGCCAGCAAAATCGAATCCAGTACAAAGTAAAAAATGCAGGAGGTAAAGGCTAAAAGTCAGGGGAAGCCCTGCCAAGGATGCCAAGTCTAACATTGGCCCTATATTTAAATTCTGTATCTACCATTATCCCTGCCAATTCAATTACCTAACCCAACTTTTTAGGCTTTGAGGATTCGTTTTCATGTTGTAGGCACCCCCTTTTTAATATCTGAAATACTTGGTGGATTAACCGAATGATCTCTGCATTACACTAAAAGAAATGTATTAAAAAACAATTTAGTATTCTTATCAGTCTGACACAATGGAAAATCTTGCTTTTGATCAGTTTTTTCTTTGGAATAAGATTATCTTGCAAACCATTTATATTTTAGATACCATTTCATGGATGACATCTCCTGCTCTGCACTTTTAGTTTTGATACCACCAAACAGGCTGTTCTATCAGTAAATATGGATCACTGAACAGCATCCATTCTTGTATTACACATTTCATTCAGAGGTTTTCCCTTTGTGTTGGGTCATCCCTCCTCATGAGGCTATGTGATTATCTGTAATCTGACATTCTCTGCCACTTTGAACTCTATGACTCAGACCTAGCCATACTTGATTCAATTAAGTGGGGTACTACAGCTGTCAGCTTGGTGTCATTCCAATCTGGTTTATTAAATTCAATCAAAATCCTTCAATCATGATAGTTTTATTTACATGTCTATATAATATATCACACCCTCCTTCAATATTGTTTAATTATGATTCAAGACAAATTTGTGGTGATGAGTATATGACCTTAACATATCCTAATTGATCAGGTTTTAAGGCATGTGATCCAATACTAGACCTTTTGTTAAAAGTGCTTCGAAGGAGTACTTCTGTGCAACTGAGGATTTTTGTACTCACATTTAAATTGCTGACGATTTTGCCTAGAACTTTCTCCAGTGTCATAAATGCTGAATGGGCACATAACAACTCATTTCAGGTTGCTGAGAGTTAAAAGGATGAGGTTGCCGTTGTCTTTGTTTTGTCTTGATTTATTTGTCCTACTTGACTTTTTGGATTGGGACCTTTGGCGCTTGGCATGTCTTGATATATTTGGACAGCGGTATCTTTCAGTTGCTTAAATTCGGGTTAGCCATTTTGCCTAATGAGCATATAGTTTTGTGGATGGTCTTGCTTATTAATTAGCTTAGACGTCAAAGTAATTTCTGCTTCATGGTTCACATAAAACTACGTGCCAACTAGCCAGCAACACAAGTGAACTAAAGAACTATTGTTATGGACTCCACATCATGCGAGAGTGGATGAGCACAGATAGACACCACAATACTGGACATTGAAATATTGCTTTACTGATGAACACATATGTGCAATGTGCTACAGTTGAACTCATTACCACAAAAGTATTGAAATAAAAGGATAAAATATCTACACATGTACACCTGTATTGTTCTATTTTCAATTGATGTTTAATCAAGCCGTAATTTATTGCATTATTAGGGTGTGATATTTGTTCCCACTTTTTTGAAGGATTCATACTAATACTTGCTATGATATAGCCTTAGAGCCATCTGGAGCTGGCTCTACCTGCTATTAAAGGCCGGCTACAGTCCTGAGCTGAGGGTGAGGGCCTTTACTAAGGGAGTGGGCTTTTAAGGGCCAGTAGAGCCTGCTATGGAGGGCTCTAAGGCTATCAGAACATTCTGCCACTAGAAAGCAGAATGTTCTAATTTGTAAAACAAAGCCCTCATGGAGCCCCAGGGGATTGAAATCCCCTCGGGCTCCGTGAGGCCTTTGTTCACAGCAACAGCTGTGAACAAACATTGGAATGTTGCTGCTCCGGGCTTCTACTAGCCAACATTCCAATGTTCTAGTTAAGTGTACAAACAATTCCTTTTGGAGTAAATGTTTGTTTTTTGTGTATGTATACCCAAACTCTAAAGTGGTTACTGGCTTACCCTTTTGATATGTTGTAAGTTGAAAGGGGAGAGATGCTGGTGCTGGAATGACTGACTTCAGATGGTAGCTTGCTCCTTAACTCCAGACATAATGAATTGTGGTTCTTGCAATAGGGAATACCCTGCTTGACTTGTAGATAAGGGGCCAAAAACGACATCCTTTCCAAACTCTAGGGATTTCTCAGCTCAAATTTACCACATGCTCAAAGCAGGTTGTAAATGTGAGCAAGTGAAGGCACAGGCACTGCTGTGTGGGGGCAGGAGATTAGAAGGGTGTCGGGCAGTGCATTGTAAAGGTTGTTTCCCGATATACAGTATAGCTTCAGAGAAGGAGTTTAAATTTGGCCTTACTGGTGGGTAAATTTATGAGAGTCAAGAAAGGCCGTTTTTATCTGGCATTTGTTGACCTTACTGCGGCCTTCGACTCTGTAAGACATGATAGGCTGTGGGAGATTCTCGGGGTTGTAGGGTTGATCCTCATATTACTCTCTTTCTAAGGAGCCTGTATAAAGGTGCACTGGAGAGCATGCATTTTGGTCTGGTTGGCAAGCTCACATCTGCCTTTCCTTTTAAGAGGAGGGTTCGGCAAGGTTGTGTGCTGGCCCCCTTTATTTTTAACTCATATATTAATGGATTGTGCCAAGCACTCCTTAGGAACAATGAAGATTTTCTCTCTGTGAAGGGACGTCCTATACCTGCTCTCCTTTATGCGGATGACGCAGAATTAATGTCAAGTACTCAAATAGGTCTTCGGAGGGCTTTAGATAGTTTTACTGATTTTATGAAGGACCTTGGCCTTACTATTAATATTTCTAAGAATTTCACCATAAGCTGTGGCCGTCAGGCTCAGAGAATGAAAAGCATGTTTGTGGCCAGGCAAAAATGAGTACAGACAATTTAATTTTTCTCACCTCTGTATTTTATTTAATCAAGGGGATTTGCGGGCTCAAACTATTCTTGCAAAAAAACTGGCACTTATTAAGACAACAGCCTCCCTGGCATCTTTCTCAAGAAAGCTAGGTAGGAAGTCGCCAGGCAAGCTCATCCAAATCTACAAGGCCAAAAGCACTGCTACTGCAATGTACGGGCCGAGAGTATGTTTTTTTTAATACTCTTCCTATACAAACTGTGGAAAACTCTTTTTTAAGATATATTTTATCGGTGCCAGCCAGCTCACCTTCTTATGCCTGTCACGGCAATCTGGGTCTTCCTTTTATCTCCAATCCTATTAAATTAAAACCAATTCTCCTGTGACACAGGATCTGGTCAAAGAACCAGCCCAAGCTCAATAGAGAGATCTTACAGGACTGCCTAAAACTGGAATTATGTTGGACCTTGGGAACCCCAAGTCACATAAGGTAGCTTGGCACTAAGTGGGCAGGCCTATCTCCAAGGAGCATGTGCTAAGTTTGCGTCATACCCTTCGGTAACAAAACATCAATCCACTCAAAAATAAGGACACTACACCGTATTTTATAAAAGTAGAAAAGTTTATCTCTTCCTTACTTTAAATGTACACTCGAACACGTCTTTCTTTGCAATATTTCAAATCACATTTGTTACCATTCAACATTAAATCATCACATTAGAGGAATTGTTACTCTGTTCTAGCCTTATTCACAAGGGCAGTACAGCGCAGGTTATATTTCAGTGCTAACCTTTCTTCTATTCACTTGTAAACATGACTAATAATAGGTTTGATAATTAACTGACAGTTATACTAGGCAGAGCATAAATCAACAATAAGCTGTTAACACCAAATTCCACAGAAAGTGCTATTTTTCCTCCTGGGACTTTTCACTCTCATGGGCAGGTGTAATTGATTATTCCCTAATGTAATTCGAGCAGTTCAGGAAAACGGAGTAAGGAATATATCTGGTCTCATATACTTTGTACAGGGTAATTCCCCCTCTGCCCTCGAGTATGAACTGTCCTCTATTAGTAGCTCCTAGAAGGCCTGATTGAATGAAGCCGGATTATACACTGTCCCTGAGTTCTCTAAGCTTTGTGCTAATGTCAGGTAAATCCCTACTAACAAGTCTCACTCCAAAGATCTCCACACCTAACCTCATAGAAGTGCTTCCGCTTCAGCGGTGGGAGCCCACAGAGCTTATCCAGCTGGGGCGTGGGGTTTACTCACCCAATCTCCTCTCACTTCCCCCCTCGCCAAGACTTTCCCCCAGCTTACTGGTTCTCTTCAGGCGACTGGGTTCACACGGCCGCTGTCAACTAGCCGGGATGTCAGGGAGATCTCCTCCCCTCACTCGCTTCCGCCGATCCTGGCCGCAATTCTCAGTTGGCAGGACTACGGAAGACTTTAGAGACGGGGCCCGCTTTCTGCTTGACGAGCGGCTCTCCGTACCTCGGTGTCCTCCCTTTCACCGGCGGAAATGCCGGCTCCTCCTTCAGGGCTCCAATCACGCCTCGCTTCCTCTCCCGGCACTCCTCAGCGCAGAGACAAGGCGGGGCTAGGATTCAACTTCCTCCGGCTCACGCTACCATGCGCCGCGTCTCCCACAGCTCCTCACTGGCTTTCCCACGGGTCCCCGGCACCCGATCAAGCCTGTGCCCGACTCCCACCTCAGGAACCAACAGTCAGAGGCTAATCAGGCGGCCGCGGAAAGCTCCGCACCTCCGCCACACACAGGCACTTTCGCGGCTCAGCTGCAGCCGGTTCAGCTACTAGGGCAACCCAGGGGGTCCAGGAGTTTTCGAACAGGACACGGGTAAGTTCCTTTCTTCAGCAACTTAGTCCAGACTCTATTGGAAGAATTGGGCTATCCAAGAAAAGGGGCTCTCCACCTGTTATTGCGGGGGAAGGTCAATGGAAAAGGGATAAAGTCATGAGGGAGGTCAGCAACCCCACAAGGCAGTCAGATCCCCTCTCAGTGCAATGATCTCCTCGCTCCACAGCCTCCCCTCCAGCTCCACCAGTCACCTTCACCTACTCTGACCAGCTCTAAAATGGCCGCCCAGGTTCTGGCCTTATATAGGTTGACCCTAGGAGGTCCAGAAGGGACCAGAAGGTTCTAGAGGGTTCCTATTCTTCCCTATGGGTCAAGCCACAGGAGTAGCAGTTATGGCAGTTGATGTCCACCATTTTGTAGGTCTGGGTGAATTCTAGTTAGAAAAGGCTCCTGGACCTGAGGTAAAAAAAACTATGAGGGCAAAAAGAGCATCTATCCCCCAGTCCAACACCATAAAAATCCAGTGGACACAAAAAAATAAAAAGGGTATGAGGGGCAAAAAGGGGACAAAATAAATAATTAATAGGAGGGGTTACACAAAAGGCCAGACAGGTCTAACACGCGTCCCCCCCAGCTGAAAGTGGGGAGAGCTACCCAACCCCTTGAGAGTCCTCATCACTAAGGCGGAAATACCTAGAGAGACCGTCTGCATTGGCATGGTCCACTCCAGGCCGATGTTCCACCCGGAAGTCCATTCCCTGTAGGGAGATGGACCGTCTCAACAACTTGGGATTTTCCCCCTTCATTTGCATCAGCCAACGAAGGGGTCGGTGGTCAGTCTGAACCAGGAAGTGCGAGCCAAACAGGTATGGCCGCAACTTCTTCAGAGCCCACACCACCGCAAAAGCTTCCCTCTCAATTGCACTCCACCTCTGTTCCCGGGGAAGTAGTCTCCTGGATAGGAAGACTACAGGCTGATCCAGACCCTCTTCATTGAGTTGCGATAACACTGCCCCAATGCCATGTTCTGATGCGTCTGTCTGGACAATGAACTCCTTAGAGAAGTCTGGGGCCCTCAGGACCGGTGCTGCACACATTGCCTGCTTCAATTTCTCAAAGGCTTGCTGACAAGCCTCTGTCCAAACTACCCATCGAGGTTGTTTCTTAGAGGTAAGCTCTGTGAGGGGCGCTACAATAGTGCCATACCCCTTCACAAAGCCACGGTAGTAACCTGTGAGGCCCAGGAAAGCTCGGACCTCAGTCTGGGTCTTGGGGGGTTCCCAGGCCATGATTGCCTCAATCTTTGCCTGGAGGGGCTGCACTGTTCCCCTACCCACCAAGTGGCCTAGGTACACAACCGACCCCTGCCCAATCTGACATTTGCTGGCTTTGATTGTCAAACCAGCTTGTTTCAGGGCCTGGAGAACTGCTTGCAAATGTTGCAAATGGTCCTCCCAACTGCTGCTGAAAACAGCAATGTCATCCAGGTAGGCAGCGGAGAAACCCTCCATTCCGGAGAGGACCTGGTTCACCAGCCGCTGAAATGTAGCAGGGGCATTCTTGAGCCCAAAGGGCATCACACAAAATTGTAAGTGTCCCTCAGGCGTGGAGAAGGCTGACCTTTCCTTCGCTCCATCTGTCAAGGAGATCTGACAGTACCCCGAAGTGAGGTCAAAGGTACTTAGGTATTGGGCAGCTCCAAGCCGGTCAATTAATTCATCCGCCCTAGGGATTGGATGAGCATCAGTTTTGGTAACTGAGTTCAGTCCCCGGTAATCCACACAGAACCTCAGTTCTGGAGTGGTGCCTGGTGGAGCGGCTTTTGGCACTAGAACCACCGGACTGGACCAGGGGCTGCTGGAAGGTTCTATAACTCCTAGCTCTAGCATCTTGGTAACCTCACCATGGATGCTAGCCTTCACCTTGACGGACAGCCGGTAGGTGTTTGACTTCACTGGTGGGCTGTCCCCTGTGTCCACATCATGGGTACACAGGTGAGTCCTTCCCGGAACAAGGGAGAACAACGTAGAGTACTGCTCCAGTATCTGCGGCAGTCCTTCCGCTGTTCAGGCGTTAGGATTGGGGAGAGAATCACTCCCTCCACTGACCCATCCTTTTCTTGAGACGAGAACAAGTCTGGGAGAGGTTCGCTTTCCGCTTCCTCTCCTCCATCAGTCACCATCATTAAGATGACCTCGGTCCTCTCATGGTGGGGTTTGAGTCGGTTAGCATGTAGTAGGGGCTGTCGAGGGGTCTTAAGGTCTACCAGGTATGTGGCCTTACCCTTCTTTTCTAACACTTCAAAGGGGCCTGTCCAGCGATCCTGGAGGGCACTTAGCTCTCCAGGCTCCATCACCCACACTTTCTGGCCAGGCTCCAACTCCACCGGGTGAGCGTTGTGGTCATACCACTCCTTCATTACTGCCTGGCTGGCCTCCAAGTTGTCAAAAGCTTGCTTCCACAACTTCGCCATTTGGCTCCTGAAGGCCAGCATGTAGTTCACCACATCCTGGGGGGGTTTCCTGGGAGACTTTTCCCATCCATCCTTCACCAGGCTGAGAGGTCCGCGTACAGGGTGCCCATACAGAAGCTCAAAGGGGCTGAAGCCCACTCCCTTCTGTGGCACTTCCCTGTAGGAAAATAGCAAACAGGGTAGGAGGACATCCCACTTCCTCCGCAGGCTTTCAGGCAGACTTCTGATCATGCCCTTCAAGGTCTTGTTGAACCTTTCTACCAGTCCATTGGACTGGGGGTGATAGGGAGTGGTAAACCGGTAGGTCACTCCACACTCCTTCCACATTGCCCGCATGTACGCTGACATAAAGTTGGTCCCCCTGTCGGACACAACTTCTTTGGGGAAACCCACTCGGGTAAAGATCCCCATTAGGGCCCTAGCCACCACAGGTGCAGTGACAGTCCTCAGAGGAATTGCCTCTGGGTACCGTGTGGCATGATCCACCAGAACCAGGATAAACCTGTGACCAGCTGTTGTTGGTGGATCCAATGGCCCTACAATGTCGATGCCCACCCTTTCAAAGGGGGTGCTAACGACAGGAAGTGGTTCCAGGGGAGCTTTCAGCTTCACCCCTGTTTTCCCACTGGCTTGGCAGGATACACATGTCCGACAGTAGGTGTTAGACGCCACTTTCATTTGAGGCCAGTAAAAGTGGGGGACAAGCCGAGCAAAGGTCTTGTCCTGGCCTAAGTGTCCTGCCAAGGGTATTGCATGAGCCAATTCCAGCAGAAAGGCTCTGTACCGTTGCGGGACTACCAAGGCCCTTGATGAACCAGGTAAGGGTATCTTGGGTTCACTGTAGAGAAGTCCATCCTCCCAGTAAATGTGGTAGTGTCCGGCAACGTCCCCTGCTGCCTGGGCTTCAGCCTGTCGCCTCAGTCCCTCAAGGGTAGGGCACTCCTTCTGGCCCTTACAGAACTCTTCTCTGGTAGGCACCCCCTCCACATGCCACTCAGCAGGGATGGGCAGGTCCTCCATAGAAACTACTTCCCCCTCCACCGACTCCTGGTCCACCACCACAGGTGGCCGATCTGTCACATGGGGTGTGGAAGCCGAAGCAGGCTTCTCCTGTCTTCGGGTCTGTCACTTTTTGGCAGCGGGTTGGGCCATTGCTCCAGGCTCCAACCCAGGCGAACTCCCTCTCCGGGCAGTCGCAGACCTTGTGCTTACACAGGCCCAGTCAGGTGTACCCAGCATCTCTGAATGCGTCCGATATTCTACCTCTCCAAGCATTGTGCTCCATGTCATTCCCCAGCAGACAATCAACTGGCACGGCAGGGCTTACGGCAACTCGAAGTGAACCTGCAACCCCTTCCCACTCAAAGGGAACCTCGGCCACGGGGTAGTGGCCCATTCTGCCGTCAGCCATCGCGGCGGGGTGGAGTACATTGGGAATCACCTGCTCTGGAGACACCAGTTGACTTCTCACCATAGTCATACTGGCTCCTGTATCTCTCAGAGCCTCCCCTCTCTGGCCATTGATGGTGATCCACTGCCCATACTTGGTAGTATTTGGGGGTACCTGAATCTTAGGAACCATCTCCTGTTCTCCCAGGGACACTAAGGTGACACCCGCCCACTCACCCCCCTTATCTAAGGGCAACTCCTCCCCGAGCGCTACACTGGCTACTCCCGGGGCTTTGCCTCCGGTGGGAGGGGGTGGTCTCTTTGGGCATCTGACATCTCCCTTATAATGTCCAACACCACCACACTCGAAGCAGTGGACAACCCTTGGCTGCTGGCTTTGGCCAGGATGAGGGTTTCTGGGCGGGTTAGCCTTAGGGGTGAAACCTGTTCCCTTTCCCTGGAAACTGTTTTGGGGACCTTTAGAGAACTCCCGCTTTTTATCTCCCCCTCCTTCTTCTGAGGGGCGCCCTGTCCGGCCTTTTGGGAATCCCCTCCAGTCCCCTTTGAGGACACCCGGGTACTTGCCCAGATGTCCGCCTCCTCTGCAAGCTTCCGGGGGTTGGTCAGCTTTGCTGGCGCAGCTCGGGAAAACATTTCTCGAGTAGATGCTCTTTAAGAAAAAGATCATACAACCCCTCATAATCCTTCACCTCACTGCCCTGTACCCAGCCCTCCAATGCCTTCCTCGCATAATCCAGGAAATCCACCCAGTTCTGGGTGCTTAACTTTTGGCGATACTTTTCCGGGGTTAGCCCAAACTTTCTAATCAATGCTAACTTCATGGTGGGGTAGTTGGTCTGCTCCTTCGGTTCTAAGGCTAACAAGGTGTCCCGACCAGTAGGAGGCATATACTTGTACAACCCACCCCCCAGTGCTTTTCCTGGATCCCATGGGTTCTTAAGGAGACCTCATAGGCAGCCAGCCACTTGGCTATGTCATCCCCCTGACTATAGCTGGCAACTATATACTTAGGCAGGTAGGGTCTGGACTCCCTGGTTGGTTATCTGGGTTCGCTGCCATCATTTGGAGAGTTGGCGAGTCCTAACTGTAGAGCCTTGAGTTCTAGCTCTTTTAGTCTAAGCTCATGATTCATCCTCTGTTCCTCCTTCTCCTGTTCTAACCTGGCTAACTCCCACTTCAGCTTCCTTTTTTCCCTCCTGTCTGTGAGCTCCGCTTCGGTCAAGCTTCCCCCGGAGACACTACTGCCCCTCCTAGAGGAGGTCATTGGTCCTGGGAGTAGGTTTCCCACCTCAGGGTGGAATAATCCCTCTACCTCTATGACCGTGTCCCGGTCTGTCCCCTCATCCTCCTCCTTCCCTTCTCTGCGCGCTTCCACCCAAGCCCTCAAACTGGTCTGGAGTTCCCCCTTCTTGGCACCACGCTTAAAGAACACTCCCATTTGTTGACAGAAGTCTTTTAGCTGGGCCACAGAATAAGTGTCCAGTTCTTCCAGTGCAAATTCCATTTTGCTAAAGGCAATTCAAGGTCAAGCACACAAAAAGAATAGAGTTACAAGGGCAACCTGAAGCTACCTCCACCCCGCCACCAGGAATAAATTTGGAAAAAGCAAAAGTAAAAAAATTAGGAAGTCCGCCAGGAGAAAACTCCAGGTGTAGGTCTGTGGGGTATGCTTTGTTACTTCAGAGTAGACGCAAACACAGTTCGGATCCCACCGCTGGACACCAATTATGTTGGACTTTGGGAACCCCAAGTCACATAAGGTAGCTTGGCACTAAGTGGGCAGGCCTATCTCCAAGGAGCATGTGCTAAGTTTGCGTCATACCCTTCAGTAACAAAACATCCATCCACTCAAAAATAAGGACACTACACCGTATTTTATAAAAGTAGAAAAGTGTATCTCTTCCTTACTTTAAATGTACACTCGAACACGTCTTTCTTTGCAATATTTCAAATCACATCTGTTACCATTCAACATTAAATCATCGCATTAGAGGAATTGTTACTCTGTTCTAGCCTTATTCACAAGGGCAGTACAGCGCAGATTATATTTCAGTGCTAACCTTTCTTCTGTTCACTTGTAAACATGACTAATAATAGGTTTGATAATTAACTGACAGTTATACTAGGCAGAGCATAAATCAACAATAAGCTGTTAACACCAAATTCCACAGAAAGTGCTATTTTTCCTCCTGGGACCTTTCACTCTCATGGGCAGGTGTAATTGATTATTCCCTCATGTAATTCGAGCAGTTCAGGAAAACGGAGTAAGGAATATATCTGGTCTCATATACTTTGTACAGGGTAATTCCCCCTCTGCCCTCGAGTATGAACTGTCCTCTATTAGTAGCTCCTAGAAGGCCTGATTGAATGAAGCCGGATTATACACTGTCCCTGAGTTCTCTAAGCTTTGTGCTAATGTCAGGTAAATCCCTACTAACAAGTCTCACTCCAAAGATCTCCACACCTAACCTCGTAGAAGTGCTTCCGCTTCAGCGGTGGGAGCCCACAGAGCTTATGCAGCAGGGGCGTGGGGTTTACTTACCCAATCTCCTCTCACTTCCCCCCTCGCCAAGACTTTCCCCCAGCTTACTGGTTCTCTTCAGGCGACTGGGTTCACACGGCCGCTGTCAACCAGCCGGGATGTCAGGGAGATCTCCTCCCCTCACTCGCTTCCGCCGATCCTGGCCGCAATTCTCAGTTGGCAGGACTACGGAGGACTTTGGAGACGGGGCCCGCTTTCTGCTAGACGAGCGGCTCTCCGTACCTCGGTGTCCTCCCTTTCACCGGCGGAAATGCCGGCTCCTCCTTCAGGGCTCCAATCACGCCTCGCTTCCTCTCCCAGCACTCCTCAGCGCAGAGACAAGGCGGGGCTAGGATTCAACTTCCTCCGGCTCACGCTACCAGGTGCCGCGTCTCCCACAGCTCCTCACTGGCTTTCCCACGGGTCCCCGGCACCCGATCAAGCCTGTGCCCGACTCCCGCCTCAGGAACCAACAGTCAGAGGCTAATCAGGCGGCCGCGGAAAGCTCCGATTCACGAGCTCCGCACCTCCGCCGCACACAGGCACTTTCGCGGCTCAGCTGCAGCCGGTTCAGCTACCAGGGCAACCCAGGGGGTCCAGGAGTTTTCGAACAGGACACGGGTAAGTTTCTTTCTTCAGCAACTTAGCCCAGACTCTATTGGAAGAATTGGGCTATCCAAGAGAAGGGGCTCTCCACCTGTTCTTGCGGGGGAAGGTCAATGGAAAAGGGATAAAGTCATGAGGGAGGTCAGCAACCCCACAAGGCAGTCAGATCCCCTCTCAGTGCAATGATCTCCTCGCTCCACAGCCTCCCCTCCAGCTCCACCAGTCACCTTCACCTACTCTGACCAGCTCTAAAATGGCCACCCAGGTTCTGGCCTTATATAGGTTGACCCTAGGAGGTCCAGAAGGGACCAGAAGGTTCTAGAGGGTTCCTATACTTCCCTATGGGTCAAGCCACAGGAGTGGCAGTTATGGCAGTTGATGTCCACCATTTTGTAGGTCTGGGTGAATTCTAGTTAGAAAAGGCTCCTGGACCTGAGGTAAAAAAAACTATGAGGGCAAAAAGAGCATCTATCCCCCAGTCCAACACCATAAAAATCCAGTGGACACAAAAAAATAAAAAGGGTATGAGGGGCAAAAAGGGGACAAAATAAATAATTAATAGGAGGGGTTACACAAAAGGCCAGACAGGTCTAACAAAGGGGTTTTAAAGATTCCCGGGGTAAAGTATGTGTGTGATTTTATGAACGATATTGGGCACCCAGAATACTTTACTGACTCTAGGTCTATACATGCAAACTCTAGAGAGGCCCTAAGAAAGGAGGGTCTTCAACTATTAGTTACAATACTAACGACAGTTGAAATTTTAAAACCCAGTGTTAGGGAACATCAGTTAATTATAACCACATCTTATATGGAACCTTACCTTACATTTGTACCAGGCGTTTTTGACAAGCGGCTATTAACTTGGTTTAGGCTGAACATGAGCCATAGACTTGTGACCTTCTGAAAAATTAATGACTGGTCACAGGCATGGCCTTTATGTTTGTGTGACAATGATTCTACCCAGTCCACCATTCACTTGGTTTTATTCTGCAAATTTTATGCAGTGGTGAGGAAAGCGTGGATTTTACCATTTTTAAAACAACTGGGATTGCGGCAATGCCGCACTGCATTAAATAGGCTACAGTTCTAAGAGGACGAACAAACTGCCAGGTGTTTAGCTATGTTCTTTAAGAAGGCACTCCTCCAAAGGAAATGCATTATGACGGATGAATTATAGCAGACCGGGCACTTGACATTTTTATGGTTTCAGTACTGTAGCCTCAATATTAAATGACATTTTAATATCATTATAGGATTGCTGTTTTTATAATGTGTGTAATTTTGTGATAATATGTATCTTTTTCTTTTTCTTTTCTTTTATGATTGTTAAAACAGCAGTTGAATAAAGCTTTCCTTGACTTGACTTGACTATTCTCATGGCCTTTCTTGGTGTGGTTCATCTAGGGTACCACTTACTAGGGACACTGCATGTTACTCATCTGCACTTAATGGTGAATTCACAAGTGTACCCGGGGGGATGGGTAACACCAAGACAGTTAAACAGTAATTTCATTTGTATTCTGAAGCATCATACTTACCTTTGTTAGCCTTCAAAAAGTTGTCAACACGGCGAAACTTGAGCCGGCTGTGTGCGTCATCTATCAACCTATATATCAACAGACCTTTGGGCAAATAATGTTGTCGACATATGGACTTTGTTTGAATTTATGCTGTTTTGGAGTGCTTTACAAATTAAAATTGCATCTTTAACAGTGACGGATAAAAATCACTCTATTGTTGTGCTCTGAATTGTAAAATATATTTTGTACATATGTGGAAAGTTTTCCATATATTAATGCACACCACTAGGATGGCATTGTTTCTATTCATTTGAGCACACTATACTTTACATTACATTTACCTACTTAACAGAGGTGCTGACAGCCTGTTATTTCAACTGCCAACATGTCTCTTATTTGAAAGTCCGATAACTGAACAGGAATGATTATGGCTTAAAGTCGACACATGGATTTGAAATATGATTTACCCTTATGTAAGTGGATAAACATTTGCCCAAATTTAGTCAGTGGTACAGGGAAGACATTGCCTTATGAAAAAGTTATTGTTGCCAGCCACCAGATATAAGGCCCTTAGTGCAGTCTCACGATCAGAGACAGTAGGAGAAGTGAGACAGATTTACAGTCACTGGGGCATATTATCAAGGGGGTTTATCTCCACTTTTTTGGCTTTAAAAGCCAAGAAAGCGGGGATAAAATTATCTCCCTATTACCTAGCTGTCGTTAGTGACAGCTAGTAGGAGATAGCGACCATCTTGGGCCCCACTTTGCATGTCAGTGATATTTATCACTAATGACATGCAAAGTGGGCCTGCCAAGATGTTAGCGACTGGAAACAGTCGCTAACATCGCTATCTCCTATTACCAACTTTTGGAGATATTCGCGCTAAGCGCGAATATCTCCAAAAGCTAACACCTGCCCTGAGCAGTTCTTAGCCATGCTATCCAATGGGAGGTGGATAACATGGCTAAGAGCATTAGCTCGGTAATGCATGAATATCGCTGACTTTTCAGCGATATTCATGCATTGCGGCCGATTTTTATCGCATTTGCGATAAACCTTGGTAATACCAAGGTTTATCTGCGATAAAAATCGCCGCAGCTCAGCTGTAAAATTTTGTCTCTAACCAAGCAATAGCGATAATTATCGCTATTGCATGGTAATATGCCCCACTGTTTGGCCAGATGCTCACAGACACAAGCATGCCAATTTCAAAGCTGGAGGCTTGCAAAAGTGAGGCTTGGAACAAAGTGCATTTCCAATATGATACTGCTTTGGAATGGAAGCAAGATATGGAACACAGAAACGTTCCCCTTTAATTGAAGTGAAAGAAGATGTCGAACTCTGAAGCAGTCAACAGAAAGCTCTGTATTGTAAATCACATGATGTGCCTACTATAATAACCATATGATAGCAAAACCATTGCCTGAGTAGTACTTTGCATACACTCATGACTCATACACCAAGTTACAATGTACATGGAATAACAATAAATGGCCACCTATATATAATGGCCAACTCAATTAAACAACTATTACAAAGGCAGAATAAACCAAATTCGCAAATGAAAATCAAGCCCGCCTGTTGTATAATGACAAATCTCTGATCTGTTACAGTTTGTGCAATCTCCCTGACAACACCAAGTAGATGACGCAGTCATTCCCCACTGGAGGTCAGTTTAAGTCTATTATGTTTCTAATGCAGATAGAAAAGAGCACAATTCTTCCATCGTACAGAGTCTTTTTCTGATAGAGTTGCATTTGTCCATCCATTTATATTCAAGTCTTTGTAAGGTATACAACAGTACACCCCCTCTTGGGGAAGGTATTACAACTTTTATAACCTGCCATTTAATGTCATGCACTGTTTGGTTGTGTTCGATTAAATTTAGGATCAGAGGGGCGTTAGGTGTTCTGCATCTAATCTGACTCCAGTGTTAAGCAATCACTGTCTTTACTTGCTGAGATGTTTGCCCAACATAGATGAGATTACACGGACACAAAAAGCATAATACGTTTGCAGAATTACAATTGCTGTGAGATCTCAAAACTGTTTGCACAGTGCCATGTGCGAAGTGTTTTGTATTGTGGGTGAATTGACGTGATGCATCTCCCAATGATTATACAGCCAAAATAGGGGACACACCCCAACTGGGTGTAATGCTGTCACTTATGTTACAGTGTTTGTTGCTAGTATGCACAGATAGGTAAAACAAATGTAGTACCAACGTGTTTCAGAATATGCCAATGTTTCTTGTGTGTCTTCACAATTTTATTTTTGTGGGGACAAAATGTTGTGATATATATATATGAAAACCAGGTCCTGGGAAGAAAGCAAACTCCCTTTCGGCGAACTGCTACACCAGGAACAGACCAGGAACAGACCACCAAGTTTTATTAGTGCATTTTATTCAAGCCTTCACACAACATGACGCGTTTCAACCGGGTTTCCCCCGGCCTTGATCACATGACGTGTTAGGAAAAATATCACCCATAAATACCATGAAACAATTTGGACCCTCCCATCTTTCACATAGAGAGGGAAAACAGACTAAGTCATATATAAAGTGCATAATGCAATATGTGCAAACGTCCAATACTTTTCATTTTAAACAAACAATGGTTAAATAATACATATTAAACATTGTTTAAGCAAAGTTGACATCTTGCTAAAATTGATTGGAACAAGAAATTACATTTATATTGTAATCTTAATCAAGAATATATAAAAGTTTATCTATGTCCTTACATCATAGGAGCTCCTCTCTAAGGCTATGCCAATCTCTATTCCAGGCTATTCTCACAACCCATCTAAGCTATCCCCTCTCTAACAAGTGGTTAAAAATGTGGCTTCTCTGAAATATTCAGTTTTTTTGCACAACTCCAGCCGGACCATTCATTAAAAATAGTCAAAAGGGAGCCTGTCCCTAAGAGGACTCAGCTGAAAAGTTGGTTTTGGAGAGTGGTATTTCTTGAGGTAGCTGCCACCTCAGCATCAACTATGCTGAGGCATGGGCCCGTGCCACCTGCTCGCCCAAACACATGTAGGGAGGACATTATCCTGAACCCGGTTTCGTCCCCTTCCTCCCAGTTTCAGAGTGTTAATGTTGGCGGTTTGCATCATTATGCTGACAGGCGAGATGGGTCTGATTTTGTATCCCTTCACGCTGTGCGGCCTCTGTTCGTCTGCCTCCAGAGTCCACCCCTTACGTCATGGTGTTAGCCAACGTACCATGCCTTGAACCCAACAACAAGGAAGATTTTTGCCAGCTAAAAAAACAAGGTGGTGCACTGGCTCAATTCTGATAGCGCCCTTGGTCCTAGGGTGGACAATCAAATTCTTATGTTTCGAAGGACCACGTGGGTTGGTGGCACCTCAAAATCTTGGCAAGGGGACTGTATTATTGTTAATTTTATTAACCGAAGCATTGTAAACCACATTTTAAGTTCAGTGGTGCAGTTTGAATTTAGGGGTTGGAACTCTGCGATTTTGGCACTCCCATTAGGTTTCTTTTATAGACCCTGTAACTTTTACCCAGGCACTGCCTCGTGCGGATCCCCGATGGGGTTTACGGGGGTTGCATGGAAGGAGCTCAGGGGTAAGCATTGTAAATAGGTTTGCCCCATTGAGCACGTTGGAAGACTGTGATTGACGCTGTGCGGGCCTGTCGGACCCTACAGTCCATACATCACATAGGTATGTTCCTCCCCAGTACAGGTATCATGTAAGAACGGAGGGTGTAAGTTTCTTTCTTGGAACATTGTGGGCCTGTTAAGTAAGATAGATAACCCTGGGTGGCTGGATCTTGTGAAAACATTTGGCGTGATTTACCTTCAGGAAACCTGGGCCACTGTGAGTAACTATTATCTGGACGGCTACAAAACTCTCTTTGTCCCAGCAACTCCATCCTTGTCTGGGAGAGCAAAGGGGGGGCTTATTACCTTTGTTTAGTTGGCCGTCTCTGATATCGCAGTATCTGTACTTCATGCCTCGCCCAAGGTACAAGTGTTGTCACTATCTAGTGGCAAGAGTAGACTCCTCTTGGTAAAGCTATATAACGCGGGAGCCATTTATGAGGGTACGGGTAACATAACGCAGCTGAGGTGAGTATTATGGGGTTGTACCCTGAATGTTCAGAACTGTCATCATATTTTCTTAACAGGGGACTTTAATTACCACATGTGTGGGGATATCAGAAAAGGAGGAGTGGAAGCCATGGGTTGTGCACGACCATCGGGGTTGCACATGGAGCATACACCCCAGGTAACCAAGCGTAACTCTTTTCCGCTCAAATTAGACTTAAAATCAGTCATGAATACGTTACCCCCTGGGAAAACTGACATGGTCCCCACTTTTATTGGCAGAGGGTGTGAGACTTTTATAGATTTTACTTTTGTATCTACCCCCTTCTTTGCATTATTTACAGATTTTTTAAGTCAGACAAGCAAATTTAGTGACCACAATCCCATCTGTCTTACTACAGGCTGGCGCTGAGTACATTGACGTTCTGTGGTGGGTGGGGGAGGAGCCCTTCTTAAATTGGCAGAGGTGGGGAGGAGTTTAAAATGGGGGTGCATAGCCCCAGAGTCCTTTCATGAGACCCTCACAACTCAGAGTAGTAGGGAGTTTGCCACTTGTCTCGATGGTGATGCCGGTGCCGCCGACATCTAACGTGCTTTCAGTGCTATGTCAACCACCATAAGGAGGTTACTATTTGCCCCGGATGGGTGCAGGGAGTCCGCAGGACCAAGATGGTTTGACTCTGCATGCTCCCAGGCTTCTAGGAAGTTGAGACAGTCACTGAGCAACAAGCCCCGTGACTTGGTGGCTGTCAAAGGACTGCGTAGAGCGTACAAGGCTGCGTTAGCAACCCGCAAGTCCACCTTGAACAGATGAGGCTTGGTCAGATTTAGTGAAGGCAAGCACACTGCAAAATAGCTCTAAGTTTTGGGGTATTATTAAAAGCCCATTTCTCTCAGAAGAGAATGCTCACCTATTGGACGCCCACATCATGGAGGATGAAATTGGGTTCATCATTCCGAGGGTATCTTTCAGCCAGATTCCACTCCCAGTGAGAGGCAGAACAGGGTGGAAGGTGAGGCGGATGTTGTCTGCTCCGAATTAGAGGTTAGAGCAGGCATACTGGGACTGACAAAGAGAAAAACCTCGGGGTCAGATGGGATTCCGCCCAATCTCTATCTCGCCCTTATAGATACATGGGCGCCACCTCATTACGGGCTGGCTGACCTGAGTCCTGGGCTTTATCTACCGTAGTCCTGATTTTCAAAAAGGGCGAACTCAATAGCACCTCATGTTATAGGCCCATCTCCCTCCTGGATTCTATGGTGAAGGTGGTGGGTCGCATCATACTCGAAAGGCTGGTATCTTGGGCGACAAAAGTAAGGTCTTTCCTGAGATCCAATATGGGTTTCGCCCCGGGAGTTCCACTATGGAGCAGTGTCTCAACTTGTATCTTGTCTTGAACAAGTATACGGTGGCTCGTGCCTGCCCCATATACTTATTTTTCCAAACAAAGGTTCAGAATGTACATGAATCAATAATATGTCACAAGATCAATAAAGTTATACAAAAAGGGAAAAGTGAGAAAGAAGAATAGAAAACTTTATGGTCCAAAGGGAAAAGTGATTCAAAAAAATGCATGTGATTATAGAAAAGTACAACATTTATTCATATTTAAAAGATTAACATAAGGCTCAGACAGGTTGTCAGTTTAACAAACACATCACACAACATATACATAAAACCAGACAAGCGGCAAGCACATAGAGGTTACAAATACATAAGAGTTCTAAAACCATGTAAGAACTCCTATACACAAAACAATGTGACCTCCTTAAATTATGGCCACAGTATCGTCGACGGCGTTTCGACCGTTGTCATAAGTACATGGTCATCCTCAGGACAATAGTTTTTCTGAGCTTGTCATCAAACCATCTATAATACAGAAAATAACCTGTTCACAAATGGACCAAAGATCTAAAAATTATAGCATCCATATTCTTAATTTCTCGAAATAAAAGAAAAAGAATTGTGCCCACAAGAAGTAAAAAAGATGAATAAAGCTCACCCACTAAAAAACGTGTTAATTAATAAACAAAGTGTCACAGAAAACCGAAAAGCGTGTACACCCTGAGAGTAAATAAGGAGACCAAACCAGAAAGCTGAAAACAAGCAGTAAAATCACCTTTTAAAGGACATTGTCTTTTACGCTTGTAATTACTCAAAGCCACAATTATGCTATTAAAAGCAAAGTCCAAACAACCGTCAGGATGTCCCATTAAACGTACAGCATAGAAAGGGAGATGCTAGCAAAAGCATGTACTCACAAAAATAGCTAACTGCTGTGGAGTCAGATTAGAGATTCCACTGACTTCTGGGGAATTCGTCCATTACTGTAAACAACATCAGGGACTTAGTTAATAAGAGGCTAGTGAGCGGGATATTTAGCCAAAAGTGGTACGTAATATCACCTCCATAGAGTGACAATAGTTCTATCTAAAGTCTTCAATGATGTTATATATTACCTGATAACTGAATTATCGCAACCCACTCTCAAAGATGGTGGTTGCCTCCACCCGGCAATATCGTAACGCCCAAACTAAAAAGAAAAAGGTGGCAAATAGCGATTTGTTAGAGGAAATTCAGTTACGCTGAATTCCAAAAGTATACAAATCGTGAAAAATCGAGCTTACCAAATATAAATTAGGTATTGGGTCGATTCTTCTTCCGACGAGCCGTGATTTAGATTAGCCACCATGCCGGAATGCCTGGATTAAATGCGCATGCGGAGGAAATAACAACGAAATAGGACCGGATGGCAAGACAGACTAAAACAGCCCCATATACTTAGCCTTCATGGACCTGTCCTCAACCTTCGACTGTGTGAAAAGGTCCAACTTATGGCAGCTGATGGTTTCCGTTGTAATTGCTAACAGCATCATTTGGTTTTTGTGGGACCTTCACCGAGACTCTAGTGCATTAGTATGTTACTCAAAGGATTTGAAAGTGTCCCACCAACTTAACATAAAGAGAGGGTTGCGTCAGGGGTTTATCCTTGATCCCTTTCTTTTTAACCTATATATTAATTGCTTAGAGAAGGCTCTTTTAGACATCAAAGCAGACACTCCACAGGTAGGTAAGTGCAGTGCACCGGTCCTCTTAAATGCGGATGACGCAGTCCTCCTGGCGAGGACTGCAAGGGGCTTACAACTTCTTCTCAACTCTTTTGCTTCTTTTATGGAGGAGTTGGACTTATCAGTAAATCATTGTAAGTCATACATTATGCAAGTGACCCCTGGTAAGGTGAAGGCAAAGCAGCCCATTTTTAAATTAGGATGTTCATAAATACCTAAAACCAATGTCTTCTCCTACCTGGGAGTTGTATTTGATGACTCCCTGAGCTGGTGCCCGCTGATTAACCGCAAGATAGGGGACCTAGTGAAAGCCTCTGCAGGTTCTTATCTTTGCCAGTAGAGTAAGTAGGACACCAATAGGGGCCCTCCTGAATATTTATCAAGCAAAATGTATCTCTAAAGTTAGGTATGAGAGCGAGATATGGGGTTATATTGAATTGGGGCGGTGCAGAGCACCGAGAACTCATTATTGCGAAGAGTTCTCTCTGTTCTGCAATGCACTCCATCCTATGCTGTACATGAGGAATTGGGTATGTCTTTCCTTGCTGACGATATTGCTTTCCACCCTTTGTCCTTGTAGCTCAAAATCTGGTCAAGGCAGGAGAACACACTTAGTAAAGACAAGGATTGTCTCTCACTCGATCATGCCTCATGCATCCGCTTGTTCCAATACATAAGTGTTGGCCTTGCCAGGTCAAGAAGAGCAGATCTTTAGAAGAACCCAGAGGGTATTTGCAAACGGGACCTCGTGTAGGTTAAGGAGGGTTTTTTAAGAAATTGTCATCATGATAGAGAGGATAAAGAGCTGTATAAACCGAGTGTGCGAAAATAGGTCATATTGAAAACTGTGCCTACAACTGAGCCTAAACTTTTAGGGCTCAAAAGTACCTATGAACGTTTTTTATTGACGAGGTTCTGGCTTGACCTCTTGCACTATTTATTGGCATACACCCAAAGTTCCCACAGAGGTCAGTGCCTCATGCCCTGTGGCTGTGACGGAGAGTGTCCTCAGGACATGATGCACTTTTTAATATTTTGTACTTTTTATGTTGTACCCAGAAAGTTATTCATTATCCCCATTTAAAAAAAGAATTGGGTTTCAGGGAGGTAAGACCAGCTTTTATCTTTTTACCACTTCTCTCTAGCAATACTGTTTTCTACACTTAGAACAAGTTGCGACTAATATTTGTATTGCATATCTTGTGTCTTGACTATTCGGATTTTGGTACATCTGTGAATTTGTATTGGATGATGATACTTTGTAGCTGTTTGACTTTTATGGTTTTATCCTTTAAGCCAAATAAAGTTTATTTATGATGATGATGATGATGATGAGTGGTATTTCTTTCCACTGGTTTACTGTACAGGGATGTAAAAAGCTTATTTTCATCATGTTTGATCCACAGATCCAGAAATGGTATGCAGTTAACTTATGGTTATTCTAGGTGAGGTTCAGATACTCAATCAACAGCTCCAGATTCTCTGTAGAATCAGCTTAAACAAAATCATAAAAACTTTGTCTATGTAACTCTTCCAATATTTTTTTGTGGCTTGGTTTGGATTATTCTCATTGAGTATAAACTTTTGTTCAAAAGTGTCTACATACATATTTGCCAAGTTTGGAGCATAAATGTCTCCTATAGATGTCTCGTGCTAACTATGCCATTGAATTCAAGCTAAGGGATACGAAAGGGGATGATGGACGGAGCGTTTGAGCACCACCCTGATCTGGGTTTAATCCATCATCATTCTTTAGCTCACTCCACCACCCCAGTTCAGACATGGCCATATGCAAATCAGTCTGACCCTGTGCCTCATGGGAACAGTCCAGCCCGAACTGCCAAGCCATGTCTTCCCTGGACCGGAAACAAGTATCCTGGGACCGGTTTCGGGTTCATAACCCTCATCAGCCAGGCTATCTTGAATCCAGTGGCAGAGTGAGCAAGAGACCCATTTCTGGGCATACCCTGCCAACTTAGGGCGAACAAAGCGATACCAAAGGGAATGATGGATGGAGCGTTTGAGCAAATCAAACACTCACGCCCAGTCAACTGATCTGGGTTTAATCCATCATCATTCTTTAGCTCACTCCACCATCCCAGTTCAGACAAGGCCATAGGCAAATCAGTCTGACCCTGTGCCTCATGGGAACAGTCCAGCTCGAACTGCCAAGCCATGTCTTCCCTGGACCGGAAACAAGCATCCTGGGGTCGGTTTTGGGTTCATAACCCTCATCAGCCAGGCTATCTTGAATCCAGTGGCAGAGTGAGCAAGGGACCCACGTCTGGGCATACCCTGCCAAGTTAGGGCAAATAAAGTGATCCCCTTTGGTATCGCATTGAATTCAAGCTAGCCTGGCTGATTAGAGGTGATACCCGAAAACCGGTCCTAGGATGCTTATTTTGGGTCCAGGTAGGAACTGATGTGGCAGTTCGTGCTGAACTGTTTCCAGGGGAACCAGTGTCAAGACTGATTTGCATGGTGAGCAAACAAACGATGGATTTAGGCATCGATCTCTGTACTGGGGGTGCATGTTTGACAATGTTCAGCATTCCGGCCATCATCTTTTTGCGTTGCTATAGGCGCCCTAAGTGTTAAGCTATGCCCTGAAGTGGGTTCCATGCTCACTATGCCATTGGACTCAATCTAGCCATTTGATCCTCCTGCTTCCACATGCTCCCCTTCCTTTGTAAGATCTTCAAGTGATTCCCACCGAGTCCAGGAAAATGGTCACTCATGCGCTCGTCAGCGACAGACTCGACTATGGAATTGCACTCTATGCTGGCACCACCCAGAAACTCCCAAATAAAACTGTAGAACACCCAGAACTCCACCACCAGACTCATCCTGAATATCCCACACCGCAACCACATCAACGGTCATGTGAGAGACATTCACTGGCTACCTGTCAACAAAAGAATTCTCACACACGCCTACAAAGCCTCCACAATACCAGACCTGCATACCTCAACCACTGCCTCTCCTTCTACACTCCCACCAGACGTCTCTGCTCCACCCAACTAGCGCTGGCCACCATCCCACAGATTCGCAAGACCCGGCTGAAGAAAGATCCATCTCCTACCTTGCTGCAAAGACCTTAAACTTCCTGCCTCTGCACCTCGGGCAATCACAATTGCTGCCGCAATTCAGGAAGGTCATCAAGACCTGACTCTTCGACTGAACTGCAGACCCCCACCACCGCCACTCAGCACCTTGAGACCTACACGGGTGAGTAGTCACATTCATAAGACTACTGATTGATTGATGAGGGGAGGTACCCCAAAACTGGTCCCATGATGCTTGTTTCGGGTCTAGAGAGGACCTGGCCTGGCAGTCCCCCATGGGGAGCAGGGTCAAGACTGATTTGCATATGGCTGGGTCCAAACTGGTATGGCATGGTGAGCAAAGACAACTATGGATTAAGGCCTTGATCTCTGTACTGGGGTGAATGTTTGACAATGTTCAGCAGTCCATCCATCATCGTTTTGTGTTTCTATAGATATCCCTCAGCACTGCCAATAATACTCATTGTTGTAGGAAAAATAGATTGATGTGGGAGCAATGGGTAGATGTTCTACATTAACATCAGTGGAAACCCGTAAAGGGGTTAGTCTTGTTTCAATGATCTGTTGGATAATCTCTGTCTTCTCATTGTGCAATGTATTAGTGTACAGAGACTCTATGTTAAGAGTCACCAGCAGACTAGTCTCCAACTTGAAATCCAAGAATTTAATAAGGCTAATCATAACCGTACTATCCCTTGCTTAGGTCTCAGTCAGAGGTACGAAATCTTCAATGAAGATATAAATGTATTTATCCAGCAGTTCACAAATTGAACCACAGCCTGAAAATATTGGTCTCCCTTGCGGTTGTGTACTGTTTTTATGAATTGTAGGGAGGTTATAAAGTACAGGGGTTCTTGGGTGATTTCTGTTTAGGAAAATAAATTCATTCTGAATAAGGAATCCTTCTTCTTTGCCACGGGTGGTAACCGTAAGAATTTCGTACCTGATCTCAGATAAAGGATTGTGTGAAAGATTTACATAGTGATCGTGTTACTCCGTGATCTAATGATTTATTTCTGAGTTGTAGTCTTCCTGATTTTGCACCACAATCTCGCCACCTTTGTCTGCTTGCTTGATGACAATAGCCTCATTGTTTCTAAGATCATTGGATGCTTTGGATCCAGATAATGTTATATTGTAAGGTGTGAAAGCTCTTGTGGTTCTCAATTGGTCTAGGTCGCTCAACACTAATCTTTCAGTCATCAATAATTCAGGTGGTACATTTGCTTTGGAGGGGAGAAAAGATAATGATGGTCTTAAATATGAAGCTGAATAGGAATGGTTAGGCTTGTTATTCAAGAAAAAACATTGCAGTCTTAATGTTCGAAAGAAATCTGTGTTTCTGTTTGTAGATTTAAAAAATCTGTCTTTTCCGTAACTACAAAAGAAAGGCCTTTACTGAGGACTTGCTGGGAATAAAATAGAAAGGAACTTGATTGTAATGGGCTAGAAATCTTGCAGTTGTTTGTTTATGAAAAGACAACCTGGTACCCTTGAACTATTATTTCACTTAGATTTGGATGTGGACGTTTTTGCACAGGGGTCACTTCACTTCTTTATACACTTGTCGTTTTGTGATATCTAGAGAGTAATGTGGTTCATGCTATATTTAAATCACTTTGTGAGAACGAAAACTGTCAAATGTTTCAAATGTATCATATCAAATAAAGTAATTTTGCTGTTCTAAATATGTAAAAAAAAATTGATGAGTTGTGTATGAAGGTATTGACTATATACATAATATATTCTAGGCATGTTATCTTAACCACTTCCATGCTAATGACAAGGTCAGCTCGTCATGCAGTACACTGGAGCTGTGCTTATGACGAGCTGACCTTGTCATGAACAATGGAGTTTCTAGATGTTCAGCACCCAGCGGGAATTGCCTTAGCAGGCAAGGTGTTAAGAAGCCTTTCCGTATATTTTGGATGCTTGGCGCCCAAGCATTTTTTTTAAATAGAGACTAACGGCCAGATGTAGGAAGCCCTTTACCGGTCGTAACGGCCAAAAATCGGTATTTTCGGCCGTTACCGATCGGTATTGAGCTTTCGGGATGTAGGAGAGCGAAAATAGTCCGAATCGGTAAAATTACCGAATCGGTAAAATACCGAATCGGAAATATTACCGAATCGGTAAATTTACCGATTCGCAACGTTTTGCGATTCGGTAAATTTACCGAACCGGTAAATTTACTGATTCGGTAAAATACCGAATCGGTAAATAAGAAGTGGTAAAAATGGATATTGAGATGTAGGGAAGCTATGAAATACCGAATTTGCTTGAAATTCGGTATTTAGGAGTCGGTATTTACCATGGATTGGAATCAGGTGGTAACCAGGTGCAACCTATAAAAATGCACCCAAAATGCAATTCTGTTTGCACAATGGCTGCATTTTATGTCATTGCAAGACAGCTACGGCTACAGGAGGAAGGAGAGAGGGAATGGCAGAGAGAGGAGCAGGTCTACAGGCAGAGGGTCACCTTGTTCATGCTCACAGAGGCAGAGATACTGCAGATGTACAGGTTGGCCCCAGACACCATCTTGGAGCTCATCAGGGACCTCCAACCACTGTTGCAGCACACTACCCCAAGGGCCCATGCAATTCCACCCCATGTGCAGGTGCTGTGCCGCCTCCACCTGCTTGCGTCTGGGAGCTACCAGAGCGTGGTTGCTGTGGTAGGTGGGGTGACACAGAGCAGCCTGTCAAGGTTTTTCCACAAATTCCTTGACGCCATGTTACACAGGATGGAGCATTACATATCTTTTCCTGCTACCCATGCTGAACTGGTGCAAACAAAATCAGACTTTTACCAGATGGCTCGATTTCCCAATATAATAGGCTGCATAGATGGCACACACATTCCCATTTGTCCCCCTGCTGCCACAGAATATATCTACAGGAATAGGAAGTCAACCGACACCATCAATGTGCAGGTGATTTGCAATGCAAAGTGCGCCATCACTGACATTGTGGCAAAATTCCCTGGGAGTACCCACGACTCCTATATTTTTCAGAACAGCGGCATCTATGCACGGCTGACTGCAGGGGAATTTGGTGAAGGATACCTCCTAGGTAAGACACAGTGTGTGACCACCATAATACCTATTGCAGTAAGAAGTACATGTATGCATGTGAGTAATGTATTCCCTTTTCCTTTTAGGAGACAGTGCATATGCCCTCCGCTCATTTATACTCACCCCCTACCTCAACCCCTCAACACCCAGCCAAAGGAGATATAACCAGGCCCACAAAAGCACACGGAATGTTGTTGAACGGACCTTTGGTATCTGGAAAAGCAAATTCAGATGCTTGCACAAGAGTGGAGGTGCAAGGCAGTATACCCCATCACCTGCTGTAAGATAGTTGCTGCGTGTGCCATGTTGCACAACCTTGCTGTTAAGAAGGGTACTGAGGTGGAGTTGTCTGACTACGAGGATCATGACGACGACATTGCTGTGCCTGAAACACAACCTGCTGGAGTGACAACACCAAGTGATGGCAGATACAGACGCAACTATTTCTGAGTACGTAATGAGACACAGACAGGTTGTGAATGAGAAGAACGTAATTTAATGTTGCCACAACGTTCATGCACTGAAGTGCAACAAATTAAACATAATAAACGTGGGGACTGCATGTCCTGGGTTACTTCACCCACACCGGCAAAGTCACTTGCGCCCGCGCTTCCCAGAGCCACTGGGATGTTGGTCACTGCTTTCTGCATGGCCTGCAGCCTCAGCTGGGCGCCTGCTGTGCCTACGTCGCTCAACTACAGCGCTTGCCAAGCTGCTGCGGCTACTGCTGTTGTCTCCCTTTGCCACATCCAGGGCAGGATTAATTGCAGTGTTTGATATGATCATGGCCTCGAGGGCACTAGTGATCCTGGCCATGCACCTGGTCACCTCGGCCGTGTTCTGTATGAGGCTCTCCTGCATGTTAATGCCTCTACGGCATAGCTGGGATGTGGCAGTGGCCAGACGATTCATGGCCCTATTGTGGACACGGGCGTCCCTGCGCCTTGTGTGTTCCAGGCTGTCCAGTTGTGAGCACAGCTGGGTGATGGAATTGCTCATTTGCTGCATTCCTGCAGCAAGGTCAGCATTTGTTTTTGCTACCTCCCTATTGGTTTCTACAATGTCACTGATGCCCTTCCCCATGTCTCCAATTTTTTCATTTAGGAGCCGAAATTGGCGGTGGCAGGCCTGCATGGATTTCCCCTGCATGCGTTTTATGCGCACCATGCTCCCGTCCAGCCCACGGAACACAGTGCCATCTCCAGGTCCACCTGCACTGCTGGGCCTGGGGTGCCGCCTGTGCGAGGTGAAAGACTCAGTGGTGGGCTGCAGTGCAGCAGGACTCACAGGTACAGTGGCTTGAGCCTCACCCTCTGCTGCCTCCATCAATGGCAGTGGGGCCACGACTCGCCTCCTGGCTGGTGAGGTTGCAGGTGCAGACAGTAACAGTGATGGGGAGGTCTCAGGAGAGAAAAGCAATGGAGGGGATTGCGAAAGGTGTGGGGAGTGGGGAAACTCGGGGGTCTGGACTGTCTCCTCTTCCTGGGAGATGGCAGTTGTGTCTTCTTCCTCCTGCGAGGCTTGTACATGGCTTGGCCCTGCCTCGTCACTCTCCTCCCTCGCTGGTGCAGTCCCCTCTGTTGCTGTGGCTCGACTGCCTGATGTTGCTCCTAGGTATAAATAAGTGTATGTCAACTGAGTACTACTGTGTCACAGTCACTACAATAAATGCTTTACACATTTAACTTTCATTTTTCTGCTTTACTTTCACTGCCTTGCTGATGTCTGTGCAGTTACACATGGTCTTACATTAGCTGACTACATTTCCCATAATGCATTGCTCCTGTATTCTGCTAGCAGTACTGGACTGGGGTTGGCCTGTGCACAAAGTGTTAAGGGAAGCAGGTTGGTATGGGGTGTCATGCTGCACATGCATCTTACCTTTTCCTGTAGCTCTGGCTGAGCTGTCCACATCTCCGAGTCCCACAATACTGTCTGGCTCGATGGTTGAGGCCACCAACTCCTCCAGGTCAGTCAGGGGGGGCGCTGGGTTCCTGCCTCCACCAGTGACACCAGCCTGCTTATGTAGTTCAGACATCTTTTTTTTGTGAGGCTCCTGATGTCATAGAAGCGTTTCTTCGGGTCATCAATGCTCCTGCTTGTGACTCCCACTGCATTGACCCTTTCTCCAATAGCAAGCCAAATCTTGCGTTTTGCTGACTCAGGTACAGTGACGGAGTGCCTGCCAAATAGTTGTTTGTGGACTCTCACCACCTCCTCCACAAGTACCTGCAGCTCCATGCTGCTGAACTTAACTTTCCTTTTCCTCTCTGCCTTCTGACTCTCACTGCTGCTTGCCATTTTCCCTGTGGTAAACTCCTAAAAATCACTCCCTGCTGCTCTGTGTCTCTGCTCAGCTCTGACTGCCTTTCCAGAACCTTCTAATGAGTTGCAGCTGCCTGGGTAGCCACTTCCTGGTAGGGAGGGGGAGGGCGGTAGCACCTGATTGGCTGTTTTCATTAGTTTCACTTTTGCTTACTTTCCGATTCGGAATTTACCGATTCGGTATTTACCGATTCGGTATTTACCGAATCGGTATTTCCCATTCATCCCTATAGGCCAAAAGGCCCATAGGAATGCATTGGAAATACCGATTCGGTACCGATTCGGTAAATACCGAATCGGTAAATTCCAAAAGTCCGATACCGAATTTTACTGAATTGGAAAAAAATACCGATTTTTTCCCTGCATCTCATTTACCGATTTTTGAATACCGAATTGGTAAAATTCGGTATTTAAGAATCGGTAAAATCAGATTACTTACATCTGGCCCTAGGATCGATATTAATCAGTCGTATACTGTGACTCGTTAAATGTAAGGTACAAGAGATCCTCAGCAGCTCTTCATAAAATATTTGATAATTTAAATAACATTCAGTTTCATGGTCTATAAATGTTTTATTACTTATCTCCCATATTGTAGAAAGGATGTTACCATAAGGATATACTTCTTTCTGTAATCTCCTTTAAACTCACTTTGTGATTACCCACTATAGTGTCTACATAAAGCCAATCTTAAGAATTATATAGAACCAAAAACACAAAGCAGTAGACCAAGGTTCAGCACATCAACTTATTCTGTTTCTCAAATTTGTCTGGTGCAGCCACTCTCATCATCCACTGCCAGGGATGTCCGTCATAAACAAGAGTTTGAAAAGCAATTTGAGAGGTGCACTCAATGGAGTCAGAAATACCAGGAAATTCAAAGATTCTCAGAATCCTCTGTTTTTTCTTTAATAGATTCTTTATTTTCTCTTTTGAGATGTGCAGGCACAGCCAACGCGTTTCGTTCCCTATTATTGCCTTGGGAACTTCATCAGGGCATTGGGACGGATCATTCAAGTATGATGGTCCAAAATGTGATAGCACCTTCAGTTTCGGTGCTTGGAAGGTGTTTGTGTCAGTAATATTCGACCTTTTTTGCCGTTAGTGAGTGGTCCGTATTACAGTTCAAGATCTTAGTATGCAGATCAAGTGGCCTCTGTTAGTAACGTCTGTCCTCCTTTTCGAAACTGGGCGATCTCATTGGATGAGCTATCCGGTGTTTAAACCGAGGGTAGTATAAAGGAAAATTTGGTCCGTCTCATTCGTCAGATATTATCCGTCAACATAGCCTTGATACGCTCAGGATGCGGAGCCTAAGAGTAAACAGATGGTCCAGAGTTTGTGGTGATGTTAAAAACATCTCACCAAGAGCAGCCTTGACACCCCCTGTGGGGGTGTCAAGGCTGCTCTCGGTGAGAGCGGACGGATAATATCTGACGAATGAGACGGACCATTCTTCCTTTATACTACCCTCGGTTTAAACACCGGATAGCTCATCCAATGAGATCGCCCAGTTTCGAAAAGGAGGACAGACGTTACTAACAGAGGCCACTTGATCTGCATACTAAGATCTTGAACTGTAATACGGACCACTCACTAACGGCAAAAAAGGTCGAATATTACTGACACAAACACCTTCCAAGCACCGAAACTGAAGGTGCTATCACATTTTGGACCATCATACTTGAATGATCCGTCCCAATGCCCTGATGAAGTTCCCAAGGCAATAATAGGGAACGAAACGCGTTGGCTGTGCCTGCACATCTCAAAAGAGAAAATAAAGAATCTATTAAAGAAAAAACAGAGGATTCTGAGAATCTTTGAATTTCCTGGTATTTCTGACTCCATTGAGTGCACCTCTCAAATTGCTTTTCAAAATAAAGCCAATCTTGTCTTTACTTGAAATGTTTCACTTATACCTAATTTGTTAACTGTTTCTTGAAAATGTCAGAAAAAAGTAAATAAATACTTTCACAACTTCAGTCCGTTTCTCCTTAGCCTATTAGGGACAGTTTTGGTTTCCTTTGTTCCCTACGGCTGGACCTTGGACTTTAATTGTTTATTTTTCAGATTAGGGTTGCCACAGAATTTTGACAAACAATTTCGATTGTTTTTGTTTTTAAGGTCTATTCTAGGAAGCCTTACTATGTCACTGTAAAAAAGCAAAATTAAGGTAGGAGTGTCTTCTACCATTGTGGTATTTCTTTGCTGAAAGTGCAGCAATTTCATTTCTACATAAAGAAAACAATTTTATTAATTTTAACAGTAATTAAAAGGGAGTGCAATGAATTAAATGAACAGAACAATGGATAGGGCTAATGGGATTTGTTTCTTCATGAGTTAACTATCTGCAGGGAATTGCTATCATTGTTGATGTAATTGCACAATAATTGTATGTTAATAATGGCCCATTTTCTGCACATTCTAATTGTTTGACATTTAAACGAATCTTAGTGTAATGGTACTGTACTCAAATGTTTTGAACAATATCTTAATTAAGTCGGATAATTTTCAGCAGCAAAAATACACTTGTGCATATCATATTTCTATGATATGTGGTGAAGATTCAGCCATGGCGTCGACGGGGAGAAGTGAAAAAACACAACAGTTGATGGACAGAATGCAGAACAATGTCATACATTCACCCCAGTACAGAGATCTGGGCCTAAGTGAAGTGAAGCATCGGAATTAGAATCAAGTTCAGGCTCTGACTTAAGTGAGAGTGGGGAGTTGCTCAATTATGAGGGGGCTGAAAAGCATGGAAAAGATTTTTGATAAGAGAGGTAAACTTAGGGGGTCATTAGGATGGCGGGCTGACTTTGTCCGACCGCCATCCTTTCATGGAACGGGACCACCCACCATTGGTGTGGGGATTTCATTGGTGACATTAAGATGCGCCCGCCACACTGGTGGGCGCATCCTTGCGCCGCAATGCCAAGAAGGCATGTTGTGCACTTCCATGCACAACGTGGCAGGCACCGCGCGGTGCCAGCCATGTTGTGCATGGAGCTTACGGTACCCCCCATGCGCACCCCCTACTCCCCAGAATCCCTGGAGGCGAAAACCGCCTGCCTTTCCGTGGCGGCATTGCTGCCACGGAAAGGCAACACCCGCCTTGCATACTAATATGGATGGCGGTGTCTACCAGACACCTCCACCATATAAACTGCTTTTCCACCTGGTAGGCAATCGGGCGGATTGCCTAACGGCGGAAAACTGGCAGACGGTCTTTCCCCCGCCATGGTAATGTGGCGGGGGGAATTCTTATGCGGGCAATGGTTTTTTGCGGGCGCAATGCCACCGCCATACGGGCGGTGGCAATCCACCCGATATCTTAATGAGCCCCTTAGTATCTAAGGAAATGTCTGAATACATGAGTGCTACAATTCTGTGCTTCAGAAATTTTTAATGGAACCTTCTCTGATAGGGATTAAAGTAGACAAGAATAGCCAAAATGACTTTTATGGAATAGCTTTCAGGCCATTGTATGTGCCATTAAATTAACGACTTCCAATCCTCTCTATCACTTTTTATGTTTATTTTATTTTTTTAACAATCATACTGCTTACATTTACCATAGAGAATTATATCATTTTAATTCCACCCGTACTATGCAACTCAGTAATAGTAACATTTATTATCAACATGAGTCATATTTTGCCTTACCTTACTTACTAAGCATATGTCTTGGAGAGCCCAATTGTCTATTTATCTGTCCCCTTTTGGCTTCCACCAACATCAGGAAGCTGCTTTCTATTTAAATGCTTTCTGAGTTCAGGGGTTTATGTGCTTAGTGTTATTACACCCAGTTCCTTCCTGTCCTCGTCCGTTCATTAAAACAAGTGAGATAATCCTATCTCACCAACAAAAAAAAAGGACGAAGGAATGCTGGCCCTACCCACCCCTCACCCCCGGTAGTACATACACTTACCAATCCCAGCATTCCCTCTGTTCTTTTTCTCTGTCTACCGACAAAATAACTTGAGCAGGAGCCTGCCGGGCGGTGGGGACTTCACTGGCGTGTATGGCTCCCTCCCTGCCTGGTTTGGGGGAGTCATGCTGGTCCCTCCTGGCGATATGTTCCTGGATGGGGGAATCTGGGCAGTGCCTCCTGGATTGCCGGATACACTGGGAGGTACAGTGGTTCATTCTACTCTTTTCGTAGTCTGGAGGCTCTGGAGGGGAGGTGCTCTTCCGGGTTGGCTGTGCCTGTGGCTTGGTAGTTCAGAGGGAATGCTGGATTGATACTTTTATGTGCTCCCAGTGGGTGGGGGTGGAGTTGGACCAGCATTCCTTCATTCTTTATTTCTGTTGGTGCGATAGGATTATTCCACTTGTTTTAATGAATAGGACAAGTACAACAGTACCAGGAGTCATGAAGATTACCGGTAAGTAATAGGACATTCACTAAAGCGGGTTTGTTTTGTTTTTTTAAGTAAGTCAGTTTGTTTGGGGACACATTTGGTGTTTAGGGGGCATAAAATAATAAATATGTTTATTTATTGTTTGACTATTTAAATTCTTTACAATGGAAGCAGTCGTAAAAATATAATACAGTTAAAAAGTCATGTGCAAAAAGGAGAAAGCAGCAATTGATAGATTTCATGCAATAAATATACAAGGAATATTAAAGCGATACCAAAAGCGAACAAGCATTTAAAAGATTGTCCTTGCAGTTTTGGAGTAGATAGCCAGAAATGAGTGAAACCCATGCGTAGGGTAATATACATTTAAATATTGTGTACTTCAAAGGAAGGTGAAAAGTTGGTAACCAGAAGGTAAGTTTAGGGCAGAACAGCATTAAAGTGAATTGGTTGTAGGGAAAGTTCAGTGCATTTAGTCCAGCTCCATTGTACTGCTAATTTAAGGGACGTTCTGGACCCCTTGTAGATATTTGACAGTTCTGGCGATTAAGCAGCCACGGTCGGTAGGGGAGTACCTGGCGGGGCGTTGATGTTGGGAGGGGGAGGGGCAGGGTGGGGGTTAGTAGTGTATGGATAATGGATGTTTGCAGGTGAGTAAACATATAAATAAATCAAACGAATTTCGTTGCATGCACTGCATTGCATTTGGGGATGCAGTGCACGCAACGAAATTCGTTTGATTTATTTATATGTTTACTTACCTGTAAACATCCATTATCCATACATTACTAACCCCCACCCTGCCCCTCCCCCTCCCCACGTCACCGCCCCGGCAGGTTCTCCCTTACCGACCTCAGCTGCGATTAAGCCCTGGCCTGGTGCTTTCAAGGGGGACAGGATGGCTTCACCGCAAGTGTGCACCCCTTGCTGGCTGGATCCATTGAGGCCGAAGGAGCTTGCGCTGAATGCCCTAAGGTGGCATCACAGAGGCAAATGGTGTGAACCAGGTTTTCTGTTGCCTTCCAAAACAGCCAGCAAATTGTTTCCTTGTGTGTCCTCAGCCAGGGATTACAGTGTGGTAGCATTGAAAGATCCTACAGTTGGCAAGTCAAAAATGTCCTTTTTATTCTAGATGTTTGATGTTTCACCCAGGTATTGCTGAGGTTTCAAGGTTTTGTAACTATTCAGCACAATCCAGCAATGTGAC